>NC_142643.1:40017500-40639333 GCF_053813885.1 Theobroma cacao | reverse complement strand
AATGCAATTAAACTCTTCATTTACATATATAGGACTTAATCATGAATTGTGAATTCAAAGAGATTTTTTTCTACTAAATGGAATAAAGACTTTAAAGAGGTGGAACAATTTAAAGCTATTTATTAATGACTTTGAGCTACCACATTTTTGTCTCTAAGTTTGCAAGACACTCTTCTCACATTAATTTCTCTTATGTATTTCTCTGTCCAAAACAAAATTCTTGGTCTGCTGAATTACCTCTGCGAAAACGGATGCATGATATTTCCCTCTTTAATATTTTATATGATGCCTATGATCAGTATATCCAATATAGAGATACATTACTGATTTGAAAGAAGGGTTTACAATATCTAAGTTAAGCTCCATGGGCTGACTCCTGAGAGTTCAACCAGAATGCAAATCTCGGTAAAATTATTTTTAACAATAAGTAAAGAAAGATTATTTTATGCAACTAAACGTAAAATTAAGTTTTATCAATGAAACAATAAACAGTAATGTTGAATCCAAAAGATAGAAGACGAAGCCGAATCTTGAATTCAAACCCAAGACATCAAACCAACATTGAACGAAACAAGGAAATTACAGCCCACAAACAAGCATCAAATTTCAGATAGGTCCATAACACAACTAGCTAGAATACACCCAACAATCAGGACATAAGGCAAGCCAGGAACACTTCTGGAATCATATTTAGTGGTTACGTGAAGAATGGTGCAGCCACCAAGAGAAGTCCAGTCCAATTACGTACCAATAAATGGAGATACATGCGCCCTGCCACTCAATAACAAATTAACAATGGATGAGCAAAATCTCTAAAGAATGCTAAAATGGACACCAACATGTTTTGGTATATTAGGATGTGAAAAAATGTAGTTGCTATTTCGGAAAATTCATCTTTATTTAAATAAAAAAGGTTCTTTACTCAGTCACTCTTTCATTTGTTACGTTAGTTTTTAAGTTTTAATGGTTCTACTATTCTCTTTACTGATTTTCTTTTTAGAAAAAAACTAGTAAAAAAATCATTAATATGTTTAAATAAGAATGAAGAAATATATAATTAAAAACAATACCATGGTACCTCTTAAAAGGGACGAAACCCAATTGAAACATGATAATAAATGTGCACATAAACTTAATACTAATATCTTTTATTATTTGTAAAAATAAGTTTCTTTTTGGAGTATATTGAACCAGTATCTGTTCCTACATTGTTTATTATTTTATTTCTATAAAATTAAAATATATGAATAATAAAAGTCCAAAAACAATAACGAAAAAAAAAATGAAAAATGAAGATAAACAACTATGTACCATGTATCTTTCATAACTTAAATATCTTTATTTTGTTTTGCAATTTCTTTTGAAATAACAGTATTGTAAGCATGAAGTAACATATTGCTACTACTTAGTTGATCATATTACTTGTTAATTGAGTCTTAAAAACATTGATTTCCAGACTAACCACTAAAATCACTTGTATCATTTCACTGACAATTTATAAAACAAATAAAACTCAATTTAATATGTATAAATGGAAGAAAGAAAGAAAGAAAATTCAAGATAAAAAGTGGAAAAAATTACTTCTTAGCGAGTCGTTACGCTGCACAATCTTGGCCCAATCCTCTTCTGTTTCTGGTTTCCATCTTTCGTTTAAAATGGGACAATGCATAATAGTCATTTCTTTGAGGCACGGCATACCCTCCGGCAGAGCCATCAATCCGTATGTTCGAGACGTAAGCAATCTTGGCCCAATCCTCTCCTGTTTCTGGTCTGCATCTTTCTTTCAAAATGGGACAATGCATAATACTCAATTCTCTGAGGCAAGGCATACTCTCTGGTAGAGATGACAGTTTTGGGCATTCCCCAATACTAAACCTTTCAAGTGATGTGAGATTCTGCAACTCCGCCAATGTTGTGAGATTCTTGCATTCTTCGATTACCAGGATCTGCAAAGTGTTGGCAGATTCTCCAAGAAGCCAATTGGGTAGTGCCTCCAGCCTTGGTAACAATCCAATGATTAATGTTTGAAGGCGTAACCCACTGCCAATGTGGTGATCTTGACTGTCATCTTCTTTTCCTCTCGCTTTGGATGCCAATATCATATTTCGATGGAGCTTTTCGCAATTCGAAATCACCAGAACTTTTAACGCGGTTAAAGCTTTAATGCCTTGTGGCAGCGCGATCAAGTTCTTGCAATCAACTATGATCAATGTATGAAGGGATGTCAGATTTCGAATCCCATCAAACAAATATTCTAAATTTTCGCAATAAGCGATTAACAAATACCGAAGAGATTTCAAGTACTCAAGTCCACTCTTGGATAGAACTTTCTGCTGTGTACTTATTGATAACATTCTGAGACTAATCATGTATCTCATATTGCTGGGCAACTCTTCAATTCCTGCTTGAATGAGAAGCAGAGTTTGCAAGCACGGTAACTTACATATGAAATTGGGAAGTTTCTTGATATTGGAGTTGCTGCTTAAATCGAGATATCTTAAATGCTTCAAACCACTAATCCTTTTGGGCACTACCTCAAGACTAGACCCTTGTAGAGTAAGCACTCGCAACTTTTGAAACCTTGAAAGACATTTTTCGATAAATGATTCACTGTTGACATCTGCTTTCATATTTTCAAAACGAAATGTGTGCAGATGACATAATTTATCAATATCAAAGAAGTCACAAGAGTTTTTCTCAAGAAAATCAGAGTTTTCAAGGCATAAATGTCGAATTCCTGGGGTAATAATTTGTTTGAAAGAGTTTATCGTGGAGCACCTATTCTTCGCCACTAATACTGCAAGATCATGTAGAAGATCATGCATTTTAAAAAAATATTGTCTAGACAAACTTTTATCAAAATCTTGAAAAAAAGACATTGATGATAGATCATTCAAATAACGACGACCAATATCTATTGGGTCATCATTTTCATTGGAGGATTGAAGCAAATCATGAGCCATCCAAAAATGGATCAACTCCATGTAATTAAATTCATAATCCTTTGGAAAGACTGAAAGATGAGCAAAACATAACTTTAAATATGGAGGCAATTGATCATAACTCAATTTCAAAACAGGAAAAACGTTGTTTTCCTTTTGCATTACTTTCCACATTTCACTATCTCTCACAAGTTTCCAATCATATTCTGAAGTTTTGCCAAGAAGTAAGCTCCCAAGTGTCTTCAAAACCAAAGGAATTCCATTGCAACTTTTAACTATCTCTTCCCCAATTTTTACTAGGTTTGAGTATTGATTCATTTCCCTTTTCTTGAATGCAAATTGGAGAAACAAAGACAAAGCTTCCTTTTTGGGAAGGCCTTCTAAATTGTGTGTTGGGATTGTGCCCATGATCTCTGCAACTCGGCTACTACGAGTGGTGACTACAATTTTGCTTCCCCTACCTCCTCCCACAAGAAACTGTTTCAATTCATTCCATTTAAGATCATCTTCGTTCCACAAATCATCTAGAATGAGTAAATATTTTTTCCCATCTAAACAGTCTCGTAAGACCTTTTGTAATTGATCTAAATCCATGTTACTCCAATCTTCGTTGACCTTTTTTGCCGCTTTAATAATTTTCATAATTAATCGTTTCAAATGAAAATCATCTGAAACACACACCCATATTTTCAACTGAAATTCCCCATCTATGATTTCATCATTGAGCAGCAATTTTGCAAGGGCGGTCTTTCCGAGGCCTCCAATTCCAACTACAGGAAGGACAGATATGTTTTCCCCATCAGGTGGGTCTTGCATCAAGGCTTTTATGATTTTTTCTCTGTCCTCATCTCTACCGATGATATCCGCTGCTTGCACAAAAGAGTGGGTCTCCCTGTCCGGGCCCATAACAACATGCCTAGTGTCATAATGTCTTTCAGCGAGATGAAAATTAGCTTTCAAAGCAGCAATCTCACCAAATCTCAGGGTAACTTTTTTAATCTTTTGGGCCATCCTAAATCGAAAAGCAAGTGGGTTTGAGCTTGAAAGGAAATGACTTACCTTCTTTCCGATGTTCCTCTGTTTCAGAACTTGCTTCCGCAACGCTTCGATTTCAAATTCATCCAACACATCTTCTGCATCATAACAGGCATCCGTCAGCTTTTGCAACCAATTCCGCAGCTGATTAGTATGAGCTTGGTTTTCTTCAGCATCTAAGAGCACATCTTTGACAGTGGTCAATATGTCATTAAGCCTTTGAAAGTCGGATTGGACACCCCAAGCTAGAGAAATTTCTTGATGAGCAACAGTGGCTAGTTTCTGAACTACATTTTCTACAATGTTAAAGGCAAAGGTTTCAGCCATCAATTTTTGAGGTGGTGAACAAGGGGAAGGAAAAGGAAAGAAAGAAACAGAAGAGAACACAATTTGTGTGAAATGATATTTATTGCCACTGACTGACTACATATCTTGAAGCAACTAGAATTCAGATGAATCGTAGATGGAAAAAGCAGCTGTGAAATGAGAAAGAAAGCCAGAGAAGGAAAACAATAAATGGAGGAACAAAACAAATCTTAACATTTATTTGATAAAGTTTCCTATTTTTAATTAATTTTTATTTTTTAGTGTCAAAATTTGCCGTGTTACTACTGCAATACTACTTGGTCGTGTTTCCACTGCAATACTACCCATGAAGGATAGTTTTTTGTACCGATACTCTTTAAAAATTTTTAAAGTGAGAAAGTGATTTGCATACTTAAGAGTATATGTGGACCGAGTCGACGCTTGGCAAAGTCACTCAAACAAGAGCTTTTTAAGTTTCAAATTTAGAGATTTTATATTTATATAATAATAATATAATTAATTATATTAAAAAATATAATTATATTTGATGCACTGATAGTATAACTTCTATGTACTATCAGTCTATTAAAATATGTCATCTCATTAATAAAATAAAATTAAAATCTTATAAAAGCTTAAAATTAAATTTTAAAAAGTTAATACTTTATATTAATTATACTTTTGCCTCTTTAGCAATGACAACAGGCTAAAGAAATGATAGGTGGAATTTCTGAATAAACGAATAGTTAAGCGAAAACTTTATAAATTAATCAGACATGGTTGATATATATTAATTGGGTAATTACTTTATTAATTTTTTTTAATTTTAATAATAAGTAATTTAATTAAACGATGATCAATTTAATGGGTTCCAATCCACAAGGATTAATTAATTGTTTTAAACGATAAATAATAGTTTATATTAATCAATAAAACCATCATTAGTTGAGACAATATACTGCTTTGTTGATATTTTCTAGTGTCAAAATGTTATTTGAACGCCATGAAAGCAAGCACCACAGTTAGTTGCTTCTTCCATTCTTGATATATACGAGACAATCATGACCAATCTTGAGCCAATCCTAACCGATTTAAAAGAGGCAGATCTTTAACAGTCAATTCTTTGAGGCACTGCGTTCGTCTGCCAGAGCGGGATGCAAGGAATTAGACGTTGACTTAAATGGAAAAATAATACATCAAATTACTCTGTCAAGGCAAGGAGGGGATCAGAGTATATTCTTGTATTGTAGCAGCAGTAATTATAACAAACTGATCTTTGATTGTAAAATTGAAAGAATAGAAATCTATATTAATATGGAATATCAATTGTTTAATTTGGTATTACGATTTAAGTGATACATATATACCCTGTTGACCAAATTATCTATAATAATATAAATTAATAATGAAAACTATATATAAAACTATAGGAACATTTAAGTTGACAATATTATATCAGAGCTGAATTAATGTAAACATTAAGTTGACAATATTACATCTTCAACTATATACTGTTACTGATGTGAACTAAAACAAGCTATTTACGATTTGATTTGCTTTGAGGTTGCTGGTTTCTACAGGAAAAGGCTGCAGCCTTGCGTTGGTACTTGGTAGGATTCAAACAGCATTTTGATGCTAGAAAATATCAACAAATATGTATATTGTCCAAAGTCCAGACTATAATGATGCTCTTCCGATGAAATTTACTCATTAATTAAATTAAATTAAATTAAATTCCACTAGCACTACTTATCATATAAAACAATTATTTCAAATCTAAACACAGCTGGTAACAGAACATCATTCATTATTTTATAGTCATAGAAATTGTTTATATATTCTAATAATGTGGCAAGTTGTACTATTATTTAATTAAACTTGACCTTTGCACATGAAAGCACCATTCCCAACTGCTCTCTCGTCTCTATACAGGCAATAATAAACAAAACAAAGAAATTACAATCCAACAATCAAGACCAACAGAATAAGTCCCTTTCTTCGCACCAACTCCTGATGCAACTGTGATCAATTTAATAGTTGAAACCAATTGATAAAACCATCATTAGTTTAGACAATATACAGATTTGTTGATATTTTCTAGTGTCAAAATGTTATTTGGAAGCTATGAAAGCAAGCATGTAATTAAGAGAATATATATGCCATTCGGTTAAGTATCAACAAACCTACACCTGAACGCCTGATCAAGAGCTATCTAAATGCAGTTTTCTATCAAGGCCAATCTTAAGAGATAAAACTTGATTGCAAATGGTTTGGGAATTTTTATACAAATTAATGTGAGACCAAGTGCTGAAGTCAATTACACTGACCTGCAATTTAATATAGCAAATGATCAGCCCGATAATTAGGTAAACTCATTTCTCTTGGTTTTTTTCCCAATCGTCTCCATTTTTCATGATTTATTTTCAATTTTTTGTAACGAGTGTTAGAGAATTGATACTGTTTTTAGTTAAGAAATTGTAATTATATGCTGGCCTTGTTAATCTAGATATCAGTATATAATGTTTAGCATTCAAATAACTAATAACATTATGATCAGCTAAATTACGTGTCTATTATTAATATGACTTTTATTGTCCTCAAGGGGTGGCAGCCAATAACCCGCTGCAGATCATTTTTATGTGTAGTACAGATATTGGTAAATAATGGCGGGTGGTAGAATGAGGTTTCAAGTTAAATACCTTGGACTAGGAATTAGAAGCAAACACTGTATTATCTTCTCCATTTTACACCGTATTCTCAGTCAGTAGCAACATATACCATGTCACACAAATTATCTTCTCCATCTGCTTCTCTTTTTCCTTTCCCTCCACCTTCTTCACCACCTCAAAAATTCATGGCTGAAACCTTTGCCTTTAACATCGTAGAAAAACTAATTGAGAAACTAGCCACTGTTGCTTATCAAGAAATTTCCCTAGCTTGGGGTGTCCAAACTGACTTTCAAAGGCTTAATGACATATTGACCACTGTCAAAGATGTGCTCTTAGATACTGAAGAAAACGTAGCTCAGAATAATCAGCTGCGGAATTGGTTGCAAAAGCTGAAAGATGCTTGTTACGGTGCAGAAGATGTACTAGATGAATTTCAGATCGAAGCATTGCGGAAGCAAGTTTTGAAACAGAGGAGCATCGGAAAGAAGGTACACAGTTTCTTTTCGAGCTCAAACCCAGTTGCTTTTCGATTTAGGATGGCCCATAAGATTAAAAAAGTTACTGAGAGGTTTGGTGAGATTGCTGCTTTGAAAGCTAATTTTCATCTTGCTGGAAGACATTATGACACTAGGTATCTTGTTACGGGCTTGGACAGGGAGACCCACTCCTTTGTCCAAGCAGCAGATATCATTGGTAGAGATGAAGATAAAGAAAAAATCATTAAAACTTTGATGCAAGATCCTACTGATGGGGAAGGCATATCTGTCCTTCCCATAGTTGGAATTGGAGGCCTCGGAAAGACTGCCCTTGCAAAATTGGTATACAATGATGAATGCGTAGATAGGCATTTTGAGTTAAAAATGTGGGTATGTGTTTCAGATGATTTTGATTTAAAACGATTAATGATAAAAATCATTAAAGCTGCAAAGGGGTTCGATGGAAATGGGAGTAATATGGGTTTAGACCAATTACAAAAGGTCTTTCGAGATTGTTTAGATGAAAAAAAGTATTTACTTATTTTGGATGATTTATGGAACGAGGATCATATCAAATGGGATGAATTGAAACAGTTGTTGGTGCAAGGAGCTAAGGGAAGCCAAATTGTTGTCACCACTCGTAGTAGCCAAGTTGCAGAGATCATGAGCACAATCTCAACACACAATTTGCAAGGCCTTCCTGAAAAGGAATCTTTGTGTTTGTTTCTCCAATTTGCGTCCAAGAAAGGGGAAATCAATCAACACCAAAACCTAGTAAAAATTGGGGAAGAAATAGTTAAAAAATGCAGTGGAGTGCCTTTGGTTTTGAAGACACTTGGGAGCCTACTTCTCTCCAAAACTTCAGAAGATGATTGGGAATTTGTGAGAGATAGTGAGATGTGGAAATTAGTGCAAGAGGAAAAAAGCATATTTCCTGTTTTGAAATTGAGTTATGATCAATTGCCTCCATATTTAAAGCCATGTTTTGCTTATCTTTCAGTCTTTCCAAAGGATTATGAATTTGATCAGATGGCGTTGATCCATTTTTGGATGGCTCATGATTTGCTTCATTCCTCTAACGAAAATGAAGACGCTGAAGATATTGGTGAGCGTTATTTGAATGATCTATCATCAAGATCTTTTTTCCAAGATTTTGCTCAAAGTTTGTCTTTCCAGTCTTTTAAAATGCATGATCTTCTACATGATCTTGCATTATCAGTGGCAAAGAATGAGTGCTCTACGGTAAACTGTTTCAAGCAAATTATTGCTCCAGGAATTCGACATTTGTGCCTTGACAGCCTTGATTTTTTTGAGGAGCAGTCTTCTGGCTTCCTTGATGTTGATACGTTAGGTCATTTACGCACATTTCGTCTTGAAAATATGAAAGAAGGTTCTAACAGTGAATCATTTATCAAGAAATGTCTTTCAAGGTTCCAGAATTTACGAGTACTAGATCTGCAAGGATCTAGTTTTGAGGTACTACCCAAAAGGGTTGGCAGATTGAAGCAT
Source organism: Theobroma cacao (assembly GCF_053813885.1). Lineage (NCBI taxonomy): Eukaryota > Viridiplantae > Streptophyta > Magnoliopsida > Malvales > Malvaceae > Theobroma > Theobroma cacao. The sequence continues at coordinate 40,630,396 of NC_142643.1, read as the reverse complement.
TTAAGGTATCTCGACCTAAACGACAACTCCAAAATCAAGAAACTTCCAAATTTTGTATGCAAGTTACCGTGTTTGCAAACTCTGCTTCTCTATTGTGAAGGAATTGAAGAGTTGCCCAAAAATATGAGGTACATGATCAATCTCAGAATGTTAGTAATAAGTACAAAACAGAGGTCTCTATCTAAAAATGGATTTGAAAACTTGAAATCTCTTCGGCATTTGATGATTGGTAATTGTAAAAATTTAGAATATTTGTTTGATGGGATTCAAAACCTCAAATCTCTTCATGCATTGATAATCAGTGGTTGCAAGAACTTGATCTCAATGCCACAGGGTTTTGAAGCCTTAATCGCGTTAAAAGTTCTGGTAATTTGGGAATGTGAAAAGCTACATCTTAATATGACGTTGGGATCCGAAGGGAGAGGAAAAGAAGATGATAGTCAAGATTACCATATTGCCAGTCGGTTACGCCTTCAAGAATTAGTTATTGGAGGGGTACCAAAGTTGGAGGTACTACCCGAATGGCTTCTTGTGGAATCTGCCAACACTTTGCGGGTCCTGGCACTTGGTGAATGTGAAAATCTCACAAAATTTCCGGAGAGACAGAATCTCACATCACTTGAAGGGTTGGGGATTACGGATTGCCCAAATTTGTCATCACTGCCAGAGCGGATGCAATGCCTCAAACAATTGGTGATTGAAAGATGTCCGATTTTGATCGAAAGATACAATCCGGAAAATGGAGAGGATTGGGCCAAGATTTCTCATGCATCTCGTATACGTATTGATGGCAATGAAATCACATCAAACAAGTGAACAGCCTGACGATCAGCCAGGTAACAATTATTTTTCCCGTCTTTTCTTTTCTCTTTTTTTTTTTTTAATTTTCAATTTTCTTTCTTTCCTCCCTTTATATATCAAATAATAAAACATGATTCTTTTTTTAATTGTTTTATAAAGCTTGTCAGAGAAATGGTGCAATTGATTTTAGTCGGTAGTCCAGAAATTTGTGTTTAAGATTTTCATTTTTTTAGCCAAGCAATATTTAAGATTCAGTTAACACTAATATGATCAACTAAGTAGTAGCAGTATGTTACTATTTCAAAACGAATTACCAATCAAAATCAAAATATTTAAACTTTGAAAGATAAGTGGCATTTGTTTATTTTTATTTTCATTTTTTTCTTGAATAAAATGTTAATTTGCCATCTCTCAAAGAAACAATGTTAATTTGCTATGCCTCATTTTCTTTTTTTCTTTTTGTTGTTTTGTGACATTTATTATATATATTTTAGTTTCATAGAAATAAAGCAACAAATGGTGTATAGATACAAACATGGAATACACTTTTAAAAGAAAAAAAACTTATTGTGTTACATCTTAATATCTTACTAAAAGTTGTTGGTCAATTTTCCTAATTTGGTGTTATTGAATGGCAGGGCATGTCTCCAGCTAATGATGTTGGATTGGGCTTCTCTTAGTGGCTAGACCGAACTACTCTTTCTTGAATTCCCTGAAAATGAGTCCATGGTCGTTCCTTGCTTGCCACTTGTTTGGGATGTACATTCCTTGTTTTGTTCTTTGTTGGTTTTGAGTTCAATATTTGGACTGCTCTTCTTTTCTTTTGGATTGGGCTTAATGCCACTTTATTGTTCACTTTTTTATTGTTAAAACCTTATTTTATGTTTTTACTTATTACTAATTACAAGCTTGACCTTACTCAATTACTTTTTTATTGTCTTGCACTCTTCAATGCAATTAAACTCTTCATTTACATATATAGGACTTAATCATGAATTGTGAATTCAAAGAGATTTTTTTCTACTAAATGGAATAAAGACTTTAAAGAGGTGGAACAATTTAAAGCTATTTATTAATGACTTTGAGCTACCACATTTTTGTCTCTAAGTTTGCAAGACACTCTTCTCACATTAATTTCTCTTATGTATTGCTCTGTCCAAAACAAAATTCTTGGTCTGCTGAATTACCTTTGCGAAAACGGATGCATTTCCCTCTTTAATATTTTATATGATGCCTATGATCAGTATATCCAATATAGAGATACAATACTGATTTGAAAGAAGGGTTTACAATATCTAAGTTAAGCTCCATGAGCTGCTGACTCCTGAGAGTTCAACCAGAATGCAAATCTCTGTAAAATTATTTTTAACAATAAGTAAAGAAAGATTATTTTATACACCTAAACGTAAAATTAAGTTTTGTCCATGAAACAACAAACAATAATGTTGAATCCAAAAGATATAAGACGAAGCCGAATCTTGAATTCAAACCCAAGACATCAAACCAACATTGAGCGAAACAAGGAAATTACAGCCCACAAACAAGCATCAAATTTCAGATAGGTCCATAACACAACTAGCTAGAATACAACCCAACAATCAGGACTTAAGGCAAGCCAGGAACACTTCTGGAATCATATTTAGTGGTTACGTGAAGAATGGTGCAGCCACCATGAGAAGTCCAGTCCAATTACGTACCAATAAACGGAGATACATGCGCCCTGCCACTCAATAACAAATTAACAATGGATGAGCAAAATCTCTAAAGAATGCTAAAATGGACACCAACATGTTATGGTACATTAGGATGTGAAAAAATGTAGTTGCTATTTCGGAAAAGTCATCTTTATTTAAATAAAAAAGATTCTTTACTCAGTCACTCTTTCATTTGCTACGTTAGTTTTTAAGTTTTAATGGTTCTACTATTCTCTTTACTGATTTTCTTTTTAGAAAAAAACTAGTAAAAAAATCATTAATATGTTTAAATAAGAATGAAGAAATATATAATTAAAAACAATACCATGGTACCTCTTAAAAGGGACGAAACCCAATTGAAACATGATAATAAATGTGCACATAAACTTAATACTAATATCTTTTATTATTTGTAAAAATAAGTTTCCTTTTGGAGTATATTTGAACTAGTATCTGTTCCTACATTGTTTATTATTTTATTTATATAAAATTAAAATATATGAATAATAAAAGTCCAAAAACAACAACGAAAAAAAAAAAATGAAAAATGAAGATAAACAACTATGTACCACGTATCTTTCATAACTTAAATATCTTTATTTTGTTTTGTAATTTCTTTTGAAATAACAGTATTGTAAGCATGAAGTAACATATTGCTACTACTTAGTTGATCATATTACTTGTTAATTGAGTCTTAAAAACATTGATTTCCAGACTAACCACTAAAATCACTTGTATCATTTCACTGACAATTTATAAAACAAATAAAACACAATCTAATATGTATAAATGGAAGAAAGAAAGAAAGAAAATTCAAGAAAAAAAGTGGGAAAAATTACTTCTTAGCGAGTCGCTACGCTGCACAATCTTGGCCCAATCCTCTTCTGTTTCTGGCTTCCATCTTTCGTTTAAATTGGGACAATGCATAATAGTCATTTCTTTGAGGCACGGCATACCCTCCGGCGGAGCCATCAATCCGTATGTTCGAGACGTGAGCAATCTTGGCCCAATCCTCTCCTGTTTCTGGTCTGCATCTTTCGTTCAAAATGGGACAATGCATAATACTCAATTCTCTGAGGCAAGGCATACTCTCTGGTAGAGATGACAGTTTTGGGCATTCCCCAATACTAAACCTTTCAAGTGATGTGAGATTCTGCCACTCCGCCAATGTTGTGAGATTCTTGCATTCTTCGATTACCAGGATCTGCAAAGTGTTGGCAGATTCTCCAAGAAGCCAATTGGGTAGTGCCTCCAGCCTTGGTAACCGTCCAATGATTAATGTTTGAAGGCGTAACCCACTGCCAATGTGGTGATCTTGACTGTCATCTTCGTTTCCTCTCGCTTTGGATGCCAATATCATATTTAGATGGAGCTTTTCGCAATTCGAAATCACCAGAATTTTTAACGCGGTTAAAGCTTTAATACCTTGTGGCAGCGCGATCAAGTTCTTGCAATCAACTATGATCAGTGAATGAAGGGATGTCAGATTTCGAATCCCATCAAACAAATATTCTAAATTTTCGCAATAAGCGATTAACAAATACCGAAGAGATTTCAAGTACTCAAGTCCACTCTTGGATAGAACTTTCTGCTTTGTACTTATTGATAACATTCTGAGACTAATCATGTATCTCATATTGCTGGGCAACTCTTCCATTCCTGCTTGAATGAGAAGCAGAGTTTGCAAGCACGGTAACTTACACATGAAATTTGGAAGTTTCTTGATATTGGTGTTGCCGCTTAAATCGAGATATCTTAAATGCTTCAAACCACTAATCCTTTTGGGCACTACCTCAAGACTAGACCCTTGTAGAGTAAGTACTCGCAACTTTTGAAACCTTGAAAGACATTTTTCGATAAATGATTCACTGTTGGCATCTGCTTTCATATTTTCAAAACGAAATGTGCGCAGATGACATAATTTATCAATATCAAAGAAGTCACAGGAGTTTTTCTCAAGAAAATCAGAGTTTTCAAGGCATAAATGTCGAATTCCTGGGGTAATAATTTGTTTGAAAGAGTTTATCGTGGAGCACCCATTCTTTGCCACTAATACTGCAAGATCATGTAGAAGATCATGCATTTTAAAAAAATATTGTCTAGACAAACTCTTATCAAAATCTTGAAAAAAAGACCTTGATGATAGATCATTCAAATAGCGACGACCAATATCTATTGGGTCATCACTTTCATTGGAAGATTGAAGCAAATCATGAGCCATCCAAAAATGGATCAACTCCATGTAATTAAATTCATAATCCTTTGGAAAGACTGAAAGGTAAGCAAAACATTGCTTTAAATATGGAGGCAATTGATCATAACTCAATTTCAAAATAGGAAAAATGTTGTTTTCCTTTTGCATTAATTTCCACATCTCACTATCTCTCACAAGTTTCCAATCATATTCTGAAGTTTTGCAGAGAAGTAAGCTCCCAAGTGTCTTCAAAACCAAAGGAATTCCATTGCAACTTTTAACTATCTCTTCCCCAATTTTTACTAGGTTTGAGTATTGATTCATTTCCCTTTTCTTGAATGCAAATTGGAGAAACAAAGACAAAGCTTCCTCTTTGGGAAGGCCTTCTAAATTGTGTGTTGGGATTGTGCCCGTGATCTCTGCAACTCGGCTACTACGAGTGGTGACTACAATTTTGCTTCCCCTACCTCCTTCCACAAGCAACTGTTTCAATTCATTCCATTTAATATCATCTTCGTTCCACAAATCATCTAGAATGAGTAAATATTTTTTCCCATCTAAACAGTCTCGTAAGACCTTTTGTAATTGATCTAAATCCATGTTACTCCAATCTTCGTTGACCTTTTTTACCGCTTTAATAATTTTTATAATTAATCGTTTCAAATGAAAATCATCTGAAACACACACCCATATTTTCAACTGAAATTCCCCATCTATGATTTCATCATTGAGCACCAATTTTGCAAGGGCAGTCTTTCCGAGGCCTCCAATTCCAACTATAGGAAGGACAGATATGTTTTCCCCATCAGGTGGGTCTTGCATCAAAGATTTTATGATTTTTTCTTTGTCCTCATCTCTACCGATGATATCCGCTGCTTGCACAAATGAGTGGGTCTCCCTGTCCGGGCCCATAACAACATGCCTAGTGTCATAATGTCTTTCAGCGAGATGAAAATTAGCTTTCAAAGCAGCAATCTCACCAAATCTCAGGGTAACCTTTTTAATCTTTTGGGCCATCCTAAATCGAAAAGCAAGTGGGTTTGAGCTTGAAAAGAAATAACGTACCTTCTTTCCGATGTTCCTCTGTTTCAGAACTTGCCTCCGCAACGATTCGATTTCAAATTCATCCAACACATCTACTGCATCATAACAGGCATCCGTCAGCTTTTGCAACCAATTCCGCAGCTGATTAGTATGAGCTTGGTTTTCTTCAGCATCTAAGAGCACATCTTTGACAGTGGTCAATATGTCATTAAGCCTTTGAAAGTCGGATTGGACACCCCAAGCTAGAGAAATTTCTTGATGAGCAACGGTGGCTAGTTTCTGAACTACATTTTCTACAATGTTAAAGGCAAAGGTTTCAGCCATGAATTTTTGAGGTGGTGAACAAGGGAAAGGAAAAGGAAAGAAAGAAACAGAAGAGAACACAATTTGTGTGAAATGATATTTATTGCGACTGACTGACTACATATCTTGAAGCAAATAGAATTCAGATGAATCGTAGATGGAAAAAGCAGCTGTGAAATGAGAAAGAAAGCCAGAGAAGGAAAACAATAAATGGAGGAACAAAAAAAATCTTAACATTTATTTGATAAAGTTTCCTATTTTTAATTAATTTTTATTTTTTAGTGTCAAAATTTGCCGTGTTACTACTGCAATACTACTTGGTCGTGTTTCCACTGCAATACTACCTATGAAGGATAGTTTTTTTGTACCGATACTCTTTAAAAATTTTTACAGTGAGAAAGTGATTTGCATACTTAAGAGTATATGTGGACCGAGTCGACGCTTGGTAAAGTCACTCAAACAAGAGTTTTATAAGTTTCAAATTTAGAGATTTTATATTTATATAATAATAATATAATTAATTATATTAAAAAATATAATTTATATTTGATGCATTGACAGTGTGTAGCTTCTATACACTACCAGCTTATTAAAATATGTCATCTCATTAATGAAATAAAATTAAAATCTTATAAAAGCTTAAAATTAAATTTTAAAAAGTTTTTCTAAAAATACATATAAAATAAAACTAAATATCAGTAATTTTTTTAAAAAATACATAAATAATAAATTTTTTCCCTCTCCAACTCCCTCTAAGGTTTTCTTGTTCTCCTCTCCTTTCATCTCTCTCCAACTCTATTATTTTTCCTCTTTTCTTCTTCTTCCATTAAGAGCAAATTTGACAAAATTATTGTGCTAACTTCAATAGTGAAAAGGTTTAGAACAGTCTTAGCTCGACTTAATGGACGTGGGTTAGGTGAGTATGGGATTCTGGCTTCCATTTGGACTTTGATTGTCAATGTTTTCGCTGCTTATGTAATGACAGCACTCTCCATAGTGAAAAGGTTGGGAAGATTTCATTGAATGGTTTCTAATTTTTCTACACAGAAATCACAAGGTAGCAAGACATATATATTGATCGATTAAACTAAAAGGCAACAACCAAAATCAAATCATAGAATGCTTAGGCCGGCACCAAACTTGGCTGTCAATTCAATTGCCAAAAAATCCTTTGAACAATATTTAACGCTAAACTTTAGTTGCGGAAAGTGACAAATCAGTAAACTTGTTAAAATTTTGTTAACGTATCAAATATAATCTCTAATAAAATAAGAATCAATTTTTTTATTACATTATAACCCTAAATCCAATATAAAAATAATTTAAAAAATATATTACTAAACCCAACAAGTAAAAATTCCCTTGAAATCTTTAGTTCTTGAAGTAGTACAATTTAACAAACTTGTTCTTAATGAAAGAAGAAAAAAAATAATGGCGCTAGAGAGAGATAAAGAAAAGGAGAACAAGAAAAAGTTGGGAGAGTTGGAGAGAGAAAAAATTATTATGTAAGTATTTTAAATAAAAATTATTAATATTTTGTTTTATCTATATATATTTTTAAAAAACTTTTAATATTTCGTTTCAAATGTCTCATAAGTTTTAATTTTACTTCATTAATGAGGTGTCACATTTTAGTAACCTGACAGTGTATAGAAACTATGCACTATCAATGCATCAAATATAAATTCTTAAAAATATATAAAAATTAAGATAATTAATAAAACATTTACCTATTCTCTATATCTAATAAAGATTTATTTTCTCTCACTTCCACATCCCTATTAATTATGAACTAATTATCTCAATTTTTATTAAAAATAATAATTAATAAAATGACATATTCTCTTACTTCTCTAATTATATGCTTAATAAAGTTTAATTTTTTATCACTTCTCAATTCTAGCAATGCTATTAACTCTCAACTATTTCTCATATTTCCAATCAATTAATGGTAATATGTATTTAATGATGTCCAACGGTTATCTTTTTCTCACCTATTTGTTTTATTCCCAATCACCTAATAGTAAGATGTATTTAACGATTTTCATAAGCTATTTTATTTCCTATATATAAAATCAATTTTTTTAATTTAGAATATTTGCTTTTAGATTCTTCTTCCCCCATGTGTTCTTTTTTCCTTTAATTTTAATTTTCCTTCAAAAAATACACCTCATTTACGACTTGCAATAAGTATTCAATAATTAGGTATTATCATTCTAATATGTGTAGGCTTTTTACTTTAATTTAGAGTTTATATTATATTTTTATATTGTTTTTATTTTACGTAATAGTTTTTTTTTTGTTAATTGGGAGAAGGGGATTGAAGCCTGTAGACACCTAAAACAAAAAATTTAAATTATAAAATAAAATATATAAAATAAATAAAGAAATATATATATATATATATATATATATATATATATATATATATAAACAAAAGAGTGATGGTTGGGCGTACGCCCAGCCATCCCGTCCCCCACCCACTACCCGTGATGGGGTTCTGGCCACCAACTCCTTGATGCCAGAACCCCCTCGCCGGGTTGTCCAAATTTTTGGACAACCCGGCTCTTTAAAGGGGCACCTGCAAAAAAATCGAGAGGGGGAACAAAAAAACAAAAAAAAAAGCAAGAAAAAGAAAAAAAAAGAAGAAGAAGAGAGAGAGAGGTGAGAGGTCGGCAAAGGAGAAAGAAAGAAAAAAGAAGCCAACCGGGAGAATAAGGAGAAAGAGAAAAAAAGGAAGAAAGAAGAAGAAGAAAAAAGAGAAGGGGGACCCGCGGGGAGAAAAGAGAGAAAGAGAAGGAGAAAGAAAGAAAGAAGAAGCCAACGGGGAAAAGAAGGAGAAGGAGAAAGAAAGGAAGGAAGAAGAAAAAGAAAAAAGAGAAGGGGGACCCGCGGGGAGGGAGAAGAAAAGAAAGACAAAAAGAAAAAAGAGAAAGAAAGGAAAGAAAGGAAAAAAAGAAAGAAAAGGAAAATAAAAAAGAAGACAAAGCAAGTTGACCAAGAAACAAGATAAGAAAAAAGTTGTGGGCTCTTGAATTCACCTGAGTTTCGTCGGACTCAAAATTAGGTAAGTTTTGCATTTTTTGTTATTTGAGTTATTATATTATTAGTATTAATTTTATTAACATTCAATATAGTTTTTACAAAAATTATAAATGTATTTATAAAATAATAAATAAGAAAAAATATATTTAAGAAATCAAATAAATAATTAAATAATAATAATAACAAGAGTAAGTAAATGCGAAGAATAAAATAAAAAAAGAGAAAGAAATAGTTATATTATAAATATATTTAGATAGTTGTAAATATAATATACATACAAAAATACATGATACGAATATAAAAATATATATATATATATATAAAAAATGAATGAAAAAATGAAATGATTATTGAAAAAATTTCACTTAAGAAAGGCAAAGAGTTGCTTTTTTTTTTAAGTGAATTTTTATGGGTGCAAAGTTCGAGACGGATTTTCACCGAAGCGTCGGGATAAGTCCGAACTCTAAACTCCAATACCCGTTAAGTCAAATAGTCATTGTTAAAAAATAATATATGTAGGAAAATTTTGTTACATTCGAATTAATTTAAATAAATATTACTAAATAAAGTTAATCCAATCGTTTAAAAATTAATTAATTATTTATTAGATAAGCTTTGTAATCAAGTAAAAAAATTGACCAACAACAAATATGGATTTGAATAGAAAACCAAAAAAATAAAGTATATATATAAATAATAAATAATAAATAATAAATAATCAATTTTTTTTAAAACAATCAATAAACGCGCGCATGTAGATACCATCACTTTATACTGTCATTGCATGCCACTCTTATTTTGCAAATGGCACGGGAATCCCGATGATGGGATTTCCCTGAGGAGCTTGTAGAGACGAGTTCTTTCGGGGATATCTCTAGGTGAGGAGAATTTCGAGACTTCACCAAAGCGTTGGGATGGTCTTCGAATAATTTTCCAATAAAAGATTACCGACTCCATCATTTAAAATAAACAAGTCACGACATCATTCTACGCTTGCATCATATGCATACGTAAAATCAAGTGAAAAACTCAGTCTGGCAATTCAATAAAAATTTAATTAATAAAATAGGGATTAAACTAAGAAAAGACTATATTAAGATAACTTAAGATTAAATGGTACCGTTCGTAGAACGGGCGTCACGGAGGTGCTAACCCTTCTCCGTGCGTAATCGCACTCCCGAACCCATCTCTAAAAAACGTGGACCAGTTCTCGTTCTTTCGACGGACCTAAAATTAATTTAGGACTTCGTCGATTAAGAATCGGGTTAATAGGTGACCAATCACACCTAGATAAAAAAGATTGGTGGCGACTCCCACACATATTTAATTTTTGCCCGCGTCTGGCGGACGGGTTCCCGGACCCGCACGTTACGACAGATGGCGACTCCACTGGGACATCGAGAGTCAAGCCATTAATTAATCATAAGTTATCTTAAGCCTTAAATAATTTGCTGTTTTCCCTAGCATCAATTTTGCATATTTTTGTTTAATGCATTCATTTATTTTGCTATTATTACTTCACTATTTTTAATAATTGCGGGAAATTTAGGATAAGGGGAGCGTGAAATTGTTGGTCCGAGATCAGTATATTCCTTCTCACACACTACACATCTTGCATTCATGCATAAGCCTTCCACCAGGGCTTTGTCCTTAATTAGGGGGGAGTTAAGTAGCTACGCTCTCGTGAGGTGATAACCTCCGCACGGGCTAGTGAAGACTCCCACTCAGATCGAACCTAGTCCGTTTGAAGCCTGTAATGGGTGAGGATCGGGGTGCCTTACTAGTCCGTGTGGACGACAGTGAGGAGCGATTTGGGAACCTTTAGCTCCATTTTCAACCCAAACTCAGCATGTAGAATACCGAGAGTCGCCTTTGCTTAGGTAGAGCTTCACCGGTGAGAATATACCTTTTGACTAGGTACACATGAAGGAATTTTCATAATCCCCTTGTTCTAAATTCTTCTCCCCAAATAATAAAGGTATCAGGTTACTAATTACTTTCATTCATCTTTTGGAATTTTTGTTTATAGTGCTAACTTGAATTTTTTTGCATATGCATGTTTGCATCATAATTTTGCATATAGGAAAAGTATGTCATTTGACAACCATTGACGAAGTAGATGCAAAAGATGACTCCTGAATTGCAACAAGAAACAATAGCTTATGCACTGAATTACTTTGTTGAGGGATGTTATGTGACAGATACTTTTAGTACATGATTATTCATATGTGCATAAATCCTCATTTCATGACAATAAGTATTTTCACCTGTAAATAAAGATAAGGGGTTCATTTTTTCATTCATACATGCATCTAATTCACGTTTATGATTACAATAAGGTTCCAAAAATAGCTCGACCACCTAAGCCAAGTGACCAACGTGTTCATAATACGCGTCGACGAGCAAGGATCATGGAAGAAGAACAAAGTGAGCGAATGGATAGAATGGAGAGAGCTCAAGAAGAAATGAGAGAACAGTTAGCAAAGATGATGGAGTCGATAACAAGCTTAAGTAAAGGAAAAAAGGTTGCAGAAGAGTCAGCTCCGTCAGAAAACCCACCAGCTCAAGACAGTGGAAATCAAAGGGATGATCCACCCTATCCCCTAGGGTTCACTCCACCACATGCCCAAACCTCTCAAAGGGTCCACCCTCAAGTGATGCCATCTGTTTATTACAATGCACCACCTCCGATGGGCCATCAACTGACTCATGGGCGATTTGGGCCATATCCTGGGATAAACCCTGCTGAACCAATACACGTTCCAGATTTAGACGATCCAAAAGAGCAAGAGAAACTGAGAAATGACTCGTCACAAACGGGAGAAAATGAAAAAGATCAGAAGAAGTACGATCTGTTGGAAGAACGTCTTCGTGCTATCGAAGGAGTTGATAGGTTTGGTACCATGGACGCAACCGAGCTATGCTTAGTGCCGGATGTATTGATCCCTGCCAAGTTCAAGGTTCCAGAATTTGAAAAATATGACGGAACAAAGTGTCCCATGGCACATATTACCATGTATTGTCGGAAGATGGCTGCACAGTCTCACGACGATAAGTTACTGATCCATTTTTTCCAAGACAGCTTGATTGGGTCAGCTGCTCGGTGGTACATACAGCTAGATCGAAATCGTATTAAGACTTGGAAAGACTTAGCAAGGGTCTTCATAGCTCAATACAAGCATGTGGCTGAATTAGCCCCTGATCGATTGTCATTGCAGACTATGGAAAAGAAGCAAAGCAAGAATTTCAAGGAATATGCCCAAAGGTGGAGAGATACAGCAGCGCAAGTTCAGCCACCTCTCACTGATAAGGAGATGACTGTTTTGTTCATAAATACACTCCGAGCTCCAATCTATGAGCGCTTGATCAGTAATGCCACGAAAAACTTTGCAGATTTGGTCTTATCGGGAGAAATAATAGAAGGAGCTATCAAAAGTGGAAAAATTGAAGGGCATGAAGTTGCCAGCTCGAAGAAAGGAAGTACGCCCAAGAAGAAAGAAGGGGATGTGCAAGCAGTCGTTCACGATGGCCAACAAGCCCACAACTTTAACCCATATTACCCGTACCCCCCATACCAACCCTTCTATCCGAACATAGGCAACATCACACAAAACCCATATGTGTACCAACTTGTCCCGCAACCAACATTTCAAACCAATGTTCTTCCACAAACTCCACCATCAAGACCGGTAGTTTCAACCAATAATTCTGGTCATGGTCAAAGAGGACCTAAAACTACCCCAGAAAGACCAAAGTTTGATCCTATTCCAGTCCCTTACACTACATTGCTGCCACAACTCATAGAAAATCGACTCCTTGCTCGAACCCCTTTAGAACCACTCCGACCACCTTTCTCGAAATGGTATGACCCGAATGCGCATTGTGATTACCATTTTGGAATTCAAGGGCACTCCACCGAGAATTGTACTACTTTAAAACATAAGGTCCAAGCGCTCATTAAGGCAGGACTTTTAAATTTTGCCAAAAAAGATAATTCAAATGTTGATGGGAATCCCTTGCTTAACCATGGAGGTCCGATAGTGAATGCAATATATGAAGGGATGATTCGAATGGTGAAAAAGAATGTCGGCGAGATTCGAACACCGATGGATAGAGTGTTTGAGGCGTTGTCCAAAATAAAAGCCATCACTCCAGAACCGATAGAGATAAAAGAAGTAGGACATGATCTCACCCTTTCTTGCAAATTCCATATGGGGGTTGTTGGACATTCCATTCAAAATTGTGATGGCTTTCGTCTTAAGTTGCAAGAGCTGATGGATTTGTCAGAAATCGAGTTTTATGAAGAAAGTGAGAAGGAAGAATTTTGGAAAAAGACCATTCCCTTTTTGTATGAAACCTTTCGATTCGTGGGGTGCAAGGCATCGGACGAGGTCAATCAGGTTCCACGGATGTTTGGTGAGCTATCAATCCATATGATCAAAGATGAAGAACTTAACGAGATCCCTATGGTGTATCCAGTACTGCCAGGAGAGGAGCTAAGCAATTGGACAGCCACGGAATTGCCCATCATCTTTAAGTCTTCCGAAATGTAATGCACAATTTTATCTAAATGCCTATGCCTAAGGGTGTTAAGAGTAATTTCTTGTTTAAGTAGGGCTTTCTGTTACCTTCATCATTTAAATAAATGACAATGCATAATGTGCTTCATAATTCATCAACCTTTTTGCATGTTTCCTTTCATCTATTCTTTTAGTCAATAAATACTCGCCCATACACGCGTCCAACTTTACCTGTTTGCAGGTCTTTAAATAATGAACACGAAGACAATCTAGACAACGATTTGAATATCGATTTTGAGATGATTCCGAACGTTGATGAATTGAAAAATGAAGAGGAAGTGGATGACTATGGCTTACCCCATGATTTGTCGAGAATGCTGGAACAGGAGGAAAATGAGATTTTACCTCATCAGGAACTCACAGAAATGATTAACCTCGGAAATGGGGAAGAGAAGAAAGAGGTTAAGATTGGCACCTCGCTGTCATCCGATGAACGACAGAAGCTAGAAGAATTGCTCCGTGAATATGTGGACGTGTTTGCTTGGTCATATCAGGACATGCCAGGTCTTAACACTGACATGGTTGTTCACAAGTTACCTATGAGACCAGATTGCAAGCCTATTAAACAGAAGTTGAGAAGGATGAAGCCAGAAATGTTGCTGAAGATTAAAGATGAAGTAAAAAAGTAATTCGATGCTGGATTTTTAGAGGTGTCTAAGTACCCTGAATGGGTGGCTAATATAGTTCCAGTTCCTAAGAAGGATGGAAAAGTTCAAATGTGCGTCGATTATAGGGATTTGAACAAAGCGAGTTCGAAGGATAGCTTCCTTTTGCCACATATTGATACTCTTGTGGACAACACAGCAAAACATGCTTGGTTCTCATTCATGGATGGCTTTTCTGGTTACAATCAGATTAAGATGGCACCCGAAGATATGAAAAAAACAACATTCGTGACCATGTGGGGAACGTTTTGTTACAAAGTAATGCCATTTGGATTGAAGAATGCAGGCGCCACCTACCAAAGGGCAATGGTAGTTTTGTTCCACGATATGATGCATAAAGAGATAGAGGTATATGTGGATGACATGATTGCAAAATCTCATACAGAAAGGGATCATACTGTCGATCTCAAGAAACTGTTCGAGAGATTGCGAAAGTTCCAGCTCAAGTTGAATCCTGCAAAATGCACTTTCGGTGTAACTTCTGGAAAATTGTTGGGGTTTATAGTAAGTGAAAAAGGAATTGAAGTGGACCCGGATAAAATACGAGTTATTCAAGAGCTACCACCTCCCAAAACGTAAAAAGGAGTGAGAGGATTTTTAAGGAGGTTGAATTACATTGCTCGATTCATATCCCAACTCACCTGCAAATGTGATCCAATCTTCAAGCTGCTTCGGAAATGAGACCCAGGAGAGTGGAATGAAGAATGTCAAATAGCCTTTGATAAAATCAAAGAATATCTCACAAATCCACCGGTGTTGGTGCCACCGACGGTCGGAAAACCTCTTATTTTGTATTTAACTGTGAACAAGAATTCTATGGGATGTGTATTAGGACAACATGATGAAACTGGGAAGAAAGAACGAGCCGTATATTACTTGAGCAAGAAATTCATGGAGTATGAGTCCAAATATTCTGCGCTTGAAAAGATGTGTTGTGCGTTAGCATGGACCGCCCAGAGGCTCCGACAGTATATGTTGTATCACACAACATGGTTGGTGGCGAAATTAGATCCCATCAAGTATATTTTTGAAAAACCCTGCCTGTCCGGAAGAATAGCTCGATGGCAAGTGCTATTGTCTGAGTATGACATTGTGTATGTGTCTCAAAAATCAATCAAAGGGAGCACCATCGCCGATTTCCTTGCAGATCGAGCTAAAGAAGATTATGAATCTGTAAGTTTCGATTTTTCAGATGAAGATTTGATGGCCGTCTTGCATGTAGAAGAGGTTGGTCCCAATGAACTTAATCCATGGAAGGTGTATTTTGATGGAGCATCCAATGCTTTGGGGCATGGAATTGGGGCAGTGTTGATTTCTCCAAATGGAAAGTACTATCCAGCCACGGCGAGATTGAATTTCAATTGTACTAACAATATGGCGGAGTATGAGGCGTTGGTAATGGGATTACAAGCAGCAATTGAGATGAAGGCTGACGCGATAGATGTTTACGGAGATTCGGCTTAGTGATATGTCAAATGAGAGGCGAATGGGAAACTAGAGATTCTAAACTAGTTCCATATAAAAAGCTGGTTACAGAATTAAGCAAACAGTTCAAAGGAATCAGCTTCAACCATTTGCCTCGAGAAGAGAATCAGATTGCTGATGCTTTGGCCACATTCGCAGCGATGTTCAAAATAAAAGAGGCGGCTGATGTACGCCCTTTTGATTCAGAAGTCCGCGAAGTCTCCGCACACTGCTTGAATGTTGAAGAAGAGGTTGATTGTAAGCCGTGGTATCATGATATCATGCAATACATCAAGCACCAGGCATATCCTGAGAATGTCACGGATAATGACAAGCGAACTCTTAGAAGATTAGCAATGAGTTTCTTCCTTAGCGGAGAAGTGCTCTAGAAAAGGAGTCGAGATCAAGTACTCTTGAGATGTGTGAATGTTGTGGAAGCCAACAAAATAATGAAAGAAGTCCACGAAGGAACTTGTGGAGCTCATGCTAATGGATATATGTTGGCTAGACAAATTATGAGAGCTGGTTATTATTGGTTGACGTTGGAATCAGACTGCATAAACTTTGCTCGAAAATGCCACAAGTGTCAAGTATACGCTGATAGGATCCATGCTCCACCAGCCCCATTGCATGTTTTCACAGCACCTTGGCCATTTTTAATGTGGGGAATGGATGTGATTGGACTTATTACGCCAAAAGCCTCTAATGGACATCGATTCATATTGGTGGCCATCAATTATTTCACGAAATGGGTAGAAGCAGCTTCCTATGCCAATGTGACACAAAAGGTGGTGTGCAAGTTCATCCAAAAAGAGATCATATGTCGGTATGGGCTTTCAGAAAGGATCATTACGGATAATGCAAGCAATTTGAATGGTGCGATGGTGAAGGATGTTTGCGCTAAATTCAAGATCAAGCATCATAACTCGACAACTTACCGTCCGAAGATGAACAGAGCGGTAGAGGCAGCCAACAAAAACATCAAAAAGATTGTCGAAAAGATGACTGAAGTTTATAAAGACTGGCATGAGAAACTTCCTTTTGCCTTACATGCATATCGAACTTTTGTGCGTACCTCCACCGGGGCAACTCCGTACTCATTAGTATACGGTGTAGAAGCAGTTCTACCTGTTGAAGTAGAAATCCCATCGTTGAGGGTGTTGATGGAAACAGAATTGGAAGATGCTGAGTGGGTCCGCTCCCGCTACGAACAGTTGAATCTGATTGAGGAGAAAAGGCTTACGGCTCTTTGTCATGGTCAGATGTACCAACGAAGGATGATGCGAGCGTACGAGAAAAAAGTTCATCCCAGGCAGTTCCGAGAAGGAGAGTTGGTTCTCAAGAGAATACTCCCTAATCAAACTGATTTTCGAGGAAAATGGATGCCGAATTGGGAAGGGCCATACGTGGTAAAGAAGGCTTTTTCAGGAGGAGCTTTGATTTTGACTGACATGGATGGGGGAGATCTGCCTAATCCAATAAATGCGGATGCGGTGAAGAAGTACTATGCTTAAAAAAAAAAAAATGAAAGGGGTTCGTGCTGAAAACCCGAAAAGGGCAGCTCGTACCTAAAGGAGGGGGTTCGTGCTGAAAACCCGAAAAGGGCAGCTCGTACCTAAAGGAGGAGGCTCATGCCGAAAACCCGAAAAAGGGCGGCTTGAGGCCAAAAAAAATAGGAGGATAGAATGGAATTTGGGGATGTCAGCCTAAAGGGAACACAAGATGGAGGTAAAAATACACAATGAATGGAGCTCCACAATTTCACAAAATAGGGGAAGTTAAGGAGTCTGCAACCTACAGATTTGCTCAAAGCATCAAACAAGGACAATTCTTGAAGTCGAATATTAGATTGTTTTCTCTTAGTGGTCTAAGTGTTCATTACTTAAAGATCTCATGTTTGCCCTGTAAATTCTGTTTGCCTTGAACTATTTGATTCCTCATATATGAAGTTTTTCTTCGTCTCTTTATTTTAACTCTTTCGTAATTTACCATCCCATGATTCACATAGTGATTGTCATAGAAATGAATGATGATTGGTAAAAAACATAAACTAATTAAGCAAGAAATTACACCCATTGTTCAGCAAAAGACTTAAGGATGAAAAAAAGGAATGGTAGAGCCCTGAACCTAAGGCAAAGTCAGATGTCAAAAGAGAGGGTGCTTAGGGAAAATCTGGAGTTACCTGAATTCTATAGGAGGAAAGAAAACAGGCAAAGAAGATCGAAAGTTGTAGTGAAAAAATCGGATGAAGCAAGAGGAAGGTCTTGGAACCTTAATGAATCATAAACATGAAAAGCATTCTATCATGTCAATCATGCATACATGCCTAGCCACGCACTCGACAAGAATCAAATTAATTCATGTCCCAAGCGTCGAAGGTAGAAAGTCACTCGACCTAAAGGGTTGAGATTGTAAAACTTTGATGGAAAGATTTGAGTTTTTTTGATTTTATGTTAATCCAATTAAGTTAGCATTAAAGAATTTAAATCGAACCTGTTGTGAGATAGGTCGAGCCTAGATTAAGTCTAGGAATTTCAATTTTTAGATCGAACCTGTGGTGAGATAGGTCGAGCCTAGATTAAGTCTAGGAATTTCAACTTTTTAAATCGAACTTGTTGTGAGATAGGTCGAGACTAGATTAAGTCTAGGAATTTTAATTTTATTCAAATCGAACCTGTTGTGAGATAGGTCGAGACTAGATTAAGTCTAGGAGTTTCAATATTTAAATCGAACCTGTTATGAGATGGGTCGAGCCTAGATTAAGTCTAGGATCTCATTTTTGTTTAAATCGAACCTGTTGTGAGATAAGTCGAACCTAAATTAAGTATAGGAACTTCAATTTTTTAAATCGAACCTGTTGTGAGATAGGTCGAGCCTAGATTAAGTCTGAGAATTTTAATTTTTAAATTGAACCTTTGTGAGAAAGGTCGAGCCTAGATTAAGTCTAGGAATTTCAATTTTTAGATCGAACCTGTTGTGAGATAGGTCGAGACTAGATTAAGTCTAAAAATTTTAATTTTATTCAAATCGAACCTGTTGTGAGATAGGTCGAGACTAGATTAAGTCTAGGAATTTCAACTTTTAAATCGAACCTGTTGTGAGATAGGTCGAGCCTAGATTAAGTCTAGGAATTTCAATTTTTAGATCGAACCTGTTATGAGATAGGTCGAGCCTAAATTAAGTTTAGGAATTTCAATTTTTAAATCGAACCTGTTGTGAGATAGGTCGAGCTTAGATTAAGTCTAGGAATTTCAATTTTTAGATCGAACCTGTTGTGAGATAGGTCGAGCCTAAATTAAGTTTAGGAATTTCAATTTTTAAATCGAACCTGTTGTGAGATAGGTCGAGCCTAGATTAAGTCTAGATCAAACCTGTTGTGAGATAGGTCAAGCCTAAATTAAGTTTAGGAATTTCAACTTTTAAATCGAACCTGTTATGAGATAGGTCGAATCTAGATTAAGTCTAGGAACTTCAATTTTGTAGATCGAACCTGTTGTGAGATAGGTCGAGCCTAGATTAAACCAAGAAATTTTAATTGAATTTATTCTAACATGGGTCAAGCCCAGATCAAGTCTAGAAATTTCATTTTAAATCGAACTTATTTGGAGATAAGTCGAGTCTAGATCGATTTGATTAAACCAATTGGCTTCGAGATAAGCTAAATGAGGTGTCTACGTCTTTGCACTATCATTGATTCTCAAGAATGTACAAAGAGGGGCAACTGTAGACACCTAAAACAAAAAATTTAAATTATAAAATAAATAAAGAAATATATATATAAACAAAAGAGGGATGGCTGGGCGTACGCCCAGCCATCCCGTCCCCCACCCACTACCCGTGATGGGGTTCTGGCCACCAACTCCCTGATGCCAGAACCCCCTCGCCGGGTTGTCCAAATTTTTGGATAACCCGGCTCTTTAAAGGGGCACTTGCAAAAAAATCGAGAGGGGGAACAAAAAAACAAAAAAAAAAGCAAGCAAAAGAAAAAAAAAGAAGAAGAAGAGAGAGAGAGGTGAGAGGTCGGCAAAGGAGAAAGAAAGAAAAAAGAAGCCAACGGGGAGAATAAGGAGAAAGAGAAAAAAAAGAAGAAAGAAGAAGAAGAAAAAAGAGAAGGGGGACCCGCAGGGAGAAAAGAGAGAAAGAGAAGGAGAAAGAAAGAAAGAAGAAGCCAACGGGGAAAAGAAGGAGAAGGAGAAAGAAAGGAAGGAAGAAGAAAAAGAAAAAAGAGAAGGGGGACCCGCGGGGAGGGAGAAGAAAAGAAAGAGAAAAAGAAAAAAGAGAAAGAAAGGAAAGAAAGGAAAAAAAGAAAGAAAAGGAAAATAAAAAAGAAGACAAAGCAAGTTGACCAAGAAACAAGATAAGAAAAAAGTTGTGGGCTCTTGAATTCACCTGAGTTTCGTCGGACTCAAAATTAGGTAAGTTTTGCATTTTTTGTTATTTGAGTTATTATATTATTAGTATTAATTTTATTAACATTCAATATAGTTTTTACAAAAATTATAAATGTATTTATAAAATACTAAATAAGAAAAAATATATTTAAGAAATCAAATAAATAATTAAATAATAATAATAACAAGAGTAAGTAAATGCGAAGAATAAAATAAAAAAAGAGAAAGAAATAGTTATATTATAAATATATTTAGATAGTTGTAAATATAATATACATACAAAAATACATGATACGAATATAAAAATATATATATATATATAAAAAATGAATGAAAAAATGAAATGATTATTGGAAAAATTTCACTTAAGAAAGGCAAAGAGTTGCTTTTTTTTTTAAGTGAATTTTTATGGGTGCAAAGTTCGAGACGGATTTTCACCGAAGCGTCGGGATAAGTCCGAATTCTAAACTCCAATACCCGTTAAGTCAAATAGTCATTGTTAAAAAATAATATATGTAGGAAAATTTTGTTACATTCGAATTAATTTAAATAAATATTACTAAATAAATTTAATCCAATCGTTTAAAAATTAATTAATTATTTATTAGATAAGCTTTGTAATCAAGTAAAAAAATTGACCAACAACAAATATGGATTTGAATAGAAAACCAAAAAAATAAAGTATATATATAAATAATAAATAATAAATAATAAATAATCAATTTTTTTTAAAACAATCAATAAACGCGCGCATGTAGATACCATCACTTTATACTGTCATTGCATGCCACTCTTATTTTGCAAATGGCGCGGGAATCCCGATGATGGGATTTCCCTGAGGAGCTTGTAGAGACGAGTTCTTTCGGGGATATCTCTAGGTGAGGAGAATTTCGAGACTTCACCAAAGCGTTGGGATGGTCTTCGAATAATTTTCCAATAAAAGATTACCGACTCCATCATTTAAAATAAACAAGTCACGACATCATTCTACGCTTGCATCATATGCATACGTAAAACCAAGTGAAAAACTCAGTCTGGCAATTCAATAAAAATTTAATTAATAAAATAGGGATTAAACTAAGAAAAGGCTATATTAAGATAACTTAAGATTAAATGGTACCGTTCGTAGAACGGGCGTCACGGAGGTGCTAACCTTTCTCCGTGCGTAATCGCACTCCCGAACCCATCTCTAAAAAACGTGGACCAGTTCTCGTTCTTTCGACGGACCTAAAATTAATTTAGGACTTCGTCGATTAAGAATCGGGTTAATAGGTGACCAATCACACCTAGATAAAAAAGATTGGTGGCGACTCCCACCCATATTTAATTTTTGCCCGCGTCTGGCGGACGGGTTCCCGGACCCGCACGTTACGACAAAGCCCTATTATTTGGACAGTGGGACCATACACCAACTAATGAACCAAATGCTTGGATGCTTATTTTATCTAATGGTTAATTTGTTTGAATTAGAAATTTTGATTGTTGATTTTATATTAATTATTTAAAAAATATAAAATAATTATAATTGTTAAATATTTTTGGTACTTCATAATAAATATTTGAATACGTCAAATCAAAAATATAAATTTGATTATTCAAAGCTTAAAAAAATATTTTCTTAATTTCAGTAAAAAGATCTCATTTGAATATTTTACTTTAGACTTTTAAAGATAGTAAGCCACCCCTAAATGTGGTAGTCCAATTAAAATCATTAATATACAGCTTTGAATTGTTCCAACTCTTTAAAGTCTTCTTCCATTTTGTAGGAAAGTATCTCTTTCATTTCTTTAATCAAGGTCCTTCTTTGCTCTTCCATATAGTAGAATTAATGGTTTTCTTGCAAAAGTCTTTTGGCGAAAAACTAAACATAAATCATCCAACCTAAACAATAACAATTCAATTGGTTCTTTTTGGAAATCGAAAATGGTTTTCTGATTGGAGCCTAGAAAATGCTAGTATGTAGGTGAGAAAATGGTGTTTAGAAAATTTATAGGTGAGAAAATTTTATAATGCCCTATATTCATTCATGAAAACAATAATATATGGTGGAATGATAAATGAAATTCTTTGGATCAATTTGGCTGTAAACGTTTAATATTTTCTATTTTTATAGTTGTCCCTATTTTAATTTTGTTTTTTGTTTTAAATTGAAAGATAAAATATATTTGGTAAAGTAATATCGTTGTCTACTTCCTACATTATTTTTCTCTTTTTATTCATTACTTCTCATTTAATACTTTTTAATTTAATCATCATCCATGTATATGATGTTAACAATTTATGGATGGATTAATATATGTGAAAGGAGAGTGATAAATGTATTAAAAAATAAAAAACGATACACCTAAACATTTGACTCATTAATTAATATATGAAATTTTTTTTAAAAAAAGTATATGATTTAAATTTCCTTCCCCAAATATAAAATATGATAAAAAAATAGAGGAGAGTCAAAACTTGTAAATATAATATTGTGACGTGTTAGAACAAATAATGAAATTATTAAAAACATAATCAGTAGAGACGAGAGTATCGAACGAGTTCAGGCTGTTGATTTTTTCTAATAAAAAGAGTTGTGTCGGGTTTGGATTCAAACGGGTGGGGTGGGTTTGTTGGATTCAGATCAACTTTATTAAAAAAATTAAGTTTTAACAACCAAACAAGAAACAATACTTTTGAATCCAAAAGAAAGAAGAGCAGGCCAGATCTTGAATTCAAACCCAAGACAACAAACCAACAATCAACAAAACAAAAAATTAGAGCCCACAAACACGCATCAAATTTCAAATAGGTCGATAACACAGCTAGCTAGAATACAACCCAACAATTAGGACGTAAGGCAAGCCAGGAAAACTCTTGGACTCATTTTTACGGATTATATGCAGCCACTAAAAGAAGGCCAGTCCAATTACCAATAAATGGAGATATGCCCTGCCACTTGATAACAAATTAACAATGGATGAGCAAAATCTCTAAAGAATGCTAAAATGGACACCAACATGTTTTGGTATATTAGGATGTGAAAAAAATGTAGTTCCTATTTCTGAAAAGTCATCTTTTATTTTCAAAAAAACTTCTTTCTAAATATACAACATATGTTATATAAATGGAAGAAAGAAGTTGAAGGAATGGTGTCGGAAAAATTAATTCTTACTGAGTCGTTAGGCTGATCATTTGTTTGATAAGATTAGCCATCAATGGATGTGCTAGAGACGTGAGCAATCTTCGCCCAATCCTCTCCTGTTTTTGGCTTGCATCTTTTGCTCAAAATCGGACAATTTTTTATTTTCAACATTTTGAAGCACTGCATCCGTTCTGGCTGAGATGACAATTTTGGGTAGTCCACAATCGTAAACCATTCAAGTGATGTTAGATTTTGCTCCTCTGATAAAGTTATGAGATTCTTGCATTTTTTGAGTGCCAGGATTTGTAAAGTGTTGGCAGATCCTGCAAGAAGCCATTGGGGTAGTGCCTCCAACTTTGGTAACCCTGCAATCGCTAATGTTTGTAATGGAAATTGAAGTCTCGAGTGCAGGGAGTGGCATCAGTAATTAAAAGATGAAGATGTCCGCATGGCCACCACATGATTTAAAATTTTATTCTTAAGTAGTTTTAATTATATTGTAATAAAGGCCACATGATGTGAGTCGTTAAAGAAATCGATTATTTGAATGATTTGTTCTGTCTTTGATCCTTAATTTTTAAGTTAATTGTTTTCTTTTCCTTATTCTCTCAGTGTTTGTGTATAAATACACTTTAATGCAATAGTGAAAAAAATAATCAATTTGTTGCTTTGAATTTATCTCTTTCTTGGAAATTTTCTCTTACATTTCAGATAAGTATCATAATTTCTCTTTATAAATATTCTCAAAAGATCAATATGGTATCAGAGCATTTTGAGTGATCTTAAGGGACCTTGGCAAAATCATTTCAAAACATCAATCCTTTATAACCATTTTTTTTCTTTATCTGTTCTTTCTTTCAGAATTTAAAAATAAATGGCCTCCTTTAGTTACAACATTGCTGCTCCCCCAGTTTTCAATGGCAACAATTATCCCATGTGGGTTGTGAAAATGAAGGCATATCTAAAAGCCTTCAACCTGACGCTAAAACATACATCAAAACTCCACCAAAACAAAACAAAAGGAGACCCAATATCACTACCAATTATCCAAAAGAAACTAAACCCAAACATACTGCCTTGACTTAGAAGCATCAAGTATTCACTCCGTCCCAAAGAAAAGAGTTGTGGTTGACATCCCTTGGCCTGAGCTTATTAATTTGCGAATCATTCCCTATCTCAAAAGCCCTGGTAGCATTCTTGCATCCGTCTTGGCAGCCTAGTTGAATGCCTTCAAACATCTCCACGCAACACATCTTGACATGAGCAAAACGCGTCATCACCAGGTTTAAAAGGAAAGCCAACACACAAAAATTAATGAAGTCTTAGAAAAGTCTTATGGAGAAGAACTAAGCACATTGATCATCCAATCAAACTTATAAGCCTTATTTGGTTCATGAAACCAATATACGGAGGAACGGAAAATAAATTTTGTAGGGTTTGTTCTGTCTTTTATTTTTTGTTTTATTATGCATTCAAAAATTTTACTTTGTTTTGTTTTTAAAAATTGAAAAGATATAAAAAAATGTTAAATAGTGTCTATAGATACTAGTTAAGGTGATATTCATCAAAAGAATTAATACTCTTTTTAATTTAGGAAAAATACATTAAATAAAAAAATTTCCTATAGGCCTTAATTAACCAAACATAAATTATGTTTGGTTATTAATATTAGTGAATGTTAGGAGAAATAAGGAAATTTCTGAAAACATAATATGTATAAACTAGTACATAAAATAAAGTCTTTTACAATGAAACAATAACCATAATATGTGATTTTTTTTTTGAAAGGTAATGTGTGATGTTAAATCCAAAAGAAAGAAGAAGCAAGCCAAATCTTGAATTCAGTCAAGGCAACAAGCCAATAGTAAACAAAACAAAGAAATTACAACCCAGCAATTAAAACACGTGGCAAGCCTGGTGCAACCCTGGACTCAATTTTAGCGTTTCTATTTTTAGATCACGTGAAGTAGGGGTTGAGCAATCAATTAAATGGATCAGAAAATTTCTTTAATATTTTTTATTTTATTTGTTTAAAATAAAAAAGTAAATATTAAAAATGAGGCGCAATAAGCATGCATTTTATTTGAGAAAAAGATAGAAATGAGATAAAAAAAAATCACTTGTTAATCAATTAAATGCGAAAGATTCAGCCACAATTGGTGGGGGGAATATGTCTCGTGCTAATTTATAATCAATAAAAGTCAAATTTCAATATAAAATTTTTTAAACTTTGTGTAATGTTAAAAATTGAACACAATATGTGGGATGGGGTGGAGGTGAGTATATCTTATACGAAGAAGTGCATAGCGTTTGTGGTATAATGACAAAATAAGCCCTCGATTGTTAAATTCTCACTAAAGTATCTACTCTTTTATTTGTGTCAATTGAGCCTTCAACCTATTATTTGATGTCAAATGAACTCAATTTA
Organism: Theobroma cacao; assembly: GCF_053813885.1. Classification (NCBI taxonomy): domain Eukaryota; kingdom Viridiplantae; phylum Streptophyta; class Magnoliopsida; order Malvales; family Malvaceae; genus Theobroma; species Theobroma cacao. Next base: position 40,604,663 of record NC_142643.1, on the reverse strand, counting down.
GATGGAAAACGTTGATGTGGCTAATGACATGACTCATTCCAACATATGTGAGGCATAATGACAAAATAAATCCTCAAACTGGGGTCAAATTCTCACTTAAATTTTTACTCTTTTATTTGTATCAATTGAGCTCTCAACTTAATATGTGGTGTCAAATGAATTCAATAATTTAAATGAAAAATATTGATGTGACTAATGATGTGATTTATTCGAGTTATTTGGGCCGATAGCTACGTAAGTGTATTCCATCTAAATTGGGTTCATTTGATAAAAAAATAAAATAGAAGACTCGATTTACATACATAAAAGGATTTAATTGAAAATTATGTCATATTTTGAGGTTTTATTTTTATTACTATGCCTTTTTTAAAGAAAAATAGTGAAAATATTTAAATGTCCTAATTTCATACTTTTTCATTGGGATTTTACTTTATTTTTACATAATCTAATAAACAATAATAAGTGTAACTTAACTCATATTATATATTAATATATATTTTTATTCTTTCAATTTTACAAGCAAAGATCAGTTTGTTATTAGGGCTGCCATAATAGACGAATATACTCTCTCCTCCTCACCTTGACAGAGCAATTTGAATTCTTTTTTTTTTTACATTCATTAGAAGAAGGCTATAAAATTGACAAGAATATAAACTTGTATATGCAAGAGTAATTCATGCTCTGTAGTCTGTCCTGCCTTATTCAAAACTTGATTGTCAAACGATTTGAAACTTTCTATATATTGGAAGAAACAAGTTGGGCTCGTCTTCATGCTTCAGGCCTCCAGCTTCATATAATTGGCCATTTATCTAATCCTTTTTCTTTTTCGTTTCGTTTTCATATGAAGTTCTTTACAAAATTTTTTGGTTAATCATAAAAAAAAATTGTTGGTTAAGAATCATGAACCAAGGTTGATTAGGGTATGGAAAGGGAAAACAATTTTATTTGTAATTGGAGAGTTGATGACTGAAACAAGTTTCAAAAATTTAATTACGAAAAAAAAAAATGTCTTGCATGAAATAGGAGGCATTTAAAAATTAATGAAGTCTTAGAAAAGTCTTATGAAGAAGAACTAAGCATATTGATCATCCAAGCAAACTTATAAGCCTTATTTGGCTCACGAAATCAATACACAAAGGAACGGAAAATAAATTTGTAGGGTTTGTTCTGTCTTTTATTTTTGGTTTATTATGCATTCAAAAATTCTACTTTGTTTGGTTTTTAAAAATTGAAAAGATATACAAAAATGTTAAATAGTGTATATAGACACTAGTTAAGGCGATATTCATCAAAAGAATTAATATTCTTTTTAATTTAGGAAAAAATACATTAAATAAAAAAATATTTCTACAGGCCTTAATTAACCAAACATAAATTATGTTTGGTAATTGATAACTCTATTATATAGAGTTATCATAGGGTACTTTTTGGAGCATACATTCTGCTTATTCTTTTAGTTTTCTGCATAGTCCTTAGCAAATTTTCATACTTTTTAGTATAAGTTAACTTTTAGGGTGTCTAGTGTCATTTAGACAATTTTAGCTTCATTTCTTTTCAAAATCTCTTAAATCAACCTTTGACTTTTGAACCTCTTGATGTTGAAGGAATCATGGAGCTGAAAGAGAAGCTGAAAGTGAGGATCACAACAACTCTGCACTAGGTAGCTTGAAGGAGGAGAACATGGTAGCAGAAAACTCAAAGTTGCAACAACAAAAATGTGCAGGCAGAAAGTTTCTCGCTGCAGCGAGAAACAAGGCACTAAGGCTGGAGGATTCTTGCTGCAGCGAAAATGAAGAGCTTTGCAACGCCAAGTCAGCAAGAATCTCGCTGCAGCGAGAACACGTCAGAAAAATGGAATATACTTTGCACGAGATTCTAGGTCAATGTTGAAAGAAGAGGGGAGTATAAATAGGAAGCTTTGCACAAAAAAAAGAGGGAGATTCAGGAGACACTTTGGGCAAGGAGAGGCAGAAGCAAAACAGGAAAGAGAAGAAGATTCAAGGGTTGGAGCTTGTAAAGTTGCAACAGAACATCTCTCTCAATCTCATTTTGTAAAACAATGCTTTTGTTTGTTGTATTGTGTACTCTCCTTTTTGAAATGTTGAGCTAAAATTATTTATCTAGGATTATGGTTGAGTTTAATATGTAGTTTGGAATTTGGTTGGTTGGTTGCTTATTCTCATTGGAAATATTGATGTTTACCTAAATTTGAATTTAATGTCCATTTATTTGCTTGATCACCATTTAAATGAGCTTAGGTATTTAGATGACACTTGAAAGAGTTAGTCTAAATTAGATCTTGATTTGGGTAAGGTGTGTTTAAAACACTTAAAAAGGAATTTTAGTGTTTTAATGTGCAATTAGATTAGACATACATTTAATTGCCACATACGGTCAACTTGTAGAGTCTTAGCTTAAAGAGTTTAATCTAGTTGTCTCCTATAGACATAGTGATTCAATTAGGTTAAGCAAATGTGTAATATCTCGACGGAGAATTACATATGCCTTAAGATTCTATACTAACATCAACTTCCATTGAGATTAAGTAATTAACTAAACCCAATTCCAAGTGAAATATTAAAGGATAGCATAATCCTAGAATATTAGAACATTGATTCCACCTCAATTTATTATTTGCACCACTTAGTTTAGAGTTAGTTAGTTTGATTACAATTTTTTTTATCATAGTTTAAAATTTGGTGCTTGGATAAAATTAGCTTGTATTAATTTTAGTAGTTAGCAACAATTATTAGATCAACTCCTTGAGGATCGACACTTCAACTCATCACTTTACTACTTGTTGCGATCATATTCACTTGCACGTAATCTTTGCTTGTGTCTTGCATTCAAATTGAGCATTTCCCTTACTACACAAGCTAAAGAATCATTTTTAGAACTCAACAAGTTTTTGGCACAATTGCCGGGGAGTTGTTTTCTATCTTTGTGCTAATATTAATACTAAGCAAGCTAGTCTTAATTCAAAATTTATTTTTCTTTGTTTTTAGGTACGTAGAACCCTTATTATATGAGAAGAGTACGAAGCTTAGAACGGGTTTAAAATATTTGATGATCTTGAGAACTTGAAATCTCTTTGATATTTGATGATCAATAATTGTAAAAATTTAAAATATTTGTTTGATGAGATTCAGAACCTCAAGTCCCTTCATACATTGACAACCGATGGTTGCAAGATTTGATCTCACTGCAGCGGGGTATTGAAGCCTTGACTGCGTTAAAAGTTCTGGCAATTGAAGGTTGTAAAAGGCTCCATCTTAATATGACGTTGGGATCCCAAGGAAGAGGAAAGGAAGATGATAGTCAAGATTACCACATTGGCAGTCGGTTACAACTTCAAACAGTAATTATTACAGGGTTACCAAAGTTGGAGGTACTACCCCAATGACTTCTTGTGGGATCTGCGAACACTTTGCGGGACCTGGGACTTGCAGAATGTGAAAATCTCACAACATTTCCGGAGGGACAGAATCTCACATCACTTGAAAGGTTGGGGATTACAGACTGCCCAAATTTGTCATCACAGCTAGAGCGGATGCAATGCCTCAAGGAATTGGAGATTGAAAGGTGTCCGATTTTGAGCGCAAAATACAAACCAGAAAACGGAGAGGATTGGGCCAAGATTTCTCATGCATCTTGTATACTTATTGATGGCAATGAAATCACATCAAACAAGAATGGACAGCCTGACGATTAGCTAGGTAACAACTATTTTTCCGTCTTTTTTTTTGTTTACAATTTTCTTTCTTTCCTCCCTTTATATATCAAATAATAAAAAAATGAATATTTTTTTAATTTTTTTATAAAGCTTGTCAGAGAAATGATGCAATTGATTTTAATCGGTAGTCCAGAAATCAGTGTTTAAGGATTTCTTTTTTTAGCCAAGCAATATTTAACACTTATATGATCAACTAAACAGTAGCAATGTGTTACTGTTTCCAAAGGAATTACCAAACAGAATAAAAAAAATTAAAATTTGCAAGATACGTGGCACTTGTTTATGGACAACATTAAGAAATTGAGTTCCTTTGATAAATATAAACAGGAAGTTCTCCTTGGTCATCTTGATTGGTCTACCATGCATAAGATCCATTATTTTGGCTTGATAATATAACATGCTTTGAAGAGAACGATTTCCAGGTATATTTTGTCTTCCTATCAATTTTCTTTCTTTTTGCTTTCAAGTTCTCGCATTGTTTACTTGCTCATGGGCTTATTTTTTGAAGAGGGAATCAAATACAACAATGCTAATTTGTCCTATTGATCTGTATAAAATATACTGACAACCCTGATCCTTTTATTTCATGTGAAGAACACCAGCCCCCATTTCCACACATTCCCATGCAGTTTGACTGCTAGTTTGTATAGGAATTTTGGTCCGTTATGGTATTCTTGGCATCTTGTTAGATGCCTTGTTACTCTTAAGACAGTACTGCCATAGGACGACAGTGAAGTTGATCAGTCATTATGTGACTCCCAGGTTCTTTTGCAATTTGGCAACAATTATATGTATATAATATAGATCTGTATATTTAGTAAGAAATGTGGTAAAGGAAAAGAATGTCACATAATGTGATATCGTTAATAATACATTCTGATGCAGTGCCTCTGGCAAAAGTCAGGACAGTCGTTTGATTCTTGATGAGTTTATCCTTGAAACCAATAACTGTAGCAATATACAGACATCTGCCATTGTGATGTTTTACGATGGTGGTTTTTATTATTATTTTCTTTTTGTATTATGCATCTTAACATCGTTGGGAAAGAACAGGATCAGTTAAAATAGGCATACTTGCAATGATATTGAATATCCAAATAGAAAACTTTGTGTGATAACTAGTTGGTATCTACTTTCCCAGATTCTAGGGGTCCTCATTACAATCATGGACTCATCCAATGATTCAAGAGCTCTGGCTGTTGCTTGCTTTGATCTCTCACAATTTATTCAGCACCATCCTGCTGGGAGGGTGATAGTGACTGACCTAAAGGCCAAAGAGCGGGTGATGAAGTTGATGAACCACAAGAGTGCGGAGGTTACCAAGAATGCCTTACTCTGCATCCAAAGGCTTTTCCTAGGTGCCAAGTATGCTAGCTTTTTGCAGGCGTAGTTTGCATTGACAATGGTGCGTGGTCATCAAGTGTCATCTACACTATGGAAGTAATACAGCGAGTGGATAGTAAATTCGGCTCCTTAGGTGTTCTATTGTGATTTTTGAGTAAATTATGAGTTGGGGGGCTGGTCTTCTATCAGACGTTTGATTGTCTAAATGTCAACGGAAGAATTAATTTGCGTTTTATTAAACTGGAGAATATCATTATTACTATCGATAATTTTTTTAGATTTTGAGCTGAATTCAATAAAGTGTTTGTATGCTTTCTTTATCTTGTTCCTTTGAACGTTTTGGTGAATTGTCAGTCAATGAGTGAGAAATAATACTATGTTTATGAAAAACTTATTATTTAACATGATAGGTTAGATTATCGTTGTTGTGAGTGAGGAAAACTTTCCCTGGTTAAAATTCAAGCTATCATCAAACTGAAATCAGACATACCTTTCTCTTCTCTCTACTTTGGGTATAACACAGGTTTTGCTGTACTTTAGGATTAGTTGTAAGATTTTAGGGTTTAGGGTAGAATGCCACATGAGCTCCGCCATGGCAGATTTCCGCTTAGCTTGGTAAATATTCTATCAAACTGTTTGTGTGTGCACGAAGAATGACTAAGGAACCTGGAATCTTGAGCTTCCCACCAAATAGTATGTGTAGCCATAAGCCATCCCAGGGTTGGAATAATCACCTTTTCTATAAGGTGAAGTTATACTATAATTTGATTATATACTTTGATTGATTTGTCTTTCGCTTTAGTTTTCTCCAACCTTCTCTTTGGTTTTCTTACTCAATTCCCAAAGAATAAATGCATTGCCTTACTAACACTCAAAAGCTTTAGTTTAAACCTTTTCATTAGTGGAATTGGAAGCAGATGCAAGCAAAGCAAATTCCTATAATGAAGCTATAAACACGTTCATTGCTAATTTGTTCAAACCGCATCACCCAAAAAAACTTGGTACGTAGTGCATAACCCACAACACATTCCCTGCTTCACCCTCAAAATCATGGCTGAACCCTTCGCAATTAACATTGCAGAAAAAGTCCTGGAGAAGCTAACCGCTGTTGCTGTTCAAGAAATTTCACTTGCTTGTGGTGTCCAAAGTGACTTTCGAAAGCTTCGTGAAATGTTAGTCACTGTCAAACTTGTGCTCTTAGAGGCTGAAGAACAACAGGCTCGTAATAATCAGCTTCAAGATTGGGTACAAAAGCTGAAGGATGCCTACTATGATGCAGAAGATGTATTAGATGAATTTGGAGTTGAATCATTGCGGAGGCAAGTCTTGGAACAGAAGAGCATTGGAAACGAGGTATGCAATTTCTTTTCAAGCGCAAACCCACTTGTTTTTCGGCTTAAAATGGCACATAAGATTAAGAAAATTACAGAGAGGTTTAGTGAGATTGCTGGTTTGAAAGCTGGTTTTCATCTCAGAGAAAAAAGTAATGACACTATGCATGTTGTGCTCTCGGACAGGGAGACCCACTCCTTTGTACAGGTATCGGATGTCATTGGTAGGGATGTAGACAAGAAAAATATTATAAAAAGTTTAGTGCAAGCTCCAACTGGTGGGGAAGCGGATGACATTTCCGTCCTTACTATAGTTGGAATTGGAGGTCTCGGGAAGACCGCCCTTGCAAAGTTGGTGTTCAATGATGTAAATGTAGCTAAGTATTTTCAGTTGAAAATGTGGGTATGCATTTCAAATGAAACTGATTTGAAACGATTGCTTGAAAAAGTCATTAAAGTTGCAAATGGGGGTGATAGGGACTATGGTAATATGAGCTTAGAGAAATTACAGAAGGGCTTACGAGATTGTTTGAATGGCAAAACGTATTTACTCATTTTAGATGATGTTTGTTGGGACAATGATACACCATGGAGTAAATTGAAACCTTTGTTAATGGGGGGAGCCATTGGGAGTAAAATCCTAGTCACTGCTCGTAGTAACCTAGTCGCTAAGAACCTAGGTACAATACACAACTTAAAAGCTCTTCCTGAGGAAGAATCTTTCTCTTTGTTTCTCAAAGTGGCCTTTAGAAAAGGGGGAGAGGAAAAACATCCGCACCTAGTACAAATTGGGAGGGAAATTGTGAAAAAATGCGGAGGGAATCCTTTGGCTGTGAAGACACTTGCGAGTCTGCTTTATTGTCAGACTTCAAAACATGAGTGGGAAAGGGTGAGAGATAATGAGATGTGGAAATTAATGCAAGACGAAAATGACCTTTTACCTGTTTTGAAGCTAAGTTATGACCAGTTGCCTCATTATTTAAAGCCATGTTTTGTTTATTGTTCTGTCTATCCAAAGGATTATAGGTTTGCAAGTTTTGAATTAGTTCAATTTTGGATGGCTCATGGTCTTCTTAAAACCTCTAACAAAGATGAGGACCCTGAAGAAACTGGTAGGCGGTACCTGAATGAGTTGTCTTCGAGATATTTTTTCCAAGATTTTGAGAAACTTGGTTTCATTCAGCACTTCAAAATGCATGATCTGCTACATGATCTTGCCCTGTTAATAGCAAAAAATGAGTGCTCCGTAGTCAAATCCCAAGGCCAAGACGTCGGCCAAGGGGTTCGACATTTGCATTTTTTGGACCTTGATTTTCCTGCGGAAGGCTTTTCTAGGTACCTAGATAACTGTTGTCATCATGTGCGTACATTTCGCTTCTTGTATATAAAAGAGGGATCTAGAAATGAATTCTTTATCCAAACATTCCTCTCAAGGTTCCAACGATTGCGGGTGCTGGATTTGAGTGAGTCTACTTTTGAAGTATTGCCAAGAGGGATTGCTAATTTGAAGCATTTGAGATTTCTCGACCTAAGGGGTAATCATAAAATTAAGAAACTTCCGAATTCTATTTGCAAGTTGCAAAATTTGCAGACTTTGATTCTTGCTTGTTGCAATGGAATTGAAGAGTTTCCTAGAGATATGAGATACCTGATTATGCTGAGAGCCTTGTCGATAGCCACAAATTTGAGGGTTTTACTAGAGAATGTGGTGAACCGGTTGAAATCTCTTAGGTTTTTGGCAATTGGTCATTGTGAGAATTTAGAGCATTTGCCCGAAGGGGTGCGAAATCTCACAGAACTTCGAACATTGGTGATTAATATGTGCAAAAACTTGATCTCACTTCCTCATGGTTTGAAATGCCTGATAAATTTAGAAAATCTAGCAATTTTGGACTGCGAAAAGCTGGAATTAGAAGGGAAAGAGGATAATAGTCAAGAGCAGCACATTGCGCAAGGGCTAAGGCTTAGAAGATTGCTACTTAAAGGATTACTAAAGCTGAAGACACTGCCCAAATGGCTTTTCATTCAAGAAAGTGGCTCTCACACTATATCACTTGAAATGCTTGAGATTTTTGGATGCCTGGAATTGGCATCTCTCCCAGAAGTGATGCAATGCCTCACTGCCCTTGTGGAGTTGAAGATTGAATATTGTCCTCTTTTGAGTGAAAGATGCAGAAGGGAAACTGGTGAGGATTGGCCAAAGATTGCTCATGTCCCTTATATATATCTTGATGGCAATGAGATTGGATCTAACAGATACCACACGACTGAAGTAAGAGCTCTTCTTTTTCTCTATGTCTTTTCTTTACTCATTTATATTACACAAGTTGATGACAGCTATAATTTATTTCAGTTTCTTAAAAACCAAAGCTGAGGAATTTGATTAAGTGTTTTTAAACCTCTTTTAAACCCCTACTTGCTTTAGTATTAACAATCTCGACTTTGTAATTGCAGGGAGATCATAGAGGGAATCAGAGCCTGTCACTTACCACCACAGGTAAATTATATTATATTTGATTTATAAACTTGAGAAATTTTATAATATCAAATATGACTTGCTTGATCTGATTAACAAAGATTTGAACCATATTTGGTCTCTGTACCGTGAACTACATATAACCAAGACTGTCATTCGCGGCTCTCCACATAAATATCTACCAAAATCCTATAGCATTTTATCTATCTAGATCAAACTACCTCAAAAAGTAAAGGATGTCTAAGGATCCTTACCGACTTTAGGGTTGCTTAATTACGTGCTTAGACTCCCAGAACAACATTTATGAATGAGAGTCATATATATATATATATATATAGTGATCGAGTTTAGTCTGGATTATTAACCAAAAAAATTCACTCTTTTGTCCCCGGTGTTTAAATATGGATTTGTTCACATTTGTGTGTTTACATTTGCTTTCACTATTTCTCAGTCATTTCTACCAACATCTCACTCAAAAATTACTGGAAAAAGGACGAGGAAAGACAAGCATCACCTCCTAAGCAAGAAACAAAGGCCACTGCACATGCAACACCACCAGCCTCCAAGATAAAAATGTTTTACCTTCTCAAATACTTCTTAAATTTCAATGACTGTCTCTGCTCCCAAAGACGTCTCTATGGATCAGTCAATTGGCACCTCCCCAATTCTATGCTTTCGCTCTTTATTGTTTTCAAGCATTATTGTTCCATTGACCAAAACATTCTTTATTAGGTCCCCATTGAAGAAGATACCCTTCTCACTCAGGATCTCTATTCTAAATCTCAGGCCCAAACACCGCAGTCTAGTTCCATTTCTTCTGTTCCAATTCCTTTAACTGAAGCTCCTCGAGCAGCTAGTATGACATCTAGCCCTCTAACTAATCGACCAGGATCATATGATTTTCAGTTGAGTGTTTGCCTATTTTTTTTTCCACTAATATTGCTTCATTCTTACTGTTGTTTTCAATTTACAGCAGGAACAGCCTTACATAGGGGTTCACACAGTGTATTTCGCAACGTAGCATATTACCTCCCTCCTCGTGCATATGATTTCTCTGATTTTTAAGCAGGGTTCGAATCCCCCTTCCCTAAATCCAAAAAAAAAAAAAAAGAACCTCCCGTCAGAGTTCCTCTTCAGCCTTCTCCACCTACTGATTCAGTAAATTCTTATTTATGGACTTGATATCTTGATTTCAGCCATTTGTCTTTCACTTACTAACGCTCATTCACAAGCTAAAAGTGCCGCCTTCACTCCCACTGATGTATATGGGGTCTATCAATTGGCACCTCCACCTCGGTAAGCATTTGCTAATTTTTACTTTTATAAATTTTCTATTTCAAGCATTTGTAATTCCATGGACTACTATTTGCATTTTCAGGTTTCTACTCAAGATGATACCCTTCACACTCAAAGTGATACTACAACTCAAAATCCCTATTCTAAATCTGAAGATGAAATATCACAATGAAGTTCGTTTTCAGATCCTTACTTCCCTTGACTTGGTGTGACAACTGGTACAACTTCTAGCCCTCGAACAATTTGAGCAACAACTTCTTTTCCTCTGGTAGGTATTTGGTTCTTTGTTTCCCCATTCATATGCATTAATAGTAAACCATAGTTTTCATCTTCCAAATCCAGGATGCTACTCCCAGCAAAGTTCCTCTAGCCTTCTTCGATTGCACATTTGGTAAATTTATAATTTGTATCTTGATTTCAGCCTGTTGCCTTAAACTTGCAAATCACGCCCATTCACAAGCTAAAAGAATTGCTTTTGCTTCAAACGATGTGTATAACAGTCAATCAGTTTCAGCACTTCCAGCTTTCACTTTTTACCTTTCCAAATTGTATAGTATTTCAATTTCAAGCATCGTAATTCCATTGACTAAAATATTTGCATTTTTCGGCTTCTACTCAAGGTTATACCCTTCCCACACAAAGTGATACTCCAACTCAAAGCCCCAATTCTGAAGCTTAATTAGGCCAAATTCCCACAATCAAGCTCTTCTTATTCCATCATTGGGTTGACCTTCCTGGACCTAGTATTCAACTGTTACAACATCCGGCCCTCCAACTACTTCAGAAACGACATTTGTTTTTTCCTATGGTAAGTATTTCTTTATCTTTCCTTCGCTCATGTGGCTTAATGCTAACCACAGTTTCCAATTTTCAGATTCAGGGTGTTACTCTTTACAAAGTTCCTGTTTAGCCTTCTTTACTCATTGGGTTAATTTCTTGCTCAATGATTTTTTTTTTATCTTTTACTTTCTAATTACGTATTACTTTCTCAGGCTCAATTGTCAATTACCTGTTTCTAAAAAGGATGCTTTTGCAGCCAAGATGAATAGCTTTGGAGCTAATTTGGTTCAAACTTCTAATAAGGACATTGCTTGGCGCTGCAGTCGGGCCACCTTGGAATTACCTTGTGAATTGATTCATGAAGCACCTGTAGGGCATCATAATACTCTGCGGTCTAAACAGATAATTCAATCTTAAACAGTTTCTTAGTCTAAAAATTTTTCGGAAACATTAAAATTGAAAAAACAAGAGAGAGAGAGAGAGAGAGAGAGAGAGAGAGAAATACCAGCAGTACCTAACTTGTTTAAGCAGAGTAATTCATGCTCTGTCCTGCCTTCTTCAATACTTCATATTGTCAATTAATTCGGAGCTTGCTGTATGTATTGGGAAATAGAGCTTTTGCACATTTTCGTTAGTCAAAGAAAAGTTGAGCTATCTTCGGGCTCCTGGCCTTGAATTTTGAGATTGTGACACTGACATTCAAGGGTGACATGCCATTCTTAAAGAATTGAATGTTGTGCATTGTCCCATTTTGATCCCAAGATGCAAACGCCAGATCGGTGAGGATTGGACCAACATTGTTCATGCCCCCCCCTATATATCTTAACAGTAATGCAATTTAATATAGTAAAATTGAACAAGTTCTCGTTTTTTGTTTTTTTTCTCAATTGTCTCCATTTTTCATGATTTATTTTCAATTCTTTATAACGAGAAGGTACTGTTTTTAGTTCAGAATTTGTAATTATACGCTAGCCTTATTAATCTAGATATCAGTATACAATGTTTAACATTTAAAGAACTAATAACATTGTGATCAGCTAAGCATTATATTATTAAAAATCTTTTGACAAATAAGTAAGAGATTTGAAATAATATGTGAATCATTGAGATTAATAAAATTATTTTTTTAAAAAAAATTACACATCAGTTAAATTACGTGCTTACTATTAGCATTACTTTTATTTTTCACAAAGAATTGGAAAACAAAATCAAAATATTTATGCTACTATACTTAAGTGTCAGCCTATAAAATGTCATTAAAAAACTAGTTAAATTAGTTTTAATATATAAATAGATATTTATTTATCATTATAAAATAAAAAAAATTTGTCCTCAAGGGGTGGCAGCCAATTACCCGTTGGAGGCCATTTTCATAAAAAAGTACAGATGTTGGTAAACAGTGATAAATATCTTCCATTCCAAGTCTATTCACGTCAACGCGTGATTAGGTTTCACCAAATCCATCTCTCTCTTTCATTCTCATTTCACAGCTCTTCTTCCATTTGTGATCCACCTGAATTCTATTTGCTTCAAGTTATATAGTCAGTCAGAACAGATATCATTTCACACAAATAATCTTCTCCATCTGTTGCTTTCTTTCCTTTCCCTCCTCTTTCTTCACCACCTCAAAAATTCATGGCTGAAACCTTTGCCTTTAACATTGTAGAAAAACTAATTGAGAAACTAGCCACTGTTGCCTATCAAGAAATTTCCCTAGCTTGGGGTGTCCAAACTGACTTTCAAAGGCTTAATGACATATTGACCACTCTCAAAGATGTGCTCTTAGATGATGAAGAAAACCAAGCTCAGAACAATCAACTACGGAATTGGTTGCTAAAGCTGAAAGATGCTTGTTACGATGCCGAAGATGTACTAGATGAGTTTCAGATCGAAGCATGGCGGAGGCAAGTTTTGAAACAGAGGAACATCGGAAAGAAGCTACGCAGTTTCTTTTCGAGCTCAAACCCAGTTGCTTTTCGATTTAGGATGGCCCATAAGATTAAAAAAGTTACTGAGAGGTTTGGTGAGATTGCTGCTTTGAAAGCTAATTTTCATGTTGCTGAAAGACATTATGACACTTGGCATCTTGTTACGGGCTTGGACAGGGAGACCCACTCCTTTGTCCAAGCGGCAGATATCATTGGTAGAGATGAAGATAAAGAAAAAATCATTGAAACTTTGATGCAAGATCCTACTGATGGGGAAGGCATATCTGTCCTTCCCATAGTTGGAATTGGAGGCCTCGAAAAGACTGCCCTTGCAAAATTGGTGTACAATGATGAACATGTAGATAGGCATTTTGAGTTGAAAATGTGGGTGTGTGTTTCAGATGATTTTGATTTAAAGCAATTAATGATAAAAATCATTAAAGTTGCCAAAGGTTTCGATGGAAACTGGAGTAATATGGATTTAGAGCAATTACAAAAGGTCTTTCGAGATTGTTTAGATGAGAAAAAGTATTTACTTATTCTGGATGATTTATGGAATGAAGATCCTATCAAATGGGATGAATTGAAACAGTTGTTGGTGCAAGGAGCTAAGGGAAGCAAAATTGTTGACACCACTTGTAGTAACCAAGTTGCAGAGATCATGGACACAATCTCAGCACACAATTTGCAAGGTCTTCCCGAAAAGGAATCTTTGTGTTTGTTTCTCCAATTTGCGTCCAAGAAAGGAGAAATCAATCAATACCAAAACTTAGTAAAAATTGGGGAAGAAATAGTTAAAAAATGCAATGGAGTGCCATTGGTTTTGAAGACACTTGGGAGCTTACTTCTCTTCAAAACTTCAGAAGACGATTGGAAATTTGTGAGAGATAGTGAGATGTGGAAATTAGTGCAAGAGGAGAAAAGCATTTTTCCTGTTTTGAAATTGAGTTATGATCAATTGCCTCCATATTTAAAGCCATGTTTTGCTGATCTATCCATATTTCCAAAAGATTATGAATTTAATGATGTGGAGGTGATCCATTGTTGGATGGCTCATGATTTGCTTCATTCCTCCATTGAAAATGAAGATTCAGAAGATATTGGTAGGCGTTATTTGAATAACCTATCATCAAGATCTTTCTTCCAAGATTTTGATAAAAGTTTGTCTTTTCAGTCTTTTAAAATGCATGATCTTCTACATGATCTTGCATTATTAGTGGCAAAGAATGAGTGCTCTACGGTAAATTGTTTCAAGCAAATTATTGCTCCAGGAATTCGACATTTGTGCCTTGACAACCTTGATTTTCTTGAGGAGCAGTCTTCTGGCTTCCTTGATGTTGATAAGTTATGTCATCTACGCACATTTCTTCTTGAAAATGTGAAAGAAGGTTCTAACAGTGAATCATTTATCAAGAAATGTCTTTCAAGATTCCAGAATTTACGAATACTAGATCTAAGAGGATCTAGTTTTGAGGTACTACCCAAAAAGGTTGGCAGTTTGAAGCATTTAAGGTATCTCAACTTACATGGCAACTCCAAAATGAAGAAACTTCCAAATTGTATATGCAAGTTACCATGTTTGCAAACTCTGCTTCTCGCGTGTGAAGGAATTGAAGAGTTGCCCAAAAATATGAGGTATATGATCAATCTCAGAATGCTAGTAATAAGTACAAGACAGAGGTCTCTATCTAAAAATGGACTTGAAAACTTGAAATCTCTTCGGCATTTGATTATTGTTGGTTGTGAAAATTTAGAATATTTGTTTGATGCGATTCAAAACCTCAAATCTCTTAATTCATTGATAATCCATAGTTGCAAGAACTTGATCTCACTGCCACAGGGTTTTGAAGCCTTAATCGCGTTAAAAGTTCTGGGAATTTGGGAATGTGAAAAGCTACATCTTAATATGACGTTGGGATCCGAAGGGAGAGGAAAAGAAGATGATAGTCAAGATTACCATATTGGCAGTCGGTTACGCCTTCAAGAATTAGCTATTGGAGGGGTATCAAAGTTGGAGGTACTACCCGAATGGCTTCTTGTGGAATCTGCCAACACTTTGCGGTTCCTGATACTTGAGGACTGAAAATCTCAAAACATATCCAGAGAGACAGAATCTCACATCACGTGAAGGGTTGGTGATTACGAATTGCCCAAATTTGTCATCACTGCCAGAGCGGATTTTGAAATAAAGCAACAAATGGTGTATAGATACAAGCATGGAATACACTTTTAAAAGAAAAAAAAGTTATTCTGTTACATCTTAATATCTCACTAAAAGTTGTTGGTCAATTTTCCTAATTTGCTGTTATTGAATGGCAGGGTACGTCTCCAGCTAAAGATGTTGGATTGGGCTTCTCTTAGTGGCTAGACCGAAGAACTCTTTCTTGAATTCCCTGAAAATGAGTCCATGGTCGTTCCTTGCTTGCCACTTGTTTGGGATGTACTTTCCTTGTTTTGTTCTTTGTTGGTTTTGAGTTCAATATTTGGACTGCGCTTCTTTTCTTTTGGATTGGGCTTAATATCACTTTATTGTTCACTTTTTTATTGTTAAAACCTTATTTTATGTTTTTACTTGTCACTAATTACAAGCTTGACTTTGCTCAATTACTTTTTTATTGTCTCGCACTTTTCAATGTAATTAAACTCTTCATTTACATATATAATACTCAATCATGAATTGTGAATTCAAAGAGATATTTTTCTACTAAATGGAATAAAGACTTTAAAGAGGTGGAACAATTCAAAGCTGTTTATTAATGACTTTGGGCTACCACATTTTGTCTCTAAGTTTGCAGGACACTCTTCTCACATTAATTCATCAGACCTAATTTCTCTTACGTATTGCTTTGTCCAAAACAAAATTCTTGGTCTATGTAAGCCTGTGGCGGTCTGCTGAATTACCTTTGCGAAAATGGATGCATTTCCCTCTTTAATATTATATTTGGTGCCTATGATCAGTATATCCAATACAGAGATACAATACTGATTTGAAAGAAGGGTTTACAATATCTAACCTAAGCCCCATAGGCTGACTCCTGAGAGTTCAACCAGAACGCAAATCTCTGTAAAATTATTTTTAACAATAAGTAAAGAAAGATTATTTTATACACCTAAACGTAAAATTAAGTTTTATTAATGAAACAACAAACAGCAATGTTGAATCCAAAAGATATAAGACGAAGCCAAATCTTGAATTCAAACCCAAGACATCAAACCAACATTGAACAAAACAAGGAAATCACAGCCCACAAACAAGCATCAAATTTCAGATAGGTCCATAACACAACTAGCTAGAATACAACCCAACAATCAGGACATACTTAGTGGAATCATATTTAGTGGTTACGTGAAGAATGGTGCAGCCACCATGAGAAGTCCAGTCCAATTACGTACCAATAAATGGAGATACATGCGCCCTGCCACTCAATAACAAATTAACAATGGATGAGCAAAATCTCTAAAGAATGCTAAAATGGACACCAACATGTTATGGTATATTAGGATGTGAAAAAATGTAGTTGCTATTTCGGAAAAGTCATCTTTATTTAAATAAAAAAGGTTCTTTACTCAGTCACTTTTTCATTTGTTACGTTAGTTTTTAAGTTTTAATGGTTCTATTATTCTCTTTACTGATTTTCTTTTTAGAAAAAAACTAGTAAAAAAATCATTAATATGTTTAAATAAGAATGAAGAAATATATAATTAAAAACAATACCATGGTACCTCTTAAAAGGGACGAAACCCAATTGAAACATGATAATAAATGTGCACATAAACTTAATAGCAATATCTTTTATTATTTGTAAAAATAAGTTTCTTTTTGGAGTATATTGAACTAGTATCTGTTCCTACATTGTTTATTATTTTATTTCTATAAAATTAAAATATATGAATAATAAAAGTCCAAAAACAATAACGAAAAAAAAAAAATGAAAAATGAAGATAAACAACTATGTACCATGTATCTTTCATAACTTAAATATCTTTATTTTGTTTTGCAATTTCTTTTGAAATAACAGTATTGTAAGCATGAAGTAACATATTGCTACTACTTAGTTGATCATATTACTTGTTAATTGAGTCTTAAAAACATTGATTTCCAGACTAACCACTAAAATCACTTGTATCATTTCACTGACAATTTATAAAACAAATAAAACTCAATTTAATATGTATAAATGGAAGAAAGAAAGAAAGAAAATTCAAGAAAAAAAGTGGAAAAAATTACTTCTTAGCGAGTCGTTACGCTGCACAATCTTGGCCCAATCCTCTTCTGTTTCTGGTTTCCATCTTTCGTTTAAAATGGGACAATGCATAATAGTCATTTCTTTGAGGCACGGCATACCCTCCGGCAGAGCCATCAATCCGTATGTTCGAGACGTAAGCAATCTTGGCCCAATCCTCTCCTGTTTCTGGTCTGCATCTTTCTTTCAAAATGGGACAATGCATAATACTCAATTCTCTGAGGCAAGGCATACTCTCTGGTAGAGATGACAGTTTTGGGCATTTCCCAATACTAAACCTTTCAAGTGATGTGAGATTCTGCCACTCCGCCAATGTTGTGAGATTCTTGCATTCTTCGATTACCAGGATCTGCAAAGTGTTGGCAGATTCTCCAAGAAGCCAATTGGGTAGTGCCTCCAGCCTTGGTAACCATCCAATGATTAATGTTTGAAGGCGTAACCCACTGCCAATGTTGTGATCTTGACTGTCATCTTCTTTTCCTCTCGCTTTGGATGCCAATATCATATTTAGATGGAGCTTTTCGCAATTCGAAATCACCAGAATTTTTAACGGGGTTAAAGCTTTAATACCTTGTGGCAGCGCGATCAAGTTCTTGCAATCAACTATTATCAATGTATGAAGGGATGTCAGATTTTGAATCCCATCAAACAAATATTCTAAATTTTCACAATTAGCAAATAACAAATACCGAAGAGATTTCAAGTATTCAAGTCCATTCTTGGATAGATCTTTTTGCTTTGTACTTATTGATAACATTCTGAGACTAATCATGTATCTCATATTGCTGGGCAACTCTTCGATTCCTGCATGAATGAGAAGCAGAGTTTGCAAACACAGTAACTTACATATGAAATTGGGAAGTTTCTTGATATTGGAGTTGCCGCTTAAATCGAGATATCTCAAATGCTTCAAACCACTAATCCTTTTGGGCACTACGTCAAGACTAGATCCTTGTAGAGTTAGCACTCGCAACTTTTGAAATCTTGAAAGACATTTTTTGATAAATGATTCACTTTTGGCATCTGCTTTCATATTTTCAAAACGAAATGTACGTAGATGACATAAGTTATCAATATAAAAAAAGTCACAAGAATTTTTCTTAAAAAAATCAGAGTTTTGAAGGTACAGATGTCGAATTCCTGAGGTAATAATTTGTTTGAAAGAGTTTATCCTAGAGCACTCATGCTTTGCCACTGACACTGCAAGATCATGTAGAAGATCATGCATTTTAAAAAAATATTGTTTAGACAAACTTTTATCAAAATCTTGAAAAAAAGACCTTGATGATAGATCATTCAAATAACGACGACCAATATCTATTGGGTCATCATTTTCATTGGAGGATTGAAGCAAATCATGAGCCATCCAAAAATGGATCAACTCCATGTAATTAAATTCATAATCCTTTGGAAAGACTGAAAGATGAGCAAAACATAACTTTAAATATGGAGGCAATTGATCATAACTCAATTTCAAAACAGGAAAAACGTTGTTTTCCTTTTGCATTACTTTCCACATTTCACTATCTCTCACAAGTTTCCAATCATATTCTGAAGTTTTGCCGAGAAGTAAGCTCCCAAGTGTCTTCAAAGCCAAAGGAATTCCAGTGCAACTTTTAACTATCTCTTTCCCAATTTTTACCAGGTTTGAGTATTGATTCATTTCCCTTTTCTTGAATGCAAATTGGAGAAACAAAGACAAAGCTTCCTTTTCTGGAAGACCTTCTAAATTGTGTGTTGGGATTGTGCCCATGATCTCTGCAACTCGGCTACTACGAGTGGTGACTACAATTTTGCTTCCCCTACCTCCTCCCACAAGCAACTGTTTCAATTCCTTCCATTTAATATTATCTTCATTCCACAGATCATCTAGAATGAGTAAATATTTTTTCCCATCTAAAGAGTCTCGTAAAACCTTTTGTAATTGATCTAAATCCATATTACTCCAATCTCCATTGATCTTTTTTGCCGCTTTAATAATTTTTACAATTAATCGTTTCAGATGAAAATCATCTGAAACACAAACCCACATTTTCAACTGAAATTCCCCATCTATGATTTCATCATTGAGCACCAATTTTGCAAGGGCGGTCTTTCCGAGACCTCCAATTCCAACTATAGGAAGGACACAGATATTTTCCCCATCAGTTGGGTCTTGCATCAAAGCTCTTATGATTTTTTCTTTGTCCTCATCTCTACCAATGATATCCGCTGCTTGCACAAAGGAGTGGGTCTCCCTGTCCGGGCCCATAACGACATGCCTAGTGTCATAATGTCTTTCAGCGAGATGAAAATTAGCTTTCAAAGCAGCAATCTCCCCAAATCTCAGGGTAACCTTTTTAATCTTTTGGGCCATCCTAAATCGAAAAGCAAGTGGGTTCGAGCTTGAAAAGAAATGACTTACCTTCTTTCCGATGCTCCTCTGTCCCAGAACTTGCTTCCGCAATGCTTCGATTTTAAATTCATCCAACACATCTTCGGCATCATAACAGGCATCCTTCAGCTTTTGCAACCAATTCCGCAGCTGATTGTTATGAGCTTGGATTTCTTCAGCATCTAAGAGCACATCTTTGACAGTGGTCAATATGTCATTAAGCCTTTGAAAGTCAGATTGGACACCCCAAGCTAGAGAAATTTCTTGATAAGCAACAGTGGCTAGTTTCTGAACTAAACTTTCTACAATGTTAAAGGCAAAGGTTTCAGCCATGAATTTCTGAGGTAGTGAACAAGGGGAAGGAAAAGGAAAGAAAGAAACAGAAGAGAACACAATTTGTGTGAAATGCTATTTATTGCCACTGACTGACGATGTACCTTGAAGCAAATAGAATTCAGATGAATCGTACATGGAAAAAGCAGCTGTGAAATGAGAAAGAAAGCGCGAGAAGGAAAACAATAAAAATCTTAAGATTTATTTGATAAAGTTTCCTATTTTTAATTAATTTTTAGTTTTTACTGTCAAAATTTGTGTTTTTGTTTTAAAAAATTAAAGATATAAAATACACATTAATGGAAATTTTTGGAGAATTTAAAAAATTAAAAAGTGTGATATGAATTTTTAGGTGGTCACGTGACATTTAATTGCTCTTTAAACAGTTAAAAATCCAAAATACACATTAAATTCAAAACGACTTAAGATTAACCAAATAACAAAGAAAGAAATAAGGATTTAAAATTAAAAGTTACCAATTAACTAAATTAATTAGAATTGATGTGTGGTTTCTGCATTTTCTGTGTTTGCTTTGCTGACTGAAGTGCTGAAAATATCATTTTTGTTGTCATGTGTTCTGAAATAGACCTTGAATGTGTTAGAATGGTTTATTGTTATCTCACCAGGGCCCTTGAATGTAATTCCTGTGTAGGGAAGCAAGGTTAGTTTTCTTTGGTTATGATTTGTACAGTGTGCAGATTGTGTTTTTCTCTGCTTTTGTTGTGCAGGATATGTTCGGATCAGGTTGTTATGGGATGTTCCTGAGAGCTTGTGATGTTTGGTTGTTACCGTTGCATCAGTTTCATCCCAGGTACAACCTGGCAGATTGCTAAAGGTCTAGCATACGCAGTGACACTAAGGAGGGGTCTTGTCCCTTTGCCGTGTTTCTACTGCAATACTACTTTGCCGTGTTTCTACTGCAATACTACTGCCGTGTTTCTACCGCAATACTACTTTGCCGTGTTTCCACGCGATTCCTATGATGGGTAAGTTTTTTGTACTGATATTATTTAAAAAAAGCAAAAAACTTTTAATGTGAGAAAGTGATTTGCAAACTTAGAGTAAATGTGGTCAGAGCCAACTCTAAAGTCACCCAAGAAAAAGCTTTAGGTCTCAAATTTGAAGAGGCTTTATATTTTTATAATAATAATATAATAAATTATATTAAAATAAGATTTATAATTGATGTCAAGTTATCAAAATATTTCATCTCATCAATGAAGTAAAATTAAAATCTTATAAGAAGTTAAAACTAAGTATTAATAATTTTCCTTAAAAATACATAAATAATAATTTTTTTCCTCTCCAACTCCCTCTCAATTTTTTTTTGTTCTCCTTTTCTTTTATCTCTTGAACTCCATCATTTCTCCTCTTTTCTTCTTCTTCCATTAAGAGCAAATTTGACAAAATTATTTTGTTAACTTCAATAGTGAAAAGGCTTAGAAAAGTATTGGCTCGACTTAATGGACGTGGGTTAGGACAGTATGGGATTGGGTTAGGAGAGTAAGGGATTCTGGATTCCATTTGGGACTTTGATTGCCAATGTTTTGGCTGCTTATGTAATGACAGCACTCTCCATTGTGAAAAGGCTGGTAAGATTTCATTGAATGGTTTCTAATTTTTCTACACAGAAATCAGGCAACAACCAAAGTTAAATCATAGGAAATATAAATGGGAATCGCATAAGTTAAAACTGAATATATCATTAAAGCCAATAAGTAAAAATTTCTTTGAAATCTTTAACTCTTGAAGTTGCACAATTTACCAAACTTGTTCTTAATGAAAGAAGAAAAAAAAATAATGGAGTTGGAGAGAGATAAAGACGAGGAGAACAAGAAAACGTTGGGAGAGCTGCAGAGAGAAATTTCTTGATAAGCAAATAGAATTCAGATTAATTGCAAATGGAAGAAGCAGCTGTGAAATGAGAACGAAAGTGAGAGAAGGAAAACAATAAATGGAGGAACAAAAAAAATCTTAAGATTTCTTTCATAAAGTTTCCTATTTTTAATTAATTTTTTTTAGTGTCAAAATTTGTGCTTATATTTAAAAAAATTAAAGATAAAAAATATGATTATTAATTAGCATTATCCCACAATAAAAAAATACAAAATTATTGGAAACATGATCAATAGATATTTTTAGTACAGTTTTTAACAATGATCGAAACAATAAGCAGTAAAGTTGAATCTAAAAGAAAGAAGAATCCTGAGTCCAAGCTCAAGCCAACAAACCAACAATAACCGAATAAAGAAATTAGATTAAATTATGAAATTAATCCCTATACTTTATAAAAATATTAAATTTTTAGTCCTCATATTTTATCAAAATGTTTAATTTAGTCTTCATACTCTATTAAAATATTAAATTGAGTTTTTTATTATAATTTATAGGTTAAATTATGCAATTACTCTATGTACTTTGGTAAAATAGTGGATTTAGTTTCTGTATACTAATTTGTAAAAATTGAATCCTTATATTTTTTAAAATTGACATGTTAGTCAAATTGTTAACAGTATTAAAATGTTTTTATTATTTATGTTTAGATGGCATTTTTTATTGATATAACATTAAATACGATGATATGTTAATGATGACGTGACATTTTTCATTTATTTCACAACATTCCTTTCATCGCTTTAAATTATAGAGCACAAAAATTTAATTCTTCACTGTCTCACAATACTTTTTTCCTAAATCCTAAAAACCTATTCATAATTTTAATTTGTTTTTTTTAATCCTGTTTAAAATCATTAACTCACACTAGATAATTCTATGTCTGAGTTATAAAATTCATGTTAGTACTTGTTCACGTTATATTGATATTACTATTACATCATTTGTGAAATGTCACATCATCATTGTCATGTTATCAAATTTAATGTCACATGAACACAACGAAACGTTATATGAATATAGATAATTGAAAATTTTTAACACATTGGATTGACATTATCAATTTTAAAAGGTATAAGGACTCAATTTTTACAAATTCTTGTATAATGACTAAATTCACTATTTTGATAGAGTATAAAGATTAATTGTATAATTTGATCTAATTTGTCTAAACGAAATCTTTATATTTTCAAAACTTATTAATATCAGTCTAATTAGTATTATGTTATGCTAAAATTGTTGATACCATGATGTGACATTAACTAAGCTTATAAGACAGTTATTAGTGCTGTGACTTTGATAGGTTCTAAAATGGAAAGTTTTGGAGAAATTAAAAAATTAAAAAATGTGACGTGAATTTATAGCTGGCCACGTGACATTTAATTGCGACTCAAACGGTTAAAAACTCAAAATACATATTAAACTCAAAACTAATTAAGATTAATCAAATAACAAAGAAAGAAATAAGGATTTAAAAGGAAAGGTTACCAATTAACTAAATTAATTAGAATTGAAGAATAGTGAACGTAGAGAGGGAAACTCTCCCAAGACGTCATTACTAAAAGTAAGCCCTTTTTCGACCGAACAAATTTCGTCAGCAATTTCTGGTGGAAATCCAACGGGTTCTCTTCCTAACCATTGTCAACGATTTCTGATGAAATTTACCCAAAAAAACGCAATGATCAGAATCGTCAC
Source organism: Theobroma cacao (assembly GCF_053813885.1). Lineage (NCBI taxonomy): Eukaryota > Viridiplantae > Streptophyta > Magnoliopsida > Malvales > Malvaceae > Theobroma > Theobroma cacao. Next base: position 40,581,236 of record NC_142643.1, on the reverse strand, counting down.
TGGCGCCAAATCCGATCTATACGGTGGACACCTATGGGCTTGGTATCTCTTTTCTTTTCTGCATTTTCTGTGTTTGCTTTGCTGATTGAGGTGATGGAAATATGATTTTTGTTGTCATGTGTTGTGAAATAGACCTTGAATGTATTACAATGTTTTGTTGTCATCTCACCAGGACCGTTGAATGTAATTCCTGTGTAGGGAAGCAAGGGCAGTTTTCTTGGTTATGATTTGTGCAGTGTGCAGATTGTGTTTTTCTCTACTTTTGTTGTTCAGGATATACGTTCAAATCAGGTTGTTATGGGATGTTCCTGAGAGCTTGTGATGTTTGGTTGTCACCGTGGGGGGAGGGTTGTTGTTGCATCAGTTTCATCCCAGATACAACCTAGTAAATTGCTAAATGTCTTGCATACGCAGTGACACCAAGGAAGGGGTCTTGTCCCTTTACCGTGTTTCTAGTGCAATACTACTTTGTCGTGTTTCCACTGCAATAATGCCTATGAAGGGTCGTTTTTTGTACTGATATTATTTCAAAAAAACAAAAAACTTTAATGTGAGAAAGTGATTTGTAAACTTTTAAATGTGGTCCAAGTCGACGCTTGCTAAAGTCACCCAAATAAGGACTTTAGCTTTTAAATTAAGAGAGATTTCATATTTTTATAATAATAATATAATTAATTATATTAAGAATGAGATTTATATTTAATACACTAACAGCGTATAGTTTCTATATACTGTCAAACTATCAAAATATGTCATCTCATTAATAAAGTAAAATTAAAATCTTAATTAAATATTAAAAATTTTCTTCAAAAATACATATAAGATAAAACTAAATATTAATAATTTTTTTAAAAATACATAAGTAATAATTTTTTTCCCGCTCACCTCACTCTAAGGTTTTCTTATTCTCCTCTCCTTTTATCTCTCTCCAACTCCATCATTTCTCCTCTTCTCTTCTTTATTCCATTAAAAGCAAATTTGACAAAATTATTGTGTTAACTTCAATAAATTTCAATAAATTTGAAAAGGCTTAGAAAAGTCTTAACTCGACTTAATGGGCGTGAGACTTTGATTGCCAATGTTTTTGCTGCTTATGTAATGACAGCACTCTCCATAGTGAAAAGGCCGATAAGATTTCATTGAATGGTTTCTAATTTTTCTACACAGAAATCACAAGGCAGCAAGACATATTTTGATCAATTAAACTAAAAGGCAACAACCAAAGTTAAATCATAGGAAATGTAAATGGGAATCGCATAAGTTAAACTGAATAGTATACAAAGAAAATTATACTTGTGCTTGCAGCAAAACTTGGCTGTCAATTCAACTGCCAAAAAGTTCTTTAAACAAGATTAACACTAAACTTTAGTTGGGGAAAGTGACAAACCAGTAAACTTTGTAAAATTTTGTTAAATCAAATATAAACTTTAATAAAATAAGCATCAATTTTTTATCACATTGTAACCCTAAACCCAAGCTGAAAATCACTTAAAAAATATATCATTAAAACCAACAAGTAAATATTTCCTTTAAGAGTTACCAAATGGTAATTATTGGAGGGTTACCAAAGTTGGAAGTACTACCCCAATGGCTTCTTGGGGGATCTGCCAACACTTTGCAGTTGCTGGCACTTGTCGAATGTGAAAATCTCACAACATTTCCAGACAGACAGAATCTCACATCACTAGAAAGGTTGGTGATTAGGGACTGTCCAAATTTGTCATCACTGCCAGAGCGGATGCAATGCCTCAAAGAATTGAACATTGGAAGGTGTCCGATTTTGAGCGAAGGATACAAACCAGAAAACGGAGAGGATTGGGCCAAGATTTCTCATGTATCTCGTATTACTATTGATGGCCATGAAATCACATCAAACAAATGAACAGCCTGACAATTAGCTAATTAAGAATTGCTTTTTCCGTCTGTTATTTTTCTACAATTTTCTTTCTTTCCTCCATTTATGTATCAAATAATAAAACATGATTCTTTTTTAACTTTTTTTATAAAGCTTGTCAGATAAATGATACAATTGACTTTAGTTGGTAGCTCAGAAATCAGTATTTAAGATTTTCTTTTTTTTTTTGGCCTAGCAATATTTAACATTAATATGATCACCTAAGTAGTAGCAATGTGTTACTATTTCCAAAGGAATTACCAAGCAACGTTTATTTCTATTTTCAATTTTTTCTCAAATAAAAACTTAATTTACTATTCCTCGCTCTTTGTTTCTTTTTGTTGTTTTTGGACATTTATTATATACATTTTAGTTTTTATAGAAATAAAGCAATAAACTGTGTATAGATACAAACATAGAATACACATTTAAAAGAAAAAACTTATCGTTTTACATCTTACTTTTAATAAAAAATGTTGGTCAATGTAACATTCTTTATAATTTTACCTCATTTGGTGTTACTGAATCGCAGGGCACGTCTGCATTTAATGGTGTTGGATTGGCAGTAGTCTTCATGTAATCCCCAAAGGTCAGTCCATCGGGCATTCCCGGCTTGCCACTTGTCCTCTTTGTAATTTATTTGAGTTGTAATTTCCTATGTTTTGTTCAAAGTTGGTTTGTTGGTTGTTGCCTTGGGTCTGGCTCTTCTTTCTTTTGGATTTAAGCCCCATGAGGCACATAGGGACGGTGCCCCATGTGGTGCAGTCGGACTGTGCCAAATGGGTCCTCAATGTCACATTATTGTTCACTCTTTTATATTGTTAAAACTTTATTTTATGTATTTACTTCTTACTTATTTAATATGCAACAATATTACTAATTACGAGTTTAACTTTACTCTATTTTTTTTTTATTTTATTTTTTCACGTTTTTAATACAATTAAACTTGTCATTTTTTTTAAAGTAATTAAACTTGTCATTCAATTATGTAAGACTTACTTATGAATTGTGAATCCTATCTATATATGTAAATGAAATATTATTAAATATTTATTAATAGCTTTGATTTTTCTTTGTTATGAAAATAGGTCATTTTACCATCTATAATCATGAAAGGGCAAAGAAGGTTAATTAAGGAAATGAAAGAGATATTTTTCTACTACGTGGAAGAAAGACTTTGAAGGGGCGCAACAATTCAAAGCACTAGGTCTTTTTGGCCTTAAAGTCACTTTATATATTGTTCACTTTTATATTGTTAAAACTTTATTTTATGTATTTACTTATTACTTAATTGATAATTTCATTTGTTTATGCAACAGTATTACTAAACGCAAGTTTGGCTTTACTCCATTATCTTTTCATTGTCTCACGCTTTTCAATACAATTAAACTCCTCATTCACATATATAGGACTCAATCATGAATTGTGAATTAATGGAATTAATATTCATAAACATTTACTAATAACTTTGATTTTTCCCTGTTATGAAAATAGGTCCTTCCTGAATCGACTTCAGCACTAGGTCTTTTTACCATATATAAAAATGAAAGAGCAAAGAAGGTTCATTAGTAAAATGAAAGAGACATTTTGCAACTACGCGGAACAAAGACTTTGAAGAAGCGGAACAATTCAAAGCTGTTTATTAATGACTTTGGGCTACCACATTTTTGTTTCTAAGTTTGCAGGACATTCTTCTCACATTAATTCATCAGACCTAATTTCTCTTACGTATTGCTCTGTCCAAAACAAAATTCTTGGTCTGTGTAAGCCTATGATGGTCTGCTGAATTTCCTTTGCGAAAACGGATGCATTTCCCTCTTTAATATTATATATGATGCCTATCAGTATATAAAGACTTTGTTAACTGGATTAGGAGTACAAATCCACTTCGTTCATCAGCAAAGACTGGAATGTTTGAGTGTCCTGATTTTTATCCTGTTAGCATAAATGGAAATTATGGAGTTAACACTTCTTCACAAGATGAACTTACCAAGTATGTGCTAAATGCAAGCTTCAATGGAAATGATTACTATATATTAGGAAGTTACACACCCCAAACACACAACTTCTCGGCTGAAAATGACTTCTTGGACAGCAGTTTTGTTTTCTATATCATTATGGGAAATTTCATGCTTTCAAGACGTTTTATGACAGCTCTAAGAAGAGGCGACTGTCATGGGGCCGGATAGCAGGGATGGAGGTAATGCAAATGCCCTTGAGAAAGGATGGTCAGGGCTTCAGGCAATCCAACTTTAATTTTTATATTCACTCTTATTAGCTCACTGGCTCATCCCTCGTTTAATATATATACATATATGAAAATTGATAATACTCATTTTGCAATGCAATCTGTGCTTGACAGTCAATTCCTAGAAACATTCTGCTCAGTAAAACTAGAAAGCAATTGATTCAATGGCCAATCAAAGAGATTGAGACTCTTCGCGCTGAGAATGTAAGCATCCAGGAGACGCTGCTCTCAACTTGTGTCAAATTATTGATGTGATTTATTCAAGTTATTTGGCCGATAGCTACATTAGTATTTTCTATTTAAATTGGGTTCATTTGATAGAAAAATAAAATAGAAGACTCGATTTACATATATAAAAAGAATTTGACTGAAAATTATGTCATAGTTTGAAGGCTTATTTTTATTACTATGCCCTTTTTTTACATTCAATAGAAGAAGGCTATAAAACTGACAAGAATATAAACTTGTACATGCAAGAGTAATTCGTGCTCTGTAGTCTGTCCTGCCTTATTCAAAACTTGATTGTCAAATGATTTGAAACTTAATTTCTATATATTGGAAGAAACAAGTTGGGCTTCTCTTCAAGCTTCAGGCCTCCAGCTTCATATAATTATTGACCATTTCTCTAATCCTTTTTTTTTCTTTTTCATATGAAATTCTTTACAAAATTTTTTGGTTAATCATAAAAAAAAAATTGTTGGTTAAAAATCATGAACCAAGGTTGATTAGGGTATGGAAAGGGTAAATAATTTTATTCATAATTGGAGAGTAGACGACTGAAACAAGTCTCAAAAATTTAATTATGAAAAAAAAAATTGTCCTGTTTGTAATAGGAGACATTTAAAAATTAATGAAGTCTTAGAAAAGTCTTACAGAGAAGAACTAAGCATATTGATCATCCAGTCAAACTTATAAGCCTTATTTGGTTCATGAAATCAACATACGGAGGAACGGAAAATAAATTTTGTAGGGTTCGTTCTGTCTTTTATATTTTGTTTTATTATGCATTCAAAATTTTTACTTTGTTTTGTTTTTAAAAATTGAAAAGACATAACAAAATGTTAAATAGTGTCTATAGACTCTAGTTAAGGTGATATTCATCAAATGAATTAATACTCTTTTTAATTTAGGAAAAATACATTAAATAAAAAATATTTCCTATAGGCCTTAATTAACCAAACATAAGTTATGTTTGGTAATTAATATTAGTGCATGTTGGGAGAAAGAATGAAATTACTGAAAACATAATAAGTATAAATTAGTACATAAAATAAAGTCTTTTACAATGAAGCAATAAACATAATATGTGATGTTTTTTTTTTTTTTTTAAAGGTAATATGTGATGTTAAATCCAAAAGAAAGAAGATGCAAGCGAAATCTCGATTTCAGTCAAGGCAACAAACAAAACAAAGAAATGACAACCCAGCAATCAAAACACGTGGCAAGCCAGGTGCACCCCTGGACTCAATTTTAGCGTTTCCATTTTAGATCACGTGAAGAAGGGGGTGTGCAATTGGTTTGAAGACTAATAACAGCTTAGCAGCATAAAATTTAAAAGCTCTTTAAAGATTAAAAACACTTTGTAATTGTTAATCTCTGACATGCCCTTTTTTTGTGCCTTCTTTTTCAACACGCATGGGCTGGAAAAGCAATTGCTCCAATGGATAATTGAGCTGCCGTAGTAAAAGGAGGATTATTTTATGAAACTTAGTGATGCTACTTATGACTCAGCTAACAGGCTGAAGAAAAGATGGGTGGAAATTCTAAATAAACGAATAGTTAAGCGAAAACTTTAACTATAAATTAATCAGAAGTGTAATTGGGCTTGATCGCATCCTTCTCTCTCTTTCAATCTCATTTCACAGCTGCTTCTTCCATTTGTGATCCATCAGAATTCTATTTGCTTCAAGATATATAGTCAGTCAGTAGCAACATACACCATTTCACACAAATTATCTTCTCCATCTGCTCCTTTTTTTCCTTTCCCTCCTCCTTGTTCACCACCTCAAAAAATTCATGGCTGACACCTTTGCCTTTAACATTGTAGAAAAAGTTATTGAGAAACTAGCCACTGCTGCTTATCAAGAAATTTCCCTAGCTTGGGGTGTGCAAATTGACTTTCAAAGGCTTAATGACATATTGACCACTGTCAAAGATGTGCTCTTAGATGCTGAAGAAAACCAAGCTCATAATAATCAGCTGCGGAATTGGTTGCAAAAGCTGAAAGATGCTTGTTACGATGCAGAAGATGTACTAGATGAATTTGAGATCGAAGCATGGCGGAGGCAAGTTTTGAAACAGAGGAACATCGTAAAGAAGGTACGCAATTTCTTTTCAAGCTCAAACCCAGTTGCTTTTCGATTTAGGATGGCCCATAAGATTAAAAAAGTTACTGAGAGGTTTGGGGAGATTGCCGCTTTGAAAGCTAATTTTCATCTTGCTGAAAGACATTATGGAACTAGGCATCTTATGGGCTTGGACAGGGAGACCCACTCCTTTGTGCAAGCAGCAGATGTCATTGGTAGAGATCAAGACAAAGAAAAAATCATAAACGCCTTGATGCAAGATCCAACTGATGGGGAACACATACCTGTCCTTCCTATAGTTGGAATTGGAGGTCTCGGAAAGACTACCCTTGCAAAATTGGTGTACAATGCTGAATGTATAGATAGGCATTTTGAGTTGAAAAAGTGGATATGTGTTGCAGATGATTTTGATTTGAAACAATTAATGATAAAAATAATTAAAGCTGCAAAGGGATTCGATGGAAATTGGAGTAGCATGGACTTACACCAATTACAAAAGGTCTTTCGAGATTGTTTAGATGAGAAAAAGTATTTACTCGTTTTGGATGATTTATGGAACGAGGATCATATCAAATGGGATGAACTAAAACAATTGTTGGTGGGAGGAGCTAAGGGAAGTAAAATTGTAGTCACCACTCGTAGTAGCCAAGTTGCAGAGATCATGGGCACAATCCCAACACACAATTTGCAAGGTCTTCCTGAAAAGAAATCTTTGTGTTTGTTTCTCCAATTTGCATCAAAAAAAGGGAAATCAATCAATACCAAAACCTAGTAAAAATTGTGGAAGAGATAGTTAAAAAATGCAATGGAGTGCCTTTGGTTTTGAAGACACTTGGGAGCTTACTTCTCTCCAAAACTTCAGAAGATGATTGGAAATTTGTGAGAGATAGTGAGATGTGGAAATTAGTGCAAGAGGAAAAAATAATTTTTCCTGTTTTGAAATTGAGTTATGATCAATTGCCTCCATATTTAAAGCCATGTTTTGCTTATCTTTCGATATTTCCGAAAGATTATGAATTTAATGATGTGGAGGTGATCCATTTTTGGATGGCTCATGATTTGCTTCATTCCTCCAATGAAAATGAAGATTCAAAAGATATTGGCAGGCGTTATTTGAATAACCTGTCATCAAGATCTTTTTTCCAAGATTTTGATCAAAGTTTGTCTATACAGTCTTTTAAAATGCATGATCTTTTACGTGATCTTGCATTGTCAATGGCAAAGAACGAGTGTTCTGTGGTAAACTCTTTTAAGCAAACTATTGTTCCAGGAATTCAACATTTGTGCCTTGACAATTTTGATTTTTTTGAGAACTCTTCTAGTTTTTCTGATATTGATAAGTTATGTCATGTACGCACATTTCATTTTAAAAATATGAAAGAAGACCCTAATAGTGAATCATTTATAAAGAAATGTCTTCCAAGGTTTCAGAATTTACGAGTACTAGATCTACAAGGATCTAGTTTTGAGGCATTGCCCAAAAGGATTGACAGATTGAAGCATTTAAGGTATCTCAACCTAAATGACAACTTCAAAATCAAGAAACTTCCAAACTTTATATGTAAGTTACCATGTTTGCAAACTTTGCTTCTTACTTGTGGTGGAATTGAAGAGTCGCCCAAAAATCTGAGATATATGATCAGTCTTAGACTGCTAATGATAAGTACAGAACAGAAGTCTCTATCTAAGAATGGATTTGAGAATTTGAAATCTCTTCGACATTTGATGATCAGTAATTGTGAAAATTTAGAATATTTATTTGATGGGATTCAAAACCTCAAATCCCTTCATACATTTGCAGTTGCTAATTGCAAGAACTTGATCTCACTGCCGCAGGGTTTTGAAGCCCTGACCACGTTGAAAGTTCTGGTAATTGTGGATTGTGAAAATTCCCATCTTGATATGACGTTGGGATCCGAAGGGAGAGGCAATGAAGTTGAGAGTCAAGATTACCACATTGGCAGTCGGTTACGCCTTCAAACATTAGGCATTGGAGGGTTACCAAAGTTGGAGGCACTACCCCAATGGCTTCTTGTGGGATCTGCCAACACTTTGCGGTTCCTGATACTTGAGGAATGTGAAAATCTAAAAACATTTCCAGAGAGACAGAATCTCACATCACTTGAAAGGTTGGCGATTTCGGACTGCCCAAATTTGTCATCACTGCCAGAGCGGATGCAATGCCTCAAAGAATTGGAGATTGAAAGATGTCCGATTTTGAGCGAAAGATACAAACCAGAAAGCGGAGAGGATTGGGCCAAGATTTCTCATGCATCTCGTATACTTATTGATCGCCTTGAAATCACATCAAACAAATGAACAGCCTCACGACGATAAACTAGGTAACAACTATTTTTTCCATCTTTCTTTTTTTTTTTGTACAATTTTCTTTCTTTCCTCCATTTATATATCAGCCAATAAAACACGATTCTTTTGTTTATTTGTTTTATAAATCTTGTCAGAGAAATGATGCAGCAATTGATTTTAGTCGGTAGTCCAAAAATCAGTATTTAAGATTCCCCTTCCTTTAGCCAAGCAATATTTAATATTAATATGATCAACTAAGTAGTAGCAATGTGTTACTATCTCCAAAGGAATTACCAAACAGAATAAAGCAATCTAAACTTTGAAAGATAAGTGGCAGTTGTTTATTTCTATTTTCATTTTTTTTTTCAAAATAAAAAGTTAATTTACTATGTCTCATTATCTTTTTTTTTCTTTTTGTTGTTTTTGAACATTTATTGTATACATTTTAGTTTTTATAGCAATAAAACAATAAACTGTGTATAGATACAAACATAGAATATGCTTTAAAAGGACAAAACTTATTGTTTTACATCTTTATTTTAACAAAAATTGTTGGTCAATTTAACATTCTTTATAATTTTGCCTAATTTCGTGTTTAGTGAATGGCAGGGCAAGTCTGCATTTAATGGTATTGGATTGGGCTTTTCTTGGTGGCTGGACCAAAGTACTCTTCATGTAATCCCTAAAGATCAGTCCATGGCCATTCCTTTGTTTTGTTCATTGTTGGTTTGTTGCCTTGGGCTTGCCTCTTCTTTCTACGGATTTAAGTCCCATGCTGCACATCGGGTGCGGGCAACCGGGTCTTCAGTGTAGCCGAAGTGTGCCAAATGGGGCCTCCATGTCACATGATTGTTCACTTTTTTTTTTTATTGTTAAAACTTTATTTTATGTATTTACTTCTTACTTATTTAATAATTTTGTTATCTTTTTTAATATGGAACAATATTACTTATTACAAGTTTGATTTTACTCAAATATTTTTTATTTTATTTTTTATGTTTTTAATAAAATTAAACTCGTCCTTTAAATGTCTAAGACTCAATTATGAGTTGTGAATCAATTTACATATGTAAATGAAATATTCTTAAATATTTATTAATAACTTTAATTTTTCCCTGTTATGAAAATAGGTCCCTCATGAATTGACTTCAGCACTAGGTCTTTTTACCTTCTATGGTAATGAAAGAGCAAAGAAGGTTCATTAATGAAATAGAGATATTTTTCTACTACGTGGAAGAAAGACTTTTGAAGAGGTGGAACAATTCAGAGCTGTTATTAATCACTTTGGGCTACCACATTTTTTGTCTGTAAGTTTGCAAGTCACTCTCTCACATTAATTGATCAGACCTAATTTCTCTTACGTATTGCTCTGTCCAAAACCAAAGTCTTGGTCTATGTAAGACTATGATGGTCTGCTGAACTTCCTTTGCGAAAACGGATGCATTCCCCTCTTTAATATTATATTAGATGACTATCAGTATATCCAATATAGAGATACAATACTGCTTTGAAGAAGGGTTTAGAATATCTAACTTAAGCTTCAAAGGCGGACTCCTGGGAGTTAAACCAAAATGCAAATATCTGTAATAAGGTTTGTTGCTTTTTGTCTGGCATTGGCTTGCGTCGGAGCTGAGTCCTCAATAGAACAACCATACAGGACTGCCTACCATTTCCAACCTCCTAAAAACTGGATGAATGGTATGCCTTCTTGAATTGCTCCACAATGTCCAATTTTAATCAACTATTAGCTCTAGCTTGGCAGCTAACTTCTTTTTTTCCATTTTTTTGCCTTTGGAATTGACGTGTAATTTGCAAATGGATGCAATGGCAATCCAGATCCAAATGGTATGCTTGTGAAAATTGATTTAGTTTCTTACACTGCATCTGCTTCTTTTGTTTCCCCTTCCTTTAAACTTTTTCAACTTTGATGTCAATTCAACAGTTCATCCATTGCTGACTCATTTATAACAGGACCAATGTTCTACAAGGGAGTCTATCATCTGTTTTATCAATACAATCCATATGGTCCCTTGTGGGGTAACATTACATGGGCTCATTCGGTATCATATGATCTTGTCAATTGGCTTCATCTTCCTCAAGCACTTTCCCCTACAGATCCTTTTGACATCAAAGGTTGCTTTTCTGGTTCAACCACAATCCTTTCTGACGGAAAACCAGCCATTCTATACACTGGCGTTTACGCTAATGACAGTCAGGTCCAAAACCTGGCTTTGCCTGCGAACCTGACTGATCCATTCCTAACAGAATGGGTGAAATCTCCTCTAAATCCTTTAATTATCCCCATTGATGGCATTGATCCAAAGAATTTTAGGGATCCCTCAACTGCCTGGCAAGGTCCTGATGGAATATGGCGGGTCATTGTTGGAGGCCACCAAAATGGACAGGGAAAAGCAATTCTATATCAAAGCAAAGACTTTGTTAACTGGATTAGGAGTACAAATCCACTTCGTTCATCAGCAAAGACCGGAATGTTTGAGTGTCCTGATTTCTATCCTGTTAGCATAAATGGAAATTATGGAATTGACACTTCTTCACAAGATAAACTTACCAAGCATGTGCTAAAGGCAAGCTTCAATGGAAATGATTACTACATATTAGGAAGTTACACACCCCAAACAGACAACTTCTCAGCTGAAAGTGACTTCTTGGATAGTAGTTTTGATTTTCGATATGATTATGGGAAATTTTATGCTTCCAAGACGTTTTATGACAGCTCTAAGAAGAGGCGAATATCATGGGGCTGGATAGCAGAGATGGATGGTGATGCAAATGCCCTTGAGAAAGGATGGTCAGGGCTTCAGGTAATCCAACTTCAATTTTTTTATTTACTCTTATTAGCTCGCCGGTTCATCACTCGTTTAATATATATATTCATATATGAAAATTGACAGTACTCATTTTGCAATGCAATCTGTGTTGACAGTCAATTCCTAGAAGCATTCTGCTCAGTAAAACTGGAAAGCAATTAATTCAATGGCCAATCAAAGAGATTGAGACTCTTCGTGCTGAGAATGTAAGCATCCAGGAGAAGCAGCTGAAGGGTGGATCAGTTCTTGAAGTTTTGGGAGTAACAGCTTCACAGGTAACAAGTTTAATCCTAATTAACAATTATAACTGTCCCCAAATCAAACACTTGGAAGGATAATTATGTTGATTTTTCCATGTGCAGGCCGATGTAGAAGTAGCATTTGATTTAACCAATTTGAAGGAGGCCGAATTCATGGTCCCAGATGGCGTTGATCCTCGAGCTTTGTGTAGCCAACAGACGGCATCATTTCGAGGCATGGTTGGGCCATTTGGATTGCTAGTTTTAGCCTCTCAAGGTTTGACAGAACAAACTGCAGTCTTATTTCGCATCTTTAGAAGCCATGAAAAATACGTTGTACTCATGTGTAGTGATCAAAGCAGGTCAGTTTTTGTTCCATGCTTTTTGCAACTGTTAATTTGAGTTGCTTCATTTCCTCCTGATTTGCAATGAGACTCAACTTCAGTTCACAAACTTTAACAGGTCTACATTTAGGGAAGGCCCAGACAAGACCACCTATGGAGCTTTCGTTGACATAGACCCCCGTCAGGAGAAGATTACACTAAGAACCCTCGTTCGTTGCCTACTTAAAACATCTGATTCATTTTAGAACTTTGCCCCAATATTCAAGCCATTTTATGTCCTGGACTTTACTCACAATTAAATTTATACATTGATTTCACCATTGCAGATAGATCATTCAGTTGTAGAAAGTGTCAGTGGGAAGGGAAGAGCCTGCATTACCGCTAGAGTTTATCCAGCTCTGGCCATAGACAACCAAGCTCACCTGTACGTATTCAACAACGGCACCGTGGATGTCACAATCTCAAGGCTCGATGCCTGGAGCATGAAGAAAGCTCAACTTGTTTCTGCCAATATATAGAAAACCCCATATCAATAGACAATGTAGTTTTGAATAAGGCTGGACAGATCATTGATTACTCTCTATTTGTACACAAAGTCTCTTGTGCAATAACAGAGCTCTATTTGGTCAAAATTGAACAGATCATTGATTACTCTCTATTTGTACACAAAGTTTCTTGTGCAATAACATAGCTCTATTTGGTCAAAATTGATGTTTTGTCAGAATAATTTATGGTATTCCATTTTGATTTCCTCAATAATTACAATTGAATTTTTCGAATCAGATTAAAAAAATTACATTTATTGTATAACTTAATTTCAACTATCATTTAACATTTAGAAAACTGGATTCATGTTAATTTAAAGTTTTTCTCTCTTTTTTGGTCAACTCAACACCTATAATAAGTATTAGCATTTCACCATATACTTCTCTGACTTTCACTCTTTTCGGAGCCGCTTTTTCCTTTATCGGCAATGAGTACTTGTTCGAACATCGATCAGCAGCAGCACAAAGTCTTCTCTTTCTTTTTTTTATGCGCAATTATCATATCTTTCTCTTTCTGCAGCTGCTTCTTCATATAGCTTTCTTTCATTCCATTATTCTATACTATTCAATCCCATCAAACCTTACATGTTAAGCACAAGTGAAGTACTATTTAAAATAGAACAATTAGAATAAATAAAGTATTATCTCATATAAAATAACTACTACAAGTAAAATAGTTACTTCGAGTAGAATAGCTACTGTACTTGGATGACAGCGAAAGCAATTCGGAATGAGTGACAAACTCATGGGTTACTTTCATCTTGGAATGTTCTCGAGAGTTTGGCTTGGTGGCTTAGATATGGAGGTAGTTAAGAAGCTTTTCTCTTAACTTTTTCTTGAAGTACAAGTGTTTCACTCTCATACATTGTTCTCGTATAGCTTCTTCTCTTATACTTGTTCACGTACAGCTTCTTCTCTTGTACCTTTTCACGTATACCTCTTTTCTATTACTTTTTAGTTGAGAACAAATCTTATTACATCCAATTACAGTAATAGTTATTCATATTAATGTTCTTCATAATAATATCATTCATTATAAGCATTAAAGTCAATTCTTAAGTAACCGTCACTTTTAGCACTATATATAAAACCTCACAATTCATTTAGGGGGCTCTTCTCTCTCCGTCCGAGTTAACACATTCTCAACTTGAGAGCTTTTCTCTCTAAATCATCTCTCTAATTCTCTTCTTATTGTCTTTCACTTGCCACAACACTCAATACTTCAAGAACTGCTCCAATCTTCCTCTCTGACGCCTCTGACGCATCATTTTACTTATTTACAATACTTCCACTCCCTATCACAAGAACCCCCTTTACAATGTGTTAGATGAATTTGACGTCTAAGCATTGCAAAGGCAAGCTCTGAATCAGAGGAGCATGGGAGACAAGGTAAGCAATTTCTTTTCAAGCTCAAACCCACTTGCTTTTCAGCTTAGGATGGCCCATAAGATTAAAATAGTTGCAGAGGGATTTGGTGAGATTGCTGCTTTGAAAAACAATTTTCATCTCACTGAAAGACATGATGGCACAAGGCATGTCGTGCGCTTGGATAGGGAGACTCACTCCTTTGTTCAAGCATCAGATATTATTCGTAGAGATGAAGACAAAGAAAAAATTATAAAAACTTTGCTGCAAGATCCAATTGATGGGGAAGACATATCTGTCCTTCCTATAGTTGGAATTGGAGGTCTTGGAAAGACTGCCCTTGCAAAATTGGTGTTCAACGATGAGTGTGTAGATAGGCATTTTGAGTTGAAGATGTGGGTGTGTGTTTCAGATGATTTTGATTTGAAGCAAGTAATGATAAAAATCATTAAAGCTGCAAAGGGGGTACTTAATGGAGATTGTAGTAATATGGATTTAGAACAATTACAAAAAGTCTCACAAGATTGTTTAAATGAGAAAAAGTATTCACTCGTTTTGGATGATTTATGGAACGAGGACCATATCAAATGGGATGAACTTAAACAGTTGTTAGTGGGAGGAGGTAGGGGAAGCAAAATTGTAGTCACCACTCGTAGTAACCAAGTTGCAGAGATCGTGGGTACAATCCCAACATACAAATTGCAAGGTCTTCCTGAAAAGTAATCTTTGTGTTTATTTCTCCAATTTGCTTTCAAAAAAAGGGAACTGAAACAATATCCAAATCTAGAAAAAATTGGGGAAGAAATAGTCAAAAAATGCAAGGGAGTTCCTTTGGTTTTGAAGACACTTGGGAGCTTACTTCTCTCCAAAACTTCAGAACATGATTGGAAACTTGTGAGAGAGAGTGAGATGTGGAAATTAGTGCAAAAGGAAAACAACATTTTTCCTGTTTTGAAATTGAGTTATGATCAGTTGCATTCATATTCTATGTCAAACTCTTTCAAGCAAAATCTTACTCAAAGGGTTTGACATTTGTGCCTTGACAATTCGAATTTCCTTGAGGAAAGCCCTTCTAAAGTCTTTGATATTGATAAATTACGTCACATACATACATTTCGATTTCAAGATATGAAAGAGGGTCCTAGCAATGAATCTTTTATTGAAAAATGCCTTTCCACATTTCATGATTTATGAGTGTTGGATTTACGTAGATCTTGTATCAAGGCATTGCCCAACAAGATTGGTAATTTGAAGTATTTAAGGTATCTCGACCAAAGCGGCAATTTTCATATTAAGAAACTTCCAAATTCTATATGTAAATTACAAAAATTGCAAACTCTGCTTTTGATGTGTTTGGGAATTGAAAAGTTGCCTTGAGATATGAGATTCATGATCAATATCCGGATGTTAAAAATAAGTACGAGGCAAAGGGTTCTAACTGAGAATGAACTTGAGCAATTGAAATCTTTTCGGTGTTTAGTAATTGCTTGTTGTGAAAATCTGGAACATTTGTTTGAAGGAATCGAGAACCTTACGTCCCTTGAAACAATAATGATAGGTAATTGCACAAGCTTGATGTCACTTCCAACTGGCATGAAATCTTTAACAGCATTAAAATATCTGATAATTTCTAGTTGTGAAAAGCTTGATCTTAAAGGAGACGATGATAATCAAGATTACCCATCGGGAGTGTGCTAGGCTCCCTTCAATTATTAGCAATTGGAGGTTTACCAAAGCTGGAGGCACTACCCAAATGGCTTCTTGTAGGATCAGCCAACACTTTGCAGCACTTGGTAATCCAAGAATGTCAGAATCTCGCAACTGAAGCAGAATGGCAGAATGACATATCACTTGAAATCTTTAGTATTGAGGAATGCCCAAAACTGTCATCTTTGCCAGAGGGTATGCCGTGCCTCAAAGAGTTGAATATTGAGCATTGTCCCATTTTGAATGCCAGAAACAAAAAGTATAATTGAATAAATAAAATCAAAATCAAAATTTAAAGTAGCAGATTAGGAAGCTGTCCCCAGAGTTACTTAGCTTAACGTGTGATTAGGTTTCATTGCGTCCTTCCCAAGCTTCCTTCTCATTTGGCAGCTGCTTCTTGAATCAATCTGAATTCTATTTGCTTCAATCAGTGGCAACAAATGTCATTTCACACAAATTCTCTTCCTATCCTCCTCCTTGTCAAGACCACCACCCCAAAAAAATCATGGCTGAATCCTTTGCATTTAACCTTGTAGAAAAAGTAACTTAGTAACTTAGAAAACGTCACTGCAATGAAATTTTAATTTAAGAAAGAATCAGCCTGATGATTAGCTAAGGCCTAATTTAGACAACCAAGCTCACCAATTGCTTTGACAAGGTGAGGAAGGAAGAGAGATTTTCTATCTAATTCATGTATGCATAACAGCAGTAACAGCAAACTGATCAATCAGCTCTTTATTAATTATGATCTAGAAAGTTGGATAATCTTTTATTTTTACAGTTATTCACTCATTCTACGATTTTAATTTTGCTGTTTCAACTAGTAAAATTGAAAGAATATTTCAAGTATTTTTTTTATTTGAATTCTTTGAAGATATTCATTCACGTGCTTTTGATTGTTAATCGTATGTTAAGGATGTGACCAAAAACAAATACATAGTAATTATTAATATAAAAGTAAAGATTTTCATTAATTAGGTATTGAAGTAAACAGTGGATCTCTTACATACTTGATACTCGCTTTGATAGGTTTCAAATAGAACTTGACACCACAAACTTTTCAGCAAATACTTACATATATTGTCTAGAATAATGATGATATTTCCATTTAAACTTACTAATTACATTATCATTTTTTTTAATGATTCATTTCAACTCCCACTAGTGATGCATCTACAACAATTAATCCATTTTTATTGATTGAAGCCCGTTAAAATTTTGGCCCATCAAATCCAAACACAGCTTGGTAGCACAAAATTCACTTCTTCTTTTTGTTTTTATTTATATGATGCAAGTTGTATAGCAAATTGTTGTATTTTAGTATTTAATTAATATGAGGTTTGCACTGGGAAGCACCACACCCTATTGCTCTGCTCTTTTCCAAGTCAACGTCTAATTTTCCTTGCATCTTTCTCTCCCTTTCTTTCTCTTTTCCCAGCTCCTTTGACCTGCATTATTGCTTGACGATGTCGGTAGAAATAGACAACATTTCGTAGAAATTCTCTTCCTCTCCAGCAGTTTCTTTCTTTCTTTTCCTCCTCCTTGTTTAATTCCATCAAAAAACCTCATCAGCAGAAGACTTACCACAATTTCCCCCCACCAATAATGGCTGAATCCTTCGCATTTAACATTGCTGAAAATGTCCTCTCAAAACTAGCCAAAATTGCATATCAAGAAATTCGCCTTGCCAGGGGTGTCCAGAGTGAACCGGAAGAGCTTAAGACGACTTTAACTACCATCAAAGCTGTGCTTTTTGATGCTGAAGAAAAACAGGCTCATGACAATCAGCTGCGGGTTTGGCTTCAAGAGCTTAGGGATGCCTGTTATGATGCAGAAGATGTGTTGGATGAATTTGAAATCGAAGCACTGCGGAAGCAAGTTGTGAAACAGAGGAGCATCGGAAAGCAGGTAAGCCATTTCTTTTCAAGCTCAAACCCACTTGCTTTTCGGTTTAGGATGGCACATAAGGTTAAAAAAGTTACTGAGAGATTCGTTGAGATTGCTGCTTTGAAAAATAATTTTCATCTCATCGAGAGACATGATGGCCCTGGGCATGTCGTGCGCTTGGACAGGGAGACCCACTCCTTTGTGCAGGCATCGGAGGTCATTGGCAGAGATGAAGAGAAAGAGAGAATCATAAAAATGTTAATGCAGGATCCAGCTGATGCGGAAGACATTTCCGTCCTTCCCATAGTTGGAATCGGAGGTCTGGGGAAGACCGCCCTTGCGAAATTGGTATTCAATGATGGAAGGATAGATAGGCATTTTGGGTTGAAAATGTGGGTGTGTGTTTCAGATGACTTTGATCTGAAACGATTAGTGCTGAAAATCATTAAAGCTGGAAAGGAGGGTGATGGAGACCTTGGTAACATGGATTTGGAGCAATTACAGAAGGTGTTACGAGATTGTTTGAAGGGTAATAAATATTTACTCATCTTAGATGATGTGTGGAGTGAGGATAATAGAAAATGGCAAGAACTGAAACAATTGTTAGTGGGAGGAGCTAGTGGAAGCAAAATTGTGGTCACCACTCGCAGTAACCAAGTTACAAAGATCGTCGGCACAATCCCTCCACACAATTTAGAAGGTCTTCCTTACGATCAATCTTTATCTTTGTTTCTCAAACTTGCATTCAAGAGAGGAGAAGAGAAACAACATCCCAATCTTGTAAAAATTGGGGAAGATATTGTTAAAAAATGCAAAGGGGTTCCTTTGGTTGTGAAGACATTGGGGAGTTTACTTTTCTCCAAAATTTCAGAACATGAGTGGAGACTTGTGAAAGATAGTGAAATGTGGGAATTAATGGAAAAAGAAAATGAAATATTTTCTGTTTTAAAACTAAGTTATGATCAACTGCCTCCTCATTTAAAGCAATGTTTTGCTTATTGTTCAGTCTATCCAAAGGATTATGCTTTTGTTGAATTTGAGTTAATCCAATTTTGGATGGCTCATGGTCTTCTTCAATCCTCTAAAAAAAATGAAGATCCGGAGGATATTGGGCGGCAGTATTTGAACCACCTATCATCAAGGTGTTTTTTCCAAGATTATCAGGATAAAGGTTTTCTTATTGAATTTAAAATGCATGATCTTTTGCATGATCTTGCATTATCAGTAGCAAAGAATGAGTGTTCTACACTAAATTCTTTCGAGCAAAATATTCCTCAAGGAGTTCGACATGTGTACCTTGATAACTGTGATTCCCTCGAGGAAAAAGCCTTTGAATTACTTAATAAAGCAGGACATGTGCGCACATTTATGCTTCCAGACGTGGATACAGGTCCAGGCAACAAATCTTTTATGGAAACATGCCTCAAGAGGTTCCAACATTTGCGGGTGCTTAAACTATCCAGATCTAATCTCGAGATATTGCCCAAAGGGATTGGCAATTTGAAGCACTTAAGGTTTCTCTATCTATGCGATAATCCCAACATCAAGAAGCTTCCGAACTCCATTTGTAAGTTGCAAAATTTGCAGACTTTGTTGTTTGCCGGTTGTTACAAAATTGAAGAGTTACCTAGAGAAATGAGATACTTAATCAATCTCAGATTTTTATCATTAACTACAAAACAAAGGGATTTACGTGGATTAGAACATTTGAAATCTCTTCGAACCTTATGTATTATAAACTGTAAAAATCTGGAATATTTGTTCGAAGGGATTCAAAACCTCACATCCCTTCAAACATTATGTATCTCTAGGTGCAGAAACTTGACATCACTGCCACATGGTTTGAAATATCTAACTGCATTACAAACTCTATCAATTAGGGTTTGTGTAAAGCTTGATTTGAATATGACAATGGGATTCGAAGGGAAAGAAGAGGATAATCAAGACTACCTCGTTGATAGTGGTTTGTGTCTTCAAAGATTAGGGATTACTGGACCGTTACCAAATCTGGAGGCTCTACCCCAATGACTTCTACAAGGATCTGCCAACACTTTAAAGCAGTTGGACATTGAACGATGTGAGAACCTCACAACCACACCAGAGTGGAAAACTCTTACATCACTTGAAAGGCTTTGGATTTTCAAGTGCCCAAAGTTATCAACTCTACCAGAAAAGATGCAGCGCCTCAAAAGATTGTCGATTATAGAGTGTCCTATCTTGAGTGAAAGATGCAAACCGGAAACGGGAGAGGATTGGCCAAGCATTGCTCATGTCTCCCGTATATGTCTGGACGGTGCTGAAATTTCATCTAAAGAATTATCAACCCCATGATTCTGTAAGAGTTAATATTTTTCTCGCTTCTTCTTTTCTTCTCTTTTTATTTTTTTTAATTTGCTTTCCTCCATTTCATATTTTTCATTTGAAATGTAAAAAAAATAACATATAAAATGGAGTAAATAATGCATACTTCTAATACATTTTTAATATTTTTCATTTTTTGTTTTTTTCGTAAAGCATGCCAAATAGATGATAAAAGTGTTTTTAAACTTTTAGAACTTCTAAATTTGATACCACTATTGTTAGCCTAGAATGGCATTTAAGATTCATAACTAGTTAATATGATCAGCTAACTACTTATATGTTACTTCATGCCTTGTTATTAATATCACTATTATTTCACAATGAACTAGAAAAAAAATCAAGCATATATATGAACATTTGGATAAATGATAAATAAATAAATACATAAATATATAAATATATATTTATTTATATACAAAATTACGTCTTTTACTTGAAAATGTTGGCCAATTTAGCATTGTTTGGAAAATGTCCTAATTTGGCTTGTGAATGAGTGGCAGGGCATACCTCCATTTTATTGGTATTGGGACTGGAATTCCCCCTTGGTGACTGGACTGCAGTACGGTTTATGTAATCCCTCAAATAGAGTGGAGGGGTGTGCTTGGCTCCCCATTTCTCCTAATTGTTGGCTTTGTATATTTTATCTATCTACTTGTGTTATGGACATATTTGATGTTTGTTTGTGTACCTAAATTCGTTTGCTTTGATTGTTCATGTAATCGCTACTCTTTATTTGTTGGTTTGTTGTATTGCCTTTGGATTCAAAATTTGGTTTGGTTTGGTTGGGTGATCTATGTTTGTGTTTAGTTTTTCTCCAAAATCACTTCATTCCCTAATTAGATTGTGTTGGAATCTCTTTCCTTCCTAACTAAATAAAAATCTTTAATTTGTTCTTTTTCATTCCCTAATTCAATCAATCACCGTCAAAGTAAATTTATTCCATTGAAATTAACTTTTGCTTGCAACTGTAGGATCTCAAATCAGGATTTAGTATGGCATATATAAACTGGTAGTAGTCATTCTTATTTCATGGAATTTTTTGGAAAAAAAAAAAGAAATTTGAATGAATAAAATACTAATGCATATGATAAATTATATTTTAATGCCTATTTTTTTATCAAAATGATAGAGGATTTATGCGTAAATATTTACATGCATACACTAAAAGTAAGATATACAAATACCAAGTTTTTTTGAGTGATTATCAATTAGAATCTTCAGATTAATTTCATATATATCAACAATAAAATTTTTAAACTTCATAAATAAATTTATAATATTATTATATGTCTATTTAATAACAACAACCTTATAAATATATCATCGAGGAAAGTCTTTAATTTCACAAGTATGTTTGTAGTTTAAGTGCCTCATTTTTGTTGAAATATTTTTTGAAAAGTTTTTTACACTGTTTCAATTTGTATTTACAAAGAATTCTTGATATTCTTTGCTTTTATCTCTCTTTTTATTAAGGCATAATATTCAAAAAAGTCTTTAAATTATTTAGAAAAATTTAAATAAGTCCTTAAAAAACCCACCAACTCCCTATATTCATGAATTTTATTCAATTTAGTCTATATACTCAAAATCAAAATAATTTAATTTCTTGATTTTAGAAATTACTTCAATTTAGTCATTCTCTCTAACGACATTTAATTTTATCGTTAAAAGGGGTGACGTCAATGCTGACATCAGCACTAACATGGCATATTTTAATAATGTGGTATGTCAGGTGGCATTAACTTAATGATGTGGTAGTGCCACGAGGTAGATCAAAAATTTTTTTAAAAAATTTTTGTGCCACGTCATAAGAATTAAATTGAACAAAAATATATAGTAGACAGATTAAATTGAACAAAATTGAGATGCAAAAAGACTAAATTGAAAAATATAAATCTTTAAGTAAATGATAGATATACTTATTAATAAGCCAAATGTTTAAGTATAAAAGAATTATGATGTTAAAAATATATATATTTTTTCTTACTTGATTATTTGATTTTATAATATATACATTACTTTTTTTTTGCAAAAATTAAGTATGAATTCTTCTTCTATAAACAAATTCCGAAAAAAATGTAAAGCTTAAAGTTAAATTTAGATGAATAACTTGTATTATGTTAGAATAAAATAATATAAAAGAACTAAATAAATTCTTTTTTTTCTATTTATAATAGTATAAAAATTTAAAATTTATTTGATTTAATTTTTAATTTGAGATGAATTCAAATTAGCAAAATAGGTTGATTTAGTTACAACTTTCACAATTTACAAATACCTATTTTTTTTGGAATTATTCAACCCTTACCCAATTTACCTTTTACTCAAATTTACTCAAATTTTCTTATAAAATAATTTTATTTAAGTTCAAATACCACAATTAAATTTTGCTGAATTTAAATTTAAATTATTAATTTGGATATACAAAAAATTTGGAAATACAAAATAAAATTGTACAAATATTTACAATTATACTTAATTCCATCAACTATAAATGCAATCTTTAATCCAGAAACATAAAAAAATATAAACTGAAATATTTCACAAAATAAAAATATAAAAAATTGAAGGAGTGGAGTAACTCATATTTTATAGTTGTAATAAGAGGTTTGTCATACCCAAATTAAGCAAGTCAGAACAAATAATTATTTTTATAATCATCGTTAACTCCACGTCTCCATTTTTCATTTTTTTAAAAGAAAAAATTAAATCAACTTATTTTACTAATTATTTAATCTTTTTATATTATTTTATTCCAACATAATGCAAATTATTTATCTAAATTTGACTTTAGGTATGAAATTTTTTTTCATTTTTTTTATAGAAGGAGAATTCAAACTTAATTTTTGCAAAGAAGATAAATTAATGTCTATATTCTATAATCAAATAATCAAGTAAGAAATATATATATATATATATATATATATTAACATCTTAAATCTTTTACATTTAAATATTTGGCTTATTAATAAGTATATCTATCATCTACTTAAAGAATTGTAATTTTGAAATTTTTTTTAATTTAAACCCTCAACATCTCAATTTTGTTCAATTTAATCCTAGTATTATACATTTTTATTTAATTTAGTCCTTATGATGTGGCACAAAAAAATTTTTGAAAATTTTTTAATTTGCCATGTGGCACTGACACATCAGCATGTCAATGCCACATCAACATTGCCATGCCATCATATTAGTGCCATGTGGCATTGCCACATAATCAAGTTGGTACCATGTGGCATGCCACATCATCAAAATATACCACGTCAGTATTGATGTTATTCCTTTTAAAGACAAAATTGGATGTTGTTAGGATGAGGAACTAAATTAAAACAAGTTTCAAAATCAAGAGATTAAATTACTTCGATTTTAAGTAAAAGGATTAAATTAAATAAAATGCATGAGTACAAGGACTTGGTGGGCATTTTGACCATACTTTTATTACGTTTAATCAAGTCCTTATATTTTTATTATGAACCAAATAAACCCTTATATTTTTATTTTAAGTCAAATAAATTCTTATGACTAATTATTAATGACTTAATCAAAATGTCATTTGTCATTTTATACCATATGACACCGACGTGACATGCTAACATGTTATAATTGATGATAATATGGCATGTTGACATATCATAATTGATAATGACGTGATATGCTAATTAAATATTATAATATGATTATATAACATTTTTCACTCTTCACATTAACAGCATATTAATAGCATATGGATATAAAATGATGAGTGGCATTTTAACAAATAACAATTAGCCAATCATTAATCATAAAGGTTTATGTGATTCAAAATAAAAGTATAATCACTTAATTGAACACAATAAAAGAATAATGATTTATTTATATATTTTTTAATAACTTAAGAGTTTATTTGAACATTATGTCTTTTGTTAATGAAAACTTATACAATATTTAAAAGTTTTTTTAAACAAGTCACCGTCAATGTACATGACAACTTTTTCTATCTAATTAAATTTGACCAAGTAAATAGGTGCCAAATTCCAATTTACTTTAACATGGTGATGGTCGGCTGTGACTAATTACAGCATGAAAGCAGAGCCGTGTATAAGTATTCCCTCCCACTGGTCAAGCTCTAGCAACCTAGAAGGTTTTAACATATTTGAACGAACAGGGCTCCATGAAAAAGGGGAAAAATAGAGAATAATGAAGGTTATAAAGGTACTACCGTACAAACTTTTTGAAAAAGTATGAAACAAACAAAGGGGTATTTTAAAAAATGATCTTTAAAGATAAGATATTTTTAAAAATAGTACTATTTATAAGTTTAATTATTTTTAGTTAAGTTAGATAAAATTACTCTTAATGAAGTTGCACGCTATGATGTTACACGCTATGTACAAAAACCTGTGACAAGCTATGGTTAGTGTGTTACACGCTATGTATAAAAATATGTGACACGTCATGTACAAAAACTTATGACAAGTTATGGTTAATTTGTTACACATTATGTATAAAAACCTGTGACAAGCCGTGGTTAGCGTGTTACACGCTATGTACAAAAATATATGACACGTTATGTACAAAAACCTGTAACAAGCCGTGATTAGCGTGTTACACGTTATGTACAAAAAATATGTGACAAGCCAAGTACAAAATCTCGTGACAAATTATGGTTAGCTTGTTATATGCCATGTACAAAAACTCGTGACAAGTTAAGGTTAGGTTGTTACACGTCATGTTGAAAAAAAATACTGTTATTACACGCCATATAAAAAAACATGTACATTGCCATGGTTAAAAAAGGTTATTACACGTCATGTTGAAAAAAAAATATTGTTGTTACACGTCATGTTAAAAAAATATTATTGTTACACGACATATTCAAAAACATTTTGTTATACTTTAATGTCTAAAATGTTGTTGTTGTTACTTACGAACGAAAACTTTAAATCCTCTCAACTTTTTTTTTTATTTTTCTGACAATTTGGCACAAATTAAAGTGTTTCTAACATGTTTTTATAAATCAAAATACAAATGTTTTTTTATCTAAAATACTTACTTTGACTAAAAAAAAATATTTGAAAACCTAGATTTATAAATTTCAAAATTTTGAGTTTATTGGTATCTAGATCCCGAATTGATTCAATTAAAAACTATTTTATACATTTGTAATTATTTTTACAATTTTATTTTTATCCAAAATACTTAAAAATCGAATTTCTCAAACAGTCACCCACTACCCAAGCACGTCAAAACCATTGCTTGGTGTCTTGAAAGCATAAGAAAGAGAAATTTAAAAACACGGGAGAGAGAAATCGAAAGCATAACAGATGAATGTCGAACAGAAAAATCGATAAAATTTGAGAGACTGTGATGGTGAGAGAAAAATCCGAAGCACAGATGAGAAGTAATAGGGAGAAATTGTAATGAATGGTTTAATTTATTTGAAATAGTTTAAAGGGTATTTTTATCAATTTATGACTAAATATGAGTAAAAACAGTTAAACTTATTTTGATGGTTACTTTTAAAATATCTTTATAAAGAAAGGTCATCTCCCACAATTTTCTCAACAAAAATTATTATATATGTATATAATTAGTGGTAATAAAATATCAAGCTATATTGAAAATTTTGGCATAATAATGTGCCCCATTGATTCCAAATATCCAGCATCCAGTGGAAAAGCTCGTAACGAACACATTCATTGGCAGGACAAAATCCACCAAACTATCACCTTGTTTCCGAAGAATTTTTATCAAGAAAGCAGTGAGCTTCAAGGGTACAGTGACAGTGATTGGACTAGTTCCATTGATGATTCCAAAAGCACTTGCAGATTCTGTTTCTCTTTTGAAAGTGTAGTCTTCACCTGGAATTCAAAGAAACAGGAATTAGTAGCTCAATTATTAGTTGAGGTTGAGCATATTACTGCTGCTTTAGCTGCTAACCATGCTCAATGGTTAAGAAAGATTTATCCAATGTGGGATTCAATCAAGACAAATGAACCATATTGAAGGTTGATAATCAATCTGCTATAATCATAGCAAAAAGTCTTATTCAGTATGATCAAATTAAACACATTCGAGTTAAATTTCATATTTTGCGAGATATATTGAAAGAATAGGAAATTCGATTGGAATATTGTCATATAGACCTCCAGTTGGCAAATATTCTCACTAAAAGTCTGAGCAAAGACAGATTCGAATTTTTAAGGAATGAATTGGGTGTTTACCTGACAGGGATCAAGGAGGGGTGTTGAGAACTTTGATCCCAATCTGGTTCAGTTTAGAAGGGAAGGGAGTTTGGCGGGAATGAACAGATTCAAGACAGGAAGGAGACTTAAACGATGCCGTTTTAACTTGACTAATTGGGCTGTTTTAAGCTGCAAGCAAAACGCTGAGGGATGGCACCGTTTAGACAAAATAAATCCTTTTTTTAAACGCAAGTCCTTATGTCGTTTAGTTTATAAGCTTGTTAATTGGCTGTTAAAGCCACGTGTTCTTTCTTCTTTCTATAGTTTTTTGTTGGTTTGTTACTTTCTCGATGGCGGTGTTGCTGAGCATCAAATTCTGTGAAGAATTTGTTGCTTTTTTCTATGTTTTCTGAATCCAAAAGAATTTGTACAGATGGCAATATTTTCTACTTAGTATTTAACTAAGAAATGAAATGAGAAAAGTGTGTGAAGCATTTTCTTTATTTTGTTTCATTTTCAAGTTTTTCCTTCTTCTCCTTTTGCTTCTCTGCAAATCTCTTACGTTCATTACTCTCTGGAATATTGATAAACATTCAATAGACAGGGAGACCCACTCCTTTGTACAAGTATCAGATATCATTGGTAGAGATTAAGACAAAGAAAAAATCATAAAACGTTTGCTGCAAGATCCAATTGATGAGGAAGATATATCTGTCCTTCCTCAAACGAAAATGAAGAGCCTCAAGACATTGGTAGGCATTATTTGAATGAGTTATCATCATGATCTTTTTTTAAGATTTTTATAAAGATTTATCTGTCCAGTATTTTAAAATGCATGATTTTCTACTTGATCTTGTATTATCAGCTGTAAACATTTACATATATTGTCTAGAATAATGATGATATTTCCATTTAAACTTACTAATTACATTATCAGTTTTTTTATATTGATTCATTTGAACTCCCACTTATGATGCATCTAGAACAATTAATCCATTTTTATTGATTGAAGCCCCATTAAAGTTTTGGCCCATCAAATCCAAACACAGCTTGGTAGCACAAAATTCATTTCTTTTTTGATTTATATGATGCAAGTTGTATAGCAAATTGTTGTATTTTAGTATTTAATGGATATGAGGTTTGCACTTGGAAGCACGACACCCAACTACTCTGCTCTTTTCCAAGTCAACGTCTAATTTTCCTTGCATCTTTCTCTTTTCCCAGCTGCTTCTTTCCTTTGTGATCGACCTGCGTTATTGCTTGACGATAGTCGGTAGAAACAGACACCATTTCGTAGAAATTCTCTTCCTCTCCAACAGTTTCTTTCTTTCTTCTCCTCCTTGTTTAATGCCATCAATAAACCTCATCAGCAGAAGACTTAGCACAATTTCCCCCCACCAAAAATGGTTGAATCCTTCGCATTTAACATTGCTGAAAATGTCCTCTCGAAACTAGCCAATATTGCATATCAAGAAATTCGCCTTGCTTGGGGTGTCCAGAGTGACCTTGAAAAGCTTAAGACGACTTTAACTACCATCAAAGCTGTGCTTTTAGATGCTGAAGAAAAACAGGCTCATGACAATCAGCTGCGGGTTTGGCTTCAAGAGCTTAGGGATGCCTGTTATGATGCAGATGATGTGTTGGATGAATTTGAAATCGAAGCACTGCGGAAGCAAGTTGTGAAACAGAGGAGTGTCGGAAAGAAGGTAAGTCATTTCTTTTCAAGCTCAAACCCACTTGCTTTTCGGTTTAAGATGGGACATAAGATTAAAAAAGTTACTGAGAGTTTCGTTGAGATTGCAGCTTTGAAAAATAATTTTCATCTCATTGAGAGACATGATGGCCCTGGGCATGTCGTGCGCTTGGACAGGGAGACCCACTCCTTTGTGCAGGCATCGGAGGTCATTGGCAGAGATGAAGAGAAAGAGAGAATCATAAAAATGTTAATGCAAGATCCAGCTGATGAGGAAGACATTTCCGTCCTTCCCATAGTTGGAATCGGAGGTCTTGGGAAGACCGCCCTTGCGAAATTGGTATTCAATGATGGAAGGGTAGATATGCATTTTGGGTTGAAAATGTGGGTGTGTGTTTCAGATGATTTTGATCTGAAACGATTAGTTCTGAAAATCATTAAAGCTGGAAAGGAGGGTGATGGAGACCTTGGTAACATGGATTTGGAGCAATTACAGAAGGTGTTACGAGATTGTTTGAAAGGTAATAAATATTTACTCATCTTAGATGATGTGTGGAGTGAGGATAATAGAAAATGGCAAGAACTGAAACAATTGTTAGTGGGAGGAGCTAACGGAAGCAAAATTGTGGTCACCACTCGCAGTAACCAAGTTGGAAAGACGGTCGGTACAATCCCTCCGCACAAGTTGGAAGGTCTTCCTTATGACCAATCTTTATTTTTGTTTCTCAAATTTGCATTCAAGGGAGGAGAAGAGAAACAACATCCGAACCTTGTAAAAATTGGGGAAGAAATTGTTAAAAAATGCAAAGGGGTTCCTTTGGTTGTGAAGACATTAGGGAGTTTACTTTTCTCCAAAATTTCAGAACATGAGTGGAAACTTGTGAAAGATAGTGAGACGTGGGAATTAATGGAAAAAGAAAATGAAATATTTTCTGTTCTAAAACTAAGTTATGATCAACTACCTCCTCATCTGAAGCAATGTTTTGCTTATTGTTCACTCTTTCCAAAGGATTATGGATTTAATGAATTTGACACAGTCCAATTTTGGATGGCTCATGGTCTTATTCAGACCTCCAAAAAAAATGAAGATCTGGAGGATATTGGGAGGCAGTATTTGAACGATCTACTGTCAAGGTGTTTTTTCCAAGATTATGAGTATGGTCTTGATTTTATTGAATTTAAAATGCATGATCTTTTACATGATCTTGCACTATCAGTAGCAAAAAATGAGTGTTGTACAATAAATGCTTCCAAGCAAAATATTGTCCAGGGAGTTCGACATTTGTGCCTTACTAACTGTGATTCTCCTGGAGAAAGTGACTTTAAATTACTTAATAAAGTAAGACATTGGCGCTCATTTAGGTGTGCAGATACGAATATAGGTCCTACCAACAAATCCTTTATTTGAAGCATTTAAGGTATCTCGACCTATCCAACAATCACAACATCAAGAAACTTCCGAACTCCATCTGTAAGTTGCAAAATTTGCAAACCCTATATCTTGATGGTTGTGACAAACTTGAAGAGTTGCCTAGAGATATGGGATACTTAATCAGTCTTAGAGCTTGGACATTAACTACAAACCAAAAGCTTCTACGGGGATTAGAATGCTTGAAATCTCTTCGATATTTGTGTATCCGTGACTGTAAAAATCTGGAATATTTGTTTGAAGGGATTGAGAACCTCACATCACTTCAATTATTAGGTATTTATGGTTGCAGAAACTTGATATCACTGCCATATGGTTTGAAATATCTAACTGCATTACATACTCTAATAATTGGGGATTGTGCAAAGCTTGATCTGAATACGACAGTGGGACTCAAAGAGAAAGAAGATGATAATCAAGACTACCTTGTTGGTAGTGGTTTGTGTCTTCAAACATTAGGGATCGTTGGACCGTTACCAAAGCTGGAGGCTCTACCCCAATGGCTTCTACAAGGATCTGCCAATACTTTAAAGCACCTGACAATTGGAGGATGTGAGAACCTCACGACCTCACCAGAGTGGAAAAATCTTACATTACTTGAAAAGCTTGAGATTATGGATTGCCCAAAATTATCAACTCTGCCAGAAAAGATGCAGCGCCTCAAACATTTGACCCAACATTGCTCATGTCTCTCGTATATATCTGGACGGTGATGAAGTTTCATCTAAACAATCATCGGCCCCATGATTTGGTAAGACCTAATATTTTTCTCTCTTCTTCTTTTGTTTTCGTTTTTGTAATTTGCTTTCCTTCGTTCCATATTTTGTATTTGAAACGTAAAAAGAAATAACATATAAAATCGAGTAACGTTTTTTTTTTTTTTTTGTAAAACATGCCAGATAGATCGATGATATATAAAAGTGTTTTTTAAACCTGTAGAACTTTTAAATTTTACTATTTTTTTTTGTACAAAACTTCTATATTTTGGACCACTATTTTTAGTCTATAAATCCCATTTAAGATTCATAACTAGTTATGATCAGCTAGGTGGTAGTGATATGTTACATGCCTAGTTATTAATATCACTATTATTTCACAAGGAACCAAAAACAAAATTAAATATCTGAACATTTGTATCAATAGAAAGGGTATATATCTTTTAATGTAAAAGTTAAGTGTGTGAATATTCTTTTCCTCGCCAAAAAGAAAAAAAAATCAAAATCTTTAAACTATGATGGGGTTTATTTTCATTTGAAATTGTTTTTGTGGTTGTTGGTCTTTTATTATTTATTGTTTTCATTTTATAAAAATGAAGCACAAAATATACTTTCAAAAATTTTTAAAAAATATATATATTCATCTTTGGATAATAAAAGATATTAGTATTCCCCTTCCCCCAAAATAAAAAAAAAAAGATTATGTTCACATTTATCATGTTTTAATAATTTTTTTAGGCAGCAATTGGTATTGCTCTTAATTTTGTTTTATTTTCATTGAAATATATTAATTGAAGCTTTTACTAGCTAGCAGCCTAGTACTTCCTTGACACTGTTATGTTATGAAAAAACCATTGAAGCAAATAGTAGATGGTAAAAAGTGAAAAAAAGTAACATTCTTTTGTGAGAGTAATTGGAAAAAGTTACATTTAATTTGGGAAATTTCCTAATTTGGCTTGTGAATGGGTGGCAGGGCATATCTCCATTTTATTGGTATTGGGACTGGATGGAAGTACAGTTGCTGTAATCCCTGAAATAGAGTGGAGGGGGTGTGCTTGGGCTTGGCTTCTCATTTCTCCTACTTGTTGGCTTGTATTATGTCTACCTACTTGTGTTATGAACATATATACTTGATGTTTGTTAATGTACTTAAATTCCTTTGCTTTGGATTGTTCATGTGATCCCTACTCTTTATTTGTTGGTTTGTTGTATTGCCTTTGGATTCAAAATTTGGTTTGTTTTGGTTTGGTTGGGTGATCTATGTTTATATATATTTAGTTTTTCTCCAAAATAACTTCTTTAATTCTTAAATGCCTTCTACTTGACATTTTGTTGTTTTAAAGGTTATAATTCCTTTAAAAAAAAGGAAAATTGAATGAATAAAAGACTAATGCATGTGATAAATTATATTTTAATGCTTTATTTTTATGAAGAAGAAAGAGGATTTACACGTAAATAGTTATGTACATATACTAAAAGTATAATATATAAACAAAAAAAGAGATAACAATTGAGATTAACAAATACATGTTAGGTCTAATTTTTTAAATATATTTAATTTAGATAACTTGAAAACACGTAAATATTATATTGGTTTGAAAACTTAAATGAGTTTGCACTTGATAATTTGATTTAATAGTGAGATATATTTTATCTTTGTTACAAAGAGTTAAGTTCAAATTTTACATTTTAATTTTATAAAAAATAAGTTAATAATTGATTTGTTAAAATATTATTTTATATTAAAAATGTAAACAATTATTTTAAAAAAAAAGGACGGGTTTCATTTTTAGAGTAGGATTGCAAAAAGAATAAACAAAAAAATCTGCGGGCCGAGGGCCCGAGACACACAGATACAAAAATACAAGTCCGGGGAAAAGTAAAGCAGAGAGGGGCCGCAGCCATGGAAGAGACGAAGAGAGAAATGAAGAAAGAAACAGAAAAGATATGCAAGAGATGCAAGCAGAGCTACACTACGTCTTCTAATACTTCCGCTTCTTACCGTTTCCACCCTTCTTTCTTTGTTTGTCGTCGTCATGACGACCAAATTTTATCTACCTACTTGTGTTAATGACATATATATTTGATGTTTGTCGATGTACTTAAATTCCTTTACTTTGGATTGTTCATGTGATCCCTACTCTTTATTTGTTGGTTTGTTGTATTGCCTTTAGATTCAAATTTTGGTTTGTAATATGTTTATGTTTAGTTTTTCTCCAAAATAACTTCATTAATAATTCTTAAATGTCTTCTACTTTCAACTTTCAAGGTTGAGATTTTGTGGTTTTAAATGTTATAATTCCTTCAAAACAAATTTTCTCCATTTACTAATTTAATTATAATTACATTGTGTTGTAATCTCTTTCCTTTCAAACTAAACAGAAATCTTTGGTTCTTTTCCATTCCCTAATTCAATCAATTACTGTCAATGTAAATTTATTCCATTGAACTTAACTTTTGCTTGCAAGTTCAGGATCTGAAATGGTAGTAGTCATGCTTATTTCATGGATTTTTTTTGAAGAAAAAAAGGAAAATTGAATGAATAAAATACTAATGCTTGTGATAAATTATATTTTAATGCTTACTTTTTCTTTTATGAAGATGAAAGAGGATTTACACGTAAATATTTACATACATATATACACCAAAAGTACAATACATAAATATAAAAAAGAGATAACAATTGAGACTATCAAATACATGTTAAATCTCTTTTTTTTTTTACAAAAGTTAAGTTAAATTTTTTAAGTATATTTAGTTTAGGTAACTCGTAAACACGTAAATATCATATTGATTTGAAAACTTATATGAGTTTGCACTTGATTATTTGATTTAACAGTGAGATGTACTTTATTTTTGTTTCAAAGAGTTAAGTTCAAATTTTACTTTTTAATTTTATAAAAAAATAAAATTATGGGATTATGAATATATTATTAAATTTAATAATTGATTTGTTAAAATATCATTTTATATTAAATGTAAAAATTAAAAACAAAATACAACATTATATAAGTTAATCACAAATCTGGTCTTCTACTTTTGTGGGGATTGCAACGGGAATAAACATGAAAATCTGTGGGCCGAGAGCCCGAGACACACAGATAGACAAATACAAATCCAGGAAAAAGAAAAAAGCAGGGAGAGGCTGCAGCCATGGAAGAGAAGAAGAGAGAAATGGAGAAAGAAACTGAAAAGATATGCAAGAGATGCAAGCAGAGCTACGCTGGATCTTCCAACACTTCCGCTTCTTGCCGTTTCCATCCTTGTTTCTTTGTCTGTCGTCGTCATGACGAATAAAAGAGGCAATGACGAAGTCAGAATTTTGTGTTGGGGGGAGACGAAAAGCCGAAGACAATATAAAGCAACTTACATGAAAAAAATTCATATAAAAATATACAAATATTTTTATATTTTAGAACCGTTGTAGTGTACGTTGAAAAGCACAGAATTCCAAGTCTGGAATCCTGTGCTTAGCTGTTATTCCTCAGCACTTCACTCTCATATACCGAATTTTATGCTTCCAAGACGTTTTTTGACAGCTCTAAGAAGAGGCGAATATCATGGGGCTGGATAGCAGAGATGGATGGTGATGCAAATGCCCTTGAGAAAGGATGGGTCGGGGTTTCAGGTAATCCAACTTGAATTTTTATATTCGCTCTTATTAGCTCTCCGGCTCATCACTCGTTTAATATATATATTCATATATGAAAATTGACAGTACTCATTTTGCAATGCAATCTGTGTTGACAGTCAATTCCTAGAAGCATTCTGCTCAGTAAAACTGGAAAGCAATTGATTCAATGGCCAATCAAAGAGATTGAGACTCTTCGTGCGGAGAATGTAAGCATCCAGGAGAAGCAGCTGAAGGGTGGATCAGTTCTTGAAGTTTTGGGAGTAACAGCTTCACAGGTAACAAGTTTAATCCTAATTAACAATTACACCTGTCCCCAAATCATACACTTGGAAGGATAATTATGTTGATTTTTCCATGTGCAGGCCGATGTAGAAGTAGCATTTGATTTAACCAATTTGAAGAAGGCTGAATTCATGGTCCCAGATGGGGTTGATCCTCGAGCACTCGGTAGCCAACAGACAGCATCATTTCGAGGCATGGTTGGGCCATTTGGATTACTAGTTTTAGCTTCTCAAGGTTTGACAGAGCAAACTGCGGTCTTCTTTCGCATCTTCAGAAGCCGTGAAAAATATGTTGTGCCCATGTGTAGTGATCAAAGCAGGTCAGTTTTTATTCCATGCTTTTTGTGACTGTTAATTTGAGTTGCTTCATTCCCTCCTGATTTGAAGTCAGACTCAAATTCAGATTACAAATTTTAACAGGTCTACATTTAGGGAAGGCCCAGACAAGACCACCTATGGAGCTTTCATTGACATAGACCCCCGTCAGGAGAAGATTACACTAAGAACCCCGGCCCGTTGCCTACTTAAAACATATGATTCATTTTAGAACTTTGTCTCAATATTCAAACCATTTTACGTCCTGGACTTTACTCACAATTAAATTTATACATTGATTTCTCCATTGCAGATAGATCATTCGGTTGTAGAAAGTTTCAGTGGGAAGGGAAGAGCCTGCATTACCGCTAGAGTTTATCCAGCTCTGGCCGTAGACAGACAAGCTCACCTGTACGTATTCAATAACGGAACCGTGGATGTCACAATCTCAAGGCTCGATGCCTGGAGCATGAAGAAAGCTCAACTTGTTTCTGCCAATATATAGAAAACCCCATATCAATAGACAATGTAATTTTGAATAAGGCTGGACAGATCATTGATTGCTCTCTATTTGTACACAAAGTCTCTTGTGCAATAACAGAGCTCTATTTGCTCAAAATTGATATTTTGTAAGCACAATTTATGGTATTCCATTGTGTTTTGCTCAATAATTACAATTGAAATTTTCGAATCAGATTAAAAAAAATTACATTTGTTGTATAACTTAATTTCAACTATCATTCAACTCAACGCGTATAATTAGTATTCAACCATATCCTTCTCTGACTTTCTCTCTTTCGGAGCTGTTTTTTCCTTTGTCGGGAATGAATACTCGTTTGAACATTGATCAGCAGCAGCAAAAAGTCTTCTCCTTTTCTTTTTTATTTGCAATTATCATTTCTTTCTCTCTCTGCAGCTGCTTCTTCATATAGCTTTCTTTCTTTCCAGTATTCTTCGTTGTTCAATCCCAGCAAACCTTACCATCGAAAACCTTTGCTGTTACGAGAAAACACATTTCCCCTCCACCTCGAAGTCATGGCTGAAACCTTCGCATTTAACATTGTAGAAAATGACATCGAAAAACTAAGCAGTTTTTCCTATGAAGAACTTCGCCTAGCTTGGGGTGTCCAAAGTGGCCTCCAAAAGCTTAGTAAAACGTTGAACATTGTCAAAGCTGTGCTCTTAGATGCTGAAGAAAAACAGGCTCTAAACAATCAGCTGCGCGTTTGGCTACAAGAGTTGAAGGATGCCTGTTATGATGCAGAAGATGTGTTAGATGAATTTGAAGTCGAAGCATTGTGGAGGCAAGCTCTGAAACAGAGGAGCCTGAGAGACAAGCTAAGCAATTTCTTTTCAAGCTCAAATCCACTTGCTTTTTGGTTTAGGATGGCCCATAAGATTAAAAAAGTTACAGAGAGATTTGGTGAGATTGCTGCTTTAAAAAACAATTTTCATCTCAGTGAAAGCCATGATGGCTCTAGGTATGTCGTGCGCTTGGACAGGGAGACCCACTCCTTTGTACAAGCATCAGATATTATTGGTAGAGATGAAGACAAGGAAAAAATCATAAAAACTTTGCTGCAAGATCCAACTGATGGTGAAGACATATCTGTCCTTCCTATAGTTGGAATTGGAGGTCTTGGAAAGACTGCCCTTGCAAAATTGGTGTTCAACGATGAGTGTGTAGATAGGCATTTTGAGTTGAAGATGTGGATGTCTGTTTCAGATGATTTTGATTTGAGGCAATTAATGATAAAATTCATTAAAGCTGAAAAGGGGGTACTTAATGGAGATTGTAGTAACATGGATTTAAAACAATTACAAAAAATCTTACGAGATTGTTTTGATGAGAAAAAGTATTTACTCGTTTTGGATGATTTATGGAACGAGGATCATATCAAATGGGATGAACTTAAACAGTTGTTAGTGGGAGGAGGTTGGGGAAGCAAAATTATAGTCACCACTCGTAGTAACCAAGTTGCAGAGATCATGGGTACAATCCCAACATACAAATTGCAAGGTCTTCCTGAAAAGGAATCTTTGTGTTTATTTCTCCAATTTGCTTTCAAGAAAAGGGATGTGAAACAATATCCAAATCTAGGAAAAATTGGGGAAGAAATAGCCAAAAAAGGCAAGGCAGTTCCTTTGGTTTTGAAAATACTTGGGAGCTTACTTCTCTCCAAACCTTCGGAACATGATTGGAAACTTGTGAGAGATAGTGAGATGTGGAAATTAGTGCAAAAGGAAAACAACATGTTTCCTGTTTTGAAATTGAGTTATGATCAATTGCATTCATATTTGAAACAGTGTTTTGCTTATTTTTCGATTTTTCTAAAGGATTATGAATTTTATGACGGGGAGTTGATCCAATTTTGGATAGCTCATGGTTTGCTTCAATCCTCCAATGAAAATGAAGAACCAGAAGACATTGGTAGGCAGTATTTGATTGAACTATCATTAAGATCTTTTTTTCAAGATTTTATCAAAAATATTTTGAATAATTATTTCAAAATGCATGATCTTTTACATGATCTCGCATTGTCAGTGGCAGAGAAGGAGTGGTCTATGTCAAACTCTTTCAAGCAAAATATTACTCAAAGGGTTCGACATGTGTGCCCTGACAACTCGAATTTTCACGAGGAAAGCCCTTCTAAAGTCTTTGATTTTGATAAATTACGTCACATGCTTACATTTCGATTCCAAATATGAAAGAAGGTCATAGCAATGAATCTTTTATTGAAAAATGCCTTTCCACATTTCATGATTTACGAGTGTTGGATTTACGTAGATCTTGTATCAAGGCATTGCCCAAAAAGATTGGTAATTTGAAGCATTTAAGATATCTCGACCTAAGCGACAATTTCAATATTAAGAAACTTCCAAATTCCATTTGTAAATTACAAAAATTGCAAACTTTACTTTTGATGTGTTTGGGAATTGAAGAGTTGCCTAGAGATATGATATTCATGATCAATTTTCAGAAGTTAAAAATAAGTATGAAGCAAAGGGTTCTAACTGAGAATGGACTTGAGCAATTGAAATCTCTTCGGTATTTAGTAATTGCTTGTTGTGAAAATCTGGAATATTTGTTTGAAGGAATCGAGAATCTTACATCCCTTGAAACATTAATGATAGGTAATTGCACAAGCTTGATGTCACTTCCAACTGGCATGAAATCTTTAAAAACATTAAAATATCTGATAATTTCTAGTTGTGAAAAACTTGATCTTAAATGAGACGATGATAATCAAGATTAGCCCATCGGAAGTGTGTAAGGCTCCCTTCAATTATTGGCAATTGGAGGTTTACCAAAGCTGGAGGCACTACCCAAATGGCTTCTTGTGGGATCAGCCAACACTTTGCAGCACTTGGTAATCCAAGAATGTCAGAATCTCGCAACTTTAGCAGAGTGGCAGAATGTCATATCACTTGGAATGTTTAGTATTGAGGAATGCCCAAAACTGTCATCTCTGCCAGAGGGTATGCCGTGCCTCAGAGTTGAATATTGAGCATTGTCCCATATTGAATGAAAGATGCAAACGGGAGACGGGTGAGGATTGGACAAAGATTGCTCATGTCTCTCGTATATATCTCGACGGTAACGCAATTTAATGTAGCAAATGATCAGCCCGATGATTAGGTACGAGTTAAGTTCTTTTCTTTTCTATTTTTTTTTCAATTGTCTCCCAAAAATTTTTGTAAATCCTTGTTAATTATTGGCAGGGCAATCACCATCTGGCGGCAGGTGGACTAAAGGACTATTCCGGTATCTAAAGGATAAATCTTAAAATTGAGCGCAGGGATATTCTTGGCTTGCCACATGTCCTGCATGTTGTGTTGTAATTTCTTTGTTCTGTTGATTGTATCAAATCTTGGGAATTTTATTTTTCGTTCCTCCGTTTATTATTTTCATGAATGCAAATAGGGGCATTGTGAGTTTTGCCCATCTTAAGTAAACTATCTTTGATTCTGCAAAAGAAATGACCAAGGGTTACTGTTATGGTTGGGTGAGGTTTGTTTGTTTCTTTCCAAAATGAAAGACTTTTGGGAGAACTTCATTAACTCCTACAATGCGTTGTACTTTCAAATCGGACATTTTGTTGTTTCATAAGTTATAATACCTGAAATCGTGTTATAGTTTGCTCATCTAACTTTACATTCCCTAGCCCACTAATTTCTGCTTCTAAGTGTAGACAGTTTCATATGGCATAAATAATTTCGAAATGTTTCATTGACATTTACAAGAAAAGAGAAAAGAAGCGATTTCGGAAAAAAATACGATTGAATAAATAAAATAAAAATTTAACTTTAAAATAACAGATTAGGAAGCTGTCGCCAGAGTTACTTAGCTCAACGTGTGATTAGTCTTCATCGCGTCCTTCTCAAGCTTCCTTCTCATTTCGCAGCTGCTTCTTCCATTTGGATCAATCTGAATTCTATTTGCGTCAGTCAGTGGCAACAAATATCATTTCACTGAAATTCTCTTCCTTTCCTCCCCCTTGTCATGTAGACAGCCAAGCTCACCGATTGCTTTGACAAGGTGAGGAAGGAAGAGAGATTTTCTATCTAATTCATGGATGCATAGCAGCAGTAACAGCAAAGTGATCAAGCAGCTCTTTACTAATTATGATTTAGAAAGTTGGATGATCTTCTACTTTTATAGTTATTCACTCATTCAACGATTTTAATTTCGCTGTTTTAACTAGTAAATTGGAAAAATATTTCAAGCATTTTTCTTATTTGAATTCTTTAAAGATATTCATTTACATGCTTTTGATTGTTAATCATATGTTACGGATGTGACCAAAAACAAATATATAGTAATTATTAGAATAAAATACTTTATTCTTTTAAGTTTTAATTGAAATTCTAATCAAATCTTTTAATTTTCGAAATGAATAATTCATTATAAAAAAAATCACATAAGTCCTGTTATTAGTTAATTATTAATTTAATAAAATGGTAATATTAAAATAATAATTTTATTTTTTATTAATTTTTTATTAATTTAAAAAAAATAGGAGAGCAATGATCTAGTGCTCCCCAAGAGAGCTCCCCTCTCTTGGGTAGCACCAGTCGGTGCTCCCTTTTCCTGGGGAGCACCGATAAATGTTCCTTATTTTTTATTTTTTTAAATTAAAAAAAAGTATTTTAGTTTTTTTATAATCTCTGTTAATGATGTTTATATTTTTTAAGTGGAGTGTCTATTTCAAAAATTAATAAATTTATTTAAAATTTTAATTAAAACTTAAAGATAAAAGGATATTTTACTCTAATTGTTAATATAAAAGAAAATATTTTCATTAATTAGGTATTGAAGTAGACAGTGGATCTCTTACATACTTGATATTTCCTTTGATAGGTTTCAAATAGAACTTGACACCACAAACTCTTCAGCAAATACTTACATATATTGTCTAGAATAATGATGATATTTCCATTTAAACTTACTAATTACATTTTCTTTTTTTTATTGATTCATTTGAACTCCCACTTATGATGCATCTAGAACAATTAATCCATTTTTATTGATTGAAGCTCATTAAAGTTTTGGCCCATCAAATCCAAACACAGCTTGGTAGCACAAAATTCATTTCTTTTTTTATTAATTTGACGCAAGTTGTATAGCAAATTGTTGTTTTTTAGTATTTACTTAATGTGAGGTTTGCACTTGGAAACACAACCCCAAGTGCTCTGTTCTTTTCGAAGTCAACGTCTAATTTTCCTTGCATCTTTCTCTCTCTGCTCTGTTCTTTTCCAAGTGAACGTCTAATTTTCCTTGCATCTTTCTCTCACTTTCTTTCTCTTCTCCCAACTGCTTCTTTCCTTTGCGGTCGCGACCTGCATTATTGCCTTTTATGATGCAAAGATTAAAAAAGTTACTGAGAGATTCGTTGAGATTGCTGCCTTGAAAAATAATTTTCATCCCATC
Source organism: Theobroma cacao (assembly GCF_053813885.1). NCBI lineage: Eukaryota > Viridiplantae > Streptophyta > Magnoliopsida > Malvales > Malvaceae > Theobroma > Theobroma cacao. The sequence goes on along the minus strand of NC_142643.1, from coordinate 40,541,038 downwards.
GAGAGACATGATGGCCCTAGGCATGTTGTACGCTTGGACAAGGACACCCATCAATAAAATGAGAGGGTTTAATGGACGTTCTTGATAAAATGACTTTTTTTTAATAAATAGGGTCTATATTAAATAAAAAAAAATTATTCACAAATAATTATCTAATGAGATTTGTTTGATGCTTGCAAGGGCAAGCTTTTATGCCTAATTCTTTAGGCGAGAGAATTTCAAGTTACACTAATAGAATAGATAATAAAAAATAATATTTATTGATATTTATATTATGTATTTTATAAATATATCATTTTAGCGTTATATTCATAAATCAAATAATAAATTTTAAGTCACGAATAAAGTAAAAAATAAAATAAAAATAAAACCAGGCTCATCAATTACTTTGACAAGGTGAGCAACAACAAACAGATCAATCAGACTCTTCAGCAATTCTGATTTAGACAATTGGATGAACTTTTGTTTTTACAATTATTCACTTATTTTACAGTCTTAAATGTGCTGTTTTAATCAATAAATTTGGAAGAATATTTGAATTATTTTTCTTATTTGAATTCTCTACAAAAGTTCATTAACATGTTTTTGATTGTTAACCATATGTCAAGGATGTGACCCAAAACAAATACATAGTAATTATTCTTAGGAAAGAAAAGATTTTCAATAATTAGATACTGAACTATGAGTTTATTGATACTCAACTAAATAGTACATCTCTTGCATACTTAATACTTGTTTTGATATGTTTCAAATAGAACTTTTGACACCACAAACTTTTGAGCAAATACTTATGAACATTGTCTAGAATAATGATGATGTTTCATTTAAACTTACTAATTACGTTATCATTTTTTTATTAATTCATTTGAACTCCTATTTTGCATGCATTTAAAACAACTAATCCATTTTTATTGATTGAAGCCCATTATAGTATTGGCCCATCAAATCCCAAACACAGCTTGATAGCACAGAAGTCCTTCCATTTTTTATTGCAACGATGCAAGTTGTATGGCAAATTGTTGTATTTTAGTATTTAATTTTTCTGAAAATATATTTCAGTATTTAATTAACATGAGTTTGCACGTGGCAGGACCACACCCAATTGCTCCGTTCTCTTTTCGAGGTCAACGTCTAATTTTCCTTGCATCTTTCTCACTTCCTTTCTCTTTTCCTAGCTGCTTCGTTCCTTTGTGTTCGACCTGCATTATTGGTCGAAAATGGTCGGCTGAAACAGACATCATTTCGTAGAAATTCTCTTCCTCTCCAACAGTTTCTTTCTTTCTTTTACACTTCCTTGTTTAATTCTATCAATAAACCTCATCAGCAGAAGGCATAGCACAATTTCCACCCTCCAATAATGGCTGAATCCTTCGCATTTAACATTGCTGAAAATGTCCTTTCAAAACTAGCCAATATTGCATATCAAGAAATTCGCCTAGCTTGGGGTGTCCAGAGTGACCTTGCAAAGCTTAAGACGACCTTAACTACCATCAAAGCCGTGCTTTTAGATGCTGAAGAAAAACAGGCTCATGACAATCAGCTGCGGGTTTGGCTTCAAGAGCTTAGGGATGCCTCTTATGATGCAGATGATGTGTTGGATGAATTTGAAATCGAAGCACTGCGGAAGCAAGTTGTGAAACAGAGGAGCATCGGAAAGAAGGTAAGTCATTTCTTTTCAAGCTCAAACCCACTTGCTTTTCGGTTTAAGTTGGCGCATAAGATTAAAAAAGTTACTGAGAGATTCGTTGAGATTGCTGCTTTGAAAAATAATTTTCATCTCATTGAGAGACATGATGGCCCTGGGCATGTGGTGCGCTTGGACAGGGAGACCCACTCCTTTGTGCAGGCATCGGAGGTCATTGGCAGAGATGAAGAGAAAGAGAGAATCATAAAAATGTTAATGCAAGATCCAGCTGATGAGGAAGACATTTCCGTCCTTCCCATAGTTGGAATCGGAGGTCTTGGGAAGACCGCCCTTGCGAAATTGGTGTTCAATGATGGAAGGGTAGATGGGCATTTTGGGTTGACAATGTGGGTGTGTGTTTCAGATGATTTTGATCTGAAACGATTAGTTCTGAAAATTATTAAAGCTGGAAAGGAGGGTGATGGAGACCTTGGTAACATGGATTTGGAGCAATTACAGAGGGTTTTACGTCATTGTTTGAATGGTAAAAAGTATTTACTCATTTTAGATGATGTGTGGAATGAGGATAATAGAAAATGGCAAGAACTGAAACAATTGTTAGTGGGAGGAGCTAATGGAAGCAAAATTGTGGTCACCACTCGCAGTAACCAAGTTGGAAAGATGGTCGGCACAATCCCTCCGCACAATTTGGAAGGTCTTCCTTATGACCAATCTTTATCTTTGTTTCTCAAATTTGCATTCAAGGAAGGAGAAGAGAAGCGACATCCGAACCTTGTTAAAATTGGGGAAGAAATTGTTAGAAAATGCAAAGGGGTTCCTTTGGTTGTGAAGACAATGGGGAGTTTACTTTTCTCCAAATTTTCAGAAGGTGAGTGGAATCGATTGAAAGATAGTGAGATGTGGGAATTAATGGAAAAAGAAAATGAAATATTTTCTGTTTTAAAACTAAGTTATGATCAACTACCTCCTCATCTGAAGCAATGTTTTGCTTATTGTTCACTCTTTCCAAAGGATTATATCTTTAATGAATTTGACACAGTTCAATTTTGGATGGCTCATGGTCTTATTCAGCCCTCCAAAAACAGTGAAGATCTGGAGGATATTGGGAGGCAGTATTTGAACGATCTAGCGTCAAGGTGTTTTTTCCAAGATTATGAGTTTGGCTCTGGTGTGTTTGTATTTAAAATGCATGATCTTTTACATGATCTTGCACTATTAGTAGCAAGAAATGAGTGTTGTACAATAAATCCTTCCAAGCAAAATATTGCCCACGGAGCTCGACATTTGTGCCTTACTAACTTTGATTCTCCTGAAGAAAGTGACTTTAAATTCCTTAATACAGTAGGACGTGTGCGCTCATTTAGGTGTGCAGATACGGATATAGGTCCTAGCAACAAATCCTCTATTGAAGCATGCCTCAATAGGTTCCAACATTTGCGGGTGCTTGATTTAGAAAGATCTAATCCTGAGGTTTTGCCCAAAAGGATTGGAGATTTGAAGCATTTAAGGTATCTCGACCTATCCAAGAATCTCAACATTAAGAAACTTCCGAACTCTATTTGTAAGTTGCAAAATTTGCAAACCCTATTTCTTAATGGTTGTGACAATCTTGAAGAGTTGCCTAGAGATATGAGATACTTTATCAGTCTTAGAGCTTTGACACTAACGACAAAACAAAAGCTTCTGCGTGGATTAGAATGCTTGAAATCTCTTCGATATTTGTATATCAGTGATTGTAAAAATCTGGAATATTTGTTTGAAGGGATTGAGAACCTCACATCACTTCAATTATTAGGTATTTATGGTTGCAGAAACTTGATATCACTGCCATATGGTTTGAAATATCTAACTGCATTACATACTCTAATGATTGGGGATTGTGTAAAGCTGGATCTGAATATGACACTGGGACTCAAAGAGAAAGAAGATGATAATCAAGACTACCTCGTTGGTAGTGGTTTGTGTCTTCAAAGATTATGGATCAGTGGCCCGTTACCAAAGTTGGAGGCTCTACCCCGATGGCTTCTACGAGGATCTGCCAACACTTTAAAGCACCTGAGCATTGGAGGATGTGAGAACCTCACAACCCTACCAGTGTGGCACAATCTCACATCACTTGAAACGCTTGCGATTATCCATTGCCCAAAATTATCAACTCTGCCAGAAAAGATGCAGCGCCTCAAAGAACTGTGGATTCAAGATTGTCCTGTTTTGAGTGAAAGATGCAGGCCGGAAAGCGGAGAGGATTGGCCCAACATTGCTCATGTCTCTCGTATATTTCTGGACGGTGATGAAGTTTCATCTAAACAATCATCGGCCCCATGATTCGGTAAGACCTAATATTTTCTCTCTTCTTCTTTCGTTTTCTTTTTTGTAATTTGCTTTCCACCGTTTCATATTTTTTATTTGAAGTGTAAAAGGAAATAACATATAAAATGGAAAACGGAGTAAATAATACGTACTTACGGTATTTTTTTTCTAGAACATGTCAGATAGATGATATATAAAAGTTTTTTTTTTATAAAAATGAAAATATATTAACTTAAATCAAAATTACATCATCCTGGACCAAACAATACCAAACATATCTCCAAATAAAAGAGTAAGAATACTAGATAGGGTCTATCAAAAACATCTACGCCTAATGAAAGATTATCGTGGTGTGTTGTCATTCAATTTATACATTGATTGACTTCATGATGTACGTAAGTTAAGAAGCAATTTTAAATTTTTTTAAACCTTTAGAACTTCTAAATTTTACAATTTTTTTGTTGGTACAAAACTTCTATATTTTGGGCCAGTATTGTTAGTCTATAAATCTCATTTAAGATTCATAACTAGTTAGTATGATCAGCTTAGTAGTAGTGATGTGTTATTACATGCCTAGGTATTAATATCACTATTATTTCACAAGGAACCAAAACAAAATTAAATATCTAAACAATTGGATCAACAGTAAGCATATTTATCTTTTAACTAAAAAGTTGAGTGTGCGAATATTCTTTTCCTCGTCAAAAAGAGAAAAAAAAAAAAACAAAATCTTTAAGCTGTGACGGGGTTTATTTTCATTTGAAATTATTTTTGTGGTTGTTGGTCTTTTATTATTTATTGTTTTCATTTTATAAAAACGAAGCACGAAATATACTTTCAAAACTTAAAAAAATATATATTCATTCTTGGATAAGAAAAGGCATTAGTATTCCCCCTTCCCCCAGAATAATAAAAAAAAAAGAATATGTTCACATATATGATGTTTTAATAGTTTTTTTTAGGGTATTGCTTTTAATTTTTCATTGAAATATATTAATTGAAGTTTTTACTAGCTAGTAGCCTAGTACTTCCTTGACACTGTTATTTTATGAAAACACCATTGAAGCAAATAGTACATGGTAAAAGTTAAAACAAAGTAACATTCTCTTGTGAGAGTAATTGGTAAAAGTTACATTTAATTTTGGGAAATTTCCTAATTTGGCTTGTGAATGAGTGGCAGGGCATATCTCCATTTTGTTGGTATTGGGACTGGATGGAAGTTCGGTCGATGTAATCCCTGAAATAGAGAGGAGGGGGTGTGCTTGGGCTTGGCTTCTCATTTCTCCTAATTGTTGGCTTGTATTTTATCTACCTACTTGTGTTATGAACATATATATTTGATGTTTGTTTATGTACTTAAATTCCTTTGCTTTGGATTGTTATCCCTACTCTTTATTTGTTGGTTTGTTGTATTGCCTTTGGATTCAAAATTTGGTTTGTTTTGGTTTGGTTGGGTGATCTATGTTTATATATATTTAGTTTTTCTCCAAAATAACTTCTTCAATTCTTGAATGCCTTCTACTTGACATTTTGTTGTTTTAAAGGTTATAATTCCTTAAAAAAAAATTGAATGAATAAAAGACTAATGCATGTAATAAATTATGTTTTAATGCTTTATTTTTATGAAGAAGAAAGAGGATTTACACGTAAATATTTATGTACATATATTAAAAGTATGATATAGAAATAAAAAAAGAGATAATAATTGAGATTATCAAATACATGTTAAGTCTAATTTTTTAATTATATTTAATTTAGATAACTTGAAAACACGTAAATATCATATTGATTTGAAAACTTTAAATGAGTTTGCACTTGATAATTTGATTTAATAGTGAGATATATTTTGTTTTTGTTACAAAGAGTTAAGTCCAAATTTTACTTTTTAATTTTATAAAAAAATAAAATTGTATGAGTACGAATATATTATTGAATTTAATAATTGATTTGTTAAAATATTATTTTACATTAAAAATGTAGAAATTAAAAAAAAAAAAAAGGAAAGGACGGGTTTCTATTTTAGAGAAGGATTGCAAAAAGAATAAACATAAAAATCTGTGGGCCGAGGGCCCGAGACACACAGATACAAAAATACAAGTCCGCGAAAATGCAAAGCAGAGGGAGGCCGCACCCATGGTAGAGAAGAAGAGAGAAATGGAGAAAGAAACAGAAAAGATGTGCAAGAGATGCAAGCAGAGCTACACTGCGTCTTCTAACACTTCCGCTTCTTGCCGTTTCCACCCTTCTTTCTTTGTTTGTCGTCGTCATGACGACCAAAAGAGGTACCCTCCCAGTCCCGCTTCTTTCTCTCTTTCTATATGTCTTTCTTTGTGTTTACAATCGAGTCTTTCTGCTTGAACGGCACTTTTAAAAGAAAAAAAAAATTTCTGGGGGGGTGGGGTTGATTTTGGATACCCTTTTGCCTAATTTGAATGCTTTTTATAATTATATGTTATTTAATTGAATTGTTATCCGCTTGTACCTGAGAAATGATTCATACCCATTTTCTTATTTTCATGATTTTGTATTCCCTTTTGATTCTTTTGAATGCAAGTTGCTGCTGAATGCTATGACTTCTCCCTTCTTTATCTATTGTGTAGTTTTCTTTTACTTTTAGCTTTGTTACTAAATTTTTATTTAAAATTCATCAAAAAAATTATTGGAAATTAGGCTATAAATTGTCAATTGATTGCTTCCAAGCTTTCCGAGCTTGAATTGGTTCTAAAAAATGAGAATCAACAAATTGTAGGATGATGATTGAACTCAGCTCAGTCTAATGAGGAACCTTTTAAGTCGAAGTCCTTAGTAAGCAAACACCATCATTTCCTTTGTTTTTGATAAATCAATTGAAGGAGTAGGTTAGTTTTTCAGTTACTTTAGATTTCCTTAGGATTTCTGCTTTTTGTGTCTGTTGCATGAGTGAGGTTCTTACCACTAACAATTGAATACAAATAAGGCAAGTTAATAAATATGTTTTTTTTATGTTGGAAATTCTCGCAGGACCCAGCTACGCTGTTAATGTGTTATTGCTTATAATGAAAATTAAGTACATAATGGCAGGGATATAAACCTTACCTCCAGAATTACCTGTGACATATGGGAAGGAATTCCTAAAAGAGGTACTACTTTCCTTGCATAATGATGGATGTGTAAGAACTGTAATACAACCCTTGTTACAAGAAATGATTTTAAAGTAAAAATAAAAATAAAACGTCCTAATAGAGGTATTATTTTCCTTATAGATTTTTTGTTCAAGCATGAGGAAAATAATACTACTCTTTTACAATATGCTAAAAACAAAAAATAAATAAGGAGTACTACTCCCTTACATATATTTGCTTCTGACATATGGGAGATTAATTCTATCTAACTTGAGCATACCTTCTAATTGGCCTTCAGCTTGGTTGAATACTCTAAGTCCTTCGTGTAAATAACCTCTATTTGATAGAAAGTCTGCGGCTTGGTTACCTTCACGATGAATATGAGAAATCTTATAGAAAACACGATGCAAATATTTGCAGATAGATACTAAGACATACCAGATGTCATGGGAACCTGTACTGCTGTCCTTTATCATATTGACTATTACTTTGGCATCCATCTCAATCCAAATATTCGGCAAATTATGTGCACTACATAAACTGAGTCCTCTCACAATTGCAAGTAATTCAGCTTTGAGAGAGTTTTGGGGACCAAAGTGTTCCGAAAAGCCAAAAGGGAGTTCACCTGTGTGGTCACGTGCTACTCCACTGCCTGTGGCATCCTGGCCATATTTAGAGCTCCCATTTACATTCAGTTTTATTTCATTGAACCGTGGTTTTATCCGTCTAATTATCTGTGGGGGCTTAGAATAATGGATTGGGAATTCTACGTTCCACAGTTTTTTTTATCCATCTAATTATCTGTGGGGGCTTAGAATAATGGATTGGGAATTCTATGTTCCACAGTTTTGCTATTTGCGAATCACCTTTCCATTGCCATTTCTCCATTTGGTTACCTTTATGGAGTTGTGTCAACAGCTTCATAATTCTCCATATGACACATTGGGAATACATCCCTAGTTGCCTGTATTTAGCATCATTCCATTCCACCCATAAGAACCAACAGATGAAGATTGGAATCAAAGTTTGCATATGACCCTGCCTTGTATAGTCCCCTGAGTGAAACCATGCCCATACTACCTGCAAAATATTTTGTGGTTGAATGATTGAGATGTGAAAGAATTGTGAGAAGTGATTCCAAACCTGTTGTGCCAGAGGGCTCTGCCATAGTACATGCATTAAGGTTTCTTCCGAGTTGCAACATTCACATTTTGAAGCTAGCATAAACCCCTTAGACTTCATGCGGCTATCCATAGGTATCGATTCATGTAATGCTTTCCAGAAGAAAAGTGAGGTAGTGAGCGGGATGCTTTTATGCCAAACCAACTCAAAAACAGTGTTTTTTGGTTTAGTATGACGGATGGTTGACTACAAATTATACCAAATTTTTACATGCATTAACTTGCCTTTTTTATCTCAAGATGGTGAAATAGAAACCGGCTTGAGTTTGGAAACCAAGTCATGTAAACAACCTGGTGGATGTGCCTTAGAGAAGATATCAGCAAGCTGATTGGCAAAAGCGATATATCTAAGCTGTATGGTAACATGAGTATAGTGTAGTCAACTATTTTTTTTAACTATTTTCATGAATTCCCTTGGCCATTTATGAGTAAGTTCATCTTAGTACATTACATTCCATACAGAGTGTAAGCGTGCAATCAAAATGTTAGATTAGCATGGATTGGATTTGTATTTCTTCTAAGCAAATTTTTGCTTTGCCTTTTGGTGATTGATACCGTCCAACCATTTAAACATCCTGACTAAAGTTACCACCACATTCACCGACATGAGCAAGGGCACCATAGTTGCAAAAACTAATGGACCACCTTTAGACAACTACTACCAGAAGGTGCCATCTAGCATGCTTGTGAAGTTTTTAAATGGTTGTACAGATACTAGGATCAATTCTCTCTTTCACTAGAACTTGAAGATTTTTGTTAATAAATGGGTCTTCATCAATGCTCTTCAACTATTGTGTTTTCCATATGTCTCCAAGAGTCCACCCTGACATTTTCAGAACTTTGGATGTCAGACAGCTTTCTTAATCTAATCATTAATCACGCGTATCCCCACGGCTGCTAGCCGGCTACTTCTGATTGTTCTTTTGGCAAGACCACGTCTACATATTTTTATGTTAACTTAATATGGCTGGTGATGAAACACGCTTTCAGGTTTCATACAATCTCCCTCTTCTTTTTTTTTTTTTTTTTAAAAATTCAAATCTACAATCTTCTGTGACGGAATTTTGGTAAATGTTCTCTCTCTCTCTTTCTCTCTCTCTCTCTCTCTCTCTCTTTTGTAGAAAGTTACATTTCTCAGTTCTGTAATGAGAATGAATCAATGTAACAGTTTGCATTGCAGTTGAACTCGCTTTCATGTAGTTGAGGTACTCTACAATATGTGTGACTGTGATTGTAGAGAGGGAGAGATTGCGGAACTAAATATGGTGGAGATAATTCCTTAAAGTGATTATAAGGAGATGAATATCTGAAGTAGAAAAGAGGAGATGATGACTATATCAAACTGAATTAAATAATGTTTTGTTCAAAAATGAATGTTGAGAGACTTTATGGAAATTCAAAACTGTATACATGAGCTAAAAGTAATTTTTAACAGGTTGTTGTCAGAACTTCCCATAGAAGTCCTGGTTTTAGGAATAGGTGCTTGGCAAGGATAGAGCTTTCTCTGTCTTCTGTCTTTAGTCTAGAAGTCCCTGATAATGATTTTGAGGTTCAATTGGAGAATGGCTTGTCTCAAATTTGATGAGAAAATACGGTTACCCAAGAAAGAAGAATGTTATCTTGCCTTCATATTTTGTGTTGAATATATAATGGACTAGAAGTGATTCAGTGTCATACTGTAGAATAGATATCTTTGCTTTTACATGTGTCTCCTTTCCAATTGAAAATATACTGGACTAAACATTTCACATGTGATTGAGCGAGAAAGAGATGTGGATTGCTTGCCATGAGAAAATTTGGTAATGTGCTTGACTTCTTGTGTTTGTGACTACACCAGACTGTTTGCCATGAGGAGATGTTGTAGTGTGCCTGCATATGTGCATGTCTCTCTTATAGCAATAAAGTTTTATGAAGTTTATGTAGTTAGCCAAATTATTCGGATTAGAAAATTTCTCCTTGTTTTTGGCATAATGTTTCATTGTAAGTTAATTGAACACATTTTACTATTTTTCCGGAATTATCTGACATAAGGACAGATGTTTTCTAGTTACTGTTTACCTCTTTGGATTGATTGAAGGTACTATGAATTGAGACCTGATGATCCGCCGTATGCTGCCAAGTTCTATGACTGCTGTGGGGCTGAGGACCCTGAGGCTTTAGGCTGCATTACCAGTTTCCATGTCTCTTATGATGATGATTGATGTGTTATTTCCCCTACCCCTCATCATCACCTGAATCGTCACTGAAGATTAAATCTGTATATTTCTGAATACCTCTGTTCTTGATATAAATGTAACTGTCCTTGTATTGTCCTTCATTAATATATCACGAGAGAATTGGCTATCTAATTTATGTCCCTTTTTCTCGGTTCCTGGATTTATTTTGTGGGGTTGGTATGGCCTGAATTTCACTAAATCTAGCAAATGTGTGGTTCTCTGCCCAATAAGTGATAGTCAATGATGCAGGACAGCATGTGCCACGGGCCTAAATGTATCACAATGTAAATTTTCCATGACAGACGTTAGATTCTTTTTCTACGTAAAAAGTAAAAAGAGGAAAAGTTCTGAAATTTTGGTGATCCAGGACTTGGCTTCTCTGTGAATTGTATTAAGTTTTCTGAAAAGGTAAAGCTGTCAACTGTTGAGCTTAGCTGCAAAATATGCATGAAAAGATCTGAATAATCCTTCATCGGGTACGTGATCATCTGTAGCTGGTGGAGTGGGCCCTCTTATTACTTCTTTAGCCTGCTTACTGCATTCTTTTTAGTTTATGTGTAAACAACATAGCAAGTTTAACCCAGGATCAATTAGTTTGTCGTTTTTACGCCCATTTTTTGTTTGATTAAGAGGCCTTCCAGGAAGAAGAGTCGTGGGTGCCGCGCAGTTTCCTTAAGCTTTTCCTTGACTAGGGATGGGAACAAAAGAGGTCATGTATGGGTTGTTACTCCACTGTCCCCATCTCAATGACCATCTTTTCATCTCAATCTTCGAACAGAGAAAATCCGGATGGTTCTATTGTCAGGCACATTGTGTCTTCTTCAACGGATCAACTGGTAGCCAGTATCATTCATCCCATGCGAGTTCTATCTATCTAATCATACGTGGAAGAAGCCAAATTTTGCATGAAAACAGGTCACTTGAAAAATCCATCTCAGTCGACATAGAGCAAGAATGATTTGCCCTGACAAGAAAAAGGTGGAAGGTCTACATGCAAAAGGCAGTGGAATCATTTACAAGGATGTAAACTAATTCCTTGAAGCGGTAGCCAGCCTTATTCAGGATAAGCCTTATTTGCGTGGGGAAAGAGGTGCAATATGGAAGAGGTGAGGCTGGCAAAGGAATAATCAAAGAGTAAACAAACATGCTTTCCACAATAGGTATCTAGCCCTTCCCAATTCACATGAGATAATAACATTTTTTATTGAAAATAGCCTGGGTTCAGTTCTTTGATTTGGAGCTTATATGGTTTTTATTATATCATTAATTGATAAAATTAATACACACAAAAAAAAAAAAAAGAGAACAGAAAATGGGATCATTAATTTGGCAGAAAATAAGTGGACCCAACAACCATTAGACCAATTGATTAATCGGAATCCAGCACATGGCCCACGATAATGGAACATTATTCTTCTCACAGAGGATTAATATCCTAACCAAATTACATTAAATTCAAAACCCTTGAATTTATTATGCATGAAAAAAGCTTTGCAAAATCTCCATCTGCCTGTCTCTCATGTGATTTTAATTTAGAATAACAACAAAGCGAAGCTAATGAACTCAAGTACTCCCACCCAACCCTTTATGCAATGGCAGGCCTAATTTTGCAGCTCAATTTTGTTTTTTATTGAGGTTTGGTTGAGGTAAGTGAAAACATTGACAATTGAATTGAAAGATAGAGCATTTAGTATAAAAGGAAAAAAAGATGAAAACAGAGATAATATCTTGTGCAATTTTTCTTCAAAATTTGCAAGGACCACAGCTTTAAGGTGAAGTGATTGCTAAGATCAGTCATCAACATTTTGCTTTTTTCATAGATTTTTCTTTGGTCCACTTTGTTTTAAGTTGTGGGTTCAACTTCAACAAAAGCTATCACTTTACGTACGTACATATATATATATATATGGATGGAATTGTTTTTAAATTGTTAAAATTGTATTTTATGTTTGTCCAAAGTTTGAACCTTGAATTTTATTCAAAAGTTTTTTTTAGAAAATAAAAAATTCGTAAATATTCTCTTTAATGGTTAAGCTTTTTTTAAAAAAAATTGATAAATTAAATCGTGAAACGTCAAAGCTTCAATTATTATCAAATATTTATATTTTAATTTAAAAACTTGAAAAAATGTCTAAATAAAATATTTTGGGCACAGTAGCAACAATCCAGCAAAGTGGACCACAAATGCATAAAAAGAATTTTGATCTTTTATTACTTTAGGATGATGCATTGTGAAAAAATTGAGAAAATCATAAAAATAAGTACGAGGCAAAGGGTTCGAACTAAGAATGGATTTGAGCAATTGAAATCTCTTTTATATTTAGTAATTGCTTCTTGTGAAAATTTACAACATTTGTTGAAAGAATCGAGAACCTTACGTCCCTTGAAACATTAATGATAGATATTTGCACAAGCTTGATGTCACTTTCAACTGGCATAAAATCTTTAACAGCATTAAAATATCTGATAATTTTTGGTTGTGAAAAGCTTGATCTTAAAGGAGACGATGATAATCAAGATTACCCCATCAGGAGTGTATTTGGCTCCCTTCAATTATTGGCAATTGGAGGTTTTACCAAAGCTGGAGGCAATACCCAAATGGCTTCTTGTAGGATCAGCCAACACTTTGCAGCACTTGGTAATCCAAGAATGTCAGAATCTCGCAACTGTAGCTGAATGGCAGAATGACATATCACTTGAAATGTTTAGTATCGAGGAATGCCCAAAATTGTCATCTCTGCCAGAGGGTGAGTTCAACGAAAGATGCAAACGGGAGACGGGTGAGGATTGGACAAAGATTTCTCATGTCTCTCGTATATATCTCGACGGTAATGCAATTTAATGTAGCAAATGATCAGTCCGATAATTAGGTACGAGTTAAGTTCTTTTCTTTTCTATTTTTTTTTTTTCAATTGTCTCCAAAAATTTTTTGTAAATCCTTGTTAATTATTGGCAGGGCAAATCACCATCTCTCGGCAGGTGGACTAAAGGACTCTTCCGGTATCTAAAGGATAAATCTTAAAATTGAGCGCAGGCATATTCTTGGCTGGCCACATGTCCTGAATGTTAAGTTGTAATTTCTTTGTTCTGTTGATTGTATCAAATCTTGGGAATTTTATTTTTCGTTCCTCCGTTTATTATTTTCATGAATGCAAATAGGGGTATTGTGAGTTTTGCCCATCTTACGTAAACCATCTTTAGTTCTGCAAAAGAAACAAGGGGTTGCTGTTATGGTTGGGTGAGTTTGTTTGTTTCTCTCCAAAATTAGAGACTTTGGAGAGAACTTCATTAACTCCTACAATGCCTTGTACTTTCAAATCAGACATTTTGTTGTTTCATAAGTTATAATACTTGAAATCCTGTTATAGTTTGCTCATCTAATTTTACATTCCCTAGCCCGTGTCACTTGAAACTAATTTCTGCTTCTAAGTGTAGACAGTTTTCATATAGCATATATAATTTCGTAATATTTCATGGATATTTTCAACAAAAGAGAAAAGAAGCAATTCCAGAAAAAAAATTATAATTGAATAAATAAAATAAAAATCAAATTTTTAAATAGCAGATTAGGAAGCTGTCGCCAGAGTTACTTAGCTCAACGTGTGATTAGGTTTCATTGCGTCCTTCCCAAGCTTCCTTCTCATTTCGCGGCTGCTTCTTGAATCAATCTGAATTCTATTTGCTTCAATCAGTGGCAACAAATATCATTTCACACAAATTCTCTTCCTATCCTCCTCCTTGTCAAGACCACAACCTCAAAAAAATCATGGCTGAATCCTTTGCATTTAACCTTGTAGAAAAAGTAACTTAGTAACTTAGAAAAAGTCACTGCAATGAAAATTTAATTTAAGAAAGAATCAGCCTGATGATTAGGTAAGGCCTAATTCAGACAACCAATTAGCTCACCAATTGCTTTGACAAGGTGAGGAAGGAAGAGAGATTTTCTATCTAATTCATGTATGCATAACAGCAGTAACAGCAAATTGATCAATCAGCTCTTTACTAATTATGATCTAGAAAGTTGGATAATCTTCTATTTTTACAGTTATTCACTCATTCTACGATTGTCCTTTTACTGTTTCAACCAGTAAATTTGAAAAAATATTTCAAGTATTTTTCTTATTTGAATTCTTTGAATATATTCATTCACGTGCTTTTGATTGTTAATCATATGTTAGGGATGTGACCAAAAACAAATACATAGTAATTATTAATATAAAAGAAAAGATTTTCATTAATTAAGTATTGAAGTAAACAGTGAATCTCTTGCATACTTGATACTCGCTTTGATAGGTTTCAAATAGAACTTGACACCACAAACTTTTCAGCAAATACTTACATATATTGGCTAGAACAATGATGATATTTCCATTTAAACTTACTAATTACATTATCATTTTTTTTATTGATTCATTTCAACTCCCACTAGTGATGCTTCTACAACAATTAATCCATTTTTATTGATTGAAGCCCGTTAAAGTTTTGGCCCATCAAATCCAAACACAGCTTGGTAGCACAAAATTCATTTCTTTTTTTTTATATATTTATATGATGCAAGTTGCATAGCAAATTGTTGTATTTTAGTATTTAATTAATATGAGGTTTGCACTGGCAAGCACGACACCCAAATGCTCTGCTCTTTTCCAAGTCAACGTCTAATTTTCCTTGCATCTTTCTCTCCCTTTCTTTCTCTTTTCCCAGCTGCTTCGACCTGCATTATTGTTTGACGATTGTCGGTAGAAACAGACAACATTTCGTAGAAATTCTCTTCCTCTCCAACAGTTTCTTTCTTTCTTTTCCTCCTCCTTGTTTAATTCCATCAAGAAACCTCATCAGCAGAAGACTTACCACAATTTCCCCCCACAAATAATGGCTGAATCCTTCGCATTTAACATTGCTGAAAATGTCCTCTCAAAACTAGCCAATATTGCATATCAAGAAATTCGCCTTGCCAGGGGTGTCCAGAGTGACCTTGAAAAGCTTAAGACGACTTTAACTACCATCAAAGCTGTGCTTTTAGATGCTGAAGAAAAACAGGCTCATGACAATCAGCTGCGGGTTTGGCTTCAAGAGCTTAGGGATGCCTGTTATGATGCAGAAGATGTGTTGGATGAATTTGAAATCGAAGCACTGCGGAAGCAAGTTGTGAAACAGAGGAGCATCGGAAAGCAGGTAAGTCATTTCTTTTCAAGCTCAAACCCACTTGCTTTTCGGTTTAGGATGGCACATAAGGTTAAAAAAGTTACTGAGAGATTCGTTGAGATTGCTGCTTTGAAAAATAATTTTCATCTCATCGAGAGACATGATGGCCCTGGGCATGTCGTGCGCTTGGACAGGGAGACCCACTCCTTTGTGCAGGCATCGGAGGTCATTGGCAGAGATGAAGAGAAAGAGAGAATCATAAAAATGTTAATGCAAGATCCAGCTGATGAGGAAGACATTTCCGTCCTTCCCATAGTTGGAATCGGAGGTCTTGGGAAGACCGCCCTTGCGAAATTGGTATTCAATGATGGAAGGATAGATAGGCATTTTGGGTTGAAAATGTGGGTGTGTGTTTCAGATGATTGTGATCTGAAACGTTTAGTTCTGAAAATCATTAAAGCTGGAAAGGAGGGTGATGGAGAACTTGGTAACATGGATTTGGAGCAATTACAGAAGGTGTTACGAGATTGTTTGAAGGGTAATAAATATTTACTCATCTTAGATGATGTGTGGAGTGAGGATAATAGAAAATGGCAAGAACTGAAACAATTGTTAGTGGGAGGAGCTAGTGGAAGCAAAATTGTGGTCACCACTCGCAGTAATCAAGTTACAAAGATTGTCGGCACAATCCCTCCACACAATTTGGAAGGTCTTCCTTACGATCAATCTTTATCTTTGTTTCTCAAATTTGCACTCAAGAGAGGAGAAGAGAAACAACATCCCAACCTTGTAAAAATTGGGAAAGATATTGTTAAAAAATGCAAAGGGGTTCCTTTGGTTGTGAAGACATTGGGGAGTTTACTTTTCTCCAAAATTTCAGAACATGAGTGGAGACTTGTGAAAGATAGTGAAATGTGGGAATTAATGGAAAAAGAAAATGAAATATTTTCTGTTTTAAAACTAAGTTATTATCAACTGCCTCCTCATTTAAAGCAATGTTTTGCTTATTGTTCAGTCTATCCAAAGGATTATACTTTTGTTGAATTTGAGTTAATCCAATTTTGGATGGCTCATGGTCTTCTTCAATCCTCTCAAAAAAATGAAGATCCGGAGGATATTGGCCGGCAGTATTTGAACCACCTATCATCCAGGTGTTTTTTCCAAGATTATCAGGATAAAGGTTTTCTTACTGAATTTAAAATGCATGATCTTTTACATGATCTTGCAATGTCAGTAGCAAAGAATGAGTGTTCTACAGTAAATTCTTTCGAGCAAAATATTCCTCAAGGAGTTCGACATATGTACCTTGATAACTGTGATTCTCTCGAGGAAAAAGCCTTTGAATTACTTAATAAAGCAGGACATGTGCGCACATTTATGCTTCCAGACGCGGATACAGGTCCTAGCAACAAATCTTTTGTCGAAACATGCCTCAAGAGGTTCCAATATTTGCGGGTGCTTAATCTATCCAGTTCTAATCTCGAGATATTGCCCAAAAGGATTGGTAATTTGAAGCACTTAAGGTTTTTCAATCTATGCGATAATCCCAACATCAAGAAGCTTCCGAACTCCATTTGTAAGTTGCAAAATTTGCAGACTTTGTGGTTTGATGGTTGTTTCGAAATTGAAGAGTTACCTAGAGATATGAGATACTTAATCAATCTCAGATTTTTATCATTAACTACAAAACAAAGGGATTTACGTGGATTAGGACATTTGAAATCTCTTCGAACTTTATATATTATAAGTTGTGAAAATCTTGAATATTTGTTTGAAGGGATTCAAAACCTCACGTCCCTTCAAACATTATATATCTCTGGGTGCAGAAACTTGACATCACTGCCACATGGTTTGAAATATCTAACTGCATTGCAAACTCTAGCAATTACGGGCTGTGTAAAGCTTGATTTGAATAAGACAATGGGATTCGAAGAGAAAGAAGATGATAATCAAGACTACCTCGTTGATAGTGGTTTGTGTCTTCAAAGTTTAGGGATTGCTGGACCGTTACCAAATCTGGAGGCTCTACCCCAATGGCTTCTACAAGGATCTGCCAACACTTTAAAGCAGTTGGCCATTGAACGATGTGAGAACCTCACAACCCCACCAGAGTGGCAAAATCTTACATCACTTGAAAGGCTTTGGATTTTAAACTGCCCAAAGTTATCAACTCTACCAGAAAAGATGCAGCGCCTCAAAAGATTGTGGATTGAAGGGTGTCCTATTTTGAGTGAAAGATACAAACCGGAGAGTGGACAGGATTGGCCCAACATTGCTCATGTCTCTCGTATATGTCTGGACGATGCTGAAATTTTATCTAAAGAATTATCAAGCCCATGATTCCGTAAGAGTTAATATTTTTCTCGCTTCTTCTTTTCTTCTCTTTTTATTTTTTTTAATTTGCTTTCCTCCATTTCGCATTTTTCATTTGAAATGTAAAAAAAATAACATATAAAATGGAGTAATAATGCATACTTCTAATAAATTTTTAATATATATATATTTTTTGTAAAGCATGCCAGATAGATGATAAAAGTGTTTTTAAACTTTTAGAACTTCTAAATTTGATACCACTATTGTTAGCCTAGAATGGCATTTAAGATTCATAACTAGTTAATATGATCAGCTAACTACTTATATGTTACTTCATGCCTTGTTATTAATATCACTATTATTTCACAATGAACTAGAAACAAAATCAAGCATATATATGAACATTTGGATAAATGATAAATAAATAAATACATAAATATATAAATATATATTTATTTATATACAAAATTACGTCTTTTACTTGAAAATGTTGGCCAATTTAGCATTGTTTGGAAAATGTCCTAATTTGGCTTGTGAATGAGTGGCAGGGCATACCTCCATTTTATTGGTATTGGGACTGGAATTCCCCCTTGGTGACTGGACTGCAGTACGGTTTATGTAATCCCTCAAATAGAGTGGAGGGGTGTGCTTGGCTCCCCATTTCTCCTAATTGTTGGCTTTGTATATTTTATCTATCTACTTGTGTTATGGACATATTTGATGTTTGTTTGTGTACCTAAATTCGTTTGCTTTGATTGTTCATGTAATCGCTACTCTTTATTTGTTGGTTTGTTGTATTGCCTTTGGATTCAAAATTTGGTTTGGTTTGGTTGGGTGATCTATGTTTGTGTTTAGTTTTTCTCCAAAATCACTTCATTCCCTAATTAGATTGTGTTGGAATCTCTTTCCTTCCGAACTAAATAAAAATCTTTAATTTGTTCTTTTTCATTCCCTAATTCAATCAATCACCGTCAAAGTAAATTTATTCCATTGAAATTAACTTTTGCTTGCAACTGTAGGATCTCAAATCAGGATTTAGTATGGCATATATAAACTGGTAGTAGTCATTCTTATTTCATGGAATTTTTTGGAAAAAAAAAAAGAAATTTGAATGAATAAAATACTAATGCATATGATAAATTATATTTTAATGCCTATTTTTTTATCAAAATGATAGAGGATTTATGCGTAAATATTTACATGCATACACTAAAAGTAAGATATACAAATACCAAGTTTTTTTGAGTGATTATCAATTAGAATCTTCAGATTAATTTCATATATATCAACAATAAAATTTTTAAACTTCATAAATAAATTTATAATATTATTATATGTCTATTTAATAACAACAACCTTATAAATATATCATCGAGGAAAGTCTTTAATTTCACAAGTATGTTTGTAGTTTAAGTGCCTCATTTTTGTTGAAATATTTTTTGAAAAGTTTTTTACACTGTTTCAATTTGTATTTACAAAGAATTCTTGATATTCTTTGCTTTTATCTCTCTTTTTATTAAGGCATAATATTCAAAAAAGTCTTTAAATTATTTAGAAAAATTTAAATAAGTCCTTAAAAAACCCACCAACTCCCTATATTCATGAATTTTATTCAATTTAGTCTATATACTCAAAATCAAAATAATTTAATTTCTTGATTTTAGAAATTACTTCAATTTAGTCATTCTCTCTAACGACATTTAATTTTATCGTTAAAAGGGGTGACGTCAATGCTGACATCAGCACTAACATGGCATATTTTAATAATGTGGTATGTCAGGTGGCATTAACTTAATGATGTGGTAGTGCCACGAGGTAGATCAAAAATTTTTTTAAAAAATTTTTGTGCCACGTCATAAGAATTAAATTGAACAAAAATATATAGTAGACAGATTAAATTGAACAAAATTGAGATGCAAAAAGACTAAATTGAAAAATATAAATCTTTAAGTAAATGATAGATATACTTATTAATAAGCCAAATGTTTAAGTATAAAAGAATTATGATGTTAAAAATATATATATTTTTTCTTACTTGATTATTTGATTTTATAATATATACATTACTTTTTTTTTGCAAAAATTAAGTATGAATTCTTCTTCTATAAACAAATTCCGAAAAAAATGTAAAGCTTAAAGTTAAATTTAGATGAATAACTTGTATTATGTTAGAATAAAATAATATAAAAGAACTAAATAAATTCTTTTTTTTCTATTTATAATAGTATAAAAATTTAAAATTTATTTGATTTAATTTTTAATTTGAGATGAATTCAAATTAGCAAAATAGGTTGATTTAGTTACAACTTTCACAATTTACAAATACCTATTTTTTTTGGAATTATTCAACCCTTACCCAATTTACCTTTTACTCAAATTTACTCAAATTTTCTTATAAAATAATTTTATTTAAGTTCAAATACCACAATTAAATTTTGCTGAATTTAAATTTAAATTATTAATTTGGATATACAAAAAATTTGGAAATACAAAATAAAATTGTACAAATATTTACAATTATACTTAATTCCATCAACTATAAATGCAATCTTTAATCCAGAAACATAAAAAAATATAAACTGAAATATTTCACAAAATAAAAATATAAAAAATTGAAGGAGTGGAGTAACTCATATTTTATAGTTGTAATAAGAGGTTTGTCATACCCAAATTAAGCAAGTCAGAACAAATAATTATTTTTATAATCATCGTTAACTCCACGTCTCCATTTTTCATTTTTTTAAAAGAAAAAATTAAATCAACTTATTTTACTAATTATTTAATCTTTTTATATTATTTTATTCCAACATAATGCAAATTATTTATCTAAATTTGACTTTAGGTATGAAATTTTTTTTCATTTTTTTTATAGAAGGAGAATTCAAACTTAATTTTTGCAAAGAAGATAAATTAATGTCTATATTCTATAATCAAATAATCAAGTAAGAAATATATATATATATATATATATATATATATATATATATATATATTAACATCTTAAATCTTTTACATTTAAATATTTGGCTTATTAATAAGTATATCTATCATCTACTTAAAGAATTGTAATTTTGAAATTTTTTTTAATTTAAACCCTCAACATCTCAATTTTGTTCAATTTAATCCTAGTATTATACATTTTTATTTAATTTAGTCCTTATGATGTGGCACAAAAAAATTTTTGAAAATTTTTTAATTTGCCATGTGGCACTGACACATCAGCATGTCAATGCCACATCAACATTGCCATGCCATCATATTAGTGCCATGTGGCATTGCCACATAATCAAGTTGGTACCATGTGGCATGCCACATCATCAAAATATACCACGTCAGTATTGATGTTATTCCTTTTAAAGACAAAATTGGATGTTGTTAGGATGAGGAACTAAATTAAAACAAGTTTCAAAATCAAGAGATTAAATTACTTCGATTTTAAGTAAAAGGATTAAATTAAATAAAATGCATGAGTACAAGGACTTGGTGGGCATTTTGACCATACTTTTATTACGTTTAATCAAGTCCTTATATTTTTATTATGAACCAAATAAACCCTTATATTTTTATTTTAAGTCAAATAAATTCTTATGACTAATTATTAATGACTTAATCAAAATGTCATTTGTCATTTTATACCATATGACACCGACGTGACATGCTAACATGTTATAATTGATGATAATATGGCATGTTGACATATCATAATTGATAATGACGTGATATGCTAATTAAATATTATAATATGATTATATAACATTTTTCACTCTTCACATTAACAGCATATTAATAGCATATGGATATAAAATGATGAGTGGCATTTTAACAAATAACAATTAGCCAATCATTAATCATAAAGGTTTATGTGATTCAAAATAAAAGTATAATCACTTAATTGAACACAATAAAAGAATAATGATTTATTTATATATTTTTTAATAACTTAAGAGTTTATTTGAACATTATGTCTTTTGTTAATGAAAACTTATACAATATTTAAAAGTTTTTTTAAACAAGTCACCGTCAATGTACATGACAACTTTTTCTATCTAATTAAATTTGACCAAGTAAATAGGTGCCAAATTCCAATTTACTTTAACATGGTGATGGTCGGCTGTGACTAATTACAGCATGAAAGCAGAGCCGTGTATAAGTATTCCCTCCCACTGGTCAAGCTCTAGCAACCTAGAAGGTTTTAACATATTTGAACGAACAGGGCTCCATGAAAAAGGGGAAAAATAGAGAATAATGAAGGTTATAAAGGTACTACCGTACAAACTTTTTGAAAAAGTATGAAACAAACAAAGGGGTATTTTAAAAAATGATCTTTAAAGATAAGATATTTTTAAAAATAGTACTATTTATAAGTTTAATTATTTTTAGTTAAGTTAGATAAAATTACTCTTAATGAAGTTGCACGCTATGATGTTACACGCTATGTACAAAAACCTGTGACAAGCTATGGTTAGTGTGTTACACGCTATGTATAAAAATATGTGACACGTCATGTACAAAAACTTATGACAAGTTATGGTTAATTTGTTACACATTATGTATAAAAACCTGTGACAAGCCGTGGTTAGCGTGTTACACGCTATGTACAAAAATATATGACACGTTATGTACAAAAACCTGTAACAAGCCGTGATTAGCGTGTTACACGTTATGTACAAAAAATATGTGACAAGCCAAGTACAAAATCTCGTGACAAATTATGGTTAGCTTGTTATATGCCATGTACAAAAACTCGTGACAAGTTAAGGTTAGGTTGTTACACGTCATGTTGAAAAAAAATACTGTTATTACACGCCATATAAAAAAACATGTACATTGCCATGGTTAAAAAAGGTTATTACACGTCATGTTGAAAAAAAAATATTGTTGTTACACGTCATGTTAAAAAAATATTATTGTTACACGACATATTCAAAAACATTTTGTTATACTTTAATGTCTAAAATGTTGTTGTTGTTACTTACGAACGAAAACTTTAAATCCTCTCAACTTTTTTTTTTATTTTTCTGACAATTTGGCACAAATTAAAGTGTTTCTAACATGTTTTTATAAATCAAAATACAAATGTTTTTTTATCTAAAATACTTACTTTGACTAAAAAAAAATATTTGAAAACCTAGATTTATAAATTTCAAAATTTTGAGTTTATTGGTATCTAGATCCCGAATTGATTCAATTAAAAACTATTTTATACATTTGTAATTATTTTTACAATTTTATTTTTATCCAAAATACTTAAAAATCGAATTTCTCAAACAGTCACCCACTACCCAAGCACGTCAAAACCATTGCTTGGTGTCTTGAAAGCATAAGAAAGAGAAATTTAAAAACACGGGAGAGAGAAATCGAAAGCATAACAGATGAATGTCGAACAGAAAAATCGATAAAATTTGAGAGACTGTGATGGTGAGAGAAAAATCCGAAGCACAGATGAGAAGTAATAGGGAGAAATTGTAATGAATGGTTTAATTTATTTGAAATAGTTTAAAGGGTATTTTTATCAATTTATGACTAAATATGAGTAAAAACAGTTAAACTTATTTTGATGGTTACTTTTAAAATATCTTTATAAAGAAAGGTCATCTCCCACAATTTTCTCAACAAAAATTATTATATATGTATATAATTAGTGGTAATAAAATATCAAGCTATATTGAAAATTTTGGCATAATAATGTGCCCCATTGATTCCAAATATCCAGCATCCAGTGGAAAAGCTCGTAACGAACACATTCATTGGCAGGACAAAATCCACCAAACTATCACCTTGTTTCCGAAGAATTTTTATCAAGAAAGCAGTGAGCTTCAAGGGTACAGTGACAGTGATTGGACTAGTTCCATTGATGATTCCAAAAGCACTTGCAGATTCTGTTTCTCTTTTGAAAGTGTAGTCTTCACCTGGAATTCAAAGAAACAGGAATTAGTAGCTCAATTATTAGTTGAGGTTGAGCATATTACTGCTGCTTTAGCTGCTAACCATGCTCAATGGTTAAGAAAGATTTATCCAATGTGGGATTCAATCAAGACAAATGAACCATATTGAAGGTTGATAATCAATCTGCTATAATCATAGCAAAAAGTCTTATTCAGTATGATCAAATTAAACACATTCGAGTTAAATTTCATATTTTGCGAGATATATTGAAAGAATAGGAAATTCGATTGGAATATTGTCATATAGACCTCCAGTTGGCAAATATTCTCACTAAAAGTCTGAGCAAAGACAGATTCGAATTTTTAAGGAATGAATTGGGTGTTTACCTGACAGGGATCAAGGAGGGGTGTTGAGAACTTTGATCCCAATCTGGTTCAGTTTAGAAGGGAAGGGAGTTTGGCGGGAATGAACAGATTCAAGACAGGAAGGAGACTTAAACGATGCCGTTTTAACTTGACTAATTGGGCTGTTTTAAGCTGCAAGCAAAACGCTGAGGGATGGCACCGTTTAGACAAAATAAATCCTTTTTTTAAACGCAAGTCCTTATGTCGTTTAGTTTATAAGCTTGTTAATTGGCTGTTAAAGCCACGTGTTCTTTCTTCTTTCTATAGTTTTTTGTTGGTTTGTTACTTTCTCGATGGCGGTGTTGCTGAGCATCAAATTCTGTGAAGAATTTGTTGCTTTTTTCTATGTTTTCTGAATCCAAAAGAATTTGTACAGATGGCAATATTTTCTACTTAGTATTTAACTAAGAAATGAAATGAGAAAAGTGTGTGAAGCATTTTCTTTATTTTGTTTCATTTTCAAGTTTTTCCTTCTTCTCCTTTTGCTTCTCTGCAAATCTCTTACGTTCATTACTCTCTGGAATATTGATAAACATTCAATAGACAGGGAGACCCACTCCTTTGTACAAGTATCAGATATCATTGGTAGAGATTAAGACAAAGAAAAAATCATAAAACGTTTGCTGCAAGATCCAATTGATGAGGAAGATATATCTGTCCTTCCTCAAACGAAAATGAAGAGCCTCAAGACATTGGTAGGCATTATTTGAATGAGTTATCATCATGATCTTTTTTTAAGATTTTTATAAAGATTTATCTGTCCAGTATTTTAAAATGCATGATTTTCTACTTGATCTTGTATTATCAGCTGTAAACATTTACATATATTGTCTAGAATAATGATGATATTTCCATTTAAACTTACTAATTACATTATCAGTTTTTTTATATTGATTCATTTGAACTCCCACTTATGATGCATCTAGAACAATTAATCCATTTTTATTGATTGAAGCCCCATTAAAGTTTTGGCCCATCAAATCCAAACACAGCTTGGTAGCACAAAATTCATTTCTTTTTTGATTTATATGATGCAAGTTGTATAGCAAATTGTTGTATTTTAGTATTTAATGGATATGGGGTTTGCACTTGGAAGCACGACACCCAACTACTCTGCTCTTTTCCAAGTCAACGTCTAATTTTCCTTGCATCTTTCTCTTTTCCCAGCTGCTTCTTTCCTTTGTGATCGACCTGCGTTATTGCTTGACGATAGTCGGTAAAAACAGACACCATTTCGTAGAAATTCTCTTCCTCTCCAACAGTTTCTTTCTTTCTTTTCCTCCTTGTTTAATGCCATCAATAAACCTCATCAGCAGAAGACTTAGCACAATTTCCCCCCACCAAAAATGGTTGAATCCTTCGCATTTAACATTGCTGAAAATGTCCTCTCGAAACTAGCCAATATTGCATATCAAGAAATTCGCCTTGCTTGGGGTGTCCAGAGTGACCTTGAAAAGCTTAAGACGACTTTAACTACCATCAAAGCTGTGCTTTTAGATGCTGAAGAAAAACAGGCTCATGACAATCAGCTGCGGGTTTGGCTTCAAGAGCTTAGGGATGCCTGTTATGATGCAGATGATGTGTTGGATGAATTTGAAATCGAAGCACTGCGGAAGCAAGTTGTGAAACAGAGGAGTGTCGGAAAGAAGGTAAGTCATTTCTTTTCAAGCTCAAACCCACTTGCTTTTCGGTTTAAGATGGGACATAAGATTA
Organism: Theobroma cacao; assembly: GCF_053813885.1. NCBI lineage: Eukaryota > Viridiplantae > Streptophyta > Magnoliopsida > Malvales > Malvaceae > Theobroma > Theobroma cacao. Next base: position 40,515,127 of record NC_142643.1, on the reverse strand, counting down.
AAAAAGTTACTGAGAGTTTCGTTGAGATTGCAGCTTTGAAAAATAATTTTCATCTCATTGAGAGACATGATGGCCCTGGGCATGTCGTGCGCTTGGACAGGGAGACCCACTCCTTTGTGCAGGCATCGGAGGTCATTGGCAGAGATGAAGAGAAAGAGAGAATCATAAAAATGTTAATGCAAGATCCAGCTGATGAGGAAGACATTTCCGTCCTTCCCATAGTTGGAATCGGAGGTCTTGGGAAGACCGCCCTTGCGAAATTGGTATTCAATGATGGAAGGGTAGATATGCATTTTGGGTTGAAAATGTGGGTGTGTGTTTCAGATGATTTTGATCTGAAACGATTAGTTCTGAAAATCATTAAAGCTGGAAAGGAGGGTGATGGAGACCTTGGTAACATGGATTTGGAGCAATTACAGAAGGTGTTACGAGATTGTTTGAAAGGTAATAAATATTTACTCATCTTAGATGATGTGTGGAGTGAGGATAATAGAAAATGGCAAGAACTGAAACAATTGTTAGTGGGAGGAGCTAACGGAAGCAAAATTGTGGTCACCACTCGCAGTAACCAAGTTGGAAAGACGGTCGGTACAATCCCTCCGCACAAGTTGGAAGGTCTTCCTTATGACCAATCTTTATTTTTGTTTCTCAAATTTGCATTCAAGGGAGGAGAAGAGAAACAACATCCGAACCTTGTAAAAATTGGGGAAGAAATTGTTAAAAAATGCAAAGGGGTTCCTTTGGTTGTGAAGACATTAGGGAGTTTACTTTTCTCCAAAATTTCAGAACATGAGTGGAAACTTGTGAAAGATAGTGAGACGTGGGAATTAATGGAAAAAGAAAATGAAATATTTTCTGTTCTAAAACTAAGTTATGATCAACTACCTCCTCATCTGAAGCAATGTTTTGCTTATTGTTCACTCTTTCCAAAGGATTATGGATTTAATGAATTTGACACAGTCCAATTTTGGATGGCTCATGGTCTTATTCAGACCTCCAAAAAAAATGAAGATCTGGAGGATATTGGGAGGCAGTATTTGAACGATCTACTGTCAAGGTGTTTTTTCCAAGATTATGAGTATGGTCTTGATTTTATTGAATTTAAAATGCATGATCTTTTACATGATCTTGCACTATCAGTAGCAAAAAATGAGTGTTGTACAATAAATGCTTCCAAGCAAAATATTGTCCAGGGAGTTCGACATTTGTGCCTTACTAACTGTGATTCTCCTGGAGAAAGTGACTTTAAATTACTTAATAAAGTAAGACATTGGCGCTCATTTAGGTGTGCAGATACGAATATAGGTCCTACCAACAAATCCTTTATTTGAAGCATTTAAGGTATCTCGACCTATCCAACAATCACAACATCAAGAAACTTCCGAACTCCATCTGTAAGTTGCAAAATTTGCAAACCCTATATCTTGATGGTTGTGACAAACTTGAAGAGTTGCCTAGAGATATGGGATACTTAATCAGTCTTAGAGCTTGGACATTAACTACAAACCAAAAGCTTCTACGGGGATTAGAATGCTTGAAATCTCTTCGATATTTGTGTATCCGTGACTGTAAAAATCTGGAATATTTGTTTGAAGGGATTGAGAACCTCACATCACTTCAATTATTAGGTATTTATGGTTGCAGAAACTTGATATCACTGCCATATGGTTTGAAATATCTAACTGCATTACATACTCTAATAATTGGGGATTGTGCAAAGCTTGATCTGAATACGACAGTGGGACTCAAAGAGAAAGAAGATGATAATCAAGACTACCTTGTTGGTAGTGGTTTGTGTCTTCAAACATTAGGGATCGTTGGACCGTTACCAAAGCTGGAGGCTCTACCCCAATGGCTTCTACAAGGATCTGCCAATACTTTAAAGCACCTGACAATTGGAGGATGTGAGAACCTCACGACCTCACCAGAGTGGAAAAATCTTACATTACTTGAAAAGCTTGAGATTATGGATTGCCCAAAATTATCAACTCTGCCAGAAAAGATGCAGCGCCTCAAACATTTGACCCAACATTGCTCATGTCTCTCGTATATATCTGGACGGTGATGAAGTTTCATCTAAACAATCATCGGCCCCATGATTTGGTAAGACCTAATATTTTTCTCTCTTCTTCTTTTGTTTTCGTTTTTGTAATTTGCTTTCCTTCGTTCCATATTTTGTATTTGAAACGTAAAAAGAAATAACATATAAAATCGAGTAACGTTTTTTTTTTTTTTTTGTAAAACATGCCAGATAGATCGATGATATATAAAAGTGTTTTTTAAACCTGTAGAACTTTTAAATTTTACTATTTTTTTTTGTACAAAACTTCTATATTTTGGACCACTATTTTTAGTCTATAAATCCCATTTAAGATTCATAACTAGTTATGATCAGCTAGGTGGTAGTGATATGTTACATGCCTAGTTATTAATATCACTATTATTTCACAAGGAACCAAAAACAAAATTAAATATCTGAACATTTGTATCAATAGAAAGGGTATATATCTTTTAATGTAAAAGTTAAGTGTGTGAATATTCTTTTCCTCGCCAAAAAGAAAAAAAAATCAAAATCTTTAAACTATGATGGGGTTTATTTTCATTTGAAATTGTTTTTGTGGTTGTTGGTCTTTTATTATTTATTGTTTTCATTTTATAAAAATGAAGCACAAAATATACTTTCAAAAATTTTTAAAAAATATATATATTCATCTTTGGATAATAAAAGATATTAGTATTCCCCTTCCCCCAAAATAAAAAAAAAAAGATTATGTTCACATTTATCATGTTTTAATAATTTTTTTAGGCAGCAATTGGTATTGCTCTTAATTTTGTTTTATTTTCATTGAAATATATTAATTGAAGCTTTTACTAGCTAGCAGCCTAGTACTTCCTTGACACTGTTATGTTATGAAAAAACCATTGAAGCAAATAGTAGATGGTAAAAAGTGAAAAAAAGTAACATTCTTTTGTGAGAGTAATTGGAAAAAGTTACATTTAATTTGGGAAATTTCCTAATTTGGCTTGTGAATGGGTGGCAGGGCATATCTCCATTTTATTGGTATTGGGACTGGATGGAAGTACAGTTGCTGTAATCCCTGAAATAGAGTGGAGGGGGTGTGCTTGGGCTTGGCTTCTCATTTCTCCTACTTGTTGGCTTGTATTATGTCTACCTACTTGTGTTATGAACATATATACTTGATGTTTGTTAATGTACTTAAATTCCTTTGCTTTGGATTGTTCATGTGATCCCTACTCTTTATTTGTTGGTTTGTTGTATTGCCTTTGGATTCAAAATTTGGTTTGTTTTGGTTTGGTTGGGTGATCTATGTTTATATATATTTAGTTTTTCTCCAAAATAACTTCTTTAATTCTTAAATGCCTTCTACTTGACATTTTGTTGTTTTAAAGGTTATAATTCCTTTAAAAAAAAGGAAAATTGAATGAATAAAAGACTAATGCATGTGATAAATTATATTTTAATGCTTTATTTTTATGAAGAAGAAAGAGGATTTACACGTAAATAGTTATGTACATATACTAAAAGTATAATATATAAACAAAAAAAGAGATAACAATTGAGATTAACAAATACATGTTAGGTCTAATTTTTTAAATATATTTAATTTAGATAACTTGAAAACACGTAAATATTATATTGGTTTGAAAACTTAAATGAGTTTGCACTTGATAATTTGATTTAATAGTGAGATATATTTTATCTTTGTTACAAAGAGTTAAGTTCAAATTTTACATTTTAATTTTATAAAAAATAAGTTAATAATTGATTTGTTAAAATATTATTTTATATTAAAAATGTAAACAATTATTTTAAAAAAAAAGGACGGGTTTCATTTTTAGAGTAGGATTGCAAAAAGAATAAACAAAAAAATCTGCGGGCCGAGGGCCCGAGACACACAGATACAAAAATACAAGTCCGGGGAAAAGTAAAGCAGAGAGGGGCCGCAGCCATGGAAGAGACGAAGAGAGAAATGAAGAAAGAAACAGAAAAGATATGCAAGAGATGCAAGCAGAGCTACACTACGTCTTCTAATACTTCCGCTTCTTACCGTTTCCACCCTTCTTTCTTTGTTTGTCGTCGTCATGACGACCAAATTTTATCTACCTACTTGTGTTAATGACATATATATTTGATGTTTGTCGATGTACTTAAATTCCTTTACTTTGGATTGTTCATGTGATCCCTACTCTTTATTTGTTGGTTTGTTGTATTGCCTTTAGATTCAAATTTTGGTTTGTAATATGTTTATGTTTAGTTTTTCTCCAAAATAACTTCATTAATAATTCTTAAATGTCTTCTACTTTCAACTTTCAAGGTTGAGATTTTGTGGTTTTAAATGTTATAATTCCTTCAAAACAAATTTTCTCCATTTACTAATTTAATTATAATTACATTGTGTTGTAATCTCTTTCCTTTCAAACTAAACAGAAATCTTTGGTTCTTTTCCATTCCCTAATTCATTCAATTACTGTCAATGTAAATTTATTCCATTGAACTTAACTTTTGCTTGCAAGTTCAGGATCTGAAATGGTAGTAGTCATGCTTATTTCATGGATTTTTTTTGAAGAAAAAAAGGAAAATTGAATGAATAAAATACTAATGCTTGTGATAAATTATATTTTAATGCTTACTTTTTCTTTTATGAAGATGAAAGAGGATTTACACGTAAATATTTACATACATATATACACCAAAAGTACAATACATAAATATAAAAAAGAGATAACAATTGAGACTATCAAATACATGTTAAATCTCTTTTTTTTTTTACAAAAGTTAAGTTAAATTTTTTAAGTATATTTAGTTTAGGTAACTCGTAAACACGTAAATATCATATTGATTTGAAAACTTATATGAGTTTGCACTTGATTATTTGATTTAACAGTGAGATGTACTTTATTTTTGTTTCAAAGAGTTAAGTTCAAATTTTACTTTTTAATTTTATAAAAAAATAAAATTATGGGATTATGAATATATTATTAAATTTAATAATTGATTTGTTAAAATATCATTTTATATTAAATGTAAAAATTAAAAACAAAATACAACATTATATAAGTTAATCACAAATCTGGTCTTCTACTTTTGTGGGGATTGCAACGGGAATAAACATGAAAATCTGTGGGCCGAGAGCCCGAGACACACAGATAGACAAATACAAATCCAGGAAAAAGAAAAAAGCAGGGAGAGGCTGCAGCCATGGAAGAGAAGAAGAGAGAAATGGAGAAAGAAACTGAAAAGATATGCAAGAGATGCAAGCAGAGCTACGCTGGATCTTCCAACACTTCCGCTTCTTGCCGTTTCCATCCTTGTTTCTTTGTCTGTCGTCGTCATGACGAATAAAAGAGGCAATGACGAAGTCAGAATTTTGTGTTGGGGGGAGACGAAAAGCCGAAGACAATATAAAGCAACTTACATGAAAAAAATTCATATAAAAATATACAAATATTTTTATATTTTAGAACCGTTGTAGTGTACGTTGAAAAGCACAGAATTCCAAGTCTGGAATCCTGTGCTTAGCTGTTATTCCTCAGCACTTCACTCTCATATACCGAATTTTATGCTTCCAAGACGTTTTTTGACAGCTCTAAGAAGAGGCGAATATCATGGGGCTGGATAGCAGAGATGGATGGTGATGCAAATGCCCTTGAGAAAGGATGGGTCGGGGTTTCAGGTAATCCAACTTGAATTTTTATATTCGCTCTTATTAGCTCTCCGGCTCATCACTCGTTTAATATATATATTCATATATGAAAATTGACAGTACTCATTTTGCAATGCAATCTGTGTTGACAGTCAATTCCTAGAAGCATTCTGCTCAGTAAAACTGGAAAGCAATTGATTCAATGGCCAATCAAAGAGATTGAGACTCTTCGTGCGGAGAATGTAAGCATCCAGGAGAAGCAGCTGAAGGGTGGATCAGTTCTTGAAGTTTTGGGAGTAACAGCTTCACAGGTAACAAGTTTAATCCTAATTAACAATTACACCTGTCCCCAAATCATACACTTGGAAGGATAATTATGTTGATTTTTCCATGTGCAGGCCGATGTAGAAGTAGCATTTGATTTAACCAATTTGAAGAAGGCTGAATTCATGGTCCCAGATGGGGTTGATCCTCGAGCACTCGGTAGCCAACAGACAGCATCATTTCGAGGCATGGTTGGGCCATTTGGATTACTAGTTTTAGCTTCTCAAGGTTTGACAGAGCAAACTGCGGTCTTCTTTCGCATCTTCAGAAGCCGTGAAAAATATGTTGTGCCCATGTGTAGTGATCAAAGCAGGTCAGTTTTTATTCCATGCTTTTTGTGACTGTTAATTTGAGTTGCTTCATTCCCTCCTGATTTGAAGTCAGACTCAAATTCAGATTACAAATTTTAACAGGTCTACATTTAGGGAAGGCCCAGACAAGACCACCTATGGAGCTTTCATTGACATAGACCCCCGTCAGGAGAAGATTACACTAAGAACCCCGGCCCGTTGCCTACTTAAAACATATGATTCATTTTAGAACTTTGTCTCAATATTCAAACCATTTTACGTCCTGGACTTTACTCACAATTAAATTTATACATTGATTTCTCCATTGCAGATAGATCATTCGGTTGTAGAAAGTTTCAGTGGGAAGGGAAGAGCCTGCATTACCGCTAGAGTTTATCCAGCTCTGGCCGTAGACAGACAAGCTCACCTGTACGTATTCAATAACGGAACCGTGGATGTCACAATCTCAAGGCTCGATGCCTGGAGCATGAAGAAAGCTCAACTTGTTTCTGCCAATATATAGAAAACCCCATATCAATAGACAATGTAATTTTGAATAAGGCTGGACAGATCATTGATTGCTCTCTATTTGTACACAAAGTCTCTTGTGCAATAACAGAGCTCTATTTGCTCAAAATTGATATTTTGTAAGCACAATTTATGGTATTCCATTGTGTTTTGCTCAATAATTACAATTGAAATTTTCGAATCAGATTAAAAAAAATTACATTTGTTGTATAACTTAATTTCAACTATCATTCAACTCAACGCGTATAATTAGTATTCAACCATATCCTTCTCTGACTTTCTCTCTTTCGGAGCTGTTTTTTCCTTTGTCGGGAATGAATACTCGTTTGAACATTGATCAGCAGCAGCAAAAAGTCTTCTCCTTTTCTTTTTTATTTGCAATTATCATTTCTTTCTCTCTCTGCAGCTGCTTCTTCATATAGCTTTCTTTCTTTCCAGTATTCTTCGTTGTTCAATCCCAGCAAACCTTACCATCGAAAACCTTTGCTGTTACGAGAAAACACATTTCCCCTCCACCTCGAAGTCATGGCTGAAACCTTCGCATTTAACATTGTAGAAAATGACATCGAAAAACTAAGCAGTTTTTCCTATGAAGAACTTCGCCTAGCTTGGGGTGTCCAAAGTGGCCTCCAAAAGCTTAGTAAAACGTTGAACATTGTCAAAGCTGTGCTCTTAGATGCTGAAGAAAAACAGGCTCTAAACAATCAGCTGCGCGTTTGGCTACAAGAGTTGAAGGATGCCTGTTATGATGCAGAAGATGTGTTAGATGAATTTGAAGTCGAAGCATTGTGGAGGCAAGCTCTGAAACAGAGGAGCCTGAGAGACAAGCTAAGCAATTTCTTTTCAAGCTCAAATCCACTTGCTTTTTGGTTTAGGATGGCCCATAAGATTAAAAAAGTTACAGAGAGATTTGGTGAGATTGCTGCTTTAAAAAACAATTTTCATCTCAGTGAAAGCCATGATGGCTCTAGGTATGTCGTGCGCTTGGACAGGGAGACCCACTCCTTTGTACAAGCATCAGATATTATTGGTAGAGATGAAGACAAGGAAAAAATCATAAAAACTTTGCTGCAAGATCCAACTGATGGTGAAGACATATCTGTCCTTCCTATAGTTGGAATTGGAGGTCTTGGAAAGACTGCCCTTGCAAAATTGGTGTTCAACGATGAGTGTGTAGATAGGCATTTTGAGTTGAAGATGTGGATGTCTGTTTCAGATGATTTTGATTTGAGGCAATTAATGATAAAATTCATTAAAGCTGAAAAGGGGGTACTTAATGGAGATTGTAGTAACATGGATTTAAAACAATTACAAAAAATCTTACGAGATTGTTTTGATGAGAAAAAGTATTTACTCGTTTTGGATGATTTATGGAACGAGGATCATATCAAATGGGATGAACTTAAACAGTTGTTAGTGGGAGGAGGTTGGGGAAGCAAAATTATAGTCACCACTCGTAGTAACCAAGTTGCAGAGATCATGGGTACAATCCCAACATACAAATTGCAAGGTCTTCCTGAAAAGGAATCTTTGTGTTTATTTCTCCAATTTGCTTTCAAGAAAAGGGATGTGAAACAATATCCAAATCTAGGAAAAATTGGGGAAGAAATAGCCAAAAAAGGCAAGGCAGTTCCTTTGGTTTTGAAAATACTTGGGAGCTTACTTCTCTCCAAACCTTCGGAACATGATTGGAAACTTGTGAGAGATAGTGAGATGTGGAAATTAGTGCAAAAGGAAAACAACATGTTTCCTGTTTTGAAATTGAGTTATGATCAATTGCATTCATATTTGAAACAGTGTTTTGCTTATTTTTCGATTTTTCTAAAGGATTATGAATTTTATGACGGGGAGTTGATCCAATTTTGGATAGCTCATGGTTTGCTTCAATCCTCCAATGAAAATGAAGAACCAGAAGACATTGGTAGGCAGTATTTGATTGAACTATCATTAAGATCTTTTTTTCAAGATTTTATCAAAAATATTTTGAATAATTATTTCAAAATGCATGATCTTTTACATGATCTCGCATTGTCAGTGGCAGAGAAGGAGTGGTCTATGTCAAACTCTTTCAAGCAAAATATTACTCAAAGGGTTCGACATGTGTGCCCTGACAACTCGAATTTTCACGAGGAAAGCCCTTCTAAAGTCTTTGATTTTGATAAATTACGTCACATGCTTACATTTCGATTCCAAATATGAAAGAAGGTCATAGCAATGAATCTTTTATTGAAAAATGCCTTTCCACATTTCATGATTTACGAGTGTTGGATTTACGTAGATCTTGTATCAAGGCATTGCCCAAAAAGATTGGTAATTTGAAGCATTTAAGATATCTCGACCTAAGCGACAATTTCAATATTAAGAAACTTCCAAATTCCATTTGTAAATTACAAAAATTGCAAACTTTACTTTTGATGTGTTTGGGAATTGAAGAGTTGCCTAGAGATATGATATTCATGATCAATTTTCAGAAGTTAAAAATAAGTATGAAGCAAAGGGTTCTAACTGAGAATGGACTTGAGCAATTGAAATCTCTTCGGTATTTAGTAATTGCTTGTTGTGAAAATCTGGAATATTTGTTTGAAGGAATCGAGAATCTTACATCCCTTGAAACATTAATGATAGGTAATTGCACAAGCTTGATGTCACTTCCAACTGGCATGAAATCTTTAAAAACATTAAAATATCTGATAATTTCTAGTTGTGAAAAACTTGATCTTAAATGAGACGATGATAATCAAGATTAGCCCATCGGAAGTGTGTAAGGCTCCCTTCAATTATTGGCAATTGGAGGTTTACCAAAGCTGGAGGCACTACCCAAATGGCTTCTTGTGGGATCAGCCAACACTTTGCAGCACTTGGTAATCCAAGAATGTCAGAATCTCGCAACTTTAGCAGAGTGGCAGAATGTCATATCACTTGGAATGTTTAGTATTGAGGAATGCCCAAAACTGTCATCTCTGCCAGAGGGTATGCCGTGCCTCAGAGTTGAATATTGAGCATTGTCCCATATTGAATGAAAGATGCAAACGGGAGACGGGTGAGGATTGGACAAAGATTGCTCATGTCTCTCGTATATATCTCGACGGTAACGCAATTTAATGTAGCAAATGATCAGCCCGATGATTAGGTACGAGTTAAGTTCTTTTCTTTTCTATTTTTTTTTCAATTGTCTCCCAAAAATTTTTGTAAATCCTTGTTAATTATTGGCAGGGCAATCACCATCTGGCGGCAGGTGGACTAAAGGACTATTCCGGTATCTAAAGGATAAATCTTAAAATTGAGCGCAGGGATATTCTTGGCTTGCCACATGTCCTGCATGTTGTGTTGTAATTTCTTTGTTCTGTTGATTGTATCAAATCTTGGGAATTTTATTTTTCGTTCCTCCGTTTATTATTTTCATGAATGCAAATAGGGGCATTGTGAGTTTTGCCCATCTTAAGTAAACTATCTTTGATTCTGCAAAAGAAATGACCAAGGGTTACTGTTATGGTTGGGTGAGGTTTGTTTGTTTCTTTCCAAAATGAAAGACTTTTGGGAGAACTTCATTAACTCCTACAATGCGTTGTACTTTCAAATCGGACATTTTGTTGTTTCATAAGTTATAATACCTGAAATCGTGTTATAGTTTGCTCATCTAACTTTACATTCCCTAGCCCACTAATTTCTGCTTCTAAGTGTAGACAGTTTCATATGGCATAAATAATTTCGAAATGTTTCATTGACATTTACAAGAAAAGAGAAAAGAAGCGATTTCGGAAAAAAATACGATTGAATAAATAAAATAAAAATTTAACTTTAAAATAACAGATTAGGAAGCTGTCGCCAGAGTTACTTAGCTCAACGTGTGATTAGTCTTCATCGCGTCCTTCTCAAGCTTCCTTCTCATTTCGCAGCTGCTTCTTCCATTTGGATCAATCTGAATTCTATTTGCGTCAGTCAGTGGCAACAAATATCATTTCACTGAAATTCTCTTCCTTTCCTCCCCCTTGTCATGTAGACAGCCAAGCTCACCGATTGCTTTGACAAGGTGAGGAAGGAAGAGAGATTTTCTATCTAATTCATGGATGCATAGCAGCAGTAACAGCAAAGTGATCAAGCAGCTCTTTACTAATTATGATTTAGAAAGTTGGATGATCTTCTACTTTTATAGTTATTCACTCATTCAACGATTTTAATTTCGCTGTTTTAACTAGTAAATTGGAAAAATATTTCAAGCATTTTTCTTATTTGAATTCTTTAAAGATATTCATTTACATGCTTTTGATTGTTAATCATATGTTACGGATGTGACCAAAAACAAATATATAGTAATTATTAGAATAAAATACTTTATTCTTTTAAGTTTTAATTGAAATTCTAATCAAATCTTTTAATTTTCGAAATGAATAATTCATTATAAAAAAAATCACATAAGTCCTGTTATTAGTTAATTATTAATTTAATAAAATGGTAATATTAAAATAATAATTTTATTTTTTATTAATTTTTTATTAATTTAAAAAAAATAGGAGAGCAATGATCTAGTGCTCCCCAAGAGAGCTCCCCTCTCTTGGGTAGCACCAGTCGGTGCTCCCTTTTCCTGGGGAGCACCGATAAATGTTCCTTATTTTTTATTTTTTTAAATTAAAAAAAAGTATTTTAGTTTTTTTATAATCTCTGTTAATGATGTTTATATTTTTTAAGTGGAGTGTCTATTTCAAAAATTAATAAATTTATTTAAAATTTTAATTAAAACTTAAAGATAAAAGGATATTTTACTCTAATTGTTAATATAAAAGAAAATATTTTCATTAATTAGGTATTGAAGTAGACAGTGGATCTCTTACATACTTGATATTTCCTTTGATAGGTTTCAAATAGAACTTGACACCACAAACTCTTCAGCAAATACTTACATATATTGTCTAGAATAATGATGATATTTCCATTTAAACTTACTAATTACATTTTCTTTTTTTTATTGATTCATTTGAACTCCCACTTATGATGCATCTAGAACAATTAATCCATTTTTATTGATTGAAGCTCATTAAAGTTTTGGCCCATCAAATCCAAACACAGCTTGGTAGCACAAAATTCATTTCTTTTTTTATTAATTTGACGCAAGTTGTATAGCAAATTGTTGTTTTTTAGTATTTACTTAATGTGAGGTTTGCACTTGGAAGCACAACCCCAAGTGCTCTGTTCTTTTCGAAGTCAACGTCTAATTTTCCTTGCATCTTTCTCTCACTTTCTTTCTCTTCTCCCAACTGCTTCTTTCCTTTGCGGTCGCGACCTGCATTATTGCCTTTTATGATGCAAAGATTAAAAAAGTTACTGAGAGATTCGTTGAGATTGCTGCCTTGAAAAATAATTTTCATCCCATCGAGAGTCATGATGGCCCTAGGCATGTTGTACGCTTGGACAAGGAGACCCATCAATAAAATGAGAGGGTTTAATGGACGTTCTTGATAAAATGACTTTTTTTTAATAAATAGGGTCTATATTATATAAAAAAAAATTTATTCACAAATAATTATCTAATGAGATTTGTTTGATGCTTGCAAAGGCAAGCTTTTATGAGTAACTCTTTAGGCGAGAGAATTGCAAGTTACACTAATAGAATAGATAATAAAAAATAATGTTTATTGAGATTTATATTATGTATTTTATAAATGTATCATTTGAACGTTATATTCATAAATCAAATAATAAATTTTAAGTCATGAATAAAATAAAAAATAAAATAAAAATAAAACCAAGCTCATCGATTACTTTGACAAGGTGAGTAACAACAAACAGATCAATCAGACTCTTCAGCAATTCTGATTTAGACAATTGGATGAACTTCTGTTTTTACAATTATTCACTTATTTTACAATCTTAAATGTGCTGTTTTAACCAATAAATTTGGAAGAATATTTGAAGTATTTTTCTTATTTGAATTCTCTACAAAAGTTCATTAACATGTTTTTGATTGTTAATCATATGTCAAGGATGTGACCCAAAACAAATACATAGTAATTATTCTTAGGAAAGAAAAGATTTTCAATAATTAGATACTGAACTATGAGTTTATTGATACTCAACTAAATAGTACATCTCTTGCATACTTAATACTTGTTTTGATATGTTTCAAATAGAACTTTTGACACCACAAACTTTTGAGCAAATACTTATGAACATTGTCTAGAATAATGATGATGTTTCATTTAAACTTACTAATTACGTTATCATTTTTTTATTAATTCATTTGAACTCCTATTTTGCATGCATTTAAAACAACTAATCCATTTTTATTGATTGAAGCCCATTATAGTTTTGGCCCATCAAATCCCAAACACAGCTTGATAGCACAGAAGTCCTCCCCTTTTTTATTGCAACGATGCAAGTTGTATGGCAAATTGTTGTATTTTAGTATTTAATTTTTCTGAAAATATATTTCAGTATTTAATTAACATGAGTTTGCACGTGGCAGGACCACACCCAATTGCTCCGTTCTCTTTTCGAGGTCAACGTCTAATTTTCCTTGCATCTTTCTCACTTCCTTTCTCTTTTCCTAGCTGCTTCGTTCCTTTGTGTTCGACCTGCATTATTGGTCGAAAATGGTGGGCTGAAACAGACATCATTTCGTAGAAATTCTCTTCCTCTCCAACAGTTTCTTTCTTTCTTTTACACTTCCTTGTTTAATTCTATCAATAAACCTCATCAGCAGAAGGCATAGCACAATTTCCCCCCTCCAATAATGGCTGAATCCTTCGCATTTAACATTGCTGAAAATGTCCTTTCAAAACTAGCCAATATTGCATATCAAGAAATTCGCCTAGCTTGGGGTGTCCAGAGTGACCTTGCAAAGCTTAAGACGACCTTAACTACCATCAAAGCCGTGCTTTTAGATGCTGAAGAAAAACAGGCTCATGACAATCAGCTGCGGGTTTGGCTTCAAGAGCTTAGGGATGCCTGTTATGATGCAGATGATGTGTTGGATGAATTTGAAATCGAAGCACTGCGGAAGCAAGTTGTGAAACAGAGGAGCATCGGAAAGAAGGTAAGTCATTTCTTTTCAAGCTCAAACCCACTTGCTTTTCGGTTTAAGTTGGCACATAAGATTAAAAAAGTTACTGAGAGATTCGTTGAGATTGCTGCTTTGAAAAATAATTTTCATCTCATTGAGAGACATGATGGCCCTGGGCATGTGGTGCGCTTGGACAGGGAGACCCACTCCTTTGTGCAGGCATCGGAGGTCATTGGCAGAGATGAAGAGAAAGAGAGAATCATAAAAATGTTAATGCAAGATCCAGCTGATGAGGAAGACATTTCCGTCCTTCCCATAGTTGGAATCGGAGGTCTTGGGAAGACCGCCCTTGCGAAATTGGTGTTCAATGATGGAAGGGTAGATGGGCATTTTGGGTTGACAATGTGGGTGTGTGTTTCAGATGATTTTGATCTGAAACGATTAGTTCTGAAAATTATTAAAGCTGGAAAGGAGGGTGATGGAGACCTTGGTAACATGGATTTGGAGCAATTACAGAGGGTTTTACGTCATTGTTTGAATGGTAAAAAGTATTTACTCATTTTAGATGATGTGTGGAATGAGGATAATAGAAAATGGCAAGAACTGAAACAATTGTTAGTGGGAGGAGCTAACGGAAGCAAAATTGTGGTCACCACTCGCAGTAACCAAGTTGGAAAGATGGTCGGCACAATCCCTCCGCACAATTTGGAAGGTCTTCCTTATGACCAATCTTTATCTTTGTTTCTCAAATTTGCATTCAAGGAAGGAGAAGAGAAGCGACATCCGAACCTTGTAAAAATTGGGGAAGAAATTGTTAGAAAATGCAAAGGGGTTCCTTTGGTTGTGAAGACATTGGGGAGTTTACTTTTCTCCAAATTTTCAGAAGGTGAGTGGAATCGATTGAAAGATAGTGAGATGTGGGAATTAATGGAAAAAGAAAATGAAATATTTTCTGTTTTAAAACTAAGTTATGATCAACTGCCTCCTCATCTAAAGCAATGCTTTGCTTATTGTTCACTCTTTCCAAAGGATTATGGATTTGATGAAGTCGACACAGTTCAATTTTGGATGGCTCATGGTCTTATTCGGCCCTCCAAAAAAAATGAAGATCTGGAGGATATTGGGAGGCAGTATTTGAACGATCTACTGTCAAGGTGTTTTTTCCAAGATTATGAGTATGGCCTTGATTTTATTGCATTTAAAATGCATGATCTTTTACATGATCTTGCACTATCAGTAGCAAAAAATGAGTGTTGTACAATAAATCTTTCCGAGCAAAATATTGCCCAAGGAGTTCGACATTTGTGCCTTACTAACTGTGATTCTCCTGAAGAAAGTGACTTCAAATTACTTAATAAAGTAGGACATTGGCGCTCATTTAGGTGTACAGATACGAACATAGGTCCTAGCAACAAATCCTTTATTGAAGCATGCCTCAAGAGGTTCCAACATTTACGGGTGCTTGATTTCAAAAGATCTAATCTCGAGGTATTACCCAAAAGGATTGGGGATTTGAAGCATTTAAGGTATCTCGACCTAACCAACAATCACAGCATCAAGAAACTTCCGAACTCCATCTGTAAGTTGCAAAATTTGCAAACCCTATATCTTGATGGTTGTGACAAACTTGAAGAGTTGCCTAGAGATATGGGATACTTAACCAGTCTTAGAGCTTTGACAATAACTACAAAACAAAAGCTTCTACGTGGATTAGAATGCTTGAAATCTCTTCGATATTTGTTTATCCAAGACTGTAAAAATCTGGAATATTTGTTTGAAGGGATTGAGAACCTCACATCACTTCAATTACTAGGTATATCTGGTTGCCGAAACTTGATATCACTGCCGTACGGTTTGAAATATCTAACTGCATTACATACTCTAGTAATTGGGGATTGTGTAAAGCTTGATCTGAATATGACACTGGGATTCAAAGAGAAAGAAGATGATAATCAAGACTACCTCGTGGGTAGTAGTTTGTGTCTTCTAAAATTAGTGATCCTTGGACCGTTACCAAAGCTGGAGGCTCTACCCCAGTGGCTTCTACAACGATCTGCCAACACTTTAAAGTGCCTATTTATTGCAGAATGTGAGAACCTCACAACCTTATCAGAGTGGCACAATCTCACATCACTTGAAAAGCTTGAGATTATGGATTGCCCAAAATTATCAACTCTGCCAGAAAAGATGCAGCGCCTCAAACATTTGACGATTCAAGAATGTCCTGTTTTGAGTGAAAGATGCGAACCGGAAGGCGGAGAGGATTGGCCCAACATTGCTCATGTCTCTCGTATATATCTGGACGGTGATGAAGTTTCATCTAAACAATCATCAGCCCCATGATTCGGTAAGGCCTAATATTTCTCTCTCTTCTTCCTTCGTTTTCATTTTTGCAATTTGCTTTCCCCCGTTTCATATTTTTTATTTGAAATGTAAGAGGAAATAACAATAAAATGGAAAATGGAGTAAATAATACTTACTTACGGCATTTTTTTTTTCTAGAACATGTCAGATAGATGATATATAAAAGTGTTTTTTTTTTTGTTATAAAAAAAGAAATATATTAATTTAAATCAAAACTAAATTATCCTTAACCAAATAACACCAAACATATCTTCAAATAAAAGAGTAAGAATACTAGATAGGGGTTTATCAAAAACATGTAAGTCCAATGAAAGATTACCATGGTGTGTTGCCATCCAATTTACATATTGATTGACTTCACGATGTACTTGAGTTACGAAGCAATCCCATATGCTTTTAAACTTTTAAAACTTCTAAATTTTACAATTTTTTTTTGTACAAAACTTCTATATTTTGGGCCAGTATTGTTAGTCTATAAATCTCATTTAAGATTCATAACTAGTTAGTATGATCAGCTTAGTAGTAGTGATTACGTTATTACATGCGTAGGTATTAATATCACTATTATTTCACAAGAAACTAAAACAAAATTAAATATCTAAACAATTGGATCAATAGGAAGCATATTTATCCTTTAACTAAAAAGTTGAGAGTGCGAATATTCTTTTCCTAGTCAAAAAGACAAAAAAAAAACAAAATCTTTAAGCTGTGACGGTGTTTATTTTCATTTGAATTTGTTTTTGTGGTTGTTGGTCTTTTATTATTTATTGTTTTCATTTTATAAGAAAGAAGCACGAAATATACTTTCAAAACTTAAATATATATATATATATATATATTCATTTTTAAATAATAAAAGATATTAGTATTCCCCCTTCCCCAGAATAATAAAAAAAAAAGAATATGTTCACATTTATCTTGTTTGAATAGCTTTTTAAAGGGTATTGCTTTTAATTTTTCATCGAAATATATTAATTGAAGTTTTTACTAGCTAGTAGCCTAGTACTTCCTTGACACTGTTATTTTATGAAAAAGCCATGGAAGCAAATAGTAGCTGGTAAAAGTTAAAAAAAGTAACATTCTTTTGTGAGAGTAATTGGAAAAAGTTACATTTAATTTTGAGAAATTTCCTAATTTGGCTTGTGAATGGGTGGCAGGGCATATCTCCATTTTATTGGTATTGGGACTGGATGGAAGTACAGTTGCTGTAATCCCTGAAATAGAGTGGAGGGGGTGTGCTTGGGCTTGGCTTCTCATTTCTCCTACTTGTTGGCTTGTATTTTATCTCCCTACTTGTGTTATGGACATATACATTTGATGTTTGTTTATGTACTTAAATTCCTTTGCTTTGGATTGTTCATGTAATCCCTACTCTCAATTTGTTGGCTTGATGTATTGCCTTTGGATTCAAAATTTGGTTTGTAATTTGTTTTGGTTGGGTGATCCATGTTTATATATATTTAGTTTTTCTCCAGAATAACTTCTTTAATTCTTAAATGCCTTCTACTTGATATTTTGTTGTTTTAAGGGTTATAATTCCTAAAAAAACAAGAAAATTGAATGAATAAAAACCTAATGCATGTGATGAATTATATTTTAATGCTTTTTTTAATGAAGATGAAAGAGGATTTACACGTAAATATTTATGTACATATACTAAAAGTATGATATATAAATAAAAAAAGAGATAATAATTGAGATTATCAAATACATGTTAGGTCTAATTTTTTCAATATATTGATTTTAGATAACTTAAAAACATGCAAACATCATATTGATTTGAAAATTTAAATGAGTTTGCACTTGATAATTTGATTTAATAGTGAGATATATTTTATCTTTGTTACAAAGAGTTAAGTTCAAATTTTACTTTTTAATTTGTAAAAAATAATTTAATAATTAATTTGTTAAAATATTATTTTATATTAAAAACGTAAAAATTATTAAAAAAAAAAAAAAAAAGAAGGACGGGTTTCTATTTTAGAGGAGGATTGCAAAAAGAATAAACATAAAAATCTGTGGGCCGAGGGCCCGAGACACACAGATACAAAAATACAAGTCCGGGAAAAAGTAAAGCAGAGAGAGGCCGTGGCCATGGAAGAGACGAAGAGAGACATGGAAAAAGAAGCAGAAAAGATATGCAAGAGATGCAAGCAGAGCTACACTGCGTCTTCTAACACTTCCGCTTCTTGCCGTTTCCACCCTTCTTTCTTTGTTTGTCGTCGTCATGACGACCAAAAGAGGTACCTCCCAGTCCCGCTTCTTTCTCTCTTTCTATATGTCTTTCTTTGTGTTTATAATCGAGTCTTTCTGCTTGAACTGCACTTTTAAAAGAAAAAATAAAATTTCTGGGGGCGTGGGGGTGATTTTGGATACCCTTTTGCCTAATTTGAATGCTTTTTATAATTTATATGTTATTTAATTGAATTGTTATCTGCTTGTACTTGAGAAATGATTCATACCCATTTCCTTATTTTCATGATTTTGTATTCCCTTTTGATTCTTTTGAATGAAAGTTGCTGCTGAATACTGATGACTTCTCCCTTCTTTATCTATTGTGTAGTTTTTTTTTTACTTTTAGCTTTGTTACTAAATTTTTATTTAAAATTCATCAAAAATATTATTGGAAATTAGGCTATAAATTGTCAATTGATTGCTTTCAAGCTTTCCGAGCTTGAATTGGTTCTAAAAAATGAGAATCAACAAATTGTAGGATGATGATTGAACTCAGCTCAGTCTAATGAGGAACCTTTTAAGTCGAAGTCCTTAGTAAGCAAGCACCATCATTTCCTTTGTTTTTGATAAATCAATTGAAGGAGTAGGTTAGTTTTTCAGTTACTTTAGATTTCCTTAGGATTTCTGCTTTTTGTGTCTGTTGCATGAGTGCGGTTCTTACCACTAACAATTGAATACAAATAAGGCAAGTTAATAAATATGTTTTTTTTATGTTGGAAATTCTCGCAGGGCCCAGCTACGCTGTTAATGTTTTATTGCTTAAAATGAAAATTAAGTACATAATGGCGGGGATATAAACCTTACCTCCAGAATTACCTGTGACATATGGGAAAGAATTCCTAAAAGAGGTACTACTTTCCTTGCATAATGATGGATGTGTAAGAAAAGTAATACAACCCTTTTTACAAGAAATAATTTTAAAGTAAAAATAAAAATAAATCGTCCTAATAGAGGTATTATTTTCCTTATAGATCTTTTGTTCAAGCATGAGCAAAATAATACTACTCTTTCATGATATGCTAAAAACAAAAAATAAATAAGGAGTACTACTCCCTTACATATATTTGCTTCTGACATATGGGAGATTAATTCTATCTAACTTGAGCATACCTTCTAATTGGCCTTCAGCTTGGTTGAATACTCTACGTCCTTCATGTAAATAACCTCTATTTGATAGAAAGTCTGTGGCTTGGTTACCTTCACGATGAAGATGAGAAATCCTATAGAAAACACGATGCAAATATTTGCAGACAGATACTAAGACATACCAGATGTCATGGGAACCTGTACTGCTGTCCTTTATCATATTGACTATTACTTTGGCATCCATCTCAATCCAAATAGTCGGCAAATTATGTGCACTACATAAACTGAATCCTCTCTCAATTGCAAGTAATTCAGCTTTGAGAGAGTTATGGGGACCAAAGTGTTCCGAAAAGCCAAAAGGGAGTTCACCTGTGTGGTCACGTGCTACTCCACTGCCTGTGGCATCCTGGCCATATTTAGAGCTCCCATCCACATTCAGTTTTGTTTCATTGAACCATGGTTTTATCCATCTAATTATTTGTGGGGGCTTAGAATAATGGATTGGGAATTCTATGTTCCACAGTTTTCTTTATCCATCTAATTATCTATGGGGGCTTAGAATAATGGATTGGGAATTCTATGTTCCACAGTTTTGCTATTTGCAAATCACCTTTCCATTGCCATTTCTCCATTTGGTTACCTTTATGAAGTTGTGTCAACAGCTTCATAATTCTCCATATGACACATTGGGAATACATGCCTAGTTGCCTGTATTTAGCATCATTCCATTCCACCCATAAGAACCAACAGATGAAGATAGGAATCAAAGTTCGTATATGACCCTGCTTTGTATAGTCCCCTGTGTGAAACCATGCCTATACTACCTGCCAAATATTTTGTGGTTGAATGATTGAGATGTGAAAGAATTGTGAGAAGTGATTCCAAATCTGTTGTGCCAGAGGGCTCTGCCATAGTACATGCATTAAGGTTTCTTCTGAGTTGCAACATTGACATTTTGAAGCTAGCATAAACCCCTTAGACTTCATGCAGCTATCCATAGGTATCCATTCTGTAATGCTTTCCAGAAGAAAAGTGAGGTAGTGAGCGGGACGCTTTTATGCCAAACCAACTCAAAAACAGTGTTTTTTGGTTTAGTGTGACAGATGGTTGACTACAAATTGTACAAAATTTTTACATGCATTAACATGCCCTTTTTATCTCAAGATGGTGAAATAGAAACGGGGTTGAGTTTGAGAACCAAGTCATGTAAACAACCTGGTGGATGTGCCTTAGAGAAGATATCAGCAAGCTGATTGGCAAAAGCGATATATCTAAGCTGTATGGTAACATGAGTATAGTGTAGTCAACTATGTTTATTAACTATTTTCATGAATTCCATTGGCCATTTATGAGTAAGTTCATCTTAGTACATTACATTCCATACAGAGTGTAAGCGTGCAATCAAAATGTTAGATTAGGATGGATTGGATTTGTATTTCTTCTAAGCAAAATTTTGCTTTGCCTTTTGGTGATTGATACCGTCCGACCATTTAAACATCCTGACTAAAGTTACCACCACATTCACCTACATGAGCAAGAGCACCATAGTTGCAAAAACTAATGGACCACCTTTAGACAACTACTACCAGAAGGTGCCATCTAGCATGCTTGTGAAGTTTTTAAATGATTGTACAGATACTAGGATCAATTCTCTCTTTCACTAGGACTTGAAGATTTTTGTTAATAAATGGGTCTTCATCAGTGCTACTTCAACTATTGTGTTTTCCGTATGTCTCCAAGAGTCCACCCTGACATTTTCAGAACTTTGGATGTCAGACAGCTTTCTTAATCTAATCATTAATCTCGTGTATCCCCACGGCTGCTAGCCTGCTACTTCTGATTGTAGTTTTGGCAAGACCATGTCTACATATTTTTATGTTTACTTAATATGGCTGGTGATGAAACACGCTTTCAGGTTTCATGCAGTCTCCCTCTTCTTTTTTTTTTTTTAAATTCAAATCTACAATCTTCTGTGACGCAATTTTGGTAAATGTTCTCTCTCTCTCTCTCTCTCTCTTTCTCTGTCTCTCTCTCTTTTATAGAAAGTTACATTTCTCAGTTCTGTAATGAGAATGAATCAATGTAACAGTTTGCATTGCAGTTGAACTTGCTTTCATGTTGTTGAGGTACTCTACAATATGTGTGACTGTGATTGTAGAGAGGGAGAGATTGCAGAACTAAATATGGTGGAGCTAATTGCTTGAAGTGATTATAATGAGATTAATATCTGAAGTAGAAAAGAGGAGATGTTGACTATATCATACTGAATTAAATAATTTTTTTTTCAAAAATGAATGTTGAGAGACTCTATGGAAATTCAAAACTGTATACGTGAGCTAAAAGTAATTTTTAACAGGTTGTTGTCAGAACTTCCCATCGAAGTCCTGGTTTTAGGAATAGGTGCTTGGCAAGGATAGAGCTTTCTCTGTCTTCTGTCTTTAGTCTAGAAGTCCCTGATAATGATTTTGAGGTTCAATTGGAGAAGGGCTTGTCTCAAATTTGATGCGAAAATACGGTTACTCAATAAAGAAGAATGTTATCTTTCCTTCATATTTTGTATTGAATATATAATGGACTAGAAGTGATTCAGTGTCATACTGTAGAATAGATATCTTTGCTTGTACATGTGTCTCCTTTCCAATTGAAAATATACTGGACTAAACATTTCACATGTGATTGAGCGAGAAAGAGATGTGGATTGTTTGCCATGAGAAAATTTGGTATTGTGCTTGACTTCTTGTGTTTGTGACTATACTAGACTGTTTGCCATGAGGAGATATTGTAGTGTGCCTGCATATGTGCATGTCTCTCTTATAGCAATAAAGTTTTATGAAGTTTATGTAGTTAGCCAAATTATTCGGATTAGAAAATCTCCCCTTGTTTTTGGCATAATGTTTCCTTGTAAGTTAATTGAACACATTTTACTATTTTCCTGAATTATCTGACATAAGGGCAGATGTTTTCTAGTTACTGTTTACCTCTTTGGATTGATTGAAGGTACTATGAATTGAGACCTGATGATCCGCCGTATGCTGCCAAGTTCTATGACTGCTGTGGGGCTGAGGACCCTGAGGCTTTAGGCTGCATTACCAGTTTCCATGTCTCTTATGATGATGATTGATGTGTTATTTCCCCTACCCCTCTTCATCACCTGAATCTTCACTGAAGATTAAATCTGTATATTTCTGAATACCTCTGTTCTTGATATAAATGTAACTGTCCTTGTATTGTCCTTCATTAATATATCACGAGAGAATTGGCTATCTAATTTATGTCCCTTTTTCTCGGTTCCTGGATTTATTTTGTGGGGTTGGTATAGCTTCAATTTCACTAAATCTAGCAAATGTGTGGTTCTCTGCCCAATAAGTGATAGTCAATGATGCAGGACAGCGTGTGCCACGGGCCTAAATGTACCACAATGTAAATTTTCCATGGCACAGGTTAGATTCTTTTTTTATGTAAAAAGTAAAAAGAGGAAAAGTTCTGAAATTTTGGTGATGCAGCACTTGGCTTCCCAATGAATTGTATTAAGTTTTCTGAAAAAGTAAAGCTGTCAACTATTGAGCTTAGCTGCAAAATATGCATGAAAAGATCTGAATAATTCTTCATCGAGTACATGATCATCTGTAGCTGGTGGAGTTGGCCCTCTTATTACTTCGTTAGCCTGCTTACTGCTTTCTTTTTAGTTTATCTGTAAACAACCTAGCAACTTTAACCCAGGATCAATTAGTTTGTCGTTTTTACACCCATTTTTTGTTTGATTAAGAGGCCTTCTAGGAAGAGTCGTCATGGGTGCCGCGCAGTTTCCTTAAGCTTTTCCTTGACTAGGGATGGCAACAAAAGGGGTCATGTATGGATTGTTACTCCCCTGTCCGCATCTTAATGACTATCTTTTCATCTCAATCTTCGAACATAGAAATCCGGATGGTTCTATTGTCAGGCACATTGTGTCTTCTTCAATGGATCAACTGGTAACCAGTAACATTCATCCCATGTGGGTTCTATCTATCTAATCATAATGACTGATACATATGTTGAAGAAGCCAAATTTTGCATGAAAACAGGTCACTTTAAAAACCCATCTCAGTCGAAATACAGCAAGAATGATTTGCCCTGACAAGAAAAAGGTGGAAGGTCTACATGCAGAAGGCAGTGGAATCATTTACAAGGATGTAAACTAATTCCTTGAAGCAGTAGCCAGCCTTATTCAGGATAAGCCTTATTTGTGTGGGGGAAGAGGTGCAATATGGAAGAGGTGAGGCTGGCAAAGGAATAATCAAAGAGTAAACAAACATGCTTTCCACAATAGGCTGGTAGTACATCTTGTCTTGGCTTGACATCCTTACCTTTTGTTCCTCTGCATTTCTCAGCCATTTTGATCCCACCTCCATGTGCAATGACAGTTGTTTTGGACTCATCTGCCAGGGGATTCAAATCTTACGTATCACTCTTTTCTCTTTTGTAACATATAATAAAACTTTGATCACATTAATAATATATTCTTTTATGGCGAAAGTCAATTGTTCTCCATCTATGGTATTGCATTCTCCATGCTTTCAATTTTCAATAAACTTCACTATATTGCGTTTTGTGGGCTATCATTTGAACTAAAACACCCCCTTCTTTTTTTCTTTTTTTTTCTTTTAATAAATAACATTAGGGTTCTTACTGTAATTTAACTTCAAAAACCCAAAAAAAAAAAAAAGATTTTCCCCCCAAGGGATACAGAAAGCTTAAAACGACCTCTCAGTCTGTCCAAAGAAAACATGGCTACTGGCACTGGCAAAGGGAACCAAAGAGAAGAAAGTTGAAACATGCCATGTGGCATAACATGTGGATTGTTTTGCCCTTCTTCTTTTCTGTGTAGTTTGCCCAGCAACTTCAAATTCATAATTAATAGCAAAGAGAAAAAGTCATAAAACTTATGTCTTTGTATATCAAATACCTGTCTGAGATATATTCATATATTCTCTGTAAAGTAGCTGATTATTGGCAGTTATCTTAGGCTGGCAGTTCAACTATAAGAACCAACTTGGAGTATTTGGTTTTTTGCCTGATGCAAGCACAAGACAAAATGCTAGATTTCCCATAATCTTTAATCAGATTTACTTAGTTGGCTAAACCATGTTTTGCTTTCACCTTTTAAATTTTAATGAAAATTAACAATGACTTGGATAATTATCAATCTTAATATAATAATTAAATACAATATATCAAATTTCAATTAATTTTTTTAGGAAAAAAAAACAATTTTTGTATGTACCTATGCCTAAATGTCAAACATTTACTTAAAGTGTTTAAACAAATAATTTAGTGATCAAAGTATTATCTTTTTGGCTGAACATATATAAGTGGTAAACAACAACAATGTAGGAATGGTGGGAGTCCAAATTATAGAATCCTTTTTTTTCTAGATAATCATCATTTTAATATATTTAAGTTAGTATTTTTTTTCTTTTTGTGCCAAATCTAAAGGATCATACGCACATGCACTTCTTCATCACTACATCCCCATGAAAGGAATTATCAATTAGTATTAAATAAGGAACAAAAAGTGGAGACAGTTTGGTCCCAAAGTCTCCCATGATGAGATAAGATTCATAATCTTTTAGCTCCAATAACCTAATGCCATTTTAGTCCTCTCTTTTTGTTTTTTTTTTTTTTAACAAGTATGGAAATTAAAGAATTTTAAACAAAAGTTTCTTTCTTTCATTTGGTAAAGGCCACGTAGTAAGATATTAAATTTAAAATTAATTTCAATGCAGAAAAAGGAGAAAAGAAATGTTAAAAAGAAATCATCACTGTTCAACAGAGGGGGGGGGGGGGGGGGGGGGGGGGGGGGGGTGTGCATGAGTCATGACTCATGAGCCTCATTGCCATTGTCACATGCATCAAAGTTTCTTTTACCTTTTAATCTTTTCTCCTTTTGCCATTTTTGGAGCAGTGACATGCATGGATATCATGTGTTCTGGAATCATATGCTTCTTCTTTAAGAAAATCACCATGTGGCATACCAATTGAGTAATAAAGTTCATGATGAGTGATGTTGAATATTGTCTTTCTTTTATTTAATACACATAAGAAGGTTAAGATCTTTATATTTAACATTCATTTTTTTTCCTTTCATATATGAGGAGATAAAAAAGGAATACGAATTCGAATTTTGAATCTTAACTTTTTTAATAAAAAATAATAACCATTAAATTAAATTTGAATTATTTTATATTTAACATTCATTCTCAATTATATGAATTAAAAAAATGATAAATTTTATAAAGATAAAAACAATGTACACCTTTTTTCTTTGTCATAGGTGCTCTTGTTTTTTTTATTTAAGTTTTAATATGAGTTTCTTTTTATCCTACAATGATTAGCTATCTAGCCCTTCCCAATTCACATGAGATAATAACATTTTTTTATTGAAAATAGTCTGGGTTCAGTTCTTTGACTTGGAGCTTATATGGTTTTTATTATATCATTAATTGATAAAATTAATACACAAAAAAAAAAGAAAAGAGAACAGAAAATGGGATCATTAATTTGGCAGAAAATAAGTGGACCCAACAACCATTAGACCAATTGATTTTGGGGGAATCCAGCACATGGCCCATGATAATGGAACACTATTCTTGTCACAGAGGATTAATATCCTAACCAACTTACATTAAATCAAAACCCTTTAATTTATTTATTATGCATGAAAAAAGCTTTCCAAAATCTCCATCTGCCTGTCTCTCATGTGATTTTAATTTAGAATAACAACAAAGTGAAGCTAATGAACTCAAGCACTCCCACCCAACCCTTTATGCAATGGCAGGCCTAATTTTGTATCTTAATTTTGTTTTTTATTGAGGTTTAGTTGAGGTAAGTGAAAACATTGAGAATTCAGTTGAAAGATAGAGCATTTAGTATAAAAGGAAAAAAAGATGAAAACAGAGATAATATCTTGTGCAATTTTTCTTCAAAATTTGCAAGGACCACAGCTTTAAGGTGAAGTGATTGCTAAGATCAGTCATCAACATTTTGCTTTTTTCATAGATTTTTCTTTGGTCCACTTTGTTTTAAGTTGTGGGTTCAACTGCAACAAAAGCTATCCCTTTACATACATACATATATATATATATATATATATATATATATATATATATATGGATGGAATTATTCTTAAATTGTTAAAATTGTATTTTATGTTTGTCTAGAGTCCAAATATCAGATTTTATTTAAAAATTTTTTAAAAATAAAAGTTCCGTATATATTCCCTTTAATTGTTAAGGTTTTTTTTTAAATGATAAATTAAATCGTAGAACGTCAAAGCTTCAATTATTATCATATATTTATATTTTAATTTAAAAACTTGAAAGAAAGTCTAAATAAAATATTTTGGGCACAATAGCAACAATCCAGCAAAGTGGACCACAAATGCATAAAAAGAATTTTGATCTTTTATTACTTTAGGATGATGGATTGTGAAAAAATTGAGAGAATCATAAAAATAATTGTTACTCCTCCTTAAAATAGTTGAAATCTTTCTCATACGCATAAAAAAATTTATATTCCTATTCATTTTACAATTTAAAATTAATAAATATATATTTATATGCCTAAACCAATTAAAAATTAAAAAAAATCAAAATTAAATATTTTATTTAATGATAAATTGATATTTTTTAATAAATTAATATATATTATCAACATACCAAATATAAATGAAAAAGTCGAATTGAAATCCATGATCCCTACTAAAAGAATGCTGCAGTTAAACCGAAGCTATCATATCCCAACTCTCTCGAAATGGATTGCTTCAAACGAGGTGAATTTTTAACTAACAAGGTTGACGTCCAACGTACCGTGTGATTTGGGCTTATCAAATAATCATTAAAATTTGTCATTTACTTCATCAGCACAGCATCGTGGCTCTTCTTGGAATGAACATGAATTGCAATTCCAATCACTTGTTCTTTATCTCTTTGCAAACCCACCACGTAGTATAGATGGGGAAAGCTTACTAACTATACGGATTGTCCCTTCCAGCTTCCTCCTCAACTATTTTCTACTAACAATTTAGCATTTCAAAGGCTTGGCTCATCATTATTTCGGAATTCCAGACCAATTGAAGAAAAAAAATTTCTTTCTGGAAGATTACACGTACCATAAAAATCATAACTACAATTTTATCATTTTGACTTAAATTTTAGATTTAAAATTTTTTTAATTTTTCATGTAGTTGAAATAACGTGTCATCGATAATTATAGAAAATTATTAAAGATATTTTTGAATTTCATCTTTCATGATCGACAATTGATTTTTACGAACTCGTTTTATTAATCTCTTGCATAAATGTTATTTTTGATGATTGACTTTTGATAAGAGAGAAAATGATTTTTACACAACTCGTTTTACAAATTTCTTCATTTGTCCTTTTTATCCACTGTTGACAATAAATTTCTTTTCTTTTTTTTGTTAATTTTTGATAAATTATTTGTTTTTTTTTAATTAGAAAAAAATAGTAATACATCATAACTAACACTTGCATTATTGTATTTCAAGCTTTGAAAGATTGGTGGACCCAATCAATTAAACCTTCAATAATTGCCTATGACACAATAACATGAACCAAAAGGTTCTTAAATGCAGAAAAGAGATCGTTTTTAGCTTATACCCACAAATTAAATTTGCTAGACTAACTCAATTTCATGAGATAAAGAATCTTCACCAAATTTACAAAGCTATACAAGAGAGTATAGCTCAGTCAGTCAGTCAGTCAGTCCCACAGATGAACATGGAAACCAATCAATAATTCCAAAGGGTGGAGAGGGTTTGGTTACAACTTCATAAAGGTAAAGTCCCACCTAATTTTTAATCTAATTATAACTCCAATCAATTTGATCCCAACCATAAGAAAATAAGGGAAAAGTTTTGTTGGTTGCTAGTCATCTTCCCCACCATACAAAAAAGTTGTCTCTTTTCAATGTGCAACTGAAACTCAGCTTTGCTTGTTACGCCATGTAATTATTATATTTTAACTATACATACCTCTCTTGGAAAGTTAGTATTCCCAGATTAATGTACCGTAGGCTGAGTTTGATTAATTAAAGGTCAAATCGGGCGGTTGGTACCCTCATTTTAACCTTGTTCTTTTATGTACTTTGGGAATCATGACTATTGACTACCCTAACCTAATATTTGTAATTATTATTATTTATTATTAGAGACTCATTTAATTTTAGACTACACAAATTTTCTAAATCTTAAATCTAAAATTTTTTAGATAAAATTTAAAATTTTAATAATTTAGATTTCTGGTCCGGGATTGAATTTTAGGTTTCTATGGTAAGAACATTGTAGAAGTTGAAAGCCAACCAACTGAAGTACCCTAATTCTCTAGATAATAATAATAATCATAATATGCAAGGGTATGGCAGTAGGTCTTGGCTCCATCTAACTCTTTTAATTCATGTAATCTAATGATCAAACTAATTGAGTTAGTAGTCAATGCCTACTCTGATCAGTCATAATTGTTCTCTAGTTAATTAACAAATATTGGACCCTTAACCACTCGATCTTGGAATAGACAGTAATATATAAACAAATATGTATATGTTACGGTTAAATAACAACGTATTTATCATTTGTTCGATATAAAATATATATTTTTTATTTAAAAAATTAAAATTAAAAAAAATAAATATATATACACATCAATTGCCATTAAAAGAATAAAAATCAAATTAAACAATTTAATTAGGTTAAAACATGCATATATATATATATTATTATAGTATTAGATATATAATTATATCTCTCAACACACAGAAAGAGAAATAGTGATAATATCGTTTACAAGAAAAAGGTTGCTATTTGTTAAGATTTAATTTTGAAGATTTTCATCCCATAACATGTGTTTAGTAGAGTTGCCATTAAATCAAATCATGATTAGCAGATTGTTGAATTGACTTTTTCAAGTTAGTGAGCACATCTTATCCTGTATTTTTTTTTTCTCTCTTTACAAAGTGCTACCTTTTAAGTGATAATTTGGATACTAGTGTCAACCACTCCATTGAAATGACACCATTTCTACTTGTTTTATCTCATATGTTTAATCTCCTTTTCTTTTTTAAAAGGTATGATACTGAATTATTTATAGATGAGGAATAATTTTTTTAATCATAATATAAAATTTCAACTCGAGACTTTTAAATTGTACATAAATTAAAATCATAAATTTTAATAGTTGAAACGTCTTATTAAAAGTGTTCTGTATCATTTTATTTAGTCAGAATACAATGAATATTTTAAATTCCCTTGTTACTTAGCCGACAAAAGGTTTAATTAGCTTAATGCAAACCATATTAAACTTAAGTAGGGAGAGGTTGTTAGTGGATTAAAGTTATATTTGAGTGGTAGATGCACAAATCAACTTAAATATAGAACCCCTTCTTTATATGAAAATGACTAGCTTTGTCCTTACTAGACATGAGGGAAGATTTTGATGTTAATTTCTTAGGCTTTAAGGGAGTAGTGGCATTTCATTTTCATCCAAGAAAAACCAAAGCAAGCCAAATGATTTCATCAAATTTCTTTTATTTAAGCCATATTTCACTCATTAATGATTTTGGTAGTTCAATACTATCTCTTTGTTTAAATGGAACATTACTTTATTTTTTTTATTGTACAACCTAGATTCTTCTAATTAAAACAAATAAACTATCTTTAGCAAGCTAGGGCAATTATTCTATCAAATTATCATGATAAAATGTTTTTTTTTTCTGTTTTTAAAATTATATTCCTTTTTTGTGTAATATAACCATATCCCTTCTTTTTCAACAACTATGATAGTTCTACTATAGATTACTTCTTTTATTTATAAAATATTAGGTGGAATCTGGCTACCAGGAATGAGATGAATAAAGAAACAAAGGGGTTATATCAATTCTTATCTTATGACCTTAATTAATATTAAACAAATATTTCAATAACACTTGATATACTTCTATTTTAAAGAATTTAATTAAGGTAAATACAAGGAACTTTATTTAATCAAATGCCATTTAAAATACATATGGACTGTTGCACTTTATATTTATTGCATCATTTAACTTTTTAACTCGTATTTTTCATTGGATTATTGGGTTCTTTTTCTTTCTGTAAAACATTCAAAAAAATAGAAGGTAAAACAGAGTAGAAATTCAAAGTAGGGTGGGCACATACTACATTCCATTGAAACCACCATGAGTGTGACCCAGTCTCCCCTCTTAACTCTCTCCTTTTTCCTGAAAAGCAGGGGTAGGGATTGGCAGCTAGTATTTTTCAAGTCTCTGCCTCTGAAAAAGTAACCTACATCTTTGACAGTCCAAAGAAACAGCCAAGGGCTATTTCTGTAACTTCCTAACATCTCCTCACACCTAAAAAGAAACAAAGTAAAAGAAGTTAAAAAAAAAAAAAAAGACATAACAGTTTCAAGGTATGTGCTGTGTTGGTGTTCTTTATGTTGTTGTGGGCACTCTGGAGACAAGGAATACCAACCAAAATAATTTGGTTTGATTAAATTTTCTTCTTTCTTCACCTTGTTCTTCTTCTTTCTTGTTAAATCTTATCATGGGATTGTAGAAAAACAAGGAAAAGAACCATTTCTCCCTCTCTTTCTGATCTTGATAGCTAAAGAAAAAAGAGTTCATCGGTAATATTTAACATTACATTTCTCATTCTCTTCTTCTAAAATGTCAGCATTTTAGCTAGCAGCAGCTTTCTCCAAGTTCCTCTCTTTCTCTTTCCTTGTTAAAGTAACAACTTCTTCAGCTATCTGCGTCTTCTCATTATCAACATGTCTGCTAAATCCAAGTAAGTTACACTAACTTTCTTTTTTTTCTTTTTCTCTCTAAAATTTCAAGTTTTCTTCCTTAATTCTTTAATTTTAGAGTAGATCTAACTTGGGTTATTTTTTGTTTCTTTGTTGGACTGCTTGTTTTGGTTTTTGTTTTCCTTTTTATTTGATATTTTTAATCTTAAATTCTGGGACTATGTTGGATCTGCTTTATGATGGTTTTGTTCTTGGGGGTTGTGTTTTTTTCTTCTATTTTGAAATTTAAACACTCAATCTCTCTCTCTCTCTCTCTCTCTCTCTGTTACTTTGCCACTCTACTCTTTTTTTTTGCACTCAAGTTCTTACCTTTTTTAGTCAATTTAGTTCCTTGATTTTCTTTTTCAAAAGGGTTTAACTTAATTTTACTATATTCATAATCCTGACCTCTTTTTTTTTTTTTTGAGTGTTTTCCTTTAGTTCCTTTGCTTCATGGGTTTGCCTATTATCTTAAGATTATTTCTCTCAAATTTCCAAATGTGTTATTTAAAATGCATATGTATACATGTATAAATTTGATAGACTAATTTGATTTTGTTAAATTATGTGTAAAATAGTTGGAATATTTAGCATAGATCCAGCTTTAATATGGATTCCACATGAATTTTGTTTATATGCTTTGCTTTGTGTGTTTAAAATAATGGGACTTTGGTCTTAACGATTAACATATGACACTTTGAACATTTAAACAGATCTGCTTTATCTGAAACTCCTAGCAAGGCTTCACCAGCTACACCTAGAGTGGCAAGTAAAGTAAGCAGGGGACTGGCTAAATCAGAACCTGATTCACCCTCTCCCTTGCAGACTACTCGCCACTCAGTTGAACGATCCCCGCGATCATCCCTTAACTCAAAGCCTACAATCGATCGTAGATCACCAAAGGTTGCCACGCCGCCTGAAGTAAGTCTTTTAGTAATGGCTGTGAAATATTACTGCATTTGATCTTGCACATTTTTTGGGTACAGGAAGTAATTTTCTAGCTTGCAAAAAAATTAAAGATTAAAAGGGATTCATCAATATAGTATTCCATTTAAGAGGATGCTGGAGCACGGGAAGCTTATTCTTGATGCTTTTGGATAATGTGTTGTATTTTTGAGTAATTTTATGAAAAGAAGTTTTACTTTTGACTTTTAGGAGAAATAAACTGTAATAGAAATGTGTTCTCTAT
The DNA here is from genome assembly GCF_053813885.1 of Theobroma cacao. Classification (NCBI taxonomy): domain Eukaryota; kingdom Viridiplantae; phylum Streptophyta; class Magnoliopsida; order Malvales; family Malvaceae; genus Theobroma; species Theobroma cacao. Next base: position 40,482,611 of record NC_142643.1, on the reverse strand, counting down.
AATATTTTGTATCCTTTGATGTTTGGAGAGGAAAACTGGTTTTTGGAAAGAGAATCAAACATGCATCTATTTTTTCAATTGTGGAAACTAATGGGATTTCATTTACATTATTGATTGATTTGATTTTCAGAAACCACAAACACGGGTGGGTAAGGGATCAGAATTGCAGGCTCAATTGAATGCGGTACAGGAGGACTTAAAGAAAGCAAAGGAGCAAATATCATTGATTGAGAAAGAGAAGGCACAAGCAATTGATGAACTGAAAGAAGCACAGAAAGCAGCTGAAGAGGCAAATGAAAAGCTTAGAGAGGCTTTGGTTGCACAAAAGCGAGCTGAAGAGAGCTCTGAGATTGAGAAGTTCCGGGCTGTTGAGTTGGAACAGGCTGGAATTGAGGCTGCTCAGAAGAAAGATGAAGAATGGGAGAAAGAAATTGAATCTGTGAGGAACCAGCATGCTTTGGATGTGGCTGCTCTTCTCTCTACTACTCAGGAGCTTCAAAGGGTGAAGCAGGAACTAGCTATGACTTGTGATGCAAAGAACCAAGCACTGAGCCATGCTGATGATGCAACTAAGATTGCTGAAATCCATGCAGAGAAGGTGGAGATTCTTTCAGCCGAATTGGTTCGGTTGAAGTCCTTGCTTGATTCGAAGCGTGAAACAGAGGCTAATGAAAACAAGGAGGTGTTAAGGCTTAAGGCAGAGATAGAGTCATTGAAACAAGAACTTGAGAAAGCAAAGACCCATGAGGAGAAGTTGATGATGGAGAAAGAGGCCTTCATTGAACAACTTAACGTTGATCTAGAAGCTGCGAGGATGGCTGAATCTTATGCACACAACGTAGTAGAGGAATGGAAAAGTAGGGTTGAAGAATTAGAAATGCAGATTGAGGAAGCAAAGAAGTTGGAAAGATCTGCATCAGAATCTCTGGACTCAGTTATGAAGCAATTAGAGAGCAACAATGATTCATTGCATGATGCAGAATCTGAAATTGCTGCTCTTAAAGAGAAAGTGGGATTATTGGAAATGACAATTGGTAGACAAAGAGGGGATCTTGAAGAATCAGAACATCATATTAAATTGGCTAAGGAAGAAACTGCTGAAGTGGCAAAATTGGTTGAATCTCTGAAGTCTGAGTTAGAAACAGTGAAGGAAGAAAAGACCCAAGCTTTAAATAATGAGAAGCTTGCAGCTTCCAGTGTTCAAACTCTTTTAGAAGAGAAAAACAAACTCATTAATGAGTTGGAAAATTCTAGGGATGAGGAAGAGAAGAGCAAGAAAGCCATGGAAAGCTTAGCTTCAGCCTTACATGAAGTTTCTGCAGAAGCTAGGGAGGCTAAGGAGAAGCTGTTGTCCAGTGAAACAGAGCATGAAAATTATGAGACCCAGATAGAGGATCTACGATTGGTCCTGAAAGCAACAAATGAGAAGTATGAAACCATGCTTGATGATGCAAAAAATGGGATTGATCTTCTTACAAATACCATTGAACAGTCCAAGAATGAATACCAGAATTCCAAGACTGAGTGGGAACAAAAAGAATTGCATCTTGTAAATTGTGTAAAAGAATCGGAAGAAGAAAATTCTTCTCTGGAAAAAGAAATTAATAGGCTGGTAAATTTGCTGAAACAAACTGAGGAAGAAGCTTGTGCATCCAAGGAGGAAGAAGCTCAGTTGAAGGAGAGCCTAAAAGAAGTTGAATCTGAGGTGATTTATCTGCAAGAAGCCCTAAAGGAGGTCAAGACTGAGAGCATGAAATTGAAGGAGAGTTTGTTGGATAAAGAAACTGAATTGCAGGGTGTCATTCAAGAAAACGAGGAACTCCGAGCTAGAGAAGCTGCATCTCTTAAGAAAATGGAGGAATTGTCTAAGTTGTTAGAAGAAGCTACAATGAAAAGGCAAAGTGAGGAAAATGGTGAGCTAACTGACAGTGAGAAGGACTATGATTTGCTGCCTAAGGTGGTTGAATTTTCTGAAGAGAATGGACATGGAAGTGAAGAGAAGCCCAAGTTAGAGCTCCCATCAGAACAACCCGAGGAGCCCAGAAAGGAAAATTCTTTGGAGGTAAATGATGTCTCAAAAGATGAAGCTCTTCAAACAGATGGCGCCAAAGTGGAGAATGTGAATGGAAAATTGAAAGAAGATGAGTCAAAAGGAAAAGAGGATGATTCAGTTGAAGTTGAGTTTAAAATGTGGGAGAGCTGCAAAATTGAAAAGAAAGAATTTTCACCGGAAAGAGAACCTGAGCAAGAATTCTTTGAGGAGGAAGTGGAGTCAAAGGTGGAGGGTAGTGAAGGCTTTGATCAGATAAATGGTTTGACAGAAAGCATTGATGGCGGGGGAAACTCACCATCAAAGCAACAGCAACACAAAAAGAAGAAGCCTTTGCTCCGTAAATTTGGAAGCCTACTCAAGAAGAAGGGAAGTAGCAACCATAAGTAGATAATGAAGGCAGCCCATGTCATGACTTAGCCCTACCAGCAGGCAGGTATATTGGATAATATCTTGCATCTGATGTGTTTGCTTCATTTGTTTTGCTTCTAATGTTCTCAATAGGTTTAAAATCGAAGAGGCTTGTATCATGTTTAGTTTTGTAATTTTTTTCCTCTTTTAAAATTTTTAAATTTGATTCTCCATGTTGGATAGGATCTTGTATGTGATGGAGATAATTCTTAAATTTTTTTTGCTTGTTCTTCATATCTAAAATTCATGAAAAAGAGTGGTGACTAAGTTGTATTTCAATGTGCTTTCTTTATGTTTTACGAGGAAACTATGTGTTATGCATTCATCATTGCTAAACTTAGTTTTATATGTCATGTTTAAATTGCAATTGCTATTTACAGGATTGTGCATGATTATTAATTTACCTTGACCAGATTGTGATATAAATTGAATCATACCATATCATGCTCTCAGTTGTCTTCTGCATCAGAAAAGATGTAAATGTTGCAGAATGATTCTTTGCTATGTTGTTCACTGAAAGTTGAAACTTCAGTTTTCTGAGGAAATACCCACTCTTTTTAGTGAAGGTTTTCACGTTTAGGTGACCAACAGTTTCTGGTGATAGAAATGCCTTCCTATTTCATGTGGATTAAGCAGAATATAGCATCCAGGAGTGGATAAATGAGAAATAAGGGTTAATGTGACATTAATGAAAGGTATTTTACTGGTTAGCTCTCTGTGAATCAAACATGAAACCTTCCATTATGCCAGGGAAGGATGAGCACAGTATAACTCTGTTTTCGCCACTTACCAATGTACGGGAACTGCAAATGGCTCCAATATTGGTTGTTTTAAGGTAGCTAATTCAAACAGAGTAATGATTGTTCCACATCCAAAGGGGCATGCTTTCTCCATCCATGAAACAAGGGCGTTGACATCATCATTGTTGGTGTCTGTAATTCAACTTAATGGAAAAGATGGTCTAATATACATAATCAAGAGAAGAAAAACGTGATCTAATGAGTGCATACAAGGTCTTTGTTTCTTCCTTAAAAGCTTGAGAGTTCCTAGGGATCATATTAGTTCTTAATTTACCAGCATCCCAAGAAAAATACATGCACCAAGTTTAGAGCAGGATTATTTAACCCAATGGTAAATATTTGACTTGTGAAGCTGCTATGTCAGGTGCGGGGGACAACATAATTTGAGCTGTCCAATGGGCAATGGTTTTCTTCTTTTTCCCATTTTCGAATGATTCGGTGTTCCATCCGACCCTAGCCCACAAAAAGAATAGAGAAGTAGAAGGGGGGTCCAAACGGTCAAAAGATAGGGGCAGATGCCATTGAATGTTGAATCTAAAGACCTTGGGCTTAAATACTTTAGGCAAAAAGCATGCCAAGCTTGTGCCATTTAATGCTAGCTGGTGATACGTTGCATGTGGAGAGGATTCTTTCCTTTGCTAAAAAATAATAAAAATGCCTATTACTTTTCATAATAAATTGACATTGTAGTTTTAAATAAATTTAAAGTAAATATTTTTTTTTGCTTTTAAAAATAAATTAATAATAGATAAATTATTCAATCTTCTCAATCATAAGGGAATAAGATATATTATAAATTATAAGATTTGTGTATTTAAAGTTAGTGTCAATAAAAAAAATCATTGAAAAGACTTGAACCGAAAACGAGAATTCATTAATTATCCCAAATCATTGCTCATTGCTTGTCAAAATTGCCTTTTTTATGGAGAATTTCTTCAATCTTTATATACCAACACTGAATATAATATTTTTTGTCACAAATTTCATATCAATAAGAAATAAGACAAGTTTTGCATATATATATATATAAACATGAACATCTTAAGAAATGCTGGACCTCAGCCCCTTTAACTAGGTAGGCCGAACTACGATAATAGGTTGTTCTACAAACCAAGCCGGGCCTTACAACTTGCTGTGGCTGCCCAAATCACACACCTTTCTTAATGGGCCGTAGTAGCTTAACGCCGTTCTTCTCGTTCTTGCTTAGTGGTTAAGGCGTTAAGCTGCTCTGGTCAGTCGGTCACTGGTCACGGCTAACAAGGACACGCGATCGTCAGCACGACACCGCTTTTACCCACTCCACGCGCACAAAACAAAATTAAAATCCCAGTACTTCAAAATTTGTAAGAAATTAAAAGAAGAAAACAGATCCTGTAATTGTTCTCTTCCAATTCCGTCTTCATTTCAATTTATATATTTTCCGGCGAAATCAGAAATAAATACTGCATCATGTGGGTGGAGATCATCTGTGGACTCATCGTTTACCGGTTGTTCCGGCGCTTCTTCTACGATGACGATGTTTTAGAGGTCGAAACCTCTGATTCTAATGCTATTTTCTCCGTCGCCAATAGGTACTGCTTCTATAATTTAAACATGTTCTATCCTTTTTTTTTTTTTTCTAATTTAGAACTTTTAATAAAATGCCCAAAAAAGAGTAAAAATTTCTTAATTTTAGTAGAGCTTGATATCGAGTGAGCTTGATTGTATAAATATTGGATTCTTAAAGTTTGTTTGGTTTCTTGGAAAAATAGAATTTTGCAACGACTTTTTTACTCCTTTTGATTTCTTTTGCAATGGAAAGAAAAGTGTTAATTTAGGCTTCTTTGGGTTGGTGCTATTGTTATTCTCTTTTTTGAAATTTTGAAGGCGAAAAGGCAAGACAAGAATGCTTTTAAATATGAAGAGTTAAAAATTAATCATTTAATTTTACTGTTAGAACATTTATGTTTGATGTGCGGTGTATGTTAGTTTTTTAGTAGGAAAAAGCAGCGTAAAAATAAAGGGTCAAGGTTAAAATTTGACACTTTACTTAGAGTGATAATCCAATTTATCACTCATTTTTGGTCTTCAGATATTATCCCTAATGTTTTAATTTGGTTCAAAGTTGGTCAAAAGTTAAGGACAAAGAATATTTAGCCAGAAAAATAAAAGAATATTCTAACTTTTGATCATTTTTAACCAAATTAAGCGGTAAGGTGCTCAAATTGCGCTTGTTTGAAGATGGCTGGTAAATTTGATCCATCACCTAGGTTAAAAATGGTAAAAAGTAGTGAAAGCAACGACCAAATGGATCCTTGTTGATTTTTTTATTTTACTTGGGACCAGAGTTACATTAATATTTTAAAATTTTTTATTGATCAAACATTTATGTTAAACTTAAAACAGCATATTGTGTTGAGATTGATCATTCCATTTAATATTCCTTGGATTTTTTAAGTGACCGTTCTATATGGCTTGTGGTGGAGACTCCAATCTGCCACTCCTCTATTGATTGTTTCTTTGGTGCACTTTCATTGTAGACTTGAAAAGCTTTATGGTGGAAAAGTGTATGTGGGGCTTCACATTCCGGATGCTGACACTGGTTCTCGACAGAATATCGATATGGTTCTTGTTACTAAAGGGTAAATTATTTCTGCTTTGCAAGTGTCATTTCATATGCTTAGAATATGTTCAATTATCTATTAGTATTATATAAAGAAGCTTTAAATTGGCTTTTTAAGCTGTATACTAAGATGACAATTTGATTGAGAATGAGATTTTTACAAGTTTAAGGTTCTTTTTTTTATATCTCCATTTTATTGGTAGCAAGGACAGGATTATGTAATTATTAGAGTTTTCCTATGATGTTCCTTTTCTCCGGCTTTTTTAATTTTAATGCATTTGTGCAGAGAGGCGGCAGTTATTTCTGTCAAGAATTTAGCAGGGTTTGTTTCTATAAGTGAGGATGGTAGCTGGGCTTGTGAAGGTGTCGGTAGCCACAGGGCAGAGCGTCATCCTGATCCTGTAAGTCACCACATTCAAATGTCTGCTTCTTCAGCAACTCTTGTTTTTTGCATGTTTAATAGGATGAGGATGCCTGTATGTTGCCTTAAAAGCTTTGCTAGATGGGTTGTGTTTTTAGTGTCAATGAGCAGTATTAGCTTTACCAATTTCTCCCTCTTCTCTGTGTTCTCAAACATCTTTCTAATAACAAGCACCTCGACAAATGATAGTAACTGCTTGATGTTCTATGGCTGTTGTGGGGGAGAGACAATGTCTAGTTTAGAAATGGCTTTTAGCAATTATGAATTTTTACATGCTGTTGTTGAAGCTCAAACGTTTCAAAGCTTTACTATGAATATGAAGAACTACTTTTTTACTGCAAAGTGATGAGGAAAAGCATTCTAACTTTAGAGGGTGAAAATGATCATAAAATATCTGTCATTCCAGGTTGCAGAGGCTAAAAAACAAGCTTCCGTCCTAGAGTCATATCTTGAACAAAGGGGTGTTGCTTTACCAGAAGGATATTTTTCTTACAAAGTTGTAATTCCCAATCCAAAATTCCGGTATGTACTGAATAATTTTATCTTTTTTTTATTCTTTAATTTTAAAATTTTTTGTAAGAGTATTTACTGAATAATTTTCTGTTGCAGTACCATTTATAACACTTTTCCATCTGAGGTTATTACTTATGATCAATGGGTGCAATTAAAACCAGAACCAAAAAGTATGTTTTCTGGATGGATTAAGGGTGCCTTTCGTGGTGGGAAGAAGGAGATGCAGGAATCTTTCCATCAGCAACTTAACTTTATCCTCAGCACAGCTCCCATGTGGGACAGGTTTGTTAATACATGTGGCAATAACTTTGACATTAACTTTTTTCACATAGGATTATGTTTCTTATGCATATCATGTCATTTTTGGTCGATAGTGTTGGTTATCTGCATAAGACCCTAAAATTTCTAGGATTTGGAAGTTGGAACTACAATAACTCCCCTGCATGAAAAGACACTATTTTGGGTGCATAAGCTTATGATATATCGTAAGACCCTAAAATTTCTAGGATTTGAAGTTGGAACTACAATTAACTCCCAGAAATTAATAAAAGTTGTTGTTGGACTTGTTAGATTGGCAGCCTATCTCTTTAACTACATTTTTATATTGGATTGCCCTTTTGATGTTTGTATTACTTGTTCATTCACAAAAGATGTGGGGGAGGGGGGTGGTTGTTTCACCTTGATGATAAGCAGTACTGAATGTATCTTACCATATGAGACTGAAATTATGTTACATAGTTTCACCTTGTTTTCTTTGCTTTTTACTGAATTAATTGTAATTTGCAAAAATTACTTGTTCTGTTAGACTCTTGTTAAATAAAAATGTTACTTAAAAGAATATCTAACAGAAGAAAATTTAAATCATGCATTGGTGATTAAGTAGGAATTAAGCTATCCTGGCACCAGTCATAGATGAAGATTAATATTGGGTTACATGAGCACACTTCATGATTCTTTTGGGCATTAATAGGTAATTTTAACTTGGAAAAAACTTGACTTTATCCATGATTTCTGCAGGCTGGAGCTTAAAGGTAACAAATATGTTCTTGGCGAATTTCTGGAATTTAAAGGGAAGCAAGAGGATACTTTGGCTTTGAGAAATATCAAGAGATCGAAAGTTAGTCGCCTTATCATCCAGAAGACTAGCATGTTTGGATTAGGTAATCCCCACAGTTTTATTGTACTCTGTGTTTATTGTAGTCTTCTTTGCTTATTTAAGAATATCTTTTCTTTTGGGATTTTAAAATCTTAGAAAATTCTTCCATAAAGTCATTTATAGTGATTCGCTGGGTATGTATGATAATTGTCATCTCTGGACATGCATTAGTGGGCTTAATATCAAATTAATTACTGCATTTGGATATTGATGCAGTGATAATACTTAATGTTTGTTTTTAGATATGCTCGTCCAGTTCTTGAGATAATACCAGTAAACAAGAAGATTGTGATACAGAAGATGGTAAAATACCTGTAGAACTAATGTTGGAAATGATTATATATAAAAAAAGTGCTCTCACCCTACACTGAAAATCAATATGAATACTACTGTTGAGATAGTTGATGGATGGGGATCTAAAATTTCTTAAGCAAAAGCTTCATTTTTCAGGGGATATGATAAATGGGATTGTGGAAGTTATAGGTAATACAAGGAGAAAATGGATTTAAGAATTGAGAACTAGGTGCTGGAGTTGAATTCCAACGATCACTGCACCACATTCTCTGCTTTTTCAAAATCATAGACATTTGAAAACTTAGTTTCTGGTGAAATATGGAGTTACTAGAAGATAATAGCAAATATATCACACATATTGTTCATAGACATCTGCTGGTTTAGCTGCATGGTCATATTTCTGTATAATCTTCTTGTCTCTCTACTCAATTTCCTTGGTGATGCAGCCCATTCGAAGCTCCAGGTTTTGTACTCTCCTCGAGATTATCGAAGTGAAGGAGCTTCAGCTTCTGAGTGGAAGGAAGTAACTGTAAGATCAAGTACTGAGGTCATATTCCAGCCTCAAAATTCTACCAAAGTCCGCAAGTTCAAGCTTTCTTCTATCACATCTATGTCTCTAAGTGCCTAAGGATGTATCTGTCATGAAGATTATATATGTCATCTTCGTTTATTAATGAATCAGATTGTTGACGAAACCAGTTCTATAAATGCATCAAATTTTTGTTCATGTAGGTTAGATGCATATGTTATAGTGGGGATTCAGTGAGCTACTTTTACAGGGAACAGATCCTAAAAGAAGTGGATGTGAATATTACTGTGCTGAGGAAGAAATAGATACGAAATGTTTTATGCTCGTGGCAATTTGGTTAGATAATAAAATGATCTTTTATAACATTTTCCCATTAGTTACTAGTATTGAAGAAAAAGCAGAAAGTAATTGGACCTGATATTAGGTTAGTGGTGGTTCCAGCCAGCAATCCTCACGTAAAGTGAAATGATATGCATTTTCTTTCCTGCTTTAGAATATTGCAGGAGCTTCATGGTTAGCTTATGCTGCCTCAGCATGGATTCTGTTGATCGTTATGTCAACACCTTACTAATGATTCGTGGCAGTTTGTTTGGTTTTTCCCTTCTATTACTCTCTCCATTGCAAATAGCAGAGTACCGAATTGGCAGAGGTGTAAACGTGGTATGTTTTTAACAATCACTGTTCTGCTATTATGTTGTTGAAACTAAATTGCAGACATCCTTCGTATGAAATGGATGTTGAACAAGATATCAGGAAAGATTGATGATGAAGAGCTTCAGCTATAGAGCAAATTATCCATGTCAAAATTTATCTTTTTTTTCCTCTGTTTATTTTCTAGGTTTTATTCGTTCTTTTGTAACTTGATTAGTCCTTAATACAATCTCAGTCAACTAGCTCCTGCTAGCTTTCTCAGCATTGGTTTCCTGTTCCTGCATTCAACTTCCATTTCATGCTTTCACATCGTCTCCAGTGCTCGCTCATTCTTCTAATAGCCTTTTAACGTTGAGTTTCTCAATTGCTTCAATGGCATAATTAAATACTTGTAGCATCTAATAAGTTGTTGGCATGTTGCTGAATGGTCACAGCAGAAGCTGATGTATTAATTATATCCTTGCCGATGCTGTACTGATCAGATAAAAGATTATTCTCCAAGGTCAGTTATTTTGATTATATACTAATAAAAAAAAAGCTAGTTTATTAGATTGCTGGATTACAAAATTTCTTAGAATTAGATCAGACTGCAGATTTCTGCAACAAGTTATATCAAATGGTGGCTAGTTCCGTTTCTGTTGAGATGTAACTACCAAGTTCATAAATAGAATTTGGCTATATAACAACAAATTTCAATACAGGACAGACGTACTTTGAATACAGCTTTGAGATACAAGGTCAATTTTATCTTTGCAGGCCGATATGCTGAATGAATAATGATAGCATATAATAAATTCTCTTTCTGGAACTTCCAGTTGGAGATATAATTCAGATTCCTGAAGTCTACTAAACATATTCTATAAGCGAACTTCTTTGAAAAAAAAAATGGTAGCTATCTTTCTTAAAAGAATATGAGTTGGAGGATATGATTAGATGATCCTAAAACGTACAAAAAACTTCTGGAAAATAATAGACAGTAGCCTGCCATCAATTAGTCACAAGTTGTTCATTCTCATACTCCATCATCATGTTGTTCAGCTTCTTATTGCTTAGTCTCTGTTGGTAGATTATTTTATCGTTCGAACTGCAGGCAGAAAATATATAAATGAATAAATAAACAAAGAATTAAAGAAGTTATTCATTTACCAAAAAATAATGAAACCCTTTCATACAGTATTCTTTAATCTTGATCATTATCTGGAGAGTATTATAATATGCCTCTAGACAAATGTATGTATACAAATCTAAAGTATTATCTAGTATTATAGGGAACGTGCTTATATCTGATCTTATGCTTTTTTAAAGTTATGTAAACAGCAAAGAATTGTAGCAAAATCTTGAGAAAACAAGATCTAGTTTACTAACCTTTGAGGAGGTGAAGAATGAGAGGATGGTAATAGCATGTGAGCAATCTTGTCAGCATCATGGCTGCAATTGATTACATGGTTGAAGCACAGATATCGTCCATAGGCTGAGATGTCTTCGAACACAGAAATGTGAGCATCTGCAATGAACCTGAGATCCACGGTGACAAATACACCATCCTCGTACATCTCAGCTGCTCCTTTTAGATAGGGATTTGTGATGGTTAGATCAGGAGTCATCAACAGTCCTGCATTTATGGTCACCATGTTTATGCCTCGGTCCATTGCCAGTGCCCAGGCTGACTTCTCCGCTAGTGTCTTTGATAATGCATGCCATAACTGCTCAAAAATGTCAAGAATCAATCCATATATCCAAGAACTATAACATAACTAAATCTTAATTTCTGATAACTCGTAGTACTGAGATTAACTTGTATTTCCAAGCAAAGTGTCGTTTAGTACCTTAAACTTCTTGCAAAAATTGATGTCACTCCAATTCCTTTCGTCGAGATCAGTGGAAGACGTGTTGCGAACTTCATTCCATATCACAGCTGTTACAGAGGAAGTGAAAACGACCTTTTCCACTGTATCTGTTCGAGCACATGCTTCCAGCACGTTGTGTGCAGCTCTCACCTCAACTTCTGCCATAAATTCCTGCACCCAACAAAGCCACATGCTTGTGTCTTCATTTCTTTCTCTTAAATTGATGTTTCCAGCTGTATGTACTTTGTTATAACCATGCAAACTACAAGTGCTTAATCCAAAAGATGGAAAAAGTAAAAAAGGACGGATAATTAATTATTAGGCACTGTAAAAAGGATTAGGTACATACATGACTTGATTATGAAAACAGTGTTTCACCGTGCATATGCATTGACCCTTTGTAGGGCATGCATACTTGCTTGGAATTAGGAAAACCACTTCTTAATTTTGGGAACTCTTACAAAATTAGTACAAACATATATCTTACAAGTTTAATTATGTTAACTATATCAACAATAGAGAGGGTTCAATGACTCCCATCAATTTAGAAAAGATTGAAATGAAAGAATTAAGTAGAACATACATCATAGGTGGAGTGGTCAGAGGGAGGCTCAAAGCAGTAAAACAAGCCGCAACACCCCTCCAGTGCATTTGTTATGCTGTGGTAGTCAAAGAGGTCTGCATGGAAAACCTTTAATTTTTCATTACTGCATGGCAGTCCCCCAAATGATTGGAATTCACCTGCATATTATCAACAAAAAGAACACAATATTTGTAAAAAAAAAAAAAAAACCGTTTAATTTTAATTATTTCACTTAGATTACGATAGAAATTTCAAACTATTAAATCCAAGCTCCCACAAGTTTATCCATTAACGGAGTAAATATGTATACTATAAGATGATGCAGGTACTCAAAAGTTTTAACAGTAAGGAAGTGTCGATCCCGTTAGTAGAATGAAAAAAGGTGAAGGAGATAAAAGAGCGGGAGGAGAAGCTAACCATGGTGTTGGACTGCAGCATGGACAGTGTAGCCTCTATGCAAGAGCAAGTGCACAAGGGCGGAGCCAAGGTGGCCGGAGGCATCCATTACACAAACTGCCCTTGCATTGTCAGGTGATGCCATGGTTGATAGAAAATTGTTCTACAATGCCAACAACAAGAAGAAGAAGGAAAGGCTCAGAAATGGAAAGTAGGGGTCCGGGGGGGAAGCATAACAGTATTTATTGTATGAGGTAGAAGAGAGGAAGAGAGCATTGAAAGAGTTTGGTTAATTAGTGATGGTTGGGCAGGTAGTGGTTAGCTGATGGGGAAATGGTGTAGAGTTGGCCTAAAGTAAATTGAAAGCGAGGGATAATTACTTATTAGGCAACTGCTGCAAAGTGGGACCTATGCAAGCTAAGACCTAAATTCATGACTGCAAAAATTTTTAAGACAAAAGTTACACAACTGTCTTGTGCTGGGCTTTTTAATTTTGAGACGTGTGTAACTGTTACTTACGCTTGGTACTAATAAATAACCTCTTGGTTGCACACGTGTTTAAATCTCACTTAAACGTCTCACTAATCCCTTTGTTAGCAATATAAAACACATAGTTGAAATGTAATGTGATTATACCTTTATGTTATCAAATGATATAAAATAATAAATGATATTTTGATTAAAAATAATTAATTAAATCGTTAATCATATTGATTGACACAAAATGAAAATATAAAAATTTTATTAAATATAATAAAAAATAAAAACTTGATTGAACGTATGTAATTCTTACATATAATTTATAAATTTAGAAATTATAATATATATACTCTTCAATCCCATGCATAATTTTGATCCAAGTTTAACATGACATGGAAATTAAGAAAAAAAATATTTTATTTTAGTTTATCTTTTATAATTTTTTTTTATAATAATTGATGACAAAAAAAATCAAATATTAAAATATTACATATATATTGTGTTAATTAAGTGTATAAATTGAAAACGTGAGGAACTAGATGTGATCTATATTAAACTTAAATATACGTATCTAGAAACGAATGATAATTTTTGTGTGGATGTGGAGTCAATTGGCAAATTACAAGTCAATTATTGAAGCAAGGAGAAGAGCTGTAGCAGTAGTAGCAGTATGAATGAAAGGATGCTTTGGTCTAAGGTCAATCTCGATGGCAGTTGTCCATATCTTTCCTCGAATTAAATTAAATTAATCTTAGCTTTAAATGTACCAAGAAAGGGTAAGAGAAATGAAAGGGGATGAAGTGATTGACATCCATAGCTTTGACAAGTTGAAAGCAGTGAATGACTTCTGGGTCAATGAGCCATTTGACATTGCTATGGCCACGTATATAAATATATATATATTTATATTAGGAGGACACGATTTTGCATTAAACGACCGGCCCTGCATACTCCAACTGAATTCCTTTTTATTTTTTTTCCTACGTCTGCTTTGTTTTGTTTTTTTTAATTAAAAAAATTTTAATTTTTTTTTAAAAAAATCATGCACCGTTCGATACATGAGTACGTTTATCTTGCCTTGATAGAACTTTCTATGCCATTCTGTTTGTTTCTCTCCATTTTCGAAATTGTAGAGAAGACTCAAATCGTTCCGTGTCCATTTGCTTTCCTCCGCCACCACCCCAACACTTATCTTCCTCCATCTTGCATTAAAGTTTCTTGACATAATATCTGAATTAAGCTTTTGAATTTTTTAAATTATTTAAAATATTTTTTTATTATTTTACTACATCTAATTCAATTATATTTTTATTTTTAATTAAATAAATTTAATAATTAATATTTAACTAATTATTATTATTATTATTATTAATAAAAATATCATTTATTATTTCATATTACGTAATGCTAACGTGACATACTGATATGTCATAGTAAATGATGATATGACATATTTCATATTATATGAAAACATAATTACATAACATTTCATCTTCCACGTTTACGTCACATGACATAAAACATGATAGGTGATTTTTTAATTAATAGTAATCAGTTAACCATTAATCATAAAAATTTATTTGATTTAAAGTAAAAATATAAAACTTGATTGAATGTAATTAAAAAAATATTTTTTTTTAATTTTTTTAAATAATTCAAAATCTTTTTAAAGCACTATATCAAGCTTTTTCTTTTTTTTTTGACGTTAAAGTTTCAACTTTGAACTTTTTTTTCTATTTAAAGATCATCCCATTGATTAGCTAATTAAAGTGATAAAAAAAAGTAATAAAAGATGCATATATTCCTAGTAATTTGAAAACAAAAGTACTCTGTAAACCTAAAAATAAAGTGCCGACTGGAGCCGTCATCTACACTCTTTATTGCGAGGGTAACCTAAACTTGGATTAATTAATAAATTGAATAGTAAAATTAATAAATTTAACTTACATATATGGTAAAAAAAAATCACAATTAAGTTGGTTTTTTTATATGCATAACCATCATATTTAAACTGATATTAGTGAAAAAAAAACAATTTCACTGTTTTCTCTTTTTTTATTTAAATGTATAGTTTTGTTTTTGCTACTTTCTTTTAAAGCTTTGACTGTAGGCAAGCAGTAAAAGTTATTATCATATAATATCTACTAATTAAAAAGCAAGCAAACAAGGGTGCAGTGAAAAAAAAAAAATTAAGATAAAAGAAATAAAAAAACATATAATAACAAAAGTTGTTAATAATGTACCCTTTATATTTAACTTCTTTGCAGTAAAAATGTTGGTATATTCTTTTATAGGGAATCTGTGTTTACACTTAACATATAAATTGAAAAAAAAAAAAGGAAAGAAAAAAACTAACTAAAAGAAGCTTCGACTCATATTTATTAGAAGTGTAAAAACATATATTTTTTTATAGCTTGAACTCAACCGGCCAAAACAAATTAATAGCTTTTCAGAAGGAAATTTTTGATTAGAAGTTCAGAGCGCCTGATGAGTGTGCCAAAGTTTTGCCTGAAGGGCAAGAGGCAGATCATGGTGTCTGGTTCTAGTCCCCACAAAAAGCAATGCTGTGCCTAGTTTCCTCCTCTCCTATGACAATGGTGCCATGCTCCAACCCAGTGTCAGGTCAAAACCCTCCTCAGCCCTCACTTTTCCTCTCCCTAAACAACAAGATAGAAGGACAAAAAGAAGAGAGAAACAAAGCCCCTTCTAGGCTACAATGCAGTGCTTCCTTAAAATATATAGTAGCATTAGAATTTGCCTTCCTTAAAAATAACAAGGGTTTAAAGAGGATAAAAAGAGTATCCTCTCTTTCAATAATCTAGCTAGCCCAGAAAGAAAGAGTGGCTAAACAATAAATTGTTGGGCACATGTTGGATAAGATAGACATTTTCAAAGAAAGCAAACAATGAATAAGTCAAATAGTCCACTTGGCTAGGAGTGGAAGTGGGAGTGGGAGTAGGACCCTTGACAAGACTCAGTGTTGCCTAACCAACATTTTCATGGTTGTCAAACCTTTGAGGTGAACTGGAGAAGGGACCCTCTAATAACCCAATATATGATGGTATTGTATCTCAATCCATGTTGTACTCACAAATTACCAAGTATTCGTATGAATATGCCATGTCTATTTTTATTATTGGCTTGGGATGTACTATTTATGACGTTGAGTTGAAGCAAAGCCATATCTGTTCTTCAGTATGGGTCCTAAGTCCTAACAATAACAAAAGCAACCACTTCTTAGTACCCAATGCATTTATTTTGTGGAGCCAAGGAACCCATCATCTCTCCCTCTTTCTGAAGGCAATGGACCCCCTTAAATTTAATCACCTTCTTATTCATCACATCTTATACTAGAAAAGAAGAAATGACAGAAATGATAAGATTTTAAATATTAGCATATATGGATATTTGCTTGATATTAACTAGATCCACCAATAAAGCTTTCCTGAATGTATAGGCAAAGGTTTTGAGGCCACTTGATACCCAAAGTTTTAATTAAATTCTCAGTTTGTGAAAGATTTCTTCGAAGAGGAGAGCTTGATTAGCATTTGAAAATTGAACTCATGCATCCACAGTTTAAATATTGAAAACTTTATAAAATTTTATTAATTGGAAATAATGATAGTAAGGTTTGATAGCGTTTCAATTCTATAAAAGACCAATGAACCAAACAATTAAATTATGAACCAACTGGCCTTTGTTATTATCTTCCTACACAAGCATCAATATCATTAGAGTAAATATCTAGAGCTCTTTGTTTTGAAATTTTTAAAGCATATGGATGTTAACATCACAAAATGTCTTAACATCATTTAGTTCAAGTGGATTAGTCTTGCATTAAAGTGCTTTTAACTTAAATTTTGATGGTTCATCCAACTGCAGGTTTGTTTACTCAGGAAGTGTTGCTAGTTTGAGAGTCATAATAATGATTCATATTGGTGCAGCTGCTGCTATTGACTTTCTGCATAGATGGGTAGAAGATATGGCTTAAGACTAAAACAAAGGGTTGGGTTTATCAACATATATCTAAGCTCCATAAGTTGCTCACAAACAATTGCATAACTTGCTATGTCAAGTACAATTGCTAAAATGATATTCTCTCCCTTTGAAAGAAAAATGAAAAGAAAAGAAGTAACAACTGCTTCATCAATGATGCCACCCTTCATCAACTCCTTCAATTAAATTTGGAAAATGGGAGTTAAAACAAGACAAAATATACAAATGGATCTTTATTTCATTCTCTGGTGCTTCATACCAGATCCTATTTGAGGAAGCAAAAATCATACACATGTTCAGAGTGTTTTCTGTTGTCAAAGAGGTTACAACTGCTACTTGGGACAAAAACAGCTAGAAAGACACAGAGATTTGGCTCTCAGAATGATAATTCTTCGGGTATTTCTTGAAACTTACCTGACAAAAAGGCATTATATTTCCCTTGAAGATCTCCACCTGAAAATATTGCATTTAGGTAAGTAAAACCGGACCCAACAATTGCAAAGGTTGCAAATAAAGAGGATCACAAAGCTTACCTTTAAGTTCAAATGGTGCAACCTTTGCTGATCCAACCAACTTCAAAAGATCTTTGCCTGCAAAATCAACAGGAAAAATAAAAAAGATATCATAAATAAACAAATCCTTAAAGCAGGAATTATCCAGCTCCAGCTTAAAAAAAAAAAATCCTCCAGACTTTTTGGTTACGGCAAACGGAACAGCAACTAACAGAAGATTTCAGGCTATGCAGAGTACCAAAATAGTAAACTTTTGTTTATATTAAGGCTCAATGCTGAAAATAATTTTCTGAGGATTTTAGAGGAATGGTCAAAATGCTGCCAGCATAATTACATAGTTGAAAACCCAGCCTTTGAGAGGTGATTCAGAATAGCAACATGGGAAGACAGATCCTAAAGCAATAAAAATTAGTTTGAGAAATCCTTAGTTGCTTTGTATCCTTTCTGAAAATTCATGAAGATGAAGCAATAGATTCTATTTGTTTCTTCATTTCCTTTCTCTGTGATAAGAATCAAGAAGAGAAGTCAACCTCGCTAACCCCAAGAAGACAATTATGCCATTCAGCAGTTGTTAGCGTTTGAAAATGCAGAGGTATAACTTAAATTTGAACCTTAAGATCATTTACTAAGGAATAATCTATCTTTTTATTAAAAATAACCCTGGGCATGATTCAGTACATTCTTCCTAAACAATAAATTATTACAAAAAATGTCCAGGTAGCTATTGAGAAACATTTTCATGATTTTTCCTTACCTGTAACACTCTTTCCTCCTTCACCGATATTAACAAGGAAGGTTGGTATTTGGTGCTCTTTTAACTACAGAAACAATTTAGATAGCTCATCAACTAGCAGTTAATGATGGCAATGGTTAATTTAACATATAATATATTCTTAGAATTAAAAAAAGGAATTACAAAAGCTAGTAAATTTTCATTTTTAACCTTGGAGAGAAGAGCCTTTGCAAGATCCAATGCATCAATACATGAAGGACCCTTAGCATAAGCAGGCACAAACTCCCCATTTTGATAGCCAGCCAAAAACTGATAAGCAGCTTGGCCTGGAGAGAGCTTTGCTACAGAAGGGATGCTCCCAGAACTGCAGGACACAGAAAATTTCACTGCTTTTAACAGTAAGGTCAATGTGTACAGGAAAACTATGTTATATTACACCAATTTGGGTACAATTTTTCTAATTCTTCAGGATTTACAAATAATATAGGAGCCAAATGGAACTATATTTTCATTAATTTCTTCAAGGACAGGGCAGGCAATGAGTGAACCATAGAGAAAATTACAAACACTCAACCAGTTCAAACCATACTGATATACCACTAGCAGTAAAATGATATGAATTGGGAGAAGGAATCTGAGATTTACATATATAAACAATATGGAAAAAAGCAGGTGAGGTCTCTACCCTTTAAGCCCCTTCAGGTGTTGGGGTCTGAGTTATGTTTCAAGAAACATGAAGGATTCTTCGAACATTTAGAAATTTCAATGCAACTACAAATATTTTTCTATTTGATGGTTGGGGTGAACTAGTTAATATATATCTGCTTGAAAGCATAACCATCTTGAGAATTTTGCCAGAAAGATGTCTGCACCAAGAGTGACATGCTGAAAGTCACTCAATGCCATAATTATAGGCAACAGTGCTCAATAATATTTCTTTTCCTTTATCTTAAAAACAACTTAAACTTCTCTTACAAAACTTGTTACCTCCCTACTCAACTTGGAGAACTAGCATTCTCTGGTTTCACGTGTTCTAAGAGAAGCAGATCAAGTGAGATGACGTGAGATGACTAGCCTATTAAGTTAAATGAACTCTTGTCTCAATAATTAATCTTCAAATTTAGAAAGATCTCTCTTGCTTGCATGCCATACTTCATGAATAATAAAAAGGAAAGAAAGACATTGATATCAGGGAATGTCTGATTGCATTGCATATTATTGTCAAAAGGAACTGAACAATCTTGATTCATTCTTTTACCTATCAGATGTTGCAAGGATAACAGCAGATGGCATTTTATATAGATTATCGCCACTGGATTTTTTGGTTTGAAACAAAGGTGCAACACCTTGAGGGGAAAGGACAACACCTGCATCTGCAGACACCAACAAATCTGCACAATTCTGAATGGCATTCTCAGGGGCAAACAAAAGAATCACAGAATCACCAGATACTAGAAGCCTGAAATTTCCAACCTAAAGATGTGAGTTACATACTCCACATTCATAATAACAATGACAAAGCAGCAGTTGAAGATTAAAGACTCTTACCTTGCCGCTAATGGAAGGCCTCCACGTGCAGATATAACTGGCCCAGATAAGGCTGCTAATGCTTCTTTGGTTCCATTTATATCAGCAAATGCTTTACCACATAAAATAAGTGAAGAACGCTCAACATCAGCAGCTATAAATCCATTACTTCCTTGATCTCCAAGCCCAACAGCATCCCCCACAGCCTCACTGTATAAATGAAAGTTAAAAGCTGAAATATTATGATTTATTAGATCTTATACTTTCTTTAAACACTATCAGTCCTGCTAGAGTTCATAGAAACAGGGTGATGAACCTGAAGGCTGCAAATAGAAACCAAGTAATGGTACAATTTCCACCACGAGGCCGAGGCACGGCCTAATTGGTAACAACACTTCAACACATTCAGATAATGGGAACTTTTATAATATATTTTGGGTTCTAGACCTTTTTTTTTTTTTTTGAATGGGGGACAGCCAGGGTTGTTTTGTGATCTTCTTTTTATGTGGTAACTACTAAAAGAAAGCATTAAATTTCAAACCTTATTGATGTAGCAGCATAAACTGTTAACGGACAAGAATCATGGGAAACAGCTCGAGTAGGAGTCTCCCAAAGAACATTAGAAAGTTTCAATACAGCAGATGGACCGTCACTAATCAAACGAACTTTCGCATCAAATTTTGGTGATGAACCTACAGCCCCATCATGGACAAAAATGTCTGAGACAGATGACATATGAGTTGTGACCTGATCAAATCAAGAATAGAACAACAAAAATTATAGATGGATTAAACAAAGCAGATGCAGTCTGCAATAGAATAGAAATTCAAAAAGCAACTTTAAATAGCAACTATTGTGCAAACATGAATATGTGTGATCTTAGCACATTTCTAATTCTCTACATTTCAAGAACATCAAACATAATCCTTTTCTGGTTTCTCCTAAAAAAGTACCTAATGCTTCTTTGTTTTTTTCCATAAAAAAGACACTACTAGCGTTAATTTTTATTTACGAATTTTGTCAAATTTCCAGCCAGCACCTCTCAGATACTAAGCTTCAACCTAGCCTAATAATGAATTTGATATTTCTCATCAGTATCATAATTGATCATGCCTACCATCGTAAACAAAACGTGGAGCATTTTGTAGGAGCATGCCATCATCATAAATTACTAATGACTATCAAGGAACCAACTCTATTCTCTAACCATGCACATACATAGGTGTGTGTGAGATGCATGTGAGTGAGTTGGCTAGTGACTACACACAATAAAGTTTTCATTCTTATCTCTAAGACTAAAGGCACAATAAGAACAGAAATATTAAAGCCACGAAACAAGACCTACCTGCTTCAAAAGTTTACTATATTGTGCTTTTGAAATTGCTGAAGCTCCCCCTAGAATTCCTCTAACATGAACTGGAAGTCCTGACAAGGATTCTGATAAAAGAAACAAGAAAGAAGAAAATCATAAACACCTAACAATAAAAAGGAACAAAATGCCATTTCACTCAACATAGTGAAAGTTTTACCTGAAACGGTTGCACCTTTCTGTTGCAACTCAGAAGACTTCAAGTTTTGGAAAGCTTTATCCTTCACAATCACACCTTTTCCAGCCAGAGCCCAATTAAGTCCATAAGAAAATCCAGGGCTTTCTCTATATTAAAAGAATCAAAGAGCAGATAGATAAGGGTACAGGTCCATTAAGTACAAAGCACAGAGTATATCACATACTATCACATGTATTATGCAATTAGCATTTTCATGTTTCTTACCATGAAAATAAGACATGAATCAGATTCAAACATACACATCAAGCCTAAAATGTCTATCTATCAGAAGCAAAAACAATGAAACTCCATAGAACTTAATCAATGGCTGAACTGAAACCATTTAAAGAATTCAGTCTTTCATGTTTCACTTAACATATAACTAGTTAGGAAAGATATATGTTGCTTTCCTGATTTAACAGGTAAAACCAGGAGGCAACATTCAGACACCAGAGACATACCAAAAGAAGTGTCAATAAATTGCAGTATACTTGATCATTAGCGACACCCATCTAATATAGAAGCTTTGAGAGGGGAAGCAAGGAACCAAAATTGACTCACTGAAGTAAGAATATCATGTCAGCTAGTTAAAATCATTTCAGCTTATCTACCTGTCTTTTTCAACCAAAATTTTACCTTGGGAATACAACTTTTTCCTCTTCCTCCTCAACGAAGGGGGATGAAACTGCATTCTGCAAAATCCAAAACCAAATAATACTATTAGGTGACAAATAGTTCTGATTAAGCACGAAAAAATACAGAAAATGCATAGGCACATAAGTAAATGAACATTGAGATTCAAAAAAATGTGTAAGACAAAATCAAAGTTGAAGCATGGATGCATTGTCGGTTACAGAATGTGATTCTTGTGGATTTAACAGAACAATCATGTTGAAGATCAAATAATGCATGCAAAGACATAGCTAACTTTAACACTGTTCCAAGGAAAAATCGGAGGAATTGTACCAAGAACACATTAAGAAGATATTTAAGAAAAATGCCCTTAATCCTAGAGATGAAAAGAAAAAGGATAACAGAAAGCACAATGGTCTGTTTGTTGATATGACTATGGTTGATTCAAAGTGTCAAGTTTATTGCTATAAACATATAATGAACAAATGAGATGTCCAAACTGTTTCTATTCTAAAAGGGGGGAAGAAGCAGAGGTAATAAGCTTTTAAACCTAGAAAGAGCAACAAAGAAAAAAAAATGCAAGTACATTTTACTCCTACTACACAAATTATATTCAAAAGAAAATGTCTACATCTTCGACAATTTTGTTAATTCTAATTTCACATTTAAAATTTAAGGTTAGCATATCTTCTGGTACATCTGAAAGCTCAGTGAGTTTGGACTACACAATCGGAGTTAGGCCCTCTCTCCAAAAATCGAAATTGAGAGCTTCAAGTTGAAAGTTTAAAGTTCTAACAATTAAGGCAAAAATGTTAGCATTATTACCACTAAATTTCAAGCAAATGTAGGAATACCCTTTTGACATTTGCAAAGTCAGGTAAACCCCTTTATTAAAAAAACTGAGTAAATCCCTATATTTAAAAGAGCTTAAAGATTCCCAGAAACCCTAATTCATATCAATGAAATGAGAGCGAAAGTCAGCTCATTTCAGCTCCAGTTGAATACAAATGCCAAATACTCAGGTCCAGCTAGAGAATCTAAAGAAACAAAATCAAGATTAAGCTAAAAGACCCAAATGCTCAAAATATCAAAAGATAGAAACGTTCATGTCAACAGAGATCGACCCACATCAACAAAAAAAAAAAAAAAGAAAAGCAAAAAATAATTGAAAACAAAAGAGACTTACGCGTCGAGATGAGAGTAAGAAAGGAAGAGTGGATCTGGAGGTAGAGGAACGAGACAAAGACGATGAAGTTGTTTGGATGAATCGTCTCAAAATAAGGTTCCTCATTTTTGTTTTCCTAGCTGAAAAATGACAAAACCCCCTCCGAGAAAATGGAGTCCAAAGGGGCGGACTTTGAGAGAAAGAGAAACCCACAATCAGTGTTTTCTTTGTTTTTGTTAACGTTGAACAGTGAGGTGAGTTACTGAGTTAAGCCCCCGACAGAGAGAGAACCGAAAAGAGAAATGGGCTTTTAAATTTGGGCCTTGGATTTTGAAAGAATTGCGTCATTTTGAATCTGGGCCTTGGATTTTCAGTCCATTTATATCATGCTGAGTTTTGGACCAGTTAGTTTGTAAGCCTTTTTATTTTCTTGTTCAGTATTTAGTAATTAATATTTAAGAAATGACGAAAGAGTTGAAAATTATAAAATTTTATTGCTTATCATTATTTCAGTCTTTTCTTTTGAAGTTTCGAATAATTTAAGCATAATCCCTCATATTTATACTATGCTCTGCTTTTAGTATCTCAAACAGTTACGGCGTAAATAGAAATCATGCTTCACTAATTTGTAAATGCGATAAAAGTAACAATTTAACGTCCGAGAAGTTTTATATTTTACAAGGTAAATCAAATAAACAAAAGAAAAATGAAAATTCAATTCATGATTGGAATACAAATACCGCAAAAAATTCTCAAAAAATAAAATATTAAGAGATGCTGAAATTGCTAATATCACATGGTTTTAGAGGATCGTATTAGCAACCATTTTATTCTCATTTGGAGCTCAATATCACATTGTACTCTAAATATCTTTGGTTTCTAAAGATTTTTCAAAAATCTCAATGTAATTAAAAATATCAATCAATGTTTTATAATCAGATATTTTCTATCACTCAATCTAATTAAATAAGATTAAAATGCCTTATAATCAAGTAAAAGAATCTTATCCTCCGAATAAATCATTACTATATTTAAAAAGTAACGAGTATTCTACTCATTGACATCTCAACATCTAAAATCTAATAGTTAAACCCTGCTCAGTTAAACCGTAAAACACAATTAGCTAGGTAAGCTTTACATATTGTAGGAAGCATGGATACCACGGCAAGGAAGTTTGCCGCCTTGTAAATATCATATATTACTTTCGGACAGAAATCAACTTTACAAAAGAGCAAATATTATACAGCTGGTAACAATGAAGCAGAAATGTTTTCCAAAAACCTGCAATTGCAAGAGAAAACACAGCTTCGCTTTAACCAAACAATGGATTGTGATCTCCCCTGTCCTATCTTACTTTGAGATAAATATTCCACTCCAGCTATCCTCAGTAGAGATGGATATTTCAGCATCGACTTTCATCCACTAACCCTGCAATGGTGCCCCAGCATTCTCCACTGCTCCAAACTGCTTGAAACAACATGCATGGACATATGAATATGTTAAGTGTCGTCAGAATTTCATATACTCAACGTTTGGTGTTTTACCTTTAGAGGGTGCCTCTATCCAAGGACCGTTCATTATGTTCAGAATGCTACAGGCCTCGCTATATTCCAGATTTGGTAGCAACTTCGGTGTAAGTAGGAAACACCTGCCACAATATAGGAACAAAACTTCAAGCCACTATAAATAGTGCAGAAGCAACCTAGATGGAACACACACCTTGCTTCTATCAAACTGTAAGAATATTAGATAGTTCACATATTCGGAATTAGAAGCAACTAGTACATATCCCTTCAAACCAGTCAACATTTGACAATCTACTAGACAGAGGAAAAGTTTACCATAGTACCCAAAAAGAAAGAGTAGGACAATTGGTGTATCAGCAGTATCTACTAAGCCTTGGACTAGGAAGAGTAAGAAGCTGGACTTTACTAATGTGCGCCTATTTTTTATCAGCCCCAACTCAATCAAGCATTAATCCAAACTAGTTGGTCCACTACATTAATCCTTCTCTTTTCAGCTAAGTTTAAGGCCAACTTTCTGAAAAGTTTTAAATAGGAGTATCAAGTTTATGCTTGCAAAATCATCTGTTTTGAACATCTGATTCCCAGCCTATTCTGTCTCTCTTCATTTTTGTTACCTATTATGATCAACCTCAATGTATAAACTTAGCACAAGTCAATGAGTACATGGATAGTGGTAAAGCCTTTTCTATGACAACTGCATTTGTAATGTAAGCTTTACAACCCTTAATCAAATCATGGTCAGAAAACTAGGGGAGTTACAAATAAAACAGAAAAAGAAATAACATTTCCCACCAATGTTAGTTCTTACTGTGGTGTGTTAGGTTGGGTGGCAGCTCTTACTAATTGCTGAAACATCTTCCTTTCATTTATGGGGTCCATTCCTGGGAGAAGGAAAGAAAGAAAGAAAGAAGAAAAATCAACCATGATAATTTTCATGCAGTACATATCTGCAAAAGGCAGTGTAGAAGTTGATTGGTGCTTACCTTGGTTAATCTCATCAACCACCCTAAAGGGGCAATTAGTAAGATCTTGTAGAGAAACAAGATAAAGAATAGTTGAAACAGATCGCTCCTACAAAGGCGAAATTCAAAATTGCAGTGAGAAAATGCGTTTCCAAATCACATTCATGAATAAACGAATTTGAATTTGAATACCCCTCCAGACTGATGGTGAGCACTGAGTACTTGAAGTTGACCTGTTTGTCTGATTGGATAATAAAAAATCAAGAAAGAGCAATAAAATTACAGAAACATAAATCACATCTGCAATTCTACTGTAGAAAATAACATGGTCTTGGAATCATCGTCATATATTATAAAACTCAAAGTAGTAAAAGATACCATGGACATATAACTTACACTGCACCTAGACCCATAAACAAAACAAAAAAATTATTCTCTCACTATCAATTGTCAAGTGACAAATTATTACAAACAGGGAAATATACAGAATCAATCTCAAAAAATAGGTATTTGACAAAGTTATACTTCATAAAGGGCTCAGTTTAACTCTAATATATTATGGATTAAGCAAGGGTAGAGGTAGAGTCATTCAGTTTTCATTTATTCCGGTCCAACTGGCAAAAAAGTGATCAAAAGTACAGAATGTTGGAATCACAATCGCAACTAACGATGTCCTTTTTATGATATATTTCTAATAAAACTACATCACACTAGAGTCATTGTTATTTGCTTGCCAATGAGAAACTTAGATGGAGAATTCTCGAGTCGGCAGCATCTCTATCAATCAAGAAAGCACCCCAGAATTTAAGCCATAGTGACCTTGATGAGAACTGTGTATTGGTGAATGGATTCCCAGGCAGAAAAAAACACAAGGTCTAACATTTACTAAATCTTCAAGTTGCATTAGGGCCATTATGTTCAAAATATTAACCTTGAAGACAATATTTCATTCAGCAATTTTAAAACCAGACATCATAAGTCATGAGCACATGAATAGCAAATGCCAACACCCTTTAATGTAATGTTGTTTATGGATTACATAGATCTGCCAATACTGCAAATATCACCCTTTAAAAAATTAGCTCTTATGTTCAAAAAATTTTGTTCAAATTATAAACGATCCCATATAGCAGACATATCCCTGACATCACTCAAAAACCAAAACATCAAAACCTCATATTTTATTTTTAATAGTGTAAAAACCTGATCGCAAGCCATAAGAAACCCACCTGAACTTCACTTTTATAAGTATTCCAAACTGATCAAAATCGGTGTCATGCTCGTCTGAAAGAAAACATTAAGTCAGAAAAGGCAGCCACAGCTCAGGACATAATGAACTCTCTAAAAGATAATAATATATGATACCCAATGAAACTTCTCCTGCAATGGCCATCTCTTGGAAGTTGCGACTGAAAGTTTCATTTATCTGATTAACAATATTTCTCAATGTTGGAAGCCAATTTCCCTGCATGTAAGTGACAAGATCTAATTGAGGTATTGAAACAAATTTGAGATAACCATCAGAAAAAAACAAAAAATAATGGTATAACCACCAAATTGTTTTAGAATCAACAGAGGAATGAGTAGTTAAAAAAAAAAAACACCACCAAGCCTTTCCCCACAAGGTAGGGTGTAAGCCTTTAAAAGCTTCATTAGATGGCTAACCAAAGTCAATAATCAATTCATGGGAAACAATATTAACTTGAAGAGACAAGACAGCTTTAAAAGAGACAAATTCATGAGCAAATGATAACAAGATAAATTTGCAGAAGGAAAAGATTAAGGCTCTTTTTTATACTTGTTTTCGCTATTTGCTTTCACTACTTCAAGAGTTGCAAAAAGCCAACAGCAAATGATAAAACCAAAACCATATTTGATTAAAGATGAGTAAATAATTTAAATATAATGTACATACAAAGACATTTGTTCTGTATAAAGTAAAGTCATACTTCTTTTAGAAGTAAAAACATGCATTTGAATATTTATAAAACTTCATTTATTATTTATCTATTTTTTATGACTGTGAATTTATTCATCCAAAGAAGCAGGATAACCTCCTAAAGTAGTTTTAAATTTTTAAAAATTCAAATTTACTAGTATCTATTTTTGTGTTAAACACATCTTTAAGCAAAAAAGTGGCAAATAAACAACCAAACAAAAGCAAGTAATAGTGGCCATGCACTAGGGCTACACAGGATATTGAGAGGAGACAACTTAGCATAAGATGAAAACCCAGTTTCTTTATTTGCAATAAAGAAAAACAAAGAACTTCTTGAATTATCTGGACCATTTGATCAGACTGTTAACAATTTAAAGTTGAAAATTCATTGAAGAAAATACTGAAATCTGAATGAAAACAAAAGGAACAGGAGCGAGAGAAGACAGCTGGAAATAGGAGGTGAGACATGTTATAGAAAGCCAACTGTCAAGTCTCCTTTAGACACACATTCCAAATAATGGATGTCTCTGTTTCAGGCCTCACATGGTCATAATCAATCATTACCACAAACTAGGAAGCAGTAACAAAATCTGCTTTCATAATGCAGCAAGTCCTATTTACAACAAGAAGCAAGAAGATTATCCCACCTTCAGGGCATCTATATCGGCTAAGCACTTTTGTAGTTCCTTATTATCTGCTTCCAGTTTCGCAGATATGGTTTCAATCTGTGATATTAATGCACTACGGATGAGACTTCAGTAACATACCAAGAAAAAAAAAAGAAGATATCAGAAAAACACCTGACACTGACGATCTTCATATTCCTGCAATATATTCCGGTTTAGGAAGACAATAGAATTGGCTTGAGAAATATTGTCTTGTATAGCAGCCTCCAATTCCTCAATTGTAGTTGGCATCTTCAGGTAAACATGGAAGAATTAAATAAAATAAAAAAATCTAAAGAATAAAAAAGCACAAAGAATTCAAGTTGAACTGATGATACAAGCTAGTGCTCCAAAAGAGGTTTTGAAATGAACATCTGACACGCATAAAAATTACATGAAACACAAAAGAAGAGTCTTCATCATTTTTAATTCCTATTTATAAAATAAAGCCAGAAAACTGTAAAATCCAAATTAGCTGAGGCCTTAAAATATGCAACTCATCATCTAACCTAATGACAGAATAACAAAAGCAGTTTTGTTGATTGCATATTTCAGTCCCAATCCATGCTCAGTCAAGCTTGATACACATAAAAAGTTAGCTAAGGTCCAATTTTACATGCACATATAGTTCATTTGTTAACCAATATTCTCCTGGGATTGAGCCAAACTTGTTTCTTAATTGTCCTGCATAACTGCTTTTATGCGGATTTACTCCATTCATGCCTGGAATCACAATTGTGAATTTGTGATGAATTTAACACTGTAAACTGAGTGAACTTTTAGTCATCTAAATTTCCAAGCCAGAAAAATAGTTTCTCACCAGAAATTCACAGGGAATAATTAATTTTCTTGGTTCTACATCAACTTGAAACAAAAACAAACCTCAAGAAATAACTTCGCAAGTTCAGGAGTAATGATGGCAATTGTTTCAGCATGCCTCTTGGCAGCTGACAGTTGTTGATGACAATCCTCTACATCTTTTTTACCTTATCAAAAAGAAAATTGGAAAAAGTCAGTACTTAAAAGACAATATTTGCCATGATAAAAACTCCCAGGAGATTCTTGAACATATTACTCCAGTATATCCTTGTAAAGCATATAAGCAAATCATTGGTTTTAGATTATCAGTCAACACAAATCATTAGAGCCAAAAGTACATGCACGTCGGGACCATCTAAGCTAGAAAGTATATAGGATATTAAATTATAAAAAATATTCCTTATACACGAGAAAAGAAACTGTATATACTAAAATCCATTCAACAAGAACAATAACAAACTAAGCCTTTCCCCAGTACATGGGGATATACAATAATCCCATCAATTGAAAAAGTTAAATCCACCCAAAGAACTCACTATTTGAAACATTTACATTAGCATTAGTCTTGCAAAGGAATGCACTAATGTAAACTTTTTCGAACTTTTATTTTTTAAAAAAGATTACTTCTACAAAGGAAGAAGCAATAGAGTTCTGAATAGTAAATCTGCATTTGAGCATGCCACCAATGAAATCTGAAAATTTCTAGCAGCCTGGAACTATTTTTAGTAAAATGCAATAAGACAGTTCTGTACATTAAATACATAAGGCAACGAGTTTCTATCAAGAGATGAATCTCTAATTACATTTAAAGAGTCTAGATTATACAAAAATAAGTAAATAACTCACAATACTCTAAGTGCAGTGAAGCCTGGTGAGCAAACTTCTCATGCTGCTTGAGATTGACTTCCAAGTCTCTAATCTATAACATTGCATGCAAAGCCAACAAAACCAGGGATTGATGAATCAGATATACCATAACATTCAATCAATAAGGGTAACTTATACTTGCAGTCCTTGATTTTTTCAAAGCTTCATTCCCATCCATGACAAAACAAAAAGAAAGTTCAAATATTTTGCCTACAAGTTTTATAAAAAAGCCAAATGTCAAACAAACATTAGAGACTTGACAAAAATTGCCACATCAAGTCCACATGCCACATGTCAAAAGTGAGATAGGAAGAAATCCAGATTGCCCCTTTTACGAAAAACACAGAGAGAGAGAGAGAGAGAGAGAACAAAGTTGAGGGTAAGCACTGAATCCAGCCATCTAGTAACCACCTAAGCATTGGACAACTGAATCCTGCAGTAGAGGAGAAAACAGAGAAAGAAACACAAATAGAAATTGTTCAGAGAGAAAACGAAGAAACAACTGGGGGAGGGGAAGCACCAAACCAGGCCATCTTTCCTGGTCTAGCATCAGCCAGGTAGATGCAGTGCTGAGACAAATAGATTTGAAAAGAAACAATGGAGAGGGAGAGAGAGACACTACATGCGGGGGGGGAGGGGGGGGGGGGGGGGGAGGTGAAGAAACAAGGATGGGAGAAAAAAAAAAGACAAAAGAAGAAAAACAGAGAGCTGGAGAGCTTCCAGCCATGCTGGCAACACCACCAGCTAATGGTGGCTGGGGCGATGGAAGAGGCAGGGAGATTAGGCAGAGAGAGAGAGTAGTGACTGAGAGAGGACAGAGTAATTTTGAAAAAGAAAATAAAAGAAAGAAATAGAAAAAGAGTTATAAGATAATATGCACATGCCAAATGGCCAACACATGGTGGATTCCGTCAAGTTTGTTATGATGACTGGCGGAGATTTGATTTTGACACATTTAAATAAAGGACACATGACAATTTTGCCACAGATAAAAATAAACTTTGTAAAAGGGTCACAGACTACAGGTGTAATTTACCCAATCAATAGAAAATAAAGTTACTCGTGTAAATTTCACCAAAGATACCTTTGCATCATATTCAATGGAGACCATATGTTTTTCAGCAAAACTCCATTTGCAGGAAACAGCTTCGACAAGTAAATCCTGTTAAAACAAAAAGGTGAAAGAACTAAGAATTTAAGAACAAAGTAATTGACTCAATGCACATATATTACATCACAACAAATGCCAAGTTGTAATTTGTTTCTGACACAATTTCCAATTATTGTCTGCACAGCAAAACAATGACATGGAAAGATCAACACCAAACATGAGCTTGAAAGGCATCTTCACCTTAATTTTAATTGCATGTTTAAACCGCTGAACATTAGATCTCGTAGCTTGATCAATGAGCTTAGCCACGGCTGTTTCCAGGTCAACACCTTCCTCCAAGGATGCTAATTTTTTTTGCCTTTGTTCTATAGTCACATTTGTATAGACATTCATTGTATATAAATGAGGAGAAGGAATAAGAAACTCTCTATGGCGACTGATGAAAATACAGAACTTACCAACACAGCTTTCCATTTCCCGCCGTTTTTGCTTCTCCCTTTTCCCAATATTGATCATCTCCTCCTGCAGAAAGTATGAGTTAGATGTATGTGGAAAGATGAGTTCCACAAGACAACCATACTTTTAATACTCAATTTTATTCCAAGTTGTGCATACAAAATCACAACATAAAGCAATCCAAAAGACATATTCATGTGTCAGCAACTCAGCATATAACATTCTGATAAAATAAAAAAGCAATGAAAAGAAACTCTTATTCTTTTAGTATACACGCTGTTTATGAAGTTTGGCCGCTTCATCTTCCAACAGCCTTTGCTGAATCTGCAATGATTTTATGCCTTCCTCCATATCAGCTACAGAGTTTTCAAGCTCATTCTTTCGGGACCTCAGTTTTTCAATTTCCCCGGTATCCAAGCCTTAAAAAGAGAGAAATAAATAAAAAAGAAGAATCAGCAGCTCAGAAAATCCAAGTTCATAGATTTAAGGTCAATCTAGAGAATGGTTAGAAAGGAAATACCACACAGTAGAAGACGCGAATCACGAACAGATTCTACAGTTCCTGATATGTGATTATCATATCTAGAAACAGACCACCGATAGTGGTTTTGAGGAGTCCAGAAATCTAAAATTCCCAATTTAGCAACATCATCAGCTTTCCGATCAGTTTTGTCAGACCCAATATACTGATGGAAGCAAGTAAAAGCAAGAAAACAGTATTAGAAATTACATCTTTAAAAATTCAGTTGAAAAATATATGTTGACCAAGGAAGTTTAAGGCATACTGAATGCTCCAGACCAAACTGTGATGTCAAAACCTCCTTTACAGCTGTGGGAGCATCGAAAACTTGGTCAAGCCGGGAATAGATGCCAAGTTCATGCATCTGCCCAATTAACAGAAAACACAAAACAAACATTAACTTGCTAAGATCTGCTTGGATGAAATATTGAATTTGGCCATAACTGACAGGTACCTGCTTAGAAATTTCAAAGGGTGCTTTCCGACCAGATTCATCTCTTACATAATTTAAAATGGGAACATCAAATGACTGTAGGTTTTTTACTAGAAAATCCCTATCACTGGAATCTTGAGTAATGAAAGACTGCAAATCAAAGAAAAGTAAACATAATAAACAGAAGATTGTTGTTTCCCACGAAACAGTAAAATTTACTTCACATGTTGAAAGTCTTGTATAGATAAGCAATGCAGCACTTTATTGAAAAAAATGAAAATAAAAATACAAGATGAATACAGAAACCAGATAAATGATATCCTTACTGCATAACCTGTAAAGAAAAGAAGGAAAGGAAGAGCAACAGAGAGAGGGAGTTCTAAGGATAATAATTATGAAAATTGGAGATAGTAGAATATTTCAGAACCAAAGATCACTTTTTTCTTTTTTGAGCAAGTAGCTCTTATTAAGTTTATTACACAATCTGCAGGATTCCATATCTTAAGGAGTCCAGTGTTGGAATAATCTAGAAAGCATCACACAAGTCAAAAATCAACCAAATGATACAAACAAAAAAATCTGATTCTAAAATTGATAGTTCTTTTAATTATATATCACATAGTGATTTGTGAGCAGTATGTGGATGAAACAGCTCCTAGTCTTCAATCACAATATGTGAAGCATAGACTACCATGCCAACTAACAATAGATATGAGAAATGAGAATGTTCTCAAAAGGTGTGATAGTCGAAAGTCTTCCACTAGACCCAGTCTACCAGACTTTGCATGAGAATGCACCCATGCAACCTCTGCCACAATCTTGAATTCTTAAAAAGACATCAATTTATTTCTAGCAAATAATTTAGCAGTTAGCCTAAAAGAAAATTCTGCTCAAATAGCACCCTCACAATTTTTCATGCTGAAAATGACAAATAGCTCTCTTTTCCGCAATCCTACTGAGCCCAATTACTGGAAGTAACCATTAATCACTCTGTGCTAAAACATATATTGCTAGGCCTAAAAGTGAATGTCTGTTGAACAGTTAATAAACAAGCTCAATTAGAGCTCGTTTAGATTCGTCTATGAAGCTTAACAAACAAGTTTGAACAATATTTTTAGCTCCAATAATAAACGAACAGAGTTTGGACATCAGTAAGCTCAACTTTTTTATGTTCATGAACAAGCTCATAAACCATTTATGAACAAGCTCGATAATAGTTTGTTATATTCGTAATAAGTTGACCTTTTAAAGATTAACATACTTTAATACAATTCAAATTGTGATTTAATCTTTATATTACAGAAAAATAGTTATAACATGATTATAAATCATTAATTATCTTTTGAACAATATATAATTGCAGAATAAATTTGTTGTGTGCTTAAAAATGGAGACATTATAAGTTTTAAGACATGCAAAAAGAGAAGAAAACTTCTCTCCCCTGTCAATCCCACAATGCCGGTTGAAACAAGTAAAAGGAGGAGGCTGCATCTAATGAGCCCCTCCCCAGCACATTCTTTGAACCTTTGAAGGGGTCCTGCACGTATTTAACATCAAGACCCATTTTGGCCCATGATTCTGGCTTACTGTTGGCAAGCTACAGTTGGACTTTTAATCCATTGTACTTTGAGTTTCAAGCCTTAAGTTCTTTGGGGTTTAGCCATTGCTTTGGCTTAAGCCAAGAGCTCAATAAGGGATCATGTTCGGCTTAGAGCTCACTTAACAAAGCCGAGCCATGTTCAAAAATACTTAAGCTGTTGAGCTCAATTATAGTTCAAGCTCAATAAATTTAGCTGAGCTGAGCCTAAACAAGTCAAAACTTGGATTTGCACAGTTCATTTACAGCCCTACATACTGCATTTTGGCCATCAGGGAAAGCTTTAGAACAAAGCATCAATATGCAACCCCTTGCATTCATGTCAATATGGTACGTTTTTGGCCCATGAATGAGCACTGCACTCTATTTACTAAGTTCCTTTGTTTAAATTGGTCAAAACTTTAATGCAGAAGATCTTGACTACCATGCATCATTGCCTACCAGATTTTTTCTCCAGTCATTTTCTAGCCAATTTCCTCGCATAACTAAGGACTCTGGACAGTGAAATGGGCAACAGGCATAAACCTCATACAGGACAAAGTAAATATATGTCGAATGCAATAGAAGCAACAGAGACTCTTAGCATCTGGTTGACATAAATAAACTCACAATGAACAAAAATGAGAAGCACTGAAATTTTGAAACCTCAACTTGTTATTGTTAAATATGAGAAAAATAATAATAAAAAAAAACAATAACGTTAGAGCATACTTTCCAGATGTAGTGAGCAACATGACCTTCCAAGAAATTAGCATGAACCTGATCTGCGACATTCACCTAAGTTTGCATTTACGTAGTCAGCAAAAAATGCTGCTATTATTAGCAATAAATACAATAATCTGAACCATGAAACATGTACCTCAAGCAATACAGGGCCATAAACCTCCTTGTTCAGTTCATGGCGATGCAGTTGAACCCATTCATAAGCATCAAATATCTTTTCTGCACCAGAATTCCGTAAAGCACGTAAAAGTTTGGTGTTTGTATTCTCCATATCTCTCAAACTGCAAAAAGGGGAAATATCAAAGAAATCAACAAAAGAAGTTCAAAAATTTTAAAAAGCATATGAACAGAACTTTAACTGCTTAAAAACTACCTATCCATACAGTTTCTCAGGGCTGTTTTCATTTGGCCTAGAGATTTTTCCTTCTCCTTCTTCTGCTGCATCTTTTGACGAGCAGAAGAAGTTAGCTCCACAATTTGACTACTTAATTTGTCCTGGTGAGAAGAATTTTGCTCAAAATCAGAAGGCAAGTTGTTAAAATTGCCAAAAATATACAGCAGAAGGAACATCAGTAAAATATTTAGACAAAAGTGAAACATGGTGTTAAATTATCCTACCAAATTCTTGTAAGCCATTACATCAGACATGTCTTCTAATTATAATCTCAGCTGTATAAAAGAGTAAATTAACACTCCCTATGTCCCAAAAAAGAATTAGTTCATATTTCCAATTTGGTTGAAATATTTCCCTATTTACCAAAAGTAGATAATCATTTATTCTTTATTTTACTCTTGCACCCATTCACTCTGTTATAAATCATCACAAAAAGACAAAACATAACCAATCATTGAGGGCAAAAGGCTACAGCCATGCCAAAACCAACTACACCACTCAAATTTTGTGCATTGTAAAAGGAGATTAATATTTTGAGACAGAGGTTGTTATAGTTTATCATAAACTTTCAAAAACATATAAGTCTGTTATGTATAAGTAATGGTTTACAACCAGTTTATGCAATACCAAGCTACCTCAGGCTCAGGGATTGCAAAGAAATAATAACAAAAAAAGCCAATTAATATGACTCACAATTTCCTCCTTAGGAGGCTCATATGCAGGCAGGTTCTGAAGGTCCTGTTCAGCAGCAGCAAGTTTCCTTTCAGCCTCTAATATTCTTTGTTTGCGAGAGTCTTCTTCTCTCCTCAAATCTTCCACTTCCTTGTATTTACCTCGCACTTGCACTGCCTAAAGTGTGTAATGACTCATTAAATCAATATACATGATACAACCATTCATGCAACTACATAAAAAAAATTGCAAAAAAGATATAAAAAGTTCAACACACCGCCTCATTTTCTTTCTGCAGAAGATCGATACGTTTCTTAACATTTTCATTCATGAGATTGCTAATGTGTTTACATTTATGATCAAGCTTTGCTTTCTCCTGCTTTTGTTTTCTGCAACCATCAATTTACTGATTAAAACTTCCACCATGATTACAGGAAGTATAGCAATAAACAAGGTGCTCAAAGGAGTAAAAAGTCAAAGTCAATAGTTATGGGCATGTAGCAGACAAATGAAATCTTCAGGATCAAGATTCAAATTAGTTAGCTATGAATTTTCATAAAGAACGTACTATTAACAAAACAAAACCGTGGTCATTTACTTTTGTTAGTGATCACTATTCTTCATAAAGACATTGGAATGACTTCCTAACAGAAGAAAAATATTTGAAACAAAAACTGATGCAAATTAAGGCCTGAAATGCAGCCTAAACGTACAATGTCTACACGCGTGAAGTGAACAGCAATCCACAATAAAAGTTGTAAGTATTTCTTATCAAGCAATATCTTTTGCATGGGAGGAGAAATGAATATTTAAGTTATTAATACAATCATAAGAACCAAGTCATCATACTCAATGGGCGCCTTAAATTCATTCAGTATCTTTGCAGCTTCATCCAACTTCTTCTCTGCATCCTTTTCCCTTTCCTGGGCTTGAAGGTATTCAGCCTTCTTCATATCATACTTCAGCCAAGGCAATTTCTTTTTCATGTAATTAACCTAAAATTTACAACAAAAAGGCATCAGTATGACATGGAGCACTTAAGTTAATAATAACTAAGACAAGAGGCAAACCTTTTCCAGAAGTTCATCTCTTTGGCGTACACGCTCAACATCTTTTTCTTGCTCAGCATTAAGGGCTATCAGCTGTTTCAAACTTTCTCCCATTTTTTCTACAGCCTAAAATAAATTGGGTGAAGTTCAAAGACATTGCTTCATAAAATCAATGACACCAGGAAAATGACAGTTTGAACTCACTTTTTGATATCTTTTCAGTTCACAGCTTTTTTCAACAAGAGCACAATGTTGCACTGGAAGTTGAGGATCACCAACTGCTTTTTCAGTCTCTTCGAGGAGCTGAATGGGAGTTAACTTGGCAAACTCACAGACCCTGTCTTGCGGTAAGAACTATGCCAGAACAACACCCCCCACCCCCCACACACACACAAAAAAAAAAAAAGCAACATAAAGAGATTGAACACTTAAGCAGATGCTGTAACAAGAAAAAAGAGAAAAAAAACACAGATACTTGCATAACATAAATAAAAAATTACAACCCATCCAAGACAATACAAAAATTTTAAATCTAACAAACAGTGAAGGAAATACAAGTTTGGAACCAAGTGTAAATCTCAAACTAGTTAGAAGCACGAACTGCTCTTCTATATTGCTAAAATTTGAATAAAAAACTTCTTTTGCATCCATTAAATATCCATCACCCTTTACATATATGATACGGTAGGACAAAATATGGGAGGGCAAAAAGGACTAGATAGAGAGAGGCAAAAGAGATAATTTAAATCACACCTACACCGCATTCACTAAAAAGCATGATAATAAATCAAAAAAGTCAGAATGGACAAAGAGGTATATTTTAATGACTATGTATTTTTGTTTAAGACCGAGGCTGACTATTTCATATATAATTCAAATGTTATAGAGAGGCTGCTGTTCATAAAAACCTGATGGTTAAGAAATACCTAAAGTGCAATGGTGAACTCCTCTAAGTTGGATATTAAGTCCATCATTTCAAGCCACTTCATGCCAAAAAGGCTGAAAGTTAGGACCATATTAGGAGACTCTTTTGAAGACTATGCAGGTAGAACCAGCATTAGATAATAATCCATTCCATCAAAAACAAATAAAAGTAAAAAATGGATAATAATCTATATGCCTTTATTGGTCTTTTGCTTTGGCTCCAGGTTCAACAACTTATTCTTTTTCACTTATAGAGCAACCTCATGCAAAAAAGCAATAGTGCAATATCCATATGATCATACTCTCCTCCTCTATGGATACCAAAACCCTACACTTCATTGACAAACATCGCAAAAGACAGATTTGAAGATTGTCCTTTTTGCCCAATGAAATTATACAATAGGCAAAGTTGATATGAAACTACTAAGACTAACAGGTTCAGATAAAACAAGCTCTATAGGAAATAAGCTCAAAATCACCGAATTTATGTCATACGGAGACATCAGATATGCAAAGTAAGTCATGTATGTAAGCCAAGAAAGATAACGCATGTAATCTCCAAATTGTAAGTTCTAAAACTCACTTGTGTCAAATTGTTGACTTGGATGTTGAATTTTCGAATTACTTCCAGTATCTCTCTTTTGGGCACAGATTTGCCTGTAAGTAAAAAAAATGTTAAAATTTTTCCTCTTTTCTAACAAGCAGAATGCTAAATCAAACCTTTAATACCCAATAGGTAGCTTCTTTCATAAATAGAGAGAGAGATTCCCAAGCAACTAATCTATAAGAAACTGGGACCATACACAAACAAAAAAACTTGACAAAAAATATGTATACAAGATGACAGGAAAGCCCTTAAGAAAAACATACTGAACACCTTGAATACAAGGAAACCTAAATAATATCCATGGAATTTAACTAAAAAAATCATGTCAGTCACCAGCCAATCCACTAATAGTGGAGAGAAAATTTTGTGCCATGAAAGATCCTTATTTACAAGAAACAAGAGGAAAAATCACAGATATATTGAAACCTAACTAATTTATGCACAAGTAGTTCCTAGAGTTGACTTCAAAGCTCTATGATTTCAATCAAACCTAACCATGAAAAATAAAAATATTCCATGATCAACCAAAAGTATTCTGATGGAGAGTGACTGCAATATCAAGAATTAAACATCTAACCATTGTACAACCACTCCGACTTGTTGCGTGTATTTATTTTACGGACAATGGTGCTTTGCTCCTCCTCAGTGTACCCCCTCAAGGAAATTTTAATATACCCAGACTCTTCCCCACGCTTCACATATGCTCCAATATTTGTGGCCCTCCCAAGCAACTGCACAAATCAAACACCACAGTCTTTTACAGTCTATAAAATATATGGGATAACAATCAATGAAACAATACCAACCTGAGGTTCACCGCCAAGACAAAGTGCGATAGCACATACAAGAGAGCTCTTACCGGAACCATTTGGCCCTATGACGAGATTTAATCGTGACCCTGGTTTGCATACCAAGTGATTGAAGGTCATGAAATTATGAAGCTCAATCTCAGTGATATTTCCAGGCAGATAGTCATCTTCGCCCCTGAAAGAAAAAAGAAACGAGAAAGTCAAAAATCCATTCAGCCTATTACATGGTTGCACGAAATGTGATCATAAGGAACGTATAAATGAAACAAAAATCCTAAAGACCCCTACTTTCTCGCAATTTCCCTTCTTTTCCTACCCTCATTTTCCCACGAAACAAACAGAGAAAAAAAACAAAAAGTCAAAAGTCAAAAACGTTTTGTATCTCCTCTTATCAACAACAAACCAAAATTCAGAATTCAAGTCCCGATTTTTCTCTTAATTCCGATCATTTTTTTCCCACATTTTCCCACGCTTTCTCGGCAACCAATCGTGACACTGAAAATCACCCAAAAGAAAAGATAACGGAAAATTTTAACAGAAAAAAAACCCCAATTTTCGACCACCGTGAAGAATACAGCATCTAAGCGACTAAAAGCATAAAAGCAGAGTGTCCAGACCTTGAAATTTTGAGGCGTTTAACGCGAGGTTCCTCCATAGGAAGAACAAGGAACAGCGAGCTAATCAGTCATTTGTAAATTATATTTGTGATTTTGGGCATGGGGAAATTTAGGAGAGATCGAAATCAATTTGAAACCCTAGCTGATGATTGGATCACACCATGGAATTACAGAACCCTAGTTTCGCAGAGAGAGTGAGAGAAGCTGAAAATGGCGGGAAACTATTGAGCCGAGCCGACCGTAGTTTTTTATAGGCCATATGCTTTTTATTTTTATCTTCGAACAAATATATCTAGCGTTGAAGAGTTATAGTTTTCTGTTTATCCGATTGTTTTGAATATTTTCTTTTAAATTTCTCAAAATTATGTGTCTTTTTAATATCTAAAATTTTATTACATTAAAACCATAAAATTTCCATTTCATAAAAAAATAAAATTCTAATATTAAATAAATTAAATTTTATTCATAAAAAAAAGGTACATAAATTTTGAGATGGAAAAAATAATTTTATTAAAAAAATGTTTCACATGGTGATTGGAAATTATAGCTGAATCCTTTGATTAATTTGAAGAATATTGTTAAAAATTGACACTGATTAAATTATTATTTAAATGAATTGGAAAATGACACATCCATCCCCGTGGACAGAAGGAAAAAAAACTTTTATTCTCTAATTAAAAATAAAAAAAATAAACATAAAAATTCATTAAGTGCTCAATTATATAAAAAACTAAATAAAAGAGACCAAGTGGAAGATAAATAATGCAGGTAGAATTGTACTGTAGGATAAATAGTATGCCCTGGCTTTAAATTGTCTAAAGTCTATACACAAAGATTATGGCTTCCAACGTTTCCATTCACTTGCAGCAGTTGTCCAACAAGATTGCCGTTTCAACCGACGATAATGGAGTTTCAGGAAGCTGACTTTTCAGAGAAAAAGCCACCACAATCAGATAATAAAAGACCTAAGATTGTTATAGAGATTCGTATCAAGAATAGTAATAAGGCTACGGATGATCCTGCTACTCACTCCCATGCAAATGCAACGACGAATCATGGCTCGGACAGAGGAAGTGATTAATCCTCCACGGCTTCCAAAGCATCTTCTTCTTTGAATGTGTTGATGATCGAAACTAAACCGACTCAGACAATGACTACCGATCAGCCTGAGAATCTTGTTAGAGATCAGTCGAGGAAAGTAGTGGGAGCTCCGGCAAAGAAGAAGGAAAGGAAGCCGCCTTTCTCTGTTACGCTGTCCAGAAAAGAGATTGAAGAGGACCTTTTTGATATCTCAAACTTGAGAAAGAAGAAGCTGAAGAGAAACCCTGAGAAAAGATCCAGGGATGTTCAGCGACAACTTGATCGTTTGTTTCCAGGTTTGATGTAAGGTTGCGATGTCCAGGGTTCCTGATAGCCATGGCCAACATGGAATCAGGAAAGTAGAGGGTAGGAACTTGTAGTTTTAGTGGGATTTAATTTCCATGTTTATATTTTCTGTAAATTTTCTTAAAGTATTGTATTGTTTGTCGTTGAGCTCTTTTAATTGTTGTTTTTTTTTTTTGTTTTGAGAGAAGAAAATTTAAATTCATACTTTTTAAATAAAAATCATATATTAATCAATAAATCAAACGTTTTAAGTACTCTTTAATTGTTATTTGATTTTTTTTGTTATTTTTTTTATTTGAGTTTTTTTTTTTGTTGTTTTTGTCAACTTTTGGATTTTCCCTTTAATATTAATTGATGTTTTTCTGGATGGGGATATCAAAACTCCTAATTGTCTGTTAACACTCCTTACTGATAACTTGTAATTGTATTTTTTACCCTCATTTAAATAATTTTTTATTCAAATCAAATTTTAATTAATTATATTACTATTTATATATTCACACTCTAATTAATCTCAATTGCTCTTGCCTTTTATTTATGCACCCTTCTAACTCTCCATAACTTCCTGTTGACTCTTTGTTGCTTTCTCCTATATTCCTAAAACATGAACTTCAATGAAATCTCTTACCCATAGCTTAGAATTGGAGTTAAATTCTTATCTTGACATGCTTTCTTTTGGGTTATTTTTGTTTTCTTTTTATTTAAATAATTTTTTTATTTTAGAAATTCTGCTTAATATAAACTTTTTGTCAAATTCATTTGTCTAAATAGTTGTTTCCTATCTATTTTAGTTTAAAAGTATAAAGTTTAAGATGGAATAAAAAAGAAATAAAGACGAATATCGTTGCCGCAAGTTTAGATGCAAGTGAAAGTATCTCAATACACACTATAGTTAAAAGTAGGTAGCAAACTCATCTCCTAATGATCAATTATGTATGTCAAATTGTTTTAAATATGAGTTTAATCATAAGGTTGTTTGGTGGTAGAACAGATGATTGCGTTTGGGACTAAATATGGATTCAATGAATTGGAATTGATTGAAAAATCAAATGGGCTTATTAATTTATTGTTGGATGCTTAGTTTTTGTATGAGTAAAAGACATTTTAACTTATAAATAATTTTGGTTAAAATATGTGCATAAAGATTGTTAAATGATAAATACGTATACTATTTGTATTTTTTTTAAAGTTGTTTTTATGAATTTGCTATACAAATTTGCTTTTATGAGTTTCTTATAGAAGAATACTTTATCATTATATTAAAAAATTGTAAAGATTTCAATACATAAGTAAAAATACAAATAATTAATATTGTGGAATGTGAATAGACAAACATTAGTTTATTTAGTTAAAGTTTAATTTTAATAAAAAAATTAAAGTTATTTAAGTGAATGTAATTTAGTAAAGTACAATGTTTAGTTGTTAGTGGGGATTGTAAATAGCCAATAGGGAGTGCCAATAGGCAGTGCCAATAGCCTCTCCCTTTTCTTCTTCATAATTGTCCAATTTTTTGTATGTAAAATACTTTATTGAGAATTTAATATTTTCTATTATTTGGATAAATTATCAAAAATATTTTTTATTATTTGGATCATATTATAAAAAAACTTTTTAGTAACATTATAAAAAATCATATTATAAAAATATTTAAAAAAAATATTATAAAAAATAGACACTAAATATGGATTCAGTGAATCCACTTGATATTTTCTTCTTTGCTTTGGAATTGGTTAATTCATCAAATAAGCTTATTTATTGCTGAATGTTAAGTTTTGGCATCAGTAAAAGGCATTTTCACTTGTAAATAGTTTTGGTTAAAATATGCACGTAAAAATTGTCAAATGATAAATAAGTATGCTATTTGCTTTTTTTTTTTTTTCTGAAGTTGTTTCTACAAGTTTGCTATACAAATTTGCTTCAGCATATGATCAAGTTTCTTATTATTAAGATGTGATTTTTTATTAAGTTGCAATTATAGTAAAAAATTGTAAAGATTTCAATAAATAAGTAAAAATACAAATAATTAATATTGTGAAGTTTGAATAGATAAATATTAATATAATTAATTAACTTTTAACTTTAATAAAAGAAATTCTTTAAGTGAGAGTAATTTAAAAAATTACAATGTTAAGTTGTTAGTGAGGAGTGTGAATAG
Source organism: Theobroma cacao (assembly GCF_053813885.1). NCBI lineage: Eukaryota > Viridiplantae > Streptophyta > Magnoliopsida > Malvales > Malvaceae > Theobroma > Theobroma cacao. The sequence continues at coordinate 40,439,534 of NC_142643.1, read as the reverse complement.
ATAATAAAGAGTGCCCATAATTTTCCAATTTTTTGTATGTAAAATATTTTATTCAGAATTTAATATTTTTAGTTATTTGGATAAACTACTAAAAATATTTTCTATTATTTGGATCATATTATAAAAAATCTTTAATAACATCATAAAAATATCAACATTCAACAATGATGCAATAAATGTAAAATGATTTTAATATCTAAAATTTTATTACATTAAAACCATAAAATTTCATTAAATACATTAAAATTAAATTTTTTTCTTAAATTTCATAAAAATAAAAAAGGTACATAAATTTTGAGATGGAAAAATAGTTTTATTAAAAAATGTTTAACAGGGTGATTGGAAATTATAGCTGAATCCTTTGATTAATTAGAGGAATATTGTTAAAAAGTGACACTAATTAAATCATTGTTTAAATAAATTAGAAAATGACGCATTCATCCCTGTGGATGGAAGGAAAAAAATTATTTTGTGATTAAAAATAAAAAAATAAACATAAAAATTCATTAAGTACTCAATTATATATAAAACTAAATAAAAGAGACCAAGTAGAAGATAAATAGTGCAAGTAGAATTGTACTATAAGATAAATAGTATGCCCTGCCTTTAAATTGTCTAAAGTCTAAACACAAAGATTATGGCTTCCAACGTTTCCATTCACTTGCAGCAGTTGTCCAACAAGATTGCCGTTCCAGCCAACGAAAATGGAGTTTCCGATCAGCCAACGATAATGGAGGTTCAGGAAGCTGACCCTTCAGAAAAAAAGCCACCACAATCAGATAATAAAAGCCCTAGGATTGTTATAAAGATTCGAATCGAGAATAGTAATAAGGCTACAGATGATCCTGCTACTAACTCCCATGCAAATGCAACGACGAATCATGGCCCAGACAAAGGAAGTGATCAACCCTCCTCGGCTTCCAAAGCATCTTCTTCTTTGAATGTGTTGATGATCGAAAGTAAACCGACTCAGACAATGACTACCGATCAGCCTGAGAATCTTGTTAGAGATCATTCGAGGAAAGTAGTCAGAGCTCCTGCAAAGAAGAAGGAAAGGAAGCCACCTTTCTCTGTTACGCTGTCCAGAAAAGAGATTGAAGAGGACCTTTTTGGTATCTCAAACATGAGAAACAAGATGCTGATGAGAAACCCTAAGAAAAGATCCAGGGATGTTCAGCGACAACTTGATCGTTTGTTTCCAGGTTTGATGTAAGGTTGCAATATCCAGGGTTCCTGATAGCCATAGCCAATATGTAAACAGAAAGTATTTTAGAGGGATTTAATTTCCATGTTTATATCATGTAAATTTTCTTAAAGTATTGTATTGAACTTGTACGTGAGTTATTTGATTATTGTTATTTTTTGTTTAATTTTGAAGAAAGGAGATTTGAATTCATATTTTTTAAATAAAAGATTATTTATTAATTAATGAGCCAAATACTTCAATATTCTTTAATTATGATTGACTTTTTTTTTATTGTTTTTGAGTTTTTTTGTTGCTTTTGTTAATTTTTGGATTTTCTTTTTAATATTAATTAATTGTTATTAACACTCCCCACTAACAACTTATTATTTTTTTTGTTTTGAGGGAAGGGAATTAGAACCTATATTTAAAGAGATCATGTACTAATCAATAAACCAAATGCTTGAATGCTCTTTAATTGTTATTTGCTTTTTTTTTAGTTTTTTTTTTATTTTTGTCAACTTATAATTATATTTTTCTAAATTACCTTCACTTAAATAATTTTTTTTTGTTCAAATCAAATTTAAATTAATTATATTACTATTTAAATAATCACACCCCTAATTAATCTCAATTACTCTCATCTTTGATTTACGCATCCTTAACTCTTCATCACTTTCTGTTGATTGTTGATTCTTTGTTGCTTTCTCCTATATTCCTAAAACCTAAACTTCAATAATATTTCTTGCCCATAGCTTGGAATTGGAGTTAAATTCTTATCCTAACATACTTTTTTTTGGTATGTTCTTTCTTTCATTGTTCAAATAATTTTTTTTATTTTAAAAATTCTGCTTAATATAAACTTTTTTTTTTCAAATTTATTTGTCTAAATACTTGTTGCCTATCTATTTTAGTTGAGAGGTACAACGTTTTAGTTGGTTTAAAAAATTGATTGAATAAAAGGGAAATGAAGAAGATTATCGTGAATCTTTAAATAAAGAAAATTAGCGAAAATTATCATGAGCAAATTTAGATGCTAGGTCTGTACCAATTTCAAGATTTGGTACAAGTGTAGGTCTCATAGATCTCAATTCACTCTATTGTTAAAAGTTAGTAGCAAACTCATCTCCTAATGATCAATTATGAATGTCTAGTTGTTTTAAATATGAGTTTAATCATAAAGATGTTTGGTGGTAAAACTAATGATTGCGTTTGTGACTAAATATGGATTCAATGAATCTGCTATTAAGCTTGATATTTCTTTCTCTGTTTTGGAATCATTTAACCAATCAAATGAGTTTATTTATTGTTGAATCAAATGGGTTTATTTATTGTTGAATGCGTAGTTTTGGTATGAGTAAAAGAGATTTGCACTTATAAATAGTTTTAGTTAAAATATGTGAATAAAGATTGTTAAATGATAAATAAGTATACTATTTGTATTTTTTTAAAGTTGTTTTTATGAATTTGCTATACAAATTTGCTTCAGCATATGCGCTTATGAGCTTCTTATAGAGGAATACTTTGCGATCATAATAAAATATTGCAAAGATTTCAATACATAAGTTAAAATACAAATAATTAATATTGTGGAATGTGAATAGACAAACATTAATATATTTAATTAAAGTTTAACTTTAATAAAATAAGTTATTTAAGTGATTGCATTTTAGTAAATTACAATGTTAAGTTGTTAGTGGCGACTGTGAATAGACAATAAAGGGTGCCAATAGCCTCTCCCTTTTCTTCTTCATAATTATCCAATTTTTTGTATATATAAAATATTTAATTGAGAATATAATATTTTTAATTATTTAAATAAACTATTAAAAATATTTTCTATTAGTTGGATCTTATTATAAAAAATTCTTTAATAACACTATAAAAATTATCATATTATGAAAATATTTTTTATAAAAATATTATAAAAAATAGACAATAAGGACTAAATATGGATACAGTGAATTTGCTTGATATTTTCTTCTTTGTTTTGGAATTGGTTAACCGATCAAATGAGCTTATTTGTTGTTGAATGTTTAGTTTTGGCATTAGTAAAGGACATTTTCACTCGTAAACAGTTTCGATTAAAATATGTGTATAAAGATCGTCAAATGATAAATAAGTATACTATTTATATTTTTTTTTCTGAAGTTGTATTTACAAGTTTGCTATACAAATTTGCTTTAGCATATGAGTTTCTTATTATTAAGTTGCAATTATAGTAAAAAATTGTAAAGATTTCAAATACAAATAATTAATATTGTGGAATCTGAATAGATAAATCTTAATATAATTAATTAAAGTTTAACTTTAATAAAAAGAAATTATTTAAGATAGAGTCATTTAAAAAATTACAACATTAAGTTGTTAGTGGGGAGTGTGAATAGATAATAGAGAGTGCCCATAATTGTCCAATTTTTTGCATGTAAAATATTTTATTGAGTATTTAATATTTTCAGTTATTTGTATAAACTACAAAAAAAAATTTCTATTATTATTTGGATCATATTGTAAAAAATTTTTAATAACATCATAAAAATATTAACATTTAACAATTAATTATGTAAGACATGTTAAATAAATTTTTCAATATTAAAAAGATTATATAAAAATAATATTTTAAGGCTAGAATCAAGTAATAAGAGGAGGAGAGCAGCATAAATTTTGGGTTGCAACACGTTCAACACTGAACCTTGACCTTTGCTTAATGTTTCTTTGTTCAAATGTATATTCCTATGGTGTTGAGTGTATAATGTGATTATCCCCTCAAATGCTCCATGAAAGCTCTGACCATAGCCAATCAAACCATATATAAGTATGTCTCTTTTATTGATTTTTCCCTTGTCCTTTCTTATCTTGAATGCCTTCGTTTAATGTTATAATAACATTCTTCAACATTCAAAGTATTCCTTCAAAGAAAAATGGTGTAAATAATTTAATTCACACAATAAATTCATGCCTTTTTTAGGCTTGGTTTCAAAACCAATTATGCACTTTTTACTTTTTATTTCTAAAACAAAATAAAAAAAGAAAATAACAAAAGCAATACAAATATGAAATATATATGAAAGAAAAAAATATAAATATGAATATATAAATCTTAAAATTTTATATTGGCTCATAAATAAAGATAATGCACATTTTGCACCTTTTAGTTTCAGTATTAGTATTTGAAAAGGGCTTAATGTCCTGTTCAACGTCGTCGGCGTTTGTAGTCCAACGGTTAGGATAATTGCCTTCCAAGCAATAGACCCGGGTTCGACTCCCGGCAAACGCATTCTTTTTGTATTTTATACTTTTCTGTTCCTCTGAAAGGTTTTGTAGTTGGGATTTCACATGCTTCTGAAGATACCCTTTAGGTTTGTAGTTGAGATTCATTCTCTTTCACGTACTTCTGAAGATACCCGTTTTCGTTACATTGAATTTCTGCTCAAGGTATTAGTATTAATGTTTACATTATATGAGCTCTGAATCTGGCATCTCTATTCTGGCTTGTGAAGATAATGAAGGATGTACAAAGAAGCAGATGACAGTAAAATACATACAGAATAACCAAGTAGATCCATACCAGTAGCTATTGTCACCATTTGGCATCTTTCAAACATCTTCACTAAAAGAATCATGACAATAACATATCCCACTTTAGTCTTTAGTTCATCCAATGAACTTATTTTCATCCATTTTGGCCTCTCCTGCAAGCAAAACACATTCATTTAATTAGTTTTGCACTTGAGAAGTAGACTATAGGAATTAAGAACCAACAGGAGAACAAAGGAGAAATGAATGGGAAGTGCAAAAAATTTTATAAGAATTCTTTTGAAGTTTTTCATTGAACAAAACATGTCCTCTAGAATGAGATAAGTATGATTGAAACTGGAATTTTGGGATGGATATGGTCGTGCAAGAAACTGTAAAGCGTGAAATGAAGTTATTTGTGTGATGAGAAGGTGAAGTTACATTACTAGAGCACAGTTAGTTGACTTTAATGAGGCAGTATACTGATTGGGGTTTCCTTAATATTGAAGGCTGTTACCTCCAAAGCAAACATTCCAAACAAGGATGAGTCTTTGACGGCACGATCAACATCAGCAGGCACATTTGGGTTCACCTTACTGATGAATAATCCATATGTAATGACCCCTCCCCGGTCGCTATCAGCGTTGGAGACCTCCGGGAGATCTCGTCAAGTTCTGAACAAGCTTTCATGAAATTTTTTGATATCTCTTTGTACACATTTACTAAACAGTATTAATGCTCAAAACATATATATTTATTCCATGAATTTAACAATAAGCATAGTAATTCGATTTGGATCTTTAAATCATAAAATCATGATTAAATACATGGAGTATAATATCCCAAAATTTTCATTTATATCAAAATTAAAATCTATTTACATAGTGATGCCAAATTGCTAAAACTCGACCTCTAACAGCGGAGCAACTCGGAACGGAAGGCTAAGATATGCCTTTTTCTATCCGCGATGGATCGTACGCACCGAGGATTACACGCTAGACCGATCCCTGTCTTTAAAAAGAGAAATAAGAGGGGTGTGAGTCTCACAGACTCAATGATCATTGGCTCGGTGAGTAGGGCGTAGATGAGAAACAAGCATTATGCAGATAAATTTGAATGTTAAAATGCAAGAGTATATAAACAGCTTAAAACATAAAACGGTGATTTGTGCCTTACATAAAAGAAAAATATCAAGAATGCTCTTTAAGATAGTTATCTCAAACCAAAGATACATATATAAATACATATCAAATCCGGTGTGCATAAAAATTCCATGTATGAATCATTTAAAATAATTTATTCAAATCAAAACATTTCGAGCATCGTATTCAAAATTGATGTACGTGGAAGATTTGTATGATCGGATTCATTTAAAGATTTTTCTCAAACCAAATCCATAAGATAAGGCAAGCTCTTGTAAAATCAAACCTTAGAAAACTTATCATTAAATCCGCAATCACCTCGAGCGTGAGGCATTAAAATCGTGGTCCGGCTACCACGTAATAACATTCGGGAGTAGTGCTTCCACTGGATTCCCACATTCCATGGCGATCTCAACGATGTTGGTTGACATCGGAGAAAATAAGCGGTCGTAATCGCGTACATCATGTGTGGCCTAGCCATGTACATATCACAGACCATGGCCCTAGCCATGTCTAACAGCCCGTCGACAACCCGAAAGTTCTCTAACCAGAGCTCACTGATGCACAAGGGTCACACTTAACCGATGTGACATTCGACCTACTCTTGATGCTCTCGGTTTGTCAAAAACGTTTTAGAAATTACATTACGTCCTTGGAAACTAGTGTCAAATTTATTTCCAAAGCATCCAACATTGGGTATTATAAAGTCTATCGTTTTCTCAAAATAAAATTTACGCATGAATTTCAAAACAATAATTTGCATGGTGAATAAGCAATATAATTATGAATGCACACTACACAAATATAAGGCACAGATTTTGATGCAAAACAGTGTGAAAGGCTTGTTTTTCAATTTTCAAAACATTATACGTATATAACTTTATCTATATATATATATCCAAAATAATTTCTAAAAATAACTTGCATCCACAATCTCCTAAAATTTTTAACAGCTTATGCTATCCACCATTTTGCGTTTAAAGTAAAATATACGTACATATATACAAATATGAAAGTTTTATAACCGACATCCCCTACTCACCTCACAATAGTGGGATTACTACGTCGTTATTTCTACTTGCCGATTACATGTTATTTCTTCCGACATGTCACTATAGTGCACTATCTTTACTTTAACACTTTCTAGCAACAATCCAACTCAATATACTTAATGCATCAATTCCACTTCTCTTTCTCATTCTATCATAAATCCACATTCAACTAACTCACATCTTAATACATTTTTATTAAAATTAATTATATCCTTTGCTCACGTAATTCTCTAGATTATAAACACCGATAACTTATTTATGATATTAAGTACCTACTTCAACCTTTCTAAGTAACTTAAATTTACTTCATATCACCAAATAACCAAAATTTAGTTAAATAAAATAGGCTAACCCCCAAACAGTCCAATTTCATAACAAATCCATTGAGAAGAGCAAAGAAATTTTGCCAGATTGGGCTAGGTTGGCTCAAGTCTCCAGCAGACCCACGGTTTCCTTTGGGAATATACTGTTCGGAGCCTTGTATGGCAGCTTCCCAACACCAATGGACAACACCAATTGATGTGATGAAGGGAAGCCTTTAATGGATCAAAACGACGTCGTTTCACTACTCAATTTTCTTTCTTTCCTCTCCTCTCTTGTTACCTGATCGGCAGCTCCTAACCTTCACTACTGGTGGCTTGCAAGTTCTCCATCACTTCCTCTTTTGTCACAACTTCCTCTCTTACCGATAACGACCCAAGAACGTCACTACCCGAGCCTTCACCTTTCTTTTCTTTCTTTTTTTTTTATTCTTTCCTCGTTCCAGCCAACTCTTTCATAAACTAGCTCCAAAAGATCAAACCTTTTCCCTCTAGAAAATACCCAAACCGAAATTTAAAAAAAACTAACCTCTTGCCTCTCCCATTTTGTATATATATATACATATATATTTTCTTTCTTTCCTTTCTATTCTTTTCACAACCGACACCACTCCTTTTTCTCTTTTGTTTCTTCCCCCAGCCGGCCTCTTTTTTTTTTCTTAAGGTGCTGTTCCATCAAAAGAAGAAAAGAGATAAAATTTAAAATATTATTTAATATGTCTTGGTGTAAATAATTATCACCATACGTACTTGATTTGTGTTGTCCATTTCCTTTTTACCTTCTTTCTTCGTCAATTTCTTTCCTTTTTCCTTCTTCTCCTCAGGTTTCCAACTCTCCAAGACTTCTCTCTCCTTTTTCTTCTTCAAATGACCAGTCCTTGGCTTTTACTAAAGCCTATTTCCCATGGTTCTTTTACTTTTTTAATTTTTTTATTGCATTATCCCTCATGTAACCCGCTCACATCTCATGTACTTTTTTTTTATTCCTTTCTCTTTTTTTCAAGTTAATTTTCCTCATTTATTTATCATCAAAGATGCGGTTTCTGTTACATGAAGACAGGAAAAATATCACTTGGATGTCTCTTGATGTTGGGGGGCCAACATGACAATTTTGACACTTGCTAATCTTCTTTTATATGCCTTCCTTTCTTGGCCGGACCCCACATTCAAAACAATCCTTAACATGACTTTTATTTCTCCATTTATTACACATAGGCAGCTGATCAAGTCAGCCCTTTTTTTTTAATTTCTTTATTCTTTATATTATTTTATTTTATGATTTATTTATTCATTTATTGTCCCATCTAAACTACATGTACATCTCATATTACTCATAACCTAACTTCCTTGATTAGGGAATTCCCCTTTTTAACTTCAAATATCAAAATTACAAATGAATCTTCAAATTTTTACTTATTTACCATGTGACTCCTTCAACTTCCATCATTTACATGTGTAAAATCAAAATATCAAAGTTACACTTCAACACGATATCATCATAATATTTAAATATTTACTTACCCGAACTAACTCGATTTAATAAAAACTCACAGGTCTCACTTACGTCATTTATCTCCAAAATTTATTCGTACTTCTTCTCTTCTATTTAAATTGGTCATATACTCATTTTTCATGACTAATTTTTGTAATTAATAAAATATTAATATTTTAATATTATTTTATTCATAAAATAGTATTTTATTTCAAAATGTTTCTTTCACTTGTCGTCGCTTTTTAACACTTAGATTTACGTCAACTGCCCCTTCGTCTTATTGATACAGTTATATTGACTACTATGCGAGATTGTGGGGTGTTACACCATACAAGCCTATACCAAATATTAACATGACTGTCCCAGCAAGATAAACATCTGCAAGACTATACATTACAATATCAGTTCCTTTGGCACTGGGAAGCTTATGAAGTGAATTAAGTAGCCAAAAATGTGGAAAAATGACTTGATGCAAACTAAGTTCATGCTAGAGAAAAACTGAAAAATTGCAGGATGCTGCAAGTCAGCACATTAAACTAAGTTGATGGCAAGGGAAGGCCAGGATGAGAGAGTGGTAATTAATGTCTGATATCATTAATGAAAGAGCTTATAACTAGGTCTAGGATAGAAACTGTTGAAGAATATTGCCATTCTTTGTTTTCTAATGCCCTTGTCATAGGTTTAACTCTAGTGATAGCACATACAAGAGAGCTCTGACCGGAACCATTTGGCCCTATGACAAGATTTAATCGTGATCGAAGGTCCTCCAATTATGAAGCCCAATCTCAGTGATATTTCCAGGCAGATTGTCGTCTTCGCCCCTGAAATAAAAAGGAAAAAACAAAGTCAAAAATCCATTCGGCCTATTACATGATTGCACGAAATGTGATCATGAGGAATGTATAAATGTACAAAAATCCCAAGCCCCTTTCTTTCTCGCAATTTCTCTTCCTTTCCAACCCACATTTTCCCAGGAAACAAACGGAGAAAAAACAAAAAGTGATAAATCAAAAACGTTTTGTATCTCCTCTCATCCCCAAGAAACCAAAATTCAAAATTCAAGTCCTGATTGTTCTTTTAATTCCGACCCTTTTTTCCCCCACGTTTTCCACGCGTTTTCTCGGCAACCAATCGTGGCATTGAAAATCACCCAAAAGAAGAGATAAAGAGGGAAAACTTTAAAACGAAAAATACTAAGTTTATTCTGTGATTTAAAAATCAAAGGATAAACATATAAATTCATTAAGTAATGAATTATATTAAAAACTAAATAAAAAGAGACCAGGGAGAAGAGGAATCCTACTCTTGGTGTGAGTAGGAGTTTCTAAATGCTCTACCTTTAAATTGGCTTAAGTCTAAAGTAACACAAAGCTTATCTAAACACGGACCATGGCTTCCAACGCTCCACTTCGCTTGCCGCAGTGGTCCGATGAGACTGCCGTTCCAGCCAATAACAATGAAGTTTCCGATCAGCTTATCGCCGACGCTGGCCCTTCAGAGAAAAAGCCACCGCAATCAGATAAGAAAAGCCCTAAGCTTATTATAAAGATTCGTATCAAGAATAGTAATAAGACAACGGATGATCCTGCTACTAACTCCCATGCAAATGCGACGACGAATCATGGCTCGGACAAAGGAAGTGATCAATCCTCCACGGCTTCCAAAGCATCTTCTTTGAATGTGTTGATGATCGAAAGTAAACCGACTCAGACAATGACGACCAATAATCAGATTCTTGTTAGAGATCAGTTGAGGAAAGTAGTCGGAGCTCCTGCAAGGAAGAAGGAAAAGAAGCCACCTTTCTCCGTTACGCTGTCCAGAAAAGAGATTGAAGAGGACCTTTTGGGTATCGCAAACTTGAGAAACAAGAAGCTGAAGAGAAACCCTAAGAAAAGATCCAGGGATGTTCAGCGACAACTTGATCGTTTGTTTCCAGGTTTGATGTAAGGTTGCAATATCCAGGGTTCGTGATAGCCATGGCCAACATGGAAACAGGAAAGTAAAGGATAGGAACTTGTAGTTTTAGTGGGTTTTAATATCTATGTTTATATTTCCTGTAAATTTTCCTAAAGCGTCAAATCAAACTTGTAGTTGTTGGAGAAGTTGGAGCACAGGTCTTCAATTGTTATTTGCTTGTTTTTTTATTATAATTATTGTTCTTTTCTGTTTGAGTTTCGTTGTTGTTTTTGTGAACTTTTGGATTTTCCTTCTTTTTCAGAATTGTTCAATATAGAAAGTTGTTAAATTCAATTTTGTCTTCTTTTTTATCACAATCAAAGTGATCCCTTGTTCTGGTCACTCTTCGTTTGGTGGCTCAACAATATGATCTCTTTAAAGGGTCTAACCGAATAGGAACTATATATGTTTAAAAAGAGTACGTTTAGTTTGTGCAGTGGGAGTGGTTACAGTTTAGGGAAGTTTTTGAGCTGTGCTGCAAATTGGTTTATCGGTGCAGCTAAGCTTTGACATAACAGTACAGGTATTCAAAGACCCAAAGCTTGAATCTTAATGTCATCCAAAGCCTTTGACCTTTCTCAAGACTAAGGGGGACATTGAAGCTTTTGGAGGGATGTTCTTAATACCGTTAATGTTTAGGGGTGGTGCAGGGAAGTAGGAGCTAGTGGGTTCTTTCCAATGTCACAGAAATTGGACGAGAAGTCTCTAAGCTTCAGGAGGTGGACTGCAAAGGGACAGGTTTCTGGTCAGTCAATGGTTGAGGGTCTCCTCAAGAGCTTGTTTTCATTTCTGGCTCTTATGGTCTTCATTTCTGCTGAATGGTAAGATGGTTTGGCTAAGAGCTGGGTTTAATGGCTGCTTTTTCTGCTGAGTATGAGCTTTAAAGTGGTGTCAGCTGCGTTGTTTTTTGGTGGTCTATGAAAAGTAGCGGAGAGGGATTCGTTTTGAGAGAACGCTGGATGTGTAGTTTATGTGGCTTGCGAAATCTGAATTATGCCTTGTGTGTATATTTTTGTTCTCTCCGAGAGTTTTAGGCTAGTTGCTTATATTTTGAAGAGTCTCTGGGGCAAACCAGGTCGGTTAGGTCTCTGCCAAAGTCTATTTAAGCAGATTGATGTGTAAATGTTCTATTTCTTCTGATGCTTAGGTTTGGTTGATGCCAGCAATAGTTTTAGACCAAAAGATTTGAGCCTACGGATGGCACACTAGCACTGATGCTAATAAATCTGCCTTTAAAAAAAAAACAATATGTTTCTCCAAATGTCTTTCCAAACAATTATGTTCTGGTTGATAGCTTCGCTCATGTTCATCTGATCACTCCCCTAAACCATCAGCAATAATAAGAGAAGAGTTAGCTTGTAAGCCTAGATGTAGGATGGGTTTATGCCATATTATTTGATATAATTGCATTAATGTTCATGTGCTACTCTCCTTGCAAGAAAGTGTATGGGTTGGATTTATGCATATGCTACGTTTTTCATCGTTCATTCTTTTTGCTTTGGCTTCATCTTTGCTTAGTGTTTCTTTATTTATTTTATTTTTTATTTTTGGAAAGGCAACCATGGAAGCTCTGACCATAGGCAATCAAATCATATACTTTTATTGATTTGTCCCTTGTCCTTTCTTATCTTAAATGCCTATGCTTAATTTGATAATAACCTTCAACATTCAAAGTATTCCCTCAAGGAAAACAGTAGAAATAACTTATTCATACCATAAAACCATATCTTATTTAGGCATGGGTTCAAACTTACTAATTACATACTTTTTAATTTTAAAGATTACGTACTTCTTTTATTTTATTATTCCTTTTCTTGTTGTTCGTTGTGAAGTATATTTAAATGTCCCTTCTAGCAACGTGAGCGTTTGTAGTCCAACGGTTAGGATAATTGCCTTCCAAGCAATAGACCCGGGTTCGACTCCCGGCAAACGCATCCTTTTTCACATTTTACTTTTTTTTTAAATGTCCTGTTGCTGTGAGGGTCTGAAAACCCATGTTAAATTGGGATTCATTTTTTACGTTTTACCCTTTTTTTTTTTTAATTTCCTGTTGCTGTGAAAGGTCTTTTTAGTTCAAGGGACTGAGTACAATGAAATTACATGAGTACTCCATGGTTTAGAATGTCTGAAAACTGGACTGAGTACAATGAATTTAAATGAATACTCCGTGGTTTAGAATGTCTGAAAACCCATATTAAATTGGGATTCATTCTCATTCAGATGCTTTCCAAGGTATTAGTATTACAGTTACATTAAAATGTTTTGAACAATACCCATACATTATAAGAGCTCTGAATCTAACATCTCTATTCTGGCTTGTGAAGATGATGAAGGATGTACAAAGAAGCAGATGACAGGAAAATACATACAGAATAACTAAGTAGATCCATACCAGTGGCTATTGTCACCATCTTGCTTCTTTCAAACATCTTCACTAAAAGAATCATGACAATAACATGTCCCACTTTAGTCTTTAGTTCATCCAGTGAACTTATTTTCATCCATTTTGGCCTCTCCTGCAAACAAAACACATTCATTTAATCAGTTTAGCACTTGAGAAGTAGACTATAGGAATTAAGAACCAACAGGATAAAAATGGAGAAATAAATGGGAAGTGCAAAAAGTTTGATAAGAATTGATCATAGTCCATAAATGATCATTATTTGAGACCATATAGTGATTATGATTATTTACTAAGTTCACATCCCTAATTTAGAAGCAAGGTTGATCCTGGCCCTTGCTGGCTTAAGATTATTTTGAAGTTATCCATTGAACAAAACATGTCCTCGACCTCGAGATAAGATAAGTTTGGTTGAAACTGGAATGTTGAGATGGATATGTTCATGCAAGGAACTGTAAAGCATGAAATGAAGTTTTTTGTGTGATGAGGAGGTGAAGTTGCAGTACTACAGCACGGTTAGCTGAACTTAATAAAGCAGTACTGATATGGGTTTCTTTAATATTGAAGGCTGTTACCTTCATAGCAAACATTCCAAACAAGGATGAGCCTTTGACGGCACGATCAACATCAGCAGGCACATCTGGATTCACGTTACTGATGAATAATCCATACAAGCCCATTCCAAATATTAACATGACTGTCCCAGCAAGATAAACATCTGCAAGATTTTACATTACAATGTCAGTTCATTTGGCACTGGCAAACCTATGGAGTTAATTAATTAAGTAGCCAAAAATGTGGAAAAATGACTTGAGGCAAACTAAGTTCATGCTAGAGAAAAACTCAAAAATTGTAGGATGCTGCAAGTCAGCACATTAACCATCATAGCTTTCACAAATGTAAGAACTTGCCACCTGCTTACTCTAACATGATTCCAAATATATATTGATCTAAAGTTAAAAGTTTTTTATAAATAAACTGAATGGTGGATTGGTTTTGAACCAGTCCACTATACACTAGAAACAATATTGATCAGGATTACTATGTCTGTATCGAATTTCTTTTTCTTTTTCTGATTGTTATTTCCCTTATTATTTTCATCTATCATCTTAAACTTCAGCTTTCAAATCCATAAAACTATAAGATGAAATGGAGGTACTGGAATCGGGAAAGAAGTCTCAGAGAAAGAGAGTGCAACGAGGAATTCAAAATCAAAGCATTCTGATAGATGGGAGAGGAAGGCCAGGAAGCGTGAGTGGTAAATGTCTGATATCATTAACGAAAGAGCTTATAACTAGGATAGAAACTGTTGAAGAATATTGCCATTCTTTCTTTTCTAATGCCCTTGTCATCGGTTTAACTCTAGTGATAACAAGTATGATTTTGACCAGGGAATTTTTTAGCTCAAATCTTAGCAATCAAGCAAAAAATTTATTATGAATCAAGTGCCTTGCGCAAATCATTATGCAGACTTGTATATGATTCTCCTGGAGGAGTTACGGGGCTGGTAGTCACAGAGGTTTGCTGCATTTCCTCTCAAGTGCTTAAAAGGGAACGAAACCAATTCAACTAATTTGAGACAGAGCATCAGATAAGATCAAAACAATCTTTTTCAATTAACTTTTGGAGAACTTACCAATTGCTTCAACCAATCGTAGAACCATCTTCCCTGTGTGAACCCCTTTAACACAGCTTGTCCAGTAGACTTTGTAAGCATCAACTATGTAAACGCAGCCCTGGAAAAGGTCAGAAATAATCAGTAAGCATATGTAGTTGAACAGACATGTTTTATCTTAAAAATAAGAGGAAATTCTTTGCTACTCTTGCAATATAAATGAAAGGGGCTAGGGAATTAGAAAGTACATTTAGAAAGCATAACAGTGAACCGGCCAACGAACCTCCAACAGCCAAAATTGCCAAGAAACGGAAGTCAAAAATTGTCTGCAGAACAAGAAAAGTTGTTAGTCTATAGACTAGCACTAGCCTATGCTTTAAAAAATGTTGACAGAGAAAATCAAATGGATATTGAGGGGCACAAATACAGTAGCAAGTTTTTCCGTAAAATTAAGGATATGGGGTAACAGTAACTTCCTTAAACTCAATGATTCTACAAATGTCGGAGCTCACTTTTAAACCAAAAGGGCAGCAGAATGAGTAAACAATAAACAAATTTCAATTAAGTAATACCTTCTCAATGTTGGACTCAGTGGAACGAGCAAAACGGACCATGGGGTTACCATTGGGATTGGCTAGCGCATAGTTAAGGCTGCTAGAATCATGGGGTCTTGATGATTCAACAAAGGGTTTTGGCTGTTGAATTGTAGATGACAAAATACTTTCAGTACTTGAAGGAGTTGTTGCTACTGCTGGAGGTGGTGATGATGATGATGATGGTTCAGTGGAGGGGGAGCTTAAAGTAGCAAAAGAAGGAGAACAGTGATGACGGCGGTGGAAACCGGTTAAAGGGCGGCGAGAAGCGGTGGAGATCGTGAGTGGATGGCTAAAGACTGAAGCAGAAGAGAGAGCCATAAGAGAGAGAGAGAGAGAGAGAGAGAGAAAGAAAGGGAAAGATTTTTCTTTGGAGAAATCAGACGAGACAGATTTTTTTTTGTGTGGGTTTTCTTTTGTTGGGTGTGTGTTTGTTTCTTCAGCACTGTTCCATATTTTTCATGAGTTAGAAAGCTGGCTGGCGGGTAGTGGGAGATAACGGTAAGTTGAAAAAGTTGGTTGGGACCCGCGTGAAAGGTTGAGGACTTGAGGCTTGGCCACAGCCTTACATTGGTAACATCTGCTTCTTTCTCCGTACTTTTTGGTGTTTTCCAATGATAGTTGGACATTGGACCACTTCTCACGTATTCATACATATACATGAAAATACTCAAGCATACTAAAATTTTATTGAATTCATATACTAAATGCCATAGTAGTATCATAATAATATGATGAAGCCAGGGGTCTCAAGCAATAACATACAGGGGGGAGTCTGGTCTTCACCTAGCTATATTGTAATTGCTGCAAAGAATAGGTAAGATTAGAAATAGTGTAATCATCTTTGGAAAGCTGTGATTAATTAATTCATATAAGTATTAGCATTACTTTTAACTTATTATTTCACCGTCCTTTGTGCATCGAAGGGCAAGATGAGGGGATGAAGTTGTTTGCTGGAAAATCAGTCCAATGGTTGCTGCACAAGATTTTCATACAAGCTTGTATTAATGACTAGTAGTGCTATTTTAGTTCATCTTCCATGCATAAAAATGTAGGTTCATCTTCATTAATTAGTAACAACTTACAAGTGTGTAAACATCTTTCATTGCTTTCAACTTTATATAATCTTGAGCAACTAATGATTTTATGCATTTTGTGCGGCAAATTCTGTGAATGAGATTAGGGTATGATTTCGATCTTCCATGCACACAGAAAAAGATTAATCTCCAATAAATAGTAATAAAAATGAGTTTTACAATTTATTAATGAAAGGAGAGGAAATTAACAGGGATTTAAGTTAATTTCTGCGAACATTCCCATTCTTGTGACGTTCAGTTGCTATGTTTCTCAATCCTGATATGTCAATAATTTTCTCCACAAGGCCAAAGTAGGAATCAACCCAAGGTTTTCTAGTTGATATAATAAGCAAGGGAACTAGAATCCCAGCAGCAAATCCCAATCCAACACTCAAATAAAACCACTGATCTATGATTTCTTCACCACTTCCACCTTCAACAGTCCCTCCTCTGTCAAAACCATTGTTTTCACACTTAATGGTAAGTGGAGCCCCACAGAGACCCTGGTTTCCACTAAAAGATGATGCATCAAAAGTTGTCAGATGCCCCAAATAAGGGATGGCTCCTGAGAAATAATTGTTAGATAGATTCAAATAAGCCAAAAATGATAGTGAAGACAATCCTGATGGGATTGCACCTGAGAGATTATTACTCGAAAGGTCAAGCGATGATAATTGCTGCAAATCTGAGATATTTCCCGGAATGTCACCAGTGATATGGTTTCTTGATAGGTTCAAAACAACCAAACCTGAGAGTTTTGTTAATGCTTCTCGAAAATCCCCATTTAGCTTATTTCCAGAGAGATCAATGCTTGTGACAAGGGAAAGAGTCTTGGTGAACTTTAGACTTTGACCCTTTAGAACTATAATCGAGCTTTCTTCATAATACAGGCCTCTGTACTTCCCATAGAGTAGGTATTGGATTATGTTTTGCTCTTTTGCAATTGCTTTAAGATCACCAAGGCTTGCCGGAATGGTACCTGTCAAATTGTTTTCTGCCAGGTCCAGGATTTGCAATGAACTCAAATTTGAGATCTTGGAGGGGATTTCACCTGAAAAAACATTTGATCGTAAACTGAGTATTCTGAGAGCTGGAAAGCCATCTCCTATCCACAGGGGAATGCTGCCAAATAAGCTGTTATTTCCAAGATCCAATGTTTCTAAACTTGATAAACTTTTAAAAGATGGAGGGATGCTTCCTGTGAGGTTGTTGTTGTTTAGATGCAAAGACTGAAGTTGTAGTAACTGACCTAAAGTATCAGGGATTACACCTGAGAGATTGTTGTTTCTAAGGTCTAGAACCTTTAGGTAAGAACAATTCCCAATGCTTGGAGGAATGCTTCCATCTAATTTGTTCCTTGAAAGATCAATGACTTGAAGAGAGAGCATTTCTCCTATGGTATTCGGGATTCCTCCTGTTAATTGGTTACTGGAAAGAGAGAGAAAGATCAAGTTTGGCATGGATTCACTCATATTCTGTGGGATAGGACCAGAGAGTTGATTGTTAGAGAGATCTAGCAACTCAATCTCTACAGTTGGAACAGGTATCGGTCCTTCAAAAAGGTTCGAGCTGAAATCAACATCTGCAAAGGGAGCAGCATTTAAAGGATTTGGTAGCTGACCTTGTAACTGATTGAAAGAAACATTCAACAATGATAGGTTGCCAGAAATATCCCAGAACCAGTTTGGGAAGGATCCTGAAATGCTAGCATTTGAGAAATCTAGAAACTTGACCTCCTTTTGAGATCTAAGCCAAGTTGGAAAGGAAGGACCCAAATAGCAAGAACCCATATCTAGATTGCGGACTTGGAATGGTGGGATCCAATCGGAACTGACATTAACAACCAAAGAATTGGCAGACAGATGTAATATCTTCAGCTTACTTAGCTTTGAAAAATGAGCTTCAGATATAAAACCTGTCAAATGATTTGAAGAAACATCGAAGGTAGACAAACCGGATAGTAGCCCAAAAGAATCTGGGACAGTACCATTTAGTTCATTGCCTCCAAGACCAAGATCAGTAAGGTTTGACAGTTGGCCTAAAGAAGCAGGGATAGAACCTTCAAGCAAATTGTAGTTCAGACTGAGCTCTATTAGATTTTGAAGCTGGCCTATCCATTCTGGCAATGTGCCAACCAAATGGTTGTTGCTCAGTCTCAAATACATCAAATTAGGCAAAGGCATATTTGAAACACAATTCTGTACTCCTTCAAGGAACTGGGGCAAACTGCCAGTCAAGTTATTGCCTGATAAATCAAATGACTTTAAACTACAAAGTTTACCAATGGAGCTTGGGATCCCACCCTCAACATTATTGTCAAACAGATCAAAGTTTGTGAGAGATGTCATGTTTCCAATGGAAGCAGGGAGCTTACCATGAATTTTATTTGAAGCTAAATTGAGAACTTCTATCTTCTTCCAACTTCTCCTCAATAGTTGATAGCAACTAGCAGACAGATTAGAGTTTCCAGCAAGATTCAGATATAGCAAATTTGGTAGTTCACCAAAACCAAGTGGAATTCTTCCAGCCAGACCACAATAGCTTAAATCAACATAAGTAAGGCTGCTAATATTCACTACCCAGTCAGGGAACCCTGAACTAAAGGAGTTGAAACTAAGGTCTAGAACAGAAAGGGAAGTTAAGTTTACAGGGTTGAGAGATGAAATGGAGCCAAAGATCTGACATTCTGAAAGGTGCAACTCATTCAGAAATGAAAGCCTACTCAACATCCCAACCAAGCCCGAACCTACCAGGGAAAGGTTAACGTTATTCATAGCAAGATGTTTTAAAGAAACAAGACCAGCCACCCATTCAAGACTATCCGAGCTTAAGCTCCCAAATTCAGAAGAAACATCAAGAAACTGCAAGCTAGAAAGATTTCCAAGACTTGCTGGAATTACACCAGTAAATCCAGCTTTTGATAGGTTCAGATATCGCAAATTCTTGGATGATCCTAGGAATTCAGGAATTGAGATGTCATTGAAGGTGTTTAGACTCAAATCCAAATATTGCAAGGACTTGAGCTTTAGCAAAGAAGGACTGATATCCCCACTCAAGTTCCAAAAACCATACCTGCTTGAAGATTCAGAATTTATAGGGTAAGGATTGTGCAGATCAATCATGATGACAGCTCCAGTACTATTGTTGCACCCAATTCCGTTCCACTGACAACAGTTGCTTCCTTGCCATGAGGAGAGCCTGTTTTCAGGATCATTAAGGCCACTTTTGAAGTCAAAAAGAGCTTCTAGGTCTGGTTTGGAGCAATTTGCCAGGTGGGAATCACCGGTACAAATATACTCTCCTGTTATGACACATAGAACTGCCAACACAAGGCCAAGAACAGTAAATTTTCCCATTTTCAATGCAAGTCTCAAGCTGTGAACATAATAATTGAACCATCAGCTCTTCAATATATGGTCTTCATTCTTTTCTTGATATGCAAGAACTTAAGAATTTCTTTGAGCTTCACTGGAAAGCGGAAAGAAAACCTTTTTTTAATGCAAAGTCAAAGAGCTATATATATTTATATATATTATTGGAGCTTTGATAATGGTGTTCAAATATAAAATATTGAACAAAGGAATTTGAAACACTCAAAAGAACGTTGAAAATCCGAGGTTATTAATCTTATTAAAAGGAAACAGGCAGCAACATGCTTAGCATTTAAGCTGTCAGGAGTTTTTGTTGGGTTAACAACTCGGTTTCAAAGGACAGAAATCGAATGTCATCAGTTGCACAATCTCGGGAAATTTGGGTACGACTAAAGCAACCTCTTGCTTGTCTTGTAGCGTTGACTCCAGCAAGCTAACAAGCAAAATCATGTGATCATCATTGAGTTTCTTGCATAAATAGGAATAGGATCCTATGCCTAGTCCTTCACCTTTCATTTTCTGAGATAATTTATATGATCAATTCTCCCTATATAGTATATTTATAACCAAAAAGTTTAACAGCCAAACCGTACTTAACCAATATATAGAGTAAATTGTAGTTTGCCATTGAAAGTCTTGATATTTACGTGTTCTGATTTGGTATTTTCTTTTTCGAAAGTTACACCAAGAAAGGGCAAAACGGTCGGTCTAGATTTTTCTTTAATCGGAATAAAAAACTCTCCCTCAGTCTCACTGTCACAAAGGAACAAGAGAGAGATGAGTGGAACAGGCAAGGTGGTGTGTGTAACGGGAGCATCAGGTTACATAGCTTCATGGCTGGTTAAGTTTTTACTCCAACGTGGTTACACTGTCAAAGCCACTGTTCGTGACCCAAGTCGGTGCTAAGTGCTAACTACCTAAACTAATTACTAACCTTTTTCCATCCTTCAATCTTAATGCTTACTTGCATTCTTAATGTTTTCGATTCTTGCGTATATCTTAAACATATGAATAATTTTCTTCTTGTCATGACAATGTTTGTTTTTGATGATTTGCTGTTAAGGTTCTTGGCTTCATGGGATACTTTTCTGTTAGGTTTCAATTTGTTTTATTTTTTTTAAGTGACTTTGAGCACTTAAAGAAGTGAAAGCTGTGAATTTCAGGCTCTTTATTAGTTATGGAGAATCTAATCGCAAATATTACTTTTTCTTGACTTCATAGGATACTCTATTTCCCAAATTTATTTTTTTTAAAAAAAATTGATTTTGATCAATGAAAGAAGTGAAAAACTATGAATATTTGGCTTTCTATCTTGTAACGTATCTGGGTTGTTATAATTATGGATGAAGAAACCTTCTCTTGATTATAATTCTTGAGAAGTAAATTAGCCTTTCTTTATTTGTTTGAAAAAAATTATTGATCTTTCTGTGTGTCGTTCCTTTTTACGTATGTTATATCATTGGCCTTCTGGAAAATTTCATGCTGTTTCCCCCATCCCCATTTTTTTTATCTGTAATGTCTTGGTATTGCCATATTATTTTTGTGATGTCTTTGTGTTGAAATGCAATTCTATTTATTACTATCTTTTGCTGATCACCCATGGTTCAGCTAATATATTTGGATTTTAGGTTCAGTAGATAGCTGAAGTCTACGAAAGATATGTAAATTAGCAGTTTTTGCAATAGATGAATAATACAATCTAGTTGCGAGATAGATACTTCTTCCCATGTAAGTAACTGTTTCATACACTTACTTATAGGCAATCCAAAGAAAACAGAACACTTAGTTGCACTTGATGGAGCAAAGGAGAGGCTCCATTTGTTCAAGGCAGAGCTACTGGACGAGGGAGCTTTTGATTCAGTAGTTGATGGATGTGTAGGAGTTTTCCACACAGCATCTCCTTTTTATCTCGATGTCAAGGATCCTCAGGTACTTTTCTTGCTCTCTCATTGCATATTTCCATGTCTAGTATGTGTGTGTGTGTGTATATATATTTGCACTTAAGTACTAACATTTTAATTCTTTATGTGGTTGTTGATTTTTTGGGATGTTCATGAAGAGGCTGTGTGCAGTTCATAATTGTTCTTACAGATAAACAGTAGTAATAAATCGGCTTATCTGCTATATAGTTCAATATTGTTTTCTCCTACAAGTTTGTTCTTGTATAGATTCGTTTAGATCCCACCACCCTTTTCTAAAAGTTGTGGTTTTTAGGCTCATTAATGTTCTCTGAATTTCTTATTTGTAGTTCATACTAACTGTTAATCTTTTAATCTTGCTCTGTTTTTGCTTGAAAATCTTTGCTGTAAGCAGCAACTGTATCTTACTTGCCTTTTGAATCAAGTTGCAAATGGGAAAAGAAACAAACATGTGTATTGTCTGGATTTTGGTTCTGATTGGCTGGTGTAGATTTTGATGCACATATTTTCAATTACTTAATGCTGCAATAGAAACCTGATAATTGATGCATTCTCTGCCACTTCTGTAACAGGCTGAAATGATTGACCCAGCTGTGAAGGGAACACTTAATGTTCTTAGGTCATGTGCTAAAGTTCCATCTATTAAACGGGTGGTTATAACATCCTCAATTGTAGCTGTTATCTTTAATGGAAGGCCTCTTGGCCCTGATGTTATGGTTGATGAGACTTGGTTCTCTAATCCCACTTTTTGTGAGAAATCAAAGGTATGCGAATGTACTAGCTTGTATAGCATACATCTCTATTCAAAAGATGAGGAGCTTTAAGTGTATTATTTTTATTAAATTACCAAATAACATGATGCTGTTTATTTAAACAAGAGTTTGGATCTAGTCTTGTATTTTTTTGATATCATATGTACACATTTCCTTTTGTTCTTTTTTCTTCCTTGTCTTTTATCCACTGGCTCATCAATTGTCTTTCTATAGAGTAGTTGGTTTATTAGTTCAGGGTTACTAGTGCAAGATGTCTGAATTATACTTGCGAGGTTTTAGGAACTTTACCGTTTATAATCTGTGTCTGGATCTGAAAATTGGCAAAGCCTGAAAGCAAGCATCATTATTGAAATGCTTAAATTCAAATATCTTGACTGTATTCTTTTCTTCTATGCATTAAAGAATTATTTTATTCTTCTGATCTAACTGCAACCCTTTGATTCTAATGATTATTAACTCCTTTTTCCTATCCTGCTTCTATTATGATTTTCATTCTGGGGGAATTGAGGGTTAAGATTGTGATATGATGCTTAATTCCATTCTTCTTTTAACAACAGAATTACATGCTGAATTCCTTCCTTATTGCTGCAGAAAGGACAATGTTCAGGCAATACATAATCTTTCGTTTATCATTTTTTTCTTTTGTTTGCCATCAGCTTTGGTATATGCTTTCTAAGACGTTAGCTGAGGAGGCTGCTTGGAAGTATGCAAAAGAGAATGGAATTCACACGGTTACGGTAAACCCAGGATTGGTGATTGGGCCTCTCTTACAGCCGACCATTAATACAAGTGTGGAGCCAATATTGAAGCTTATAAATGGTACTCACCAACCAGCTTTAGCAGAGAGGATGTTGTTCTTTTAACAATTATTGCTGCTAAAGTGACCTTAGAAGAGAATATTGCATTCTGAATTAAGATTTTATTTCTCTTGCTCACCATTTGCTTTAGTTATGTCTTGTTCTTGTAAAAAAAAGCAGCACTCAAACATTAATGCAAGAAAAAACTGCATAAATGAACTCAAAAATAAACTGTAAGAAGAACTGTTTTTAAAAAAGAAAAATTGAGTCAACAATGTTCTAAGTCTAAGATGAATTTCTAAAGCTTGAGCAAAAAGGGTGTGTACATATATCATTTCACACTGCTGACACTTATAATATGAACCAAGCATTTTAATTAGCAGTGTGACAAAATGTGTAAAATAGATAATGAGAATTGTCAAGCCATCAATACATGAAGGGTTATTCACTTATTGTTTCTTAAAAGTTTGAGTTTTATAGGTGATTTGGATGAAACTTTGAGGAAGAGGTGGCAAATAGCAAATGATTTACTTGCTCGCCAAATCTGTGTAAATTCAGGGTCCAGACTGTTTGAGTAACAATAGTCAAAGTGGTTATATTTGCTTGTTCAAAACTTTCTTTAATTAATGGTATCGAAATGCATTCTCATTCTGCTCCATTGTCAATCATTTTGTCATTTTTGCAATAACTAAAGTTGCACGTCTCTTTGCTTGGATCTGTAATATTCTATGTGTTCAAAAGAAATGGTGACTCTTGTTACAGGAGAATAAAAAATAAAAAAGACTTTAAGAAAGAAGAAGTAGAATACTTGAATAATTCTCTTATGGAGCAGTTTTTCGCAAACATAAAGTAATCAGTTCAAATACAATTCATAGATAACACTTAACTGAATCTCTGATATTTTCCTGTTCTGCTGACAAGCCTGCCTAACTCTTCCTCCTGAACATTGCCTTTGTTTGATGCAGGTGCTGAAACATTTCCAAATACAAGTTATAGATTGATAGACGTTAGAGATGTTGCAAACGCACATATACTAGCATATGAGAATTCTTCAGCTTGTGGAAGATACCTTTTAGTTGAGAGAGTTATGCATTGTTCAGAAATTGTGCAGGCTTTACGTGAGCTTTACCCTGCTCTTAGACTTCCTGAAAGGTAAGTTTCAAGGATATGAATTTGTTGCATGTAAGCTTCTGATAATCGGCAGAAGAAACTAAGTTTCAATTATGTATCAACTCTTCCTTTTGTGCATTACAAATTGTACTTTGATTCATTTTGTTCCATGGATTTTGCATTGTCATCCAATGCCTGTTTTCTAGATCTAAAGACCCCTTTTTTTTTTTGTGAAAGGCTACATCTAAAGACATTTAGGTTCTTAAATGAGGACATGTACTATCTATTTGTGCTCAACAGGAAAGTTTTAAACCTTTTTGCTTTTGCTTTTGTTCTTTTTTCTGTTTTTGGAGGCCAATCTCAGTAATTAAGATCTGATTTACAGACTCTATTACCTTGTCTGATTTATTTCTATATCAGTAGCCCCCATGTTGGGGTCAGGGAAGCATTTTTGCAACTCTGACCCCCATTTTTAAGTGTTATTAACAGGAGCTAATAATTTTGGCAGATGTGCGGATGAGAAGGTAGGTATGCCAGTGTTTCAGGTGTCCAAGGACAGAGCGAAAAGTCTAGGTGTTAATTTTACCCCTACGGAGGTGAGTATAAAGGATACAGTTGAAAGCTTGAAGGAGAAGAACTTCTTTAGCGTCTGAATCATGGCATGTGTAGGCTAGTCTAGGACATTACTATCAATAACTGGGTGCATCCCTTTTTAGCTTTAGTTCATCATTCTGAATGTCATATCTGCTGTGTTGGCATCTGTTCAAGTGCTTGTAATGTTTAGTTGTAAGCTTGTAATAGTTTGCTGTAAGTTGGGATACATACAATAAACATGTTCATGTTGATTGCCTATCGACTTTTAGTCCTTGGAGAAGGTTGCCCTGCCCCCCTTCATTTTGTATCACCAGATTAGGTTGGAACTTGAAGACATGATGTAAGCATATGTAGAAACTTTAAGGAATGTCCAAGAGGAAAGTTGTGTGCTTTGGCTCATATCGAACTCTATCCAAAGTTTAAAAAACATAATACCCATTTAATACAAAAATGGCTTACAGATAAGTATGTCTTCCATACAACTTATTGCGTGCATGATCCACAGAAAACGGAACACTAGCTTGCACTTGATGGAGCAAATGAAAAGCTTCAGTTTTTCCAACGCAGACCTACTTGATGTGAGTTCTTTTGATGCTGTGGTTGATGGAAGGATTGTTTTCAATACGGCTTCTCCCTTTTTATCACAATGTGAAGGATCCACAGGTGATTCTCCTTTTTGGTACTGTATAGCGTTCCCCAGAGGCACCATGAAGTGTGGTATAATCCTTCATTTGAGGATTTTGGCAGGCACCAGCCAATTTTTTCAAACAGTTTATTCCATATCCAAACCAACAAGCCAGAACCTACCATGGAAAGGTCAACTTCATTCACATCGAGATGTTCTAAAGAAACAAGGCCAGCTAGCCACCCATGAAAGACCATCCAAGCTTAAGCTCCAAAATTCACAGGGACATCATGAAGCTGCAAGCTAGAAAGACTACCAAGACTTGGTGAAGCAACTCCATATAGTCCAGCTCGTTGAAGGTGTCCAGACTTGAATCTAAGTATTCCAAGTACCTGAGTTTTAGTAATGAAGGACTGATATCCCCAGTCAAGTTCCAAAAACCATACCTGCTTGAAGATTCAGAATTTATAGGGTACCACTTGCGAGGATCAATCACGATCACAGCTCCATTATTATTGTTGCAATCAATTCCTTGCCACTGACAGGAGTTGCTTCCTTGCCATCATAAGAACCTCTTTTCAGGATCATTGAGGTCATTACCGAGGTCAAAAAGAGCTTCATGGTCGGATTCAGAGCCATTACAAGAATATTCACTTGTTATGACACATAGAGCTGCCAACATAAGGCCAAGAACCCTGGATTTTTCCATTTCGAACACAAGGAACAATTGTTATTGAACTCAAGATGTGAGCATAATAAGGAAACCACCACCTCTTCAATATATAGTCTGCATTTTCTTGATACGCAAGAAAATAGGATATCCTTTGGAGCTTCATAAAATAAGATAAGTAGATAAGATGCAACCAAAAAAAAAAAAAAAACTTTATGCAAAGTCATGGATTCCCTAGCTGGTTTTGTTTCCAACTTTTTGCCCTAAAATAAATTATTTAAAAGCTGAAGCATTATGTCTTTTCTTGATGAAATAGAAATGAGTTCATTTTTTCTGATACTAATCACCCATAAACCAGCTGTCAGATTTGGTGAACTCTTCCAAACTATAAAAAATTTACGACGATTGGTTTTAATACAAAACTATGTTTATAATGTAAATCTTTTTCTCCATTCAACTTTTTCTGTGCATGTATGATCTGAAGAACACGGAACACTTGCTTGCACTTGATGGAGCAAATGAAAGGCTTCATTTGTTCAAGGCAGAGCTTCTGGAGGAGGGAGCTTTTGATTCCGTGGTTGATGGATGCATAGGTGTTTTCCATACAGCATCTCCTTGTTATTACAATGCTGAGAACCCGCAGGTGATTCTCCTTTGTCTTGCCTGTAGAACTTCAAGTTAAGCTTGAAAATGCTTGCAATTGGTTATGAGAATTATAATTGCTACTAACACTGATTAGTATACATTCATCTGGCACTTTGTACTTACTGTTCATGTTCTAAACTTGCTCTGGCTTTGCTTACAAAACTTTGCTGTAATTAGCAATATTTTGGCTGGCTTTTAAATGCATGAAACAAGGACAGTAGATCATTTGGATTTTGATTCTGATTGGCAGCAGTATTTGGCTTTACTTGTTGATATTTTTTACTTAAGCAATGGCAAACTAGAATCCTGATAATTTGGTGAATGGTCCACTTCTATTTCCAGGCTGAAATGATTGATCCCGCAGTGAAGGGAACACTTAATGTTTTTAGATCATGTGTTAAAAGTTCCATCCATCAAAAGAGTGATTATAACGTCCTCTCTTGGAGCAGTTGAGTTCACTGGAAAACCTCTTGCTGATAATGGGGTAATTGATGAGACCTGGTTCTCAGATCCCGTTATTT
Organism: Theobroma cacao; assembly: GCF_053813885.1. Lineage (NCBI taxonomy): Eukaryota > Viridiplantae > Streptophyta > Magnoliopsida > Malvales > Malvaceae > Theobroma > Theobroma cacao. The sequence goes on along the minus strand of NC_142643.1, from coordinate 40,412,163 downwards.
GTCAGAAATCAAAGGTGTGTAAATGTACTAAATTCTTATCACTGTCATGTACCATCTCTAATCTCTTTCGATTGTACCTTTCAAAATGCTTAGGAGCTTTTGGTGCTTACATATCATCAAGTACAAGTGATGTGAATCTGCTGCCTCCTTGATCGCCTCTTGTATTGTGAATAAATGATGTATACATAATACACATATCTGGTTCCTCGCCTTCATATTTTCTGGTTTCTTGATCCAGTTGGTGGGTGGGTAGGTTTATGCATCCAGGCTACAAGTCCAAAGATATTGCAATTATTATTTATTCAGCTTTAGGACCTTTGAATGTATTTTCTTCCATTTATATTAGGCTAAATGGGGTTCATTTTGGTTTGGTGGATGCTTTTCCTAAATCTGGTTAGTCCTTTAAAGACCTAATCGCAATTAATAGTTTGATTACTCTTGTAAAGAGTTTTTTTTGAAGATTAGTATGAATTCCATTCCTTCTGGGAATAACCCATCAAAAAGGTAACATAACAGCAAGAGCAAAGGGAAAAGGTAACTCTGTTCCCCTAAACAGCCTCTTGGTTCCAAAAATCTATTAGTGACCACAAAACAAATCACTATACTAGCGTCAGAGGGATCCATTAACAATGACCCCCAAACCCAGTCAAAATACCCTATTCTAAGAAGGAGAGTGCAGAATCATCAGCAAGTCCAGGAAACCAGACCAAGATTTGTTTCCTATGCTTACCGATCACATATAACCATACCAACCTGCCCTTCACTTCAGACAACCAGATCAGTAAGGGAGAACTCAGAATCTCTCAAAATCAAAAAGTCAAAACCGTGCTGACCTCACCCCGTGTTCAGCATAAACATCACCAAACGAAAGAAGGCAAAGAACCAGAAATCTTAGTTAATTAGCAATCCTCAAGACCTTACTAGCATAAACTTGTATTCCTTCCCCATCCTTCATTTTCAGAAGCTCAAATTCCCTTGAGAGATTCAAAATCTGCATCATCTTTGTTCATCATTTCCCTAAAATTCTTCTCTCAAAGTATCCCAGACTTTCATTGTTCTGGTAACTATGGTGTCTGAAATTGCAAATTGAAGACAAGAGAGTGCCTTATACCTCTTTGCAACTTCTTCATAGTGTTGCTTGATTTGAACTAGGGTTGGATTTGCAATGCCGTTAGACAGGCATTCTCCACCAACCTCAACCACATTCCACACAGACCAAAAAACTGAATATACAATGGGATTTAGCAATAAGGTCATAGGTGGAGAAGCTCTGATTCCATGTTGTATGTTTCAGAAAAGTGAAGAAAAATTGAGAAAGCTAAGAACAGAGAAGAAGAAATGAGAGAATAGAAATAGACGACTGAATGAAGGTATATCTTTTTCATTTCATCTGAAGCTTATATACAATCATTTGAAAAATACTTGAGCATAGATCTAACCTCGAAACCTGTAATCATGAAAATAAAGTATAAAAAATTACTTAAGTGTATTTTGATTTAACTTATTTTTCTAAAAAACAAGCTGCAAATAGGAGCTTTTTCTTCCTTTTTTTTTTTTTTTTTCCAAAAAACACACCAGCAGTTTTTTTTTTTTTCCAAATAAAAAAAAAGGAGAACTTATATCTTCTTCCAACTTCTCTTCAAAAGTTGATAACAGCAAGCAGACAGATTAGAGTTTCCAGCAAGATTCAGATATTGCAAATTTGGTAGTTCACCGAAACCAAGTGGAATTCTTCCAGCCAGACTACAATAGCTTGAATCAACATAAGTAAGGCTGCCAATATTCACTACCCAGTCAGGGAACCCTGAACTAAAGGAGTTGAAACTAAGGTCTAGAACAGAAAGGGAAGTTAAGTTTACAGGGTTGAAAGATGAAATGGAACCAGAGATCTGACATTCTGAAAGGTGCAACTCATTCAGAAATGAAAGCCTACTCAACATCCCAACCAAGCCCGAACCTACCATGGAAAGGTCAACTTCAGTCATAGCAAGATGTTTTAAAGAAACAGGACCAGCCACCCATTCAAGACTATCCGAGCTTAAGCTCCCAAATTCAGAAGAAACATCAAGAAACTGCAAGCTAGAAAGATTTCCAAGACTTGCTGGAATTACACCAGTAAATCCAGCTTTTGATAGGTTCAGATATGGCAAATTCTAGGATGATCCTAGGAATTCAGGAATTGAGATGTCATTGAAGGTGTTTAAACTCAAATCCAAATATTGCAAGGACTTGAGCTTTAGCAAAGAAGGACTGATATCCCCACTCAAGTTCCAAAAACCATACCTGCTTGAAGATTCAGAATTTAAAGGGTAAGGATTTTGAAGATCAATCATGATGACAGCTCCGGTGCTATTGTTGCGCCCAATTCCATTCCACTGATAATGGTTGCTTCCTTGCCATGAGGAGAGCCTGTTTTCAGGATCATTAAGGCCACTTTCGAAGTCAAAAAGAGCTTCTAGGTCTGGTTTGGAGCAATTTGCCGAATGGGAATCACCGGTACAAATACATTCTCCTGTTATGACGCATAGAACTGCCAACACAAGGCCAAGAACAGTAAATTTTCCCATTTTCAATACAAGTCCCAAGCTGTGAACATAATAATCGAACCATCAAGTCTTCAATATATGGTATCCATTCTTTCTTGATATGCAAGAACATAAGAATTTCTTTGAGCTTCCCTGGAAAGTGGAAAGAATAACTAGAAAACATGAAAACCGATTTTTTAATGCAAAGTCAAAGAGAGAGAGAGAGAGAGATATATATATATATATATATATATATATATATATATATTTATATATATTCTAAGAGCTTTGATAATATTGTTCAAATATAAAATATTGAACAAAGGAATTAGCAAAACTCAAAAGAACATTGAAAACACGAGGTTATTAATCTTATTGAAAGGAAACAGGCAGCAACATGATTAGCATTTAAGCTGTCAAGAGAATGATTATTAAAAGAGAATGATCAGCGTTTCATTACACCAGCCACATCGAAAAGGAGAAAGAAAAAAAGAAAAAAAATTTAAAATAAAAAAGTTAAAATTTTATTATAAATTATAAAAAATCAATATTTTAATATTTTAATCATAATAATGTTTACTTTTTTAAATTATTAATATATTAAATTTTTAATGAAAGTATAAATAAAAATAAAAATACAAAAATAGAGAAAAAATAAAAATATATTAATATTTTAATAATAAATTATTAAATGTTACGTTTTTTAAATTTTAATGAAAAAAATTGATTAATTAAAAAAGAAAACTTTTTCTTATATTTGTCTCTTGGTATATATTTTACTAAATTATATAAAGGGTATTTTTGTTGTTTTAAAAAATAAATATTATTATAATAAAAAGTTTTAGTTTTTAATTACATATTATAAAATTAGTATTTTAAATTTGAAAATTAATTAAAATTATTAATATTTTAATCATAATAATATTAAATTATAAATAAAATATTGGATTTAAAATATTAATTATTAAATTATAAAAATATTAATATAAAAATAATATTTAAATAATTAATTATTAATATTTTAATTAAATTATAAATTATTAACATTTTAAAAAATAAAAACAAATATTTATATATAATAATAATAAATATTTTTATTTTTTTATTTTAAAATTATTATCAATAAAATTATTTTCAACAATCAAACACGATAATAAACCATAATATTCAATTGTAGTTTGCCCTTGAAAGCCTTTATATTTACGTGTTCCATGTTGTTTTTTCTCCTTGGAAAGGTACACCAGAAAAGGACAAAACTGTCGGCCCGGATTTTTCGATAATTGGAACATAAGAGCCTCACTCAGCCTCACAGTCACCAGGAAACAAGAGAGAGATGAGTGAAACAGGCAAGGTGGTGTGTGTAACGGGAGCATCAGGTTACATAGCCTCATGGCTGGTTAAGTTTTTACTCCAACGTGGTTACACCGTCAAAGCCACTGTTCGTGACCCAAGTCGGTGCTAAGTGCTAACTACCTAAACTAATTACTAAGCTTTTTCCATCGTTCAATCTTAATGCTCACTTGCATTTTTAATGTTTTCAATTCTTGGGTATATCTTAAATTTATGAATAATTTTCTTCTTGTCATTAAAGTTGTTTGTTTTTGATGTTAAGGTTCTTGGCTTAATGGGATACTTTGCTGCCTAGGCTTCGATTTGTTTTTATTTTTAAGTGACTTTTGAGCAGTTAAAGAAGTGAAAGCTGTGAACTTCAGGCTTTTTAGTAGTTATGGACAATCTGATCGCAAATATTACTTTGTCTTGACTTCATAGGATACTTTATTTCCCAAATTTGATTTTTCTTCTAAAGTGATTATGATCGATGAAGGAAGTGAAAAACTATGAGTTTTTGGCTTTCTATGTTGCAGTGTATCTGGGTTGTTATAATTATGGATGAAGAAACCTTCTGTTGCTTATAATTCTTGAGAAGTGGCCTTTCTCTATTTGTTTGAAGAAAATTATTGATCTTTCTGTGTATCGGTCCCTTTTAGATATGTTTAATCATCGGCCTTCTGAAAATTTTCATGCTGTTCCCCCTTCCCCAATTTCTTTTTTGTCTGTAATGTCTTGGTATTGCCATATTCTTTCTTTGATGTCTTTGTGTTGAAATGCAATTCTATTTATTAGTATCGTTTATTGATCACCCATGGTTCAGCTAATATATTATATATTTGATTTTAGGTTCAGTAGATTGCTGAACTCTATGAAGGATATGTAAATCAGCAGTTTTTGCAATTGATGAATAATACAATCTAGTTACAAGATAGATACATCTTCCCATGTAAGTAACTGTTTCATACACTTATTTCTAGGTGATCCAAAGAAAACAGAGCACTTACTTGCGCTTGATGGAGCAAAGGAAAGGCTTCATTTGTTCAAGGCAGAGCTTCTGGATGAGGGAGCTTTTGATTCAGTAGTTGATGGATGTGTAGGAGTTTTCCACACAGCATCTCCTTTTTATCACAATATCAAGGATCCTCAGGTACGTTTCTTTCTCTCTCATTGCATATTTTCATGTCTAGTGTGTGTATATATATATTTGCACTTAAGTATTAACATTTTAAATCTTTAAGTGGTTGCTGATTTTTTTTGGATGTCGATGAAAAGGCTGTGTGCAGTTTTTAAATGTCCTTGCAGATGAACGGTAGTAATTAAATCGGCTCATTTGCTATATAGTTCAATATTGTTTCTCCTGCAAGTTTATTCTTGTATCCGACAACCCTTTTCTAAAAGTTGTGGCTTTTAGGCTCATTTATGTTCTCTGAATTTCTTATTTGTAATCTATACTAACTGTTAATCATTTAATCTTGCTCTGTTTTTTCTTGAAAATCTTTGCTGTAAGCAGTAGCCATATCTTACTTGCCTTTTGAATCAAGTTGCGAATGGGAAAAGAAACAAACACGTTTATTGTCTGGATTTTGGTTCTGATTGGCTCGTGTAGATTTGATGCTCATATTTTCAATTACTTAATGGTGCAATAGAATCCTGATAATTGATGCATTCTCTGGCACTTCTGTGACAGGCTGAAATGATTGACCCAGCTGTAAAGGGAACACTTAATGTTCTTAGGTCATGTGCTAAAGTTCCATCTATTAAACGGGTGGTTATAACATCCTCAGTTGCAGCTGTTGTGTATAATGGAAGGCCTCTGGGCCCTGATGTTAAAGTTGATGAGACTTGGTTCTCTGATCCCACTTTTTGTGAGAAATCAAAGGTATGCAAATGTAGTAACTTGTATTACATACATCTCTATTTGAAAGATGAGGAGCTTTAAGTGTATTATTTTATTAAATTACCAAATAATGTGATGCTGCTTATTTAAACAAGAGCTTGGATCTAGTCTTGTATTTTTTTGAAATCATACGTACACATTTCGTTTTGTTCTTTTTTATTCCTTGCCTTTTATCCACTGGCTCATCAATTGTCTTTCTATAAAGTAGTAGATTTATTAGTTCAGGGTTCCTAGTGCAAGATGTCTGACTTATACTTGCTAGGTTTTAGGAACTTTACTGTTTATTATCTGTGTCTGGATCTGAAAATTGGCAAAGCCCGAAAGCAAGCATCATTATTGAAATGCTTAAATTCAAATATCTTGACTGTATTTTTTCCTTTGTATGCATTAAAGAATTATTTTATTCTTCTGGTCTAACTGCAACCCTTTGATTATTAGCTCCTTTTTCCTGTCCTGCTTCTATTATGATTTTCATTCTGGGGGAATTGAGGGTTAAAGATTGTGATATGATGCTTAATTTCATTCTTCTTTTAACAAAAGAATTACTTGCTCAATTTCTTCCTTATTGCTGCAGAAAGGACAATGTTCAGGCATGACATAATCTTTTGTATATCATTTTTTTCTTTTGTTTGTCATCAGCTTTGGTATATGCTTTCTAAGACGTTAGCTGAGGAGGCTGCTTGGAAGTATGCAAAAGATAATGGAATTGACATGGTTACAGTAAACCCAGGATTGGTGATTGGACCTCTTTTACAGCCGACCATTAATGCAAGTGTGGAGCCAATATTGAAGCTTATAAATGGTACTCTCCAACTAGCTTTAGCAGACAGGATATTGTTCTTTTAACAATTATTGCTGATAAAGTGACCTTAGAAGAGAATATTGCATTCTGAATTAAGATTTTATTTCTCTTGCTTACCTTTTTGCTTTAACTATTTCTTGTTTTCATGCCAAAAAGCAGCACTCAAACATTAATGCAAGAAAAAACTGCATAAATGATCTCAAAAATAAGCTGCAAGAAGAACTGTTTTTAAAAAAGAAATATTGAGTCAACAATGTTCTAAGTCTAAGATGAATTTCTAAAGTTTGAACAAAAAGGGCGTGTTCATAGATCATTTCACACTGCTGACACTTATAGTATGAACTAAACATGTTTCTTAGCAGTGCCACAAAAAATGTATATCAGATAATGGGAATTGTGAAGCCATCAATACATGAGGGGTTATTCACTTATTGTTTCTTAAAAGTTTGAGTTTTAAAGGTGATTTGGATGAAACTGAGGAAGAGGTGGCAAATTGCAAACGATTTACGCGCTTGCCAAATTTGTGTAAATTCAGGGTTCAGACTGTTTGAGTAACAATAGTCAAAGTGGTTATATTTTCTTGTTCAAAACTTTCTTTAATTAATGGTGTTGAAAATGCTTTGTCATTCTGCTCCATTGCCATTTATTTTTTCATTTTTGCAATAACTAAAGTTGTATGTCTCTTTGGTTGGGTCTGTAATTTTCTATGTGTTCAATAGAAATGGTGACTACTTGTTACAGGAGAATAAAAAAGACTTTAAGAAAGAAAAAGTAGCATACTTGAATAATTCTCTTATTGAGCAGTTTTGTTTGCAAATATAAAGTAATCACTTCAGATACAATTCATTGATAACACTTAACTGAATCTCTAATATTCCCCGGTTTCTGCTGACAAGCCTGCCTAACTCTTCCTCCTGAACATTGCCTTTATTTGATGCAGGGGCTGAAACATTTCCAAATACAAATTACAGATTGATAGACGTTAGAGATGTTGCAAACGCACATATACTAGCATATGAGAATTCTTCAGCTTGTGGAAGATACCTTTTAGTTGAGAGACCTATGCCATGTTCAGAAATTGTGCAGGCTTTACGTGAGCTTTACCCTGCTCTTAGACTTCCTGAAAAGTAAGTTTCAAGGATATGAATTTGTTGCATGGAAGCTTTTAATCATTGGCAGAAGCAACTAAGTTTCAATCATGCATCGACTCTTCCTATTGCGCTTTACAATTTGTATTTCAATTTGTTTTTGTTCCATGGATTTTGAATTGTCATCCAATGTCTTTTTTAGATCTAAAGACCTTTAGGTTCTTAAATGAGGACAAGTCCTATCTATTTGTGCTCAACATGGAAGTTCGAAAACATTTTGCTTTTGATTTTGTTTTTGTTTTTTTTTTTCGTTTTTCTGTATTTTGAGGCCAATCTCAGTAATTCATATCTGATTACTAAACTCTATTACCTTATCTGATTTATTTATATTTCAGTAGCCCCCATGTTAGGGTTAGGGAAGCATGTTTGCAATTGTGGCCTCCATTTTTAAGTGTTATTAACAGGCGCTAATAATTTTGGCAGATGTGCGGATGAGAAGCTAGCTATTCCAGCGTTTCAGGTGTCTAAGGACAGAGCCAAAAGTCTAGGCGTTAAATTTACCCCTATTGAGGTGAGCATAAAGGATACAGTTGAAAGCTTGAAGGAGAAGAACTTCTTTAGCGGCTGAATCATGGCATGTGTCAGCTAGTGAAGGACATCACTATCAAAAACTGGGTACATCGCTTTTTGGCTTTAGTTCATCATTCTGAATGTCGTATCTGCTGTGTTGGGTACTGTTCAAGAGCTTGTAATAGTTTGCTGTAAGTTGGGATTCATACAATAAACATGTTCATGTTGATTGCCTATTGACTTTTAGTCCATGGAGAAGTTGCCCTGCCCTTTCAGTTTGTATCACCAGATGAGGTTGGAACTTGAAGACATGATGATAGCATTTGGAGAAACTTTAAGGAATGTAAAGAAGAAAGTTGCGTGCTTTGGTTCATATTGAACTCTATCCATAGTTTAAAAAATATAAAACCGATTTAATACAAAAATATGTCTAAAAGATAAGTATGTCTTTCATACAACTTATTCCATGCATGATCCACAGAAAACAGAACACTAGCTTGCACTTGATGGAGCAAATGAAATGCGTCAGTTTTTTCAATGCAGACCTACTTGATGTGAGTTCTTTTGATGCTGTGGTTGATGGAAGGATAGGTGTTTTCAATACAGCATCCCCCTTTTTATCACAATGCGAAGGATCCACGGGTAATTCTCCTTTAATGTACCGTATAGCATTCCCCAGAGGTACCATGAAGTGTGGTATAATCCTTCATTTCAGGATTTGGTAGGCACCAGCCAATTTTTACAAGCAGTTTATTCCATATCCAAACCAACAAGCCAGAACCTACCATGAAAGATTATCCAAGCTTAAGCTCCAAAATTCACACGGACATCATGAAGCTGCAAGCTAGAGAGATTACAAAGACTTGGTGGAGTACTCCATATAGTCCAGCTTGTTGAAGGTGTCCAGACTTGAATCTAAGTATTCCAAGTACCTGAGTTTTAGTAATGAAGGACTGATATCCCCAATCAAGTTCCAAAAACCATACCTGCTTGAAGATTCAGAATTTACGGGATACGATTTGCGAGGATCAATCACGACAACAGCTCCATTATTATTGTTGCAACCACATCCTTGCCACTGACAGGAGTTGCTTCCTTGCCATGATGAGAGCCTGTTTTCCGGATCATTGAGGTCATTACCGAAGTCAAAAAGAGTTGCAGGGTTGGATTCAGAACCATTACAAGCATATTCACTTGTTATGACACATAGAGCTGCCAACATAAGGCCAAGAACCCTGGATTTTTCCATTTCGAATACAAGTAACAATTGTTATTGAACTCAAGCTCTGAGCACAATAAGGAAACCACCACCTCTTCAATATATATCCTGCATTTTCTTAATGTGCAAGAAAATAGGATATCCTTTGGAGCTTCATAAAAAAGGATACCTAGAGAAGATGCAACAAAAAAAAAAAAAAGAAAAAGAACTCCTTATGCAAAGTCAAAGAGAGCCATTCTAGAAGTGTTAACGTTGTAGATACAATATATTTACTTTGAGTAGGTAATTTCTAACACTCGAAGACCGTCGACAACCAAAGGTTACAGATCATATTAAAAAGAAACTTGCTGTCAAGAAAGTTTAATAAAATAGCAGCCAACATGGTTCATACGCAACAAATCAGAAGTCAAGTTCCAAGATCAGTTGCATTGGGTACAACGTTGATAAACAACTATAGCGTTGAGTCCAAAGGCAACAAACAAAAACTGTTACCTCCTTTGAGTTTTGACTTATGGCAAATGCATAGATAGGATCATATTCCAACTCTGGATAAAGGTCATCTATAGCAAAATAATATTCTCTGTCAAAATTTTCAATGCAATGTTGAATCGCTAATTCTAGTATCATAGTAGGAGACATAAACTCAAGGAGTCGTGTAGTTCTGAAACATGTTTGTCCGTCCATTTTCATTTTCCTTTTACTCTGAAATAATAGTATAAACCCTTTAAACCTCTCTTATTCCTGTTAATTTTATAAGAATGTATCTTTTCGGAATTCTAGTAAAGAAAGATAAATGTGTTTACTTTTGAAAATGTAAGCCTCCAATGATATATTAGTCTTTCTCTTTATGGATTCATCCCCTTTCCTCCATTGTTTATTTGATCACTTTTGAATTGCCACATTCTTTTTCTGAGCCTTGTAGAAAGAGTATGAACCACACAAGATTTTCAATTTAATTTTTTCTATTTGGTGTCTTTAGTTTCAGATGGAGAGCATAACCTTTGCCCTGATTGTACTCGCTGCTTATGAATTTGCCTAGCTGGTTTTGTTTTCATCTTTCAAACTATGAAAGGTTTACTAGAATTGATTTTAATACAAAAATATGTTTATAAGGTAAATCTGTTTCTCCTTACAACTGATTCTGTGCATGTATTCCTAGATGATCTGAAGAAAACGGAACACTTGCTTGCACTTGATGGAGCAAATGAATGGCTTCATTTGTTCTAGGCAGAGCTTCTGGATGACGGAGCTTTTGATTCTGTGGTTGATGGATGCATAGTTGTTTCCCATACAGCATCTCCTCGTTATTACAATGTTAAGAACCCGCAGGTAATTCTCCTTTGTCGTCACTGTAGAACTTCAAGTTAAGGTTGAAAATGCTTGCAATTTGGCTATGAGAATTATAATTGCTATTAACACTGATTAATATACATGTTCATGTTCTAAACTTGCTCTGGCTTTGCTTACAAAACTTTGCTGTAATTAGCAATAGTTTGGCTGGCTTTTAAATGCATGGAACAAGGACAGTAGATCATTTGGATTTTGATTCTGATTGGCAGCAGTATTTGGCTTTACTTGTTGATATTTTTTTACTTAAGCAATGGCATGCTAGAATCCTGATAATTTGGTGAATGGTCCACTTCTAGTTCCAGGCTGAAATGATTGATCCCGCAGTGAAGGGAACACTTAATGTTCTTAGATCATGTGCTAAAGTTCCATCCATCAAAAGAGTAATTATAACGTCCTCTTTTGGAGCAGTTGTGTTCACTGGAAAACCCCTTGCTGATAATGTGGTAGTTGATGAGACCTGGTTCTCAGATCCTGTTATTTGTGAGAAATCAAAGGTGTGTAAATATACTAAATTCTTATTACTGTCATGTATCATCTCTAATCTCTTTCGATTGTACCTTTCAAAATGCCTAAGAGCTTTAGATGCTTACATATCATTTAAGTACAAGTGATGTGAATCTGCTGCCTCCTTGATATCTTTGTATTGCGAAGAAATGATGTATACATAGTACACATTTTTGGTTCCTGGCCTTCATATTTTCTGGTTTCTTGATCCAGTTGGTGGATGAATAGGTTTATGCATCCAGGCTACAAGTCCAAAGATATTGCAACTATTATTTATTGACCTTTGTAGATGTTTCCCTGTGTATTTTTTTTTTGTACTCTCGTTTGGTAAGCAATTGCTTAAAGAAATAACTATTCTTTAATATTAGCTATTTTTAAAAAATGGTTAACATTCAAGCTTAACTAAACCCAAGTTACCCCATGGTATTTGTTTTTCTATGGTTAGGGATATAACTTTCAAATTTGATAAGATTAAAATATCCCTTATAACTAAAATATTATAATTTTAGACATATAAAGGTTACGTTTAGTTTGTGGAATAAGTAAGAATGGAATAGAATAACTATTATATGAAAATAAAATGAGGTGAAAATATAATAGAATGGTTATTATGTAGTTTGATACGACGAATAAAATAAGACATGAATAATTATTATGACTTATTTCAATATTTAGTTGGCAGCAATAACTTTGAAATAAGAAAAGAATAGAAAATAAAAAAATAAAAAAATATTTTATTATATATATGATTATTTATTATTATTTTACTTTTAAATATTAATAATATAATATAATTAAAATATTAATAATTAATAATTTAAATATTAATATCTTTAACTAGTAATATTTTATTATAATTTAATCACTAATATTTTAAATACTAATATTTTATTTATAATTTAATACTATTATGATTAAAATATTAATAATTTTAATTAATTTCCAAATTTAAAATGTTAATTTTTAAAATATGTAATTAAAAACTAAAACTTTTTATTATAATTATATTTATTTTTTTAAACAAGAAAAATACCCTTTATATAATTTAGTAAAATTTATCTTAAATGACAAATATAAGCAAAGATTTTTCTTTTTTGATTATTTAATTTTTAATTTCATTAAAATTTTAAAAATTTAACATTTAATAATTTATTATCAAAATATTAGTATAATTTTTTTTATTTGCTTTTTTATTTTTTATTTATACTCTCATTAAGAATTTAATATATTAATAACTTAATAAGGCAAACATTAATATTTTATTTATAATTTAAACATTATTATGATTAAAATATTAATATTTTAAAATGTTAATTTTTATAATTTATAATAAATTTTTAACTTTTTATTTTTATTTTTTTATTTTTTCCTTTTTCTTTTATTCTTCTCCATAGGTTGGCCACCGAAAATGTGACTGGTGTACTGAAACATCGATCTGGCACACCATGTGGCTAGATCTGGCTACTAGGGTGCCAAATCAATGCTTCCAGTGACTAAATATGGTCGTGGAGTGTTAGATCCAGTCATGGAGATTTGATCGAGAAGCATCAGATCTAGAGCTTCATATTGCTAGATTAGGCCGTGGATCTTAGATTCAACGACTTTTTAATTGATCAATGCTTATCGACCATATTTGGTCATGGAATCGTCGTCACCGCCGTCGTCCATCGCTGCCATCTTTTCTCCAATGATAAGTGCAAGTTAGAGAGAAAATGAGAGAGGCAAGAGTGTGAGAAGAAAGAGAACAAAGAAAGGAAAAATGAGAAGAAAAAGAAGTATTTATATGTCTAGGGTTGAAATATTTCAAGTTATAAAAGGGTATTTTAGTCTTATCAAATTTGAAAATTCTTCCCCCAACCATGGAATAGCAAATACCATGAAGGGACTTGAGATTAGTTAAGCCTGAATTCTAACCATTTTTGAGAAATAGCCAATACTTAAAAATAGCTATTTCTTTAAGCAATTCCTTACTAAACGAGGGTAAAAAAAAAAAACATGAGAATACACAAGGAATAGCTTAGCTATTCCTTGTACCCTAACTTACACACATCATCGGTGATGATGATAGTTGTAGAAGACGGTGACGATGATGATGGTTATATGATCGAATATGGTTGAAAAGTATCGATCTAGTGTTTTTTGGCAAGATTCAACTGAGGAGTTGTTGGATTTGGGATGGACAGCCTAATCTGGCCGCAGAAGGCATTGGATCTAGTACTTCTTGACCATATCAAATCATGAGAAGCACCAATTTGGGACCCTAATGGCTAGATCTGGCCACATGGTACTCGTGATCAGCGTTTCATTACATCAACCACATCGAAAAGAAGAAAAAGAAAAAAGAAAAAATTCAAAATAAAAAAGTTAAAATTTTATTATAAGTTATAAAAATTAATATTTTAATATTTTAATCATAATAATGTTTATATTATACACAAATTATTTATATTTAAAATAATAATGTTTACCTTATTAAATTATTAATATATTAAATTTTTAATGAAAGTATAAATAAAATACAAAAATAGAGAAAAAATAAAAAATATACTAATATTTTAATAATAAATTATTAAATGTTAAATTTTTAAAATTTTAATGAAAAAACTGATTAATTAAAAAAGAAAAATTTTGCCTATATTTGTCTTTTGGTATATATTTTACTAAATTATATAAAAGGTATTTTTGTTGTTTTAAAAAATAAATATTATTATAGTAAAAGTTTATTTTTTAATTACATATTATAAAATTAAAATTTTAAATTTGGAAATTAACTAAAATTATTAATATTTTAATCATAATAATAACAAATTATTAATAAAATATTTGGATTTAAAATATTAATTATTAAATTATAAGAAAATATTAATATTTGAATGATTAATTATTAATATTTTAATTAAATTATAAATTATTAATATTTCAAAAAGAATAAAAATAAATAATCATATATAATAATAATGGGTATATTTGTCTTTTTATTTTTATTTTTTTCTTATTTCAAAATTATTGTTAGTAACCGAACACCGCAATAAGTCATAATAATTATTTTTATCTAATTCCATTTGTTGTACCAAACAATGTACTAATTATTCTATTCTATTCTTACCTCATTCTATTCTCACGTAATAATTATTCTATTCAATTCTTATCGATTTCGCAAATCAAATGTACAAGTTAATTAATTTCCTCTCTATTCCCAGCTACTATTGCTCCCTTTGTTTAGTTGGTAATTTAGTAAGGAATAGCAATTCCTTTGTTTTACCTATTCCTCAAAATTAGTAAAAAGCCTTCTTTAACTACACTCACCTCCCCCCATGGTATTAGCTATTCCATGTCTAATGGAATAGCTTCAAAAATTATTATGACTAAATTACCCTTCATAAATTTAGAAATTTACAACTCTTAAATATTAATAATTAAATTATAAATAAAATATTAATATTTAAATGATCAATTATTAATATTTTCAATAAACTATAAATTATTAATATTTCAAAACAAATAATCATAATAACATATAACTTATAAGCAAAATATTAATATTTTTAAATATTAATGATTAAATTATAATAAAATATTAATATTATAATTATCAATTATTAATATTTTAAATAAATTATAAATTATTAATAGTTAAAAATAAATAATCATAATAACATTTAAATTATAAATAAAATATTAATATTTTTAAATAGTAATGATTAAATTATAATAACATGTTGATATTTAAATAATCAATTATTAATATTTTACATAAATTATAAATTATAATATTTAATAAATGAAATAAAATAAAAGTAAATAATTATAATAATATTTAAATTATAATAAAATATTAATATTTTATAATGTTAATCATTATATTAGAGGTAAAATGTTAATATTTAAATGATCAATTATTAATATTTTAAATATATTATAAATTATTAATATATAAAAATAAAATAAAATAAAATAAAAATAAATTATCATAATAACATTTAATTAAGAATAAAATATTAATATTATATACTACTAATGATTAAATTATAAAAAAATATTAAAATTTAAATTATCAATTATTAATATTTTAAATAAATTATAAAATTTTAATATTTTAAAAAATAAAATAAAATAAATAATTATATATATAATAAAGGGTATTTTTGGTTTTTATCTTCTATTCCTTTCTTATTTTAAAGTTATTTTTATCAACCAAACATTGCAATAAGTCATAATAACTATTTATATTTTATTTCATTCGTTATACCAAACTACGTAATAACTATTCTATTATATTCTCACCTTATTCGATTCCCACAAAATAGCTATTTTATTCCATTCATGTCAATTCTGTGAACTAAATGTAACGTTATGTAAACTACTCCAGATATAAAGTATGGAATGCTTAAGCTTAAGCATTGTTTAATGTTGGTTTTGTAAGTAGTTTACTGCACATTGATTTTAAATGTAGGAAGCTAAGCTAAGCTTAAGGTAAATTTTGCAAATTCAAATGCTAGAAAATATTTTAAAGAAAGCTGTGTTATGTTATTGGAATGTTAGGAAGCTTAAGCAAATATTGGGACTTAAAGCTCAAAGGAAATATTTGAAGCTTAAGGAAGTGATTTGAAGCTTAAGAGCAATAAGTGGTCAAAGGACCAGTGGACAAGTGCTGATGGGAAATCACACCATCAAAGTGAGTGGGTGTATCTATTTCAAAATATACTTTAGAATATATATATATAAAAGCACGATTGAATTTCATTGATATTGGGAAGTATGAGCTGGTAGTGGCCTCAGGTGTTGATTTTTTTTTTAATTTGGTTTTAAATTGTATGAGGATGATTTGTATTACTGGAATTTGATTCGTATTAATTTGGTGTCTATTTATATTTGATCCATGTGAATATTTCTATGTGTTTGTGTATACTACTTAAGCTACCTTTGACCTAGTTAATTGCATAAACAAAGAGATAAAAGGGTGAGAAATGAAATATTACCAACACAAACAAAAGAGATAGTAAAAGCAATTACAATGAGAGAGACAAGGAAAGATTTTCCCATTACCATTGGAGAATGGAGAGAAATAAATGTTGGAAAAATAATATATTTCATAAGGTTCAAACATCCCACATTGCTAAGGTATATAAAGGTGTGAGTGCTTCAAATAAGCAAACTCATTATGGGCTTGTAGCAAAGAAGGAAAAAGGAGTGAGCTCACATGCACATGAGATCGGGCTAGGCCTTAAGAAAATTTAGATTTCCCTTTGCGCATGTGCTAGGCCCAAGTGAATTTTTGTACCTTGGCTTTAATTTTTTAAGCTTTCTCAGCCTTTGATTGAATCAGACTCAAAGTTTACCAGGCTAACTGAGTTCTCTTAATTCTCCTTATTTGCTGCAACGTATACTTGGCTGAGTACACATGCTGACCAGGGTTTTTCTCAACTCCTTGATTTTGTGTGACGTTCACCTCATTCTCTTAATTTGGTACAACGTTTACTTCATTCTCTGCCAATAAATATAGCCTCCCTACCTCAATGACAACACACATGAAGCCTTTCATTTTCTTCCCTGTTGGGTTCTTCTTTTCTCTAAAAAATCTTTTTGCTATTCCTGTTATCCTTTACTAGTTTGTGCAAACTATAAGTCAGGGTTTGTTGAATCTTGAAAGATAACCACTACAATCCTTTTGCATTGAGTTTTATACTCTGAAAGAGTGAAAATTATCCTTAAGGATAGTGATATCAGATGATGATTAAGAAAAGTATTAATAAATCTATTTATTAACAGTAGTAGTTTCTCCTGATGCTCGAATGATGCCTAAGCTGGTACTTGTATGAAACCATAAAAAGAAAATAAAAGACCAAAATCAAACTAAAATCCAACAAAAATGTTTCTAGAAAACAAAAATTCAATGTCAAGAGTTAGCACCTTGAAAGTAATGAAGAAAAAGAAAAAGAAGAAGGATTTGCCCTTGAATCATAGGTTTCAGCCATTGAGAAACCTTTAGAGAGTCAATTGTTATTTCAGAAAATTGTGTCGTTTTTGCTATGTATGCTGAAGGTTGTTACACAGATTCTGTGACATTCCTTCTTGATGTTAGCAATGCTAGGCATCTATAGCTGGTTAGCTGCTGTTTTCGTTATTCTCTTTCCTTTAACAATGTATATATATCAGTTGGTTATTAATGGAAGGTGTGCTACTGTCATTTGAGGGCCATCCATTTTTATGTTCTCTAAAATTCTTCTCTGTTTTCTGGAAATTTGTTGATAATATTCTTTTTCTTCTTTGCTAAGAATCAACATTCCAAAAGGACAAAAATTTCAAAAACAAACTCATCAAACAGGATTTGGGGATTAGCCAAGCCAGTGTTTAGTGAATGAAGTAAAACAGTAAAGTAAAAGAACAATAAAAGAACATAAGAGTAATAGTCTAAAATGACAATGAACAAAGCATTAAACGATGGCTGCAATGGAGTGCTTTGTTGACTTCTGGTACTTCTTTCATTCTGTCATCAGTGCATCCTTCCTTGCTGTTAACCATTTTACTTGATGCTGATCAAATACCACTGACATTCAACATGTGTTTTGGCTGCTGTTAGCAAATCTTTTTATGTTTTCTCTAGCAAATCCTTTTAGATTATCCAATAGAAATGTAGTTCATAAAATGAACATTAAACATAAACATGCTCATGCCATAATCATTAAATCAAATTCTTGTACCTAGATGTTTGGTGGGGCGGCTGCGGTTGCAGTTGGTGGGGCTTGTGCTGCTGGTGGGGCAGCTGCTGCTGGTGGGGTTTCTGCTAGAGGTGGGGCAGTTGCTGGTGGTCTAGGCAGACCAAAAGCAGCTGCCATCAGTTGACGAAGTGTCTGTAAAATTTTATAAACACTTAGATGTAAAAAATTATGAATTAATGATAGAAATTGTAAAGCTATAAGAGAGTAATGAAGAACATATGAGAGTCAAATATGAGTAGAACAAACAAACTATAAGAGAGTAATTGGGAAATTTGTTTACTTGTACATCAACCACGATGATGTAGTTGAAGTAAATAATAAGAAACATTATCTAGTTCCCTTTCACTTTCTCCACTAATTATCAAGGAAGAAGCATCATGATAGTGAAAAATTTAAATCCCTTGTATGAGAGATAGAAATACTGTTAAATTTTTAATTGGTTAGATGCTTTTTACGAATAATAAATTAGTCATTATTTAAGGGATAATCTACAAAGTTTTAAGATAAAAACATGTCTCTCTTAGTTGAATGTGATGCTATAATTCGTAATTAAATAAGATGATTCCTTTAAAAGGGAAATAATATGCAACTTTTCAATGATAAAATAGTCAAATGATGGTCCAAACCATAAGAAAAAGATGGAAGACTCTAGAGTTTTTTATCCTTTTAGCTTTTGACAATGCTTGTGCACTTAGTCAAATACGGAACATCTATTATAGGAAGTTTATCAAGTCCTTTTCAATATAGAAAGTTGGTCAATTCATGAGAATTTGAAATTCTTAATGGAAGTCTTATTATATATATGTTATTTTCATCGATATGCACTGAATCGTCTTCGTTCCAAGTGAATGGTCCACTCATCAAATCCAGTTCAAAAAAAGAGGGACATTCCTACTTCCTTTCCAGAAGAAGGGGCTTTAATAGTCAAAGCAAGACAACCTTAATTAAATGAAGGAATCATTCTTAAAGAGCTAGAAGACTTGGCTAGAGTGAAAGGAAAGAAGGGTTGAACATGCTGGAAACAGGATCTTTATAGCCTAAAGTTAAAAAAAAAAAGAGGCTTTCTCCTTCAATAGCTATAATATCTCTTTTCATTATAAAATAAATGCAGGTCAGTCATGGAAGAACATGTGGAATCGTCTGTATAGAATTATAAGAAGGAACGCTAGTGAAGCAAGCTCTCATCATGGAATGGGATTAGAACGGAAAAGCCAAAAGCTTATGAAAAAAAAGCTAGAAGCCTATGTGTGATAATCAGGGGCTTTGGGAAGCATGGACTGAGGTAAATCAAAGAAATAGGTGCTGAACAAGACTCAATAGCAGCAAATGATTGCTTCAAGATAGCTATATAAGTCATAGCTTGAGGATTAATAAACTCTACAAAGAAGAGTGAGGTGAAGGGCTTGGTTTAGCGAAATTATAAAAGACTATTCTCGTATATGATGCGAAGAATCCAAAATGAGTTCTATCTATGCCCCTTTTGCCAAAGTCCTACTTACAATCGAGGAAGCATTGGTAGCATAGCATGCATAAGGGGATTACTAACTCTTAAAAGTGCAACCGAGACACTAATCTTCTTTTAGAATCTACGGTAGTAGAAAGAAAGAACCCAAGCAGAAATGAAAAAAGAGATTCAAGCTCAAATGAGGCAATGGATGTTATTATTCAAGCATCACTCGACTCTATCTATTCATTCGTAGTTAACATATCCCTAAGGAATAAAACCTTTAGACTTTCAGTATGAAACTGACTTACTAAGCTTGCAGTAAAGTAATCAATCCCTTGATTTTTACTGCATAGTCTTTCTTTCCACCACGGAATATTCCATAAAGGAAAAAAAAAACTATGCTTTATAGGACAACTTATGGATGGAATGAATGAAGTTCAGCAAATTTATCTAGTCAAATATGCGAAATTCCCTTTAGAAAAAAAGAAAGTGGTTCCCTTCTACGACTAAGCGATACACCGATGAAGATACAACCGGGACAAGATTCACTCCCCCCGATGCCCTCACTTTGTGAGTGCTTTCAATCAAAATCAGTAGAGAGAAATAAATTATCTACCTAGTATTCAGGGCACACCTCCCTATGTTTCCCCATTTTCGTGCAGGTTTGTAAGCCATTCAAGTTGCACCACGAGCACCGATAAGTCATGATTGATCTGAATACTTCTAGTATTCAAAGAGTAATAATTTTTTTTGTTAATTTTATAGATCCTTTAAATGTGAGTTAGGTTTGCTATTTTCAATCAAAATTCGTGCAATAAGCAGAGAGTAATAATTTTTTTTGAGAATTTAATAGATCTTTTAAATGTGAGTTGGGTTTGCTATTTTCAATCAAAATTCGTGCAATGAGTAGAGAGTAATAAATTGTTTTTGTGAATTTAATAGATCCTTCAAATGTGAGTTGGGTTTGCTATTTTCAATTAAAATTCAAGGGTTTGTTATTTTCAATCAAAATTCAAGCAATCAGTAAAGAGTAACAATTTTTTTTGTGAATTTAATAAATCCTTTAAATGTGAGTCAAGTTTGCTATTTTCAATCAAAATTCAAGCAAACAAATTTTTTATCTGATATTCGGGGTAAACATCCCTGTACTGGTCTATGTCCATGTAGTTTGTTAAGCCATGATTCAACTTACACCATGAACAGCTATAGGTCATGGTTATAGAGTTGATAGGTCATGGTTGTAGAGTTTGAAAAGGGTATCTGATATAAGTATTGGAGTTTGATAAGGGTATTTAATTTGGGTTAGGGATGTCAATGGATAAGGTACTCGTTAATTTTGATGGGTTACAATAGATCTTTTTATTGTAAGTTGGGTTTGCTATTTTTAATCAAAATTCGTGCGATAAGCAGAGACTAATAATTTGACTCGATTGGCCAACCATTAACTCGATTCTAATCGACGAAGTCTTAAATTGATTTTAAGTTCGTCGAGAAAATTTTAAACAGTTCTACGTCTTTTAGGACAAGGTTTGGGAGTGCAGTTACACCCTGGAAGGATTAGCACCCCTGTGACGCTCGTTCCATTAATGGTACCATTTGGTTTTAGATTATCCTATTGGGTCCTTAATCCTTAAATTTATTATGTTTCTTTAGTTATTCTTCATTTATTTTATCCTCTATTAAGATATTTTATTTGACCCTAAGATATGGTATGATCATGAGGTATTATGAAATGCATGACATGAAATTCAAATAATGTCAAACAAATAACTTTTTATTGAAAACATATTCCCGGATCCGCCCATTTTACTACATAGCCCAATTCATATCACAACTCACACTCAAATGTGACCCAATTTTCAAGCTCCTTTGCAAGCACGACCTCGGGGCATGGAACGAAGAATGCCAAGTTACTTTTGACAAAATTAAAGAGTATCTTTTGAATCCGCCAATATTGGTACACTTGTAGCCGAAAGACCTCTCTTTTTGTATCTAATAGTAAATGAAAGGTCCATGGGATGTATGTTGGGACAACATGATGAAATCGGTGAGAAAGAAAGGGTTGTTTATTACTTGAGCAAAAAGTTCATCGAATACGAGTCCAAGTATTCCTTGTTGGAAAAAATGTGTTATGCATTAGCTTGGATAGCGCATCGACTTAAGCAATACATGCTGTATCATACCACTTGGCTCATTGCGAAGTTGGATCCCATTAAATACATTTATGAAAAATCATCCAAATCAGGTAGAGTAGCAAGATGGCAAGTGTTGTTGTCTGAATATGACATTGTATATGTGTCTTGAAAGGCTATTAAAGGAAGTGAAATTATCGAATTTTTAACGAAAAGGATGGAAGATGATTATGAACCAATGAAATTTGAATTCTCGGATGAGGACCTGATGTCAGTATGCCAAACAAGTGAAAAGGAATCATAGGGGAACGAAAATTGGAAGATGTTCTTCGATGGAGCTTAAAATGCTTTAGGACATGGCATAAGGGCCATCTTGGTGTCACCAGAAGAATATCATTATCCAATCATAGCCAAACTCAACTTCTATTGCACCAATAATATGACTGAATATGAAGCTTGTGTCATGGGTCTTCAAGCAGCAATTGAGAGGAAAATTAGCATTTTAGGAGTGTATGGGGATTTTGCTTTGGTTATTGATCAATTATAAGGAGAATGGGAGACACGTGACTTAAAGTTAGTCCGGTACCATAAATTTATTACAAAGCTGATTGAAAATTTTGATGAGATCTACTTCACCCATCTACCTCAAGAGGAAAACCAAATGGCAAATGCATTGGCCACGCTGGCAGCAATTTTCAAAGTTGGTACTGATGTCAAGATTCAGCCCATCATGAAAAATCTTCGAGAATGCCTAGCCCACTGCTCTAGTGTGGAGGAAGAAGTAGACAGGAAACCATGGTACCATGATATTGTGCAATATCTCAAATCCTAACATTATCATGAGCAAAGCTCAAAAAATGATAAGAAAACCATTAAAAAGTTGACCATGAGTTTCTTTTTAGATGGAGACATCTTGTATAAGAGAAGTAGAGATCAAATGCTTTTGAGATGTGTGGATTCAACTAAAGCTCAGATAATAGTTAAGAAAGTGCATGGGGGAATTTGTGGGGCACATGCAAGTGGGCATATGTTGGCAAAACAAATTATGAGAACAGGATATTATTGGCTCACACTAGAAATAGATTGTATAAATTTTACTCGAAAGTGTCATAAATGTCAGATATATGCAGACAAGATCCACACTCCTGCAAATTCACTGTATGTTTTGACATCACCATGGCCTTTCTCAATGTGGGGCATGGATGTGATTGGGCTAATAACCCCGAAAACATCAAATGGGCATCGGTTTATTTTGGTAGCAATTGACTACTTCACTAAGTGGGTAGAGGCGGCATCTTATGCCAATGTGACCTAGAAAGTGGTATGTAAATTCATTAAAAAAGAGATAGTATGTCGTTATGGTCTCCCAAAAAGAATCATTACAGATAATGCTAGGAATCTCAATGGTTCAATGATGAAGGAGGTTTGTACCCAATTCAAAATTAAGCATCACAATTCAACACCTTATCGCCCAAAGATGAACGATGCTGTAGAAGCAGCCAACAAGAACATCAAAAAGATAATTGAAAAGATGACTGATGTATACAAGGATTGGCATGAAAAGTTACCCTTTGCTTTGCATGCTTATCACAAAGCAGTGTGAACATCCACAAGAGCTACACCATTCTCCTTGGTATACGGGATGGAAGCAGTTTTGCTAATTGAAGTATAAATTCCTTCCCTAAGCGTCCTTAAGGAAGTGCAGTTAGAAGAAGCTGAATGGGTTAACGCTCATTATGAGCAATTGAATCTCATAGAAGAGAAAAGGTTGACAACACTTTGCCATCGACAATTATATCAAAGGAGAATGATTAGAGCATATGGCGAGAAGGTACATCCTCGACAGTTTCAAGAAGGAGAGTTAGTGTTGAAAAGAATCCTCCCAAACTAACAGGATCCTTGCAGGAAATGGACACCAAATTGGGAAAGACCATTTGTGGTAAAAAAAGCTTTTTTATGAGGGGCACTAATTTTGGTGGAAATGGACAGAAGGGAGTTTCCTAACCCAATGAATGTTGATGCTGTCAAGAAATATTATGCTTAAAAAAAAGAAAATAATGAAAATAAAAAGAATTCAAGTTGAAAACCTGAAAAGGCGGCTTGAATTTGGGAGATGAATTTAGGGCAAAAACCCGAAAGGGCAGTCTAGACATGAAGGAGATTCAAATTCTACAAGGTCTACAAGGACTTAGCAGGGAAATGGTGAAAATCATGGTCCAAGATGTTCATATAAAAACAAGCGAGTTAACGCTTGTGCCTGTTTCGAGATAAAATTTTGAGAACATTATCAGTGCCCATCGGAGCAGTCATTAAGAAAGAACTGTATCCCCTTTTGTATTAGAATGGATTTTGCCCCTATGTATATTGTTCTTTCTCATTATGCTTGATTGTGGAACCCTTCTACGTTTTGAATGAAAAATAGCCTTCTCTCTTAATATGTTGTCATCATTTCCATTTTACCAACAAAAGAGATATAAGTGCATTGCATTTGTCATAAAATTGGAATGATATTTAATAAGGAGCATGATAAATTAAGGAAATGTTTGCATTATTTTGAAAAAGAATCATAGTTGACAGGGAATGGAATGGAGTTTGGTAATATATATAATAATAAATAAATAAAAAGAAAAGAAGAAAAAGAAAAAGAAAGAAGTGAAAACAGCAGTAGATTGAAGAACTGTGAAAGATGTAGAGAAAAAGTGGATTATGCAAATAACGGAGAAGCAGAACAGTCGTGAGCAATTAATTTGGAAGACAAGAAATTGGAGGCATGTTTGGTTCATTCCCCAATGACCAAAGAGAGGGCTCTAAAACACCAAAAATTAAAGTTAATGGAAATAACTAGGATATCTGGATAGTCATACTCGAAATTTTAAAACAACTGAAAGAGGAAAAGAAAAATCAGAAGTTGTAAAGCCTTGGATAAGGAGTTTTTTATTTTTCAAATTAATTTCAAAAGTGGTAGAGCCTCGGAGGAGGAGTTGTTTGTTTTTCAAATTAATTTTAAATGTGGCAGAACCTCAAATGAGGAGTTGTTTATTTTTTAAATTAATTTTAAAAGTGGCAGAGCCTCGGATGAGGAGTTGTTAGTTGTTCAAATTGATTTTAAAGTGGTAGAGCCTCAGATGAGGAGTTGTTTATTGGTCAAAGTTGATTTCAAAAGTGGTAGAGCCTCGAATGAGGAGTTGTTTATTGTTCAAAATTGATTTCAAAAGTGGTATAGCCTCAGATGAGGAGTTGTTTATTTTTTAAAATTGATTTTAAAGTGAAAAAGCCTCGGATGAGGAGTTGTTTATTGTTCAAAGTTGATTTCAAAAGTGGTATAGCCTCGAATGAAGAATTGTTTATTTTTCAAATTGATTTTAAAGTGAAAAAACCTCGGATGAGGAGTTGTTTATCGTTCAAAATTAAATTCAAAGTTGTAGAGCTTCGTAAGAATATTTGTTTAACTTTTTCGAGATTATTTTTCAAGTAGCAAAATTGTGAAAAAAAATTAATAAATTAGATCAAATATAACGTCTATGTCTTTGCGCTATTTCGGATTCACGAAATGTGCAAAAAGGGACAGTTGTAAACACTACCTATATTACCTTTTATCTTGTCTACCTTTAAGAACTAATTATCATTACCATAGTTTAAATTTATTCACTTATTATCTTCAGATTAATTTAGGCTTAATTTAACTTCCATTCCTATTTTTGTATATATTGATTTTCACTAATGTCATGGGCCAATGATCAGTCCAAAATTGAAAAATTGAGCTTTTGAGTTGTTGGGCAACTTTGGGCATATTGGTGGCCTAATATAAAAAACTAGTCCAATAAAGTTAATGCAATTAATGATGGATCTAAAACAATTAAAATATATTAAAACACTAATCAAAGATTAAAATTCCAAATAAAATCTGGAATACTCCATAGACAAATGAAATAAATAAAGCTAAAAAAAATGAAAAATGAGAAAAAGCTATATGACTGGCAGGGTGCAGACGCACCCTGCCAGGCATAATACGCTGTGCTAGATGCAAAAAATTCGCGTCTGGCAAAAGGTGGAAATGGCACCCCAAGATCGTAATCAGGTATAAAAACGCTATAGTAGTAGCTATAAAAACAGAGAGAGAATGGCAACCAAAAATCAAAAGGAAGAAAAACCCTACAGAATGAGCAACAAAAAAAATTTCTCTAGCAGCCAACCAACCAACCACAAATCCACCGTAAAAAAAAATACAATGAGAGAAGGAGAGTAGCTGGGTTTTAGGATTTTAATTCGGGTTTTTAGGAGTAGATTTTTTAGAGGGCTTTGATGGTTGGATGGTCAGCTAAAGGAGGGAGAAGATTTGAGTTCTTTGGGTTGATTTAGAGCTGGGTAACAAAAGGGGTATTCGGTTTTGGGTAGTAAACAAGAAGGGAAAAGAGAGAGGGAGTTTCGGTTTGTGTAGCTAAAAGGAAAAGGAGAGATTTGGTTTGGGGATCGACAGCAGAGAGGGAGGTCCGGTTTGGTGTTGGCCAACAGGAGATAAGAACAAAAGGCTTTTCAAGAGTTAAGGGAGAGTGTTACCGGGTAGAGAGAGAAAATGGTGAAGGGAAATGAAGAAGAAAAGAGAAAAAGAGGGTTTTATAGCTAGGGTTTGGAGGACTTAAAACTACGTCATTTTGTAACTCACCAAGTGTCCTTTCTAATCCGTCCAAACAACGTCGTTTTGGTGCACCAAGGGTTGTTGTACAAGGCACCAAACGGTGCGGTATAACGTGGGTCGTGGGGCAAGCCAGTCGATTTAGGTTAACCCAGCCCAGTCAGGTAACATCTTGTCCCTTTAGTTTGATGGATCCATGATGATTTGGGTTATGGTGGTTTAATCTGTTTGGGTTTAGTTTGCCTTATTTGTTTAAAATTCTATTACTTGATAATGTAAGGTTGATTTTAGATTATTTTGACATAATATTCTAAAAATTGCTAGGTAATAATTTTTTTTAGAGTTAGGAAATTAATATGAACAAAAAAAAAACAAAATAATAATAGCAAAAGCAATAAGGTAAAAATAGGACAAGATAATAATAATAATAATAATAATAATAATAATAATAATAATAATAATAATAATAATAAAATATGTTTAGTTATATAAAGGATTTAAATTTAGGAGAATATTTATTAAAAATATATAAATCTTGGCAAATGAAACATGTATATAAAACAAAAAAATAAATGTCTAAATAAGGTATACTTGTAGTAATGGATTTAGTTTTAGTTAGAAAAATAAATAAAAAGAAGGATAAAAAGAAAAAGAAAGGAAAAATAAAAAAGGATATAAGAGTAAGTAAATGATTAATGAAAATAAACAAATAAATAAATAAATAAGTAAAATAAAAAATATATAAAAATATGATAATAAAATAAAAGAAAAAGTAAATGTTTGTCAACAAGGGTTAAAATGGTGAGATAAAAAAATATAAATAATAATAATAATAATAAATAAATAATATTAATGATAATAATAAACTTTTTCTTGTGGGGTCAACATTAATCAATATGATGGTATATAAATTGAATTTTAAAGACACCATAAAGTTAATTATAATAGTACCGATGATGGGATGATTGGCCGGGACGCGAGGAGTTACAATTCCGGACTAATTTTCCCTAGACTTGGAACCCAAATTAAAGCTCCACCAATACAATGGGAGGGCCTCGATTTTGAGGTTTCGAGATTTTTTAATTTTAAATAAATAAAAAATGTTATACAATAAATTAGTCAAACAAAATATAAATACAAATATGGCATATATAAGAGAATAGATGACATATATTTAAGTTATCCAAAGATAAGAATGAAAATTGTGAAAATGGTTATACTCATGACAATAAATAAATAGATAAATAACTAAAATAGTCAATGATGGAAAATTCAAAACAATAAATAGGTGTAAAACATAAAATTTAAATATCTAGTGGTATAAAATATATTTAAATAAATTAATAAGTGATATGTAAAGTGAATAAGATAGATAATAAAAAGAGAAAAAATGGAATTAAAATATATATAATTATGAAATAAGATATCTTGCTATAGATTTGGAGTGAAAAGATTATTTACATAGTAAAAAGGTTCGCTTAAAAAACATAGAAACAAAGATAATTTATAACATGCATAACTATAAAGGGAGATATAGAAAAAGAGAGTCCATAAGAAATAGCAAGGAAGACATAGGAGAACTTAGAAAAAAAAAAAAACCAATAATGAACTTCACAAGCATAGCATATATTTTTATTGCATCATGCTTGTCATGGCATATAGATATTTTTGTTCATAAGTATAAGTTCTGATGATGAGATTTTTCAAAAACATTGCAAAGACGAGTTTCTCTCGGAAAGTTATCTAGGTGAAAGGATGTCATTGGGTCTCACCAATACGATGAGAGGGTTCAGGAAATATCTTTAATAAAAAGGCTTTTGCTCGTAATAGGTTTACATTCATTAAAATATTTTTTTTTAAAAAGTACGATAACCTCGATAATGGGATTTATTCATTAAATTTGCGAAAGTAAATTTCTCGGATAATTCTCTAGATGAAAGAATATCTCCGAATCCCACCAGTATAATGAGCAGATCTAGGAAAATGTCTTCAATAAAAAGTTATTTGTCCGACATTATTTCAATTTCATGCCATGCATTTCATAATACCTCATGATCATACCATATCTTAGGGTCAAATAAAATATCTTAATAGGAGATAAAATAAATGAATAATAACTAAGAAAACATAATATATTTAAGGATTAAGGCCTCAATAGGATAATCTAAAACCAAATGGTACCGTTAATGGAACAGGGGTCACAGGGGTGCTAATCCTTTCCTGAGCATAACTGCACTCCTGAACCCTGTCCCAAAAGACGTAGACCCATTTAAAATTCTCTTGACGGACTTAAAATCAATTTAAGACTTCGTTGATTAGAATCGAGTCAATGGGTGGCCAATCACACCTAGAACAAAGATTGGTGGCGACTCCTTAGTGTTTCCCCGCGTCTAGCAATCGGGTTCATGGACTCGCACGTTACGACAATAAAGATTGAAAAAGCTATGTTAATGGTGATCAAATAAATCTTAACAGAAAGGATGCTTCTTTTATTTTGTTCCAAATTAGATTATCCAGTAATTGTTGCTACTGAAGAGAGAAGCAATTACACAGTTAAAATGGCAAAGTAGAGATAAAGAAACTTGAAACCAAAAATTTTATAAAAAAAGAACCTGGCCACAAAATTTTCTACACCAAAGTTTTGATATAATAGCTAATAGTAATGTCAAAGTCCAACCATTCACAGCATTAGCTTTACCCTAGTGCCATAGAAAAGCTTGGTTCATTCTCAGTGTGAATTGTAGAGAGGCAATAACAGTTTACTTGCACAACAGATAACCAATCATAAATGTAATCCAATAGGAAATTAGTAATTTTTTAGCCTTCATACTGATCCCAATGGCAATGGTTTACTTTACACTCAAAGAAAGTTCATTTGTCATACTTTTGATATGTAGATTGCCTCATATCTAGGAACTTTCAAATTCAAGAAAGTTTGACAACTATATAACTATTAGGTTAAATGGGCAGCTTTTGTTGTAGGTTTGCCAATGGAGATTATAAATCTATTTGAGATTGGATACAAAATTTTAAAACTTCTAGACAGTGCACCTCTAAATTCCATTAGGATCCTTTGCAAGTTTTAGTCAAATTCAAACATAGAACCATATAAAATGTTTGATAAAATACCTACAAACATATATGGTACATACTATGGGAACTAAGAACCACATGAACTTTAGAACATTTAAATCACATATAAATGGAGCGAAACTGTAAAAATTTAGCAATGTATACATGTATTTGAAAAAAGAAATTTCTGAACATGACAACATATGCAAGTAAGGTCTCCAAAGATTTTGTGAATCTAAATAAAATATCTATCAAGCGTGACTTTTACATATATATTTTTATTTGGTTTTAAAACAGGAAGCAGATTTAAGTCGAGCCTTCTATAAAAAAAAGAATCAACCCTCAGAAAAAAAAAATAGTTTAACTATGAGAAGAACATATGAGAGTCAAATATGAGTAGAACAAACAAACTATAAGAGAGTAATTGGGAAATTTGTTTACTTGTATATCAACCACAATGATGTAGTTGAAGTAAATAATAAGAAACACTATCTAGCTCCCTTTCACTTTCTCCACTAATTATCAAGGAAGAAGCATCATGACAGTGAAAATTTTAAATCCCTTATATGAGATATAGAAATACTGCTAATTTTTTGATTGGTTAGATGCTTTCTACGAACAATAAATTAGTGGTTGTTTAAGGAATAATCTACAAAGTTTTAAGACAAAAACATGTCTCTCTTAGTTGAATGTGATGCTATACTTCGTAATTAAATCAGATGATTACCTTCAAATGGGAATAATATGCAACTTTTCAATGATAAAATAGTCAAATGATGGTCCAAACCATAAGAAAAAGATGGAAGACTCTGGAATTTTTTATCCCTTTAGTTTTTGACAATGCTTGTGCACTTATGTCCTAATATATAATTCAAACACTAATACATATTCCTTGCAGTGGCTGGTGGATTTGTTGAATGCCTTGATTTTCCCCTTTGTGCTTGGGTCATTTTTATGTCTGCTCCTCGTTTGTGTCCTTGTGCATCTTGTGATAATATTGTGCCGATGAAAGGATATCTCTGACTGTTTCTTGGATGCTGTTGGGAAGGTTTGTGTCTTTTTCTTGCTTTCTCTTGAGGGGGCCCCTAGATGATGCTTTATGCTTTTGGCCTTGATGAGGTTCTGGTGACTTTGATTGCGTTTGTTTTTTGTGATGCGGGATGTGAGTGATGGATTCTGGTTTTGAGATGTGCAAGAGATGCGGATGTGTTTTCTGTTGAAGTGCAACTACAGATTTGTGTATTTTATGGCTCAGGGGCTCTTTTTTGATGCAACTACCTGGGGGATCTGGGAGTTTTGGGGTAGGCTGGTTCTATGTGGCTACTGCATTGTTTAGTTAGGTTGCTTGGGTTGTGCGGAGTTGGATTGCTGTGTATAATTTTTTTGACCCTGCTCACCTGATATGTTAGGATGGTGGCGGGATTGCTTTTGTTTTTGTTTTCTGGAAAGGTCCTTGGTGGCTGGTGCTGTGAGGATTAAGGACTGTTATCCCCAAATAGGTGAATAACAGACCTCAATCATGCTTGTACTTCCCCCAGAGGTGAACCTTTGGTTTCCCCTGCTTTGAAATAAACAACTTTCAAAAAAAAAAATACATATTCCTTGCATCTAAAGCAACACAAAAACAAAATAAACAACATGGAAATCTCAAACATATCAAGAAAATTCAAGCAGAGCACTAAAGTTATAAACCAGATAAAAAAAAAAGTCACAGTAACAAATCTCAAGGTCCAAATTGAATGATATCAATTGTTAGAGAGAAAGCCAAAAGAAACATCATAGTTACTTCAAGTAATTGATATGCTCCTAGTTTTTAATACTTTTGCTCAACATTTCAGTAAAGTGCCAGCTAAGGAATTCTTTACTTTGTTTTTTCTACCATAAATTTAACCAACATTGAATGTTGAAAGACCCAAGAGCTATATAATTAAAAACACATTCAGGATTAACAAAGCTGATTTTATGACTAAAGTGATGAATCTGCATAACAATGAATGTAAACGAAAATATTTAAATTGAACATCCTTAAAGTTGCAAAAATCATATGAGCACAATCCCTTATCGCACAAATAGAAAATAATAAGAAGAAGAAGTAAATCGAGGTCACCCTTTTGATTACTCATCGAGTGCGTCTTCTAGCGTTAGAAAATAAAGAACACCAACCAAACTTTGGTGTGAATGAGAGAGGGAGTTTTGGGTTTTCTAACAGAGAAAGAGCATTTGAGTGAAGAGTCCTTGAATGTGAAAGAAGAGACATAGAAAGGAAAAGACGGAGAGAAAGTTCTAAATGGGAGAAAATTTTCCAGCTAGGATTTGGGTACCGTCCTGTTCAAGCATGAGACGGTAAGCATGGCAAAAGAAGGATGTGAGGAAGAAAAGAGAAAAAGAACTGACAAATCGAAAATACCCTTCAAACATGTAGAAAGCAATCGAAATTCAAGCAATGGATAACAAATTTTGTCGGTGACTGTGCATTCAATAGATCTTTGAAAATAAATTTTTTACCTGGTATTCATGGCAGACGGCCCTGTGCTATTCCATTTCCATTCGTTGCGCCAAGATTCAATTTGCACCAAGAACATCGATACATGATGATTGATCTGGGTATTGGCGTAAGGGTATCTGGGTATTAAAAATTAGAATAGAAAGGAAATGATACGCCTACTGAAAATTAGAAATGCGGAAGTCTAAAGCCCAATACACCAGAAAAAGTCCAAAGCCCAATACACACTTGGAAGTTTGCAAAAGATAATGGTATTCACATGGTCACACACCCAGGGAAGGTGTGTGGACCTCTCTTACAGCCAACTCTTAATACCAGTGTGGAGTCAATTCTGAACCTTATAGGTGGTACCTTCCAACCTTCTGTATCAATATATGTGTATAGATCATTGTGACCTCGAAAAAAGAAAATGCATGAACTACAGTGTATTCCTTGCTTATTTTTCTGCTTTGGTAAATCAATTAATAAGTAAAAAGAAAGAAATATTCCACAGGATGGAAATAATTTAAAGTGTATAAGGTTAATTTTCAAATGATTTCTGGTTAAGAAACTATCTGCAATTGGTTATGAGAATTATAATTTCTAAAACAGTTTGCTGATGTTTTTGAGATGTGATGAAATGTAACATTAATTAGTAGACAGATTATGTGTTATCAAAATTTTGCTTGTCTGCTACATAATTGAACACGGTTTCTTACACAATTTCATCTTTGGGTTTAAGCAGATCTTGTCAGCTTTTCTATAGGGTCTATTTTTTATTTCCATTTTATTTTCACTAAATTATTCTTTCTAGTTTTTACATAGTGTTGGTATTCTAATTTCTGAACTTGCTTTGGGCATTGCTTACAAATATCTGCTATGTAGGAAACAAGGACAGTAGACTGCTCCTATTTTGCTTCTGATCGGCTAGCATATGACTTGTTTATATTATCACTTAACCAATGGCATAATAGAATCCTGGTAATTTGATGAACGTCCACTTCTGTTTCCAGGTTGAAATGATTGACCCTGCAGTAAAGGGGACACTTAATGTTCTTAGACCATGTGTTAAAGTTCCATCCATCAAAAGACTGATTATAACATCTTATGTTACAGCAGCTTTGTTCTCTGGAAAGCCTCTTGCTGATGATGTGATAGTAGATGAGACTTTATGACAGCTGTTCCCCGCTCTTGATCTTCCTGAAAAGTAAGTCTGTAGGATACGGATGTATGAGTATCTGTCAACTATAATTGTTGGCAGAAGCAACAAGGTTCATTTATCTATCACCCCTGCATACTACATCACCCAACTTGTATAACTCTCCTATATGCTTACTCCCTCTTAAATAATAATCATGACATAGATCCTATTCATTTGTGCTCAAAGGTTTAAGCATTTGACATGTATAAGTTGTCAGATTAGACGAATCTTGTACATTGTTATGCCCTCACTGATCTCATTCATTGAGCTCAGCTGTCCAGCTTCTTGGATCAGTTTGGTTCACTCCTAAACTTCAAGTGTTAGAAATATTTCTAAACTGGGTGATTCTAATAGAGTTCTGAGTGAATACCAACATGCTTTTGGTTATGGCAGATGCACAGATGAGAAGCAATCTATACCAGTACTTCAAGTATCCCCGGAGAGAGCGAAAAGCCTAGGCGTTAACTTTACTCCTATCGAGGTGAGCTTAAAGGATACTTTCGAGAGCTTGAAGGAAAAGAACTTCCTGTAGTGTCTGAGTCATGGCATGTACTGTATGTACCAGCCAGTCAAAGCATGTTGTAAGTGTAATTACTAGCTTGGGATTTCCTTCTGATTCATCTTCTCAAATGCTGTTGAGTGCTTGTAATATTCAGTAGCCATTTGTAAGCGTTTACTGTGACGAATGTAGAAGTTCTTGATGCCAAGAACAATGCAAGCTGTTTGACTTGTCATATTATAAGCATACCAAGAACAGTGTAATTTGTAAGCATATTTCTTTTAGTTTAATTAAATGTTTTACATATTTGACGCAGGTGTGAAAATGAAAATATAAATTTTTTTGTAAAAAAAATTTATATTTAAATTAATAAAAATAAAAGATAAATAATTAAGTATGTCAATTTTTTATGAAGTTTCATAAATACTCATTCGATAATAGAATGAGACAAATTCATATGAAATTTTTAATACCTGTTATATTAACCTTAAAATTAGCCTTAAAGATAATAGTAAAGATAAAAATTTCTGATCAAATATTTTGGAGTATTTCAGGGTTTTCTTTACATGTAATTAGATTATTTTATTAAGGGTTTATTTCTCATATCATAAGAATAAAACAAAAAGGGAATTAAGGATAAAAAAAACCTCCCCTTAAACCCTACCTAAAACCAAAAACCCTAACGGCCAAAATACCTTCCATAAAACCTTCTCTCTCCTTTCAAAGAAAGAGAGAAGAGAAAAATGGCGCCGGTAACATTCAAAAGGAACTACCGTTGCTCCCAATCGCTGCAACAGTTCTACAGCGGCGGGCCATTCGCGGTCTCATCGGACGGATCTTTCATTGCGTGCGCGTGCGTCGAATCCATAAAGATTGTGGATTCATCAAACGCTTCGACGAAGTCGACTATCGAGGCTGAATCGGGTACCATCACTGCCTTGGCTCTTAGCCCCAGTGATAAGTTGTTGTTCTCTGCTGGACATAGTAGGCAAATTAAGGTCTGGGACTTGGACACTTTAAAATGTCTACGCTCCTGGAAGGTCAGCCTCTTATTTCAATTTATTTTTTGTTGTTTAAATAATGTTTTGAAGAATTTGAAAGTAGGCTCATTTGCTACTTGCGTTCGGTTCTAGAAGTACGAAGCCAAAAAGTACATTTAGATGGAAAAGCAAATTATATCTTTGAAGAATTAAAAATTGCAATTGTAATTTTGTTAAGAACAAAAATATATGATTTTACCTTAAATCAGGTACATAGGAATAAGTTATTATAAATTAGTTCAATTAAAGTGAATTCATAGCAAAATGCTAGTAAGAAAAGTTACATGAAATAGAGACTTAATTATTGTAGTACCCTCTTTTAAGGTACATGAATTATAAAATTCATAAATTTGTGCATCATATATATTTTTTCTTAACTTTTTGGGTCTTTTTATCTTTGGTGTTGATGGCAATTAGTGAAGAAATGAACTTCACTTTCAGTCAACTAGGTCTTAATTCTATGTGTAATTTGTCCATTGGAAAATTCTTTACTTTCTGAGTGAATCTTTTTTTTTTTTTTTTTTCATTTGGTTAATGGAAAACTGAAGCTCAAAATAATTGTTTCTTTATTCCTTTGACTAGTTTGAATCCCTTGAAACTGGTTTCTTTTTTATAGTGAAGAGAAATGACACACCAGAAAGGACCTCCCTTTTTATGAACTTACTGCAGATATGGTCTTAATTTAGACACAATGGCGTAATATGATCCATATCATTGATCCCACATTGTGGGAAGAGGCTTAGTTGTTGTTAGATGTCTGAGATACAGGATTTATTATTTTCATTAATTTATTTTTAGTGTTATGTTCACAAATTTGTTAGAGCTTTAAGCCTTTCTTTTCTGATTTATTATTTGTCTTTGGCATTGAGTAGGGCCATGATGGTCCTATAATGGGCATGGCTTGCCATGCCTCAGGAGGTTTGCTTGCAACTTCAGGAGCTGATAGAAAAGTTCTTGTTTGGGATGTTGATGGTGGTTTCTGCACTCATTACTTCAAAGGGCATAAAGGTGTTGTGAGTAGTATTATGTTTCATCCTGATGTGAATAAAACCCTTGTAAGTTCTACTTTCAAAGTCTATTTGGAACTGCTTTTTTTTTTTTTTTTGTTCTTGTTACCCTCATGCTAGTCATTGGTTTATACATTTTTTTAATGTAATTTCCGCTGACCTTGTTTTTTTTTTTTTTTATAGCTTTTCTCTGGAAGTGATGATGCAACTGTACGAGTGTGGGATCTTCTAGCAAAGAAGTGTGTTGCAACATTAGAAAAACATTTCTCAGCAGTTACTTCTATGGCAGTGTCTGAAGATGGATGGACTTTGCTAAGTGCAGGAAGAGATAAGGTTGGGGCAAATTTCCTTTGATCTGGATATAGTTATTTTGTAACATCTATTATACAGATTTAAAATTACATGTTCTTATTCAATTTTTTTTTATATTTATGATTTTGTGTCTAAATATACATTTAGTAATGCTGTGAAATTTTTCAACATTTGAAATTTAACCTGAAAATGCCAATTACTTTTTTGACAACTTTAATGCTTGTTAGGAAACTCAACTTCCTCGGTCTCCTTTAAGTTTATATTAAATTTTTGTTTTTGTTTCTTCAATAATTTTATTCCCTTCAATGATTTCTTTAACTGTATCAAGTTGCTTCTGATGTCTGATGCTGGCTAGTGTTTGCTATAATTTTCTGGGTCATCTTTGCTAATCCATTTTACTTATAGGGATTTAATGTTTGCTTTTGCCTAAATTTTTGGATGTGCTCTGTTTTATGTTATGTTTGTATGTTTGAGTGGTGTGTATAGCTGTTGTTTTTTTTAGTCAAAGAAAGTTGACCGACCATTTGTATCAGCTCAACTGCATTATCAAATTGTTAACCAGAAATCAATTTCATGATGACCTCAGGTTGTAAATTTGTGGGACCTTCATGACTATAGATGCAAGAGTACTGTACCAACTTATGAGGTGCTTGAAGCTGTGTGTATAATTAATTCTGGGAGTTGTTTTGCTTTGTCTCTGGGTGCATTCCGTCAGCAAAGTGGAAAGAGAAAAAGTGGATCAACTGGAGATTATTTTATCACAGCTGGTGAACGTGGAATTGTACGCATCTGGAATTCTGAAGGGTAATAAAATGGAAATCCTATTACAATACCTCATTTAGAATTCTAGTTTGAATGATTTGGAGACCCCTCCAAGATTTGTTTGGTCTTCCCTCTGAAGTTATATGTCCTTGCATTGATGTATTCTAAATAAATTTACTTATTTTTGTCATCATTTATTTTGACAGTGCAGTTTGCTTGTATGAGCAAAAGTCCTCAGATGTTACAGTCAGCTTAGATGTGGATGAAGATTCAACAATGGGCTTCACTAGTGCTGTTATGCTGCCCTTGGATCAAGGACTGCTTTGTGTGACAGCCGATCAGCAGTTTCTCTTCTACAATCCAGAGGAGCATCTTGAAGAAAACTGGAATTTAAAACTGACCAAAAGGCTTGTGGGATTCAATGATGAGATTGTGGATATGAAGTTTCTTGATGACGAGGAACAATATCTTGCTGTTGCTACAAATCTTGAACAGGTGATTTAGTATGCTTGCTAGTAGTACATTTGGATATTCCACTACATGGACATCAGTTCTTTGGATGCTCAATGATTCAAATGTTATGTTGATTTAAAATTGGATTTAACTGTGCTTCGTATTGGCCCTTTTCCAATTACTGTAGCCAAAAATATTTGATTGATCTTAGCCATAAGTTGTTATCAGGATTGATTTTGTTAACTTGTTTCTCCTTAAAGAGGCTTGTCCTGTGTGTGTGCATGAGTTTACAGACCCTTGCATATATTGTTGTGTTTGAGTTTATCTACACTCAAGAATTTATGTGGATGAAAGTGTACATATCTAATTTGTGTCAATTCACATATGCAGGTTCGAGTGTATGACCTTTCCTCCATGTCATGTTCCTATGTATTGGCTGGTCATACTGATACCATTCTATGCCTAGACACATCCTTGTCAAGTTATGGAAGAAGACTAATTGTAACTGGAAGTAAGGACAACAGTGTAAGTAATTTTGTCTAGTGCATGCTGTACTCTTTTTTGCCACAGACACACATATACAACATGCATATTTATGTGAAGTATGGTACTTTTTCATTATTGTAGGTAAGGTTGTGGGAAGCAGAAAGACGATGTTGCATAGGACTTGGCATAGGTCACATGGGAGCGGTTGGAGCTGTTGCTTTTTCCAAGAAGTGTCGAGATTTTTTTGTTAGTGGCAGTAGGTGAGCACTTACTCTGGGAAGCCCTCCTATCTCTTTGAAGATGCAATCTAAGTTGAATTGACTACTTGTGCTTTTTCCATTATGATCACTTCTTAACAAGGGATTGCTTTCTTTTGCATCAAATCATATACTGCATATTGTTGTCAGTCTGTATCTGAGTTAGGAGGGAAGTGCCAGGATTTGACCTTATCTTATATGCTCTAGGAAAGCTCTTGAATGGATAAATGAAATTGGCTTTTGGGTTGTAGTTGACTTGAACATAACATGCACAGTGCAGAATGTCTTCAAAATTGTCTGGCAATTCAGTTGGTTTGTAGTGTGATGGTAAAATATGTTTTAGCTCAGTGGCTGGAGTATTTGTATAGGACGGTAGAGGAAATGTGTTCATGATGAATTGTGGGCCTTGCATTTTGTAACTTATGTTACATGTTCATGGTTGCTTGAAAATTAGTTTAAGGATGGTTGTTTTAAACTTGGCTCATTATAAGATTCTCGTTTTGTCCTCCATGCTACATTTATATTTTACCCACATAATTCCTCCATGCTACATTTATATTTTACCCACATAATTCGAGGCAGCATGTAAGTAGAAATAAGAAAAGAAAACCAAAACTGTGTAAGAAAACCACAACAGAGCCTAAAATTGATGCAAAATATCGAAGTTGGAACAATAAAACTAGGGTTTAGGGTTGTAGAACCTCAAACAATAATATCCAAGTATAAAGGACTATTTACACTAGGGTTTCAGAAGCTTTTAATCCTAGCTGTTGGATACAATTAAGCCCTCTAATCCTAGTCATTCAAACTCATTTAAAAGATCACCTGCTAGTCATGTGACCACTTAAAATTAAAATTATAATTACTACCCATTAAATAAAGCAAAACAGCAAAAATAAAGTAAAACATATCAAGATAACTGATTGAGATAAATTCTGGAATGCTCTTGCGTCATAATCTCTGGATACTTTTAGTCACTCATGTAATATCTAATGCAACAGTAGTGCCTATATTCTGTAATTTTTTGATATAACAATTGATTGTTGTAAAATGTTGCTGTTATTGGACATTACTTATCGAGACTAAATCTGGAATGCTCCTGCATCATAATATCTGTATATTTTCAGTCTCATATGTAATATCTAATGCAACAGTAGTGCCTGTGTTCTGTAATATTTTGATGTAAAAATTGATGTTTGTAAAATTTTGGTAAGATTGGACAGTACTGATTTTATTCTCTTTTTCTTTTTGGGATGATAATGGTTTTATATTCGTATGTATCTTCTTCAGTGATCATACCATTAAGGTTTGGAGCTTGAATGGACTCTCAGATGATATCGAACAGCCTATTAATTTAAAAGCAAAGGCAGTTGTAGCGGCGCATGATAAAGATATTAATTCTCTGGCTGTTGCCCCAAATGACAGTTTAGTTTGTAGTGGTTCTCAGGTTAGTAGGCAATGCATCTTGACCGATATCTTATTTTCGAGTTGTTATTGAATTTTATTTTATTATGAGAAGAGGGTGAAACTACAAAAGGATATATTGTCTTGGAGGCTTCCTTTCATCCAAAAAGACTTGTAAAAAGGTTAAAATGATATAATATTTCTTTTTTGGCAATCAGGATCGTACTGCTTGTGTTTGGAGGCTTCCAGATCTGGTGTCTGTAGTTAAATTTATAGGGCATAAGCGAGGAATCTGGTCTGTAGAGTTTTCACCAGTTGATCAATGTGTCATAACAGCATCAGGTGACAAGACTGTAAAGATATGGGCTATAGCTGATGGTTCATGCTTAAAAACGTTTGAAGGACATACATCAAGTGTATTAAGAGCATCATTTCTTACACGTGGGACCCAGTTTGTATCTTGTGGTAACAGCATCTTTCTCTTTACTGATTAGATTTTCTTCTGCTTTAGCGTTTTGATGACATTTAGTATGTCATTCATCATTTAGGTGCTGATGGATTGGTAAAGCTATGGACAATCAAAACAAATGAATGCATTGCTACCTATGATCAGCATGAGGACAAGGTATCGAATTATTCTCTTTTTTTGGTTTAATGTTTGGGTTACTGACATATATCTTGACTTATTTCATTTCAGAGATCTGCATAAGTTCTGTGGATATTACAATAATATACTATCAATAGATTTTTAAGAGCTACATACCTCAGTCAGGCTTGATTATGCATGGAGGAAGCTGAAGCCACATGGCATTAATTCTTTTGTAATAAAATTTGGTCTGCAGGTTTGGGCGTTGGCTGTTGGCAAAAAGACAGAAATGTTAGCAACAGGTGGCAGTGATGCAGTGATCAATCTATGGCATGACTCAACTGCAGCTGATAAAGAGGAAGCATTCCGTAAAGAGGTTTGTCATCTATACTTTTGGTGCCTTGGTATTATTTGTTTTAAGTTTGGAACATATGAGGGGACAAATTTTGTACAGGCCCTTGGACATACCAAGTGAGTGAATTACTT
Organism: Theobroma cacao; assembly: GCF_053813885.1. NCBI lineage: Eukaryota > Viridiplantae > Streptophyta > Magnoliopsida > Malvales > Malvaceae > Theobroma > Theobroma cacao. The sequence goes on along the minus strand of NC_142643.1, from coordinate 40,371,898 downwards.
GTAGCAAACAAGTATGTTTTAATGTTGAGTCTCGAAATTTTCTAAGCTACCTGGAATATGCTGTTACAAATGAAAAAGTAAAGGATTTCTGTATGTCTGCTGGTATATTTTCTAAAGAGAAATTAAAATGGAGAACTGGAAAGAGAAACAATAGTATTTTAAACATTTAGAGAGCCTTGTAAGCACTTCTCTTTTCTTTTGTCAACTTATTTAACCAGACAATAGGAAGTGAAAGGAAATAATATTTACTATATCTCAAATTCATCACCTGACCAAGCCCAAATATTGATTATTGTTCTGTTGTTTTCTTCCTGTTATGACTGACTTCTTGGCTCTGTAGTTACTTGGTGCCTGGGAGTTAGAAATTTTGTCAAGCTAGCTTTTGATAGGACCCTAGCATTGTTGTTTGTCAATTTTAGTATTTAGTGTGATTAGGAGGGGCTTTTTTACCTTGATAAAATTATTGTTCTTTAAATTATGTATTAATACAAATTGTTTTATATATCTTTCTCCATTTACACAGGAAGAAGGGGTTTTGAGAGGGCAAGAATTGGAAAATGCAGTATTAGATGCCGAGTACATGAAGGCAATTCAAATTGCATTAGAGCTCCGGAGGCCTCATAAACTTTTCGAGTTGTTTTCTGGGCTTTGCAGGTTAGTAATGCCCCCTTATATATGTGCTTCTTTATTTCTGTATAGAACACTTTCTCATAACTGAATGCTATGTAGGAAGAGAGAGGCTGAAGATCAGATAGACAAAGCCCTTCATGCCCTTAACAAAGAAGAATTTCATCTACTTTTTGAGTATGCACGAGAATGGAATACAAAGCCAAAGCTGTGTCACATTGCCCAATTTGTTCTCTTCCGAGCTTTCAACATTCTTCCTCCAACGGAGATAATTGAGGTTATTCTTTTGTCCCCGCTGTTTTTCTGGATTGTAGCTTTTCAATTTTGAATGAGAAGCATCAAGCATCTTAAGAATATTGTAATAGTCACTTGGTGTCTAATATCTTCATTTGGCGATAGAGATGTGTATGTGTTTGGACACCAAAGAAATTTGACTTCAAACCATGCTTAGTTTGAACCAACACATTAAGGAAAACCATCATCCTATAGCTTACTGCACATTGAAATAAGTTTAGGCTTCACTGGTGATTGCTTCTTTTGCTTGTTTTTGCTTCTTTGAAAATTGTTATAAGGGGAAACAGATGAGACTCAGTTAAGGTCATATTTCATTGAAGATGAACAAATGGTTAATTTATGTTTTCAGTTCAAACATAGTTGTTTGATATAAAGTTGAGATCTAGCTTTTTGTTGTTTGTGGATGTTGAATCTTAATGTTAGTCTTTCAAAATATTCATTTTCTCTTGCATCTAAATGCGCTTTTTGCAAGCAAAAGGTTATTCGAAAATGCAATAGCTAGAATAAACGTGAGCTCTTAGTTATTTCTGCATACTGGTAATACTGGCAATTTTTTAGGGTGTCCACTTGGTTAGTAAATTGTCTGAATGTTTACTTTGATATAATTTTTATAGCCACTGAATCAGTGCTTAATAAACTATGTTGCCAGATAAAAGGAATTGGCGAACTGCTTGAAGGTCTTATTCCATATTCCCAGAGACATTTCAGCAGAATAGACAGGCTTATCAGAAGCACATTTTTGTTGGATTACACTCTCATGGGAATGTCCGTTATTGGACCAGTAACTCAGGGTGATTTGAAGACTAGGTCTTTATTGCATTCTGGGAAGGATATGGATGATGCGCCCTCAACAGATAAGGCTGATGAGGATCAAAAACAAGTTTCTGAAGGGCTGAAAGATAAGGCATCCGCCAAAAAGAGGAAATCACGCAAGTCTGGAGAGGGTTCACACTCACATAAGAAGGTCAAGGGTGTTGCTCATGCAAATAATGGAGCTATTCCATTGCAGGCATAACCGGAATATGGAAGTTGTCTTATCCTTCTCTATCCTTATTTGCTTGCTGATTGATCACTTGAGAAATATACCTTTTGCTGAAGCCAATTATAGGAAATGCATCCTCAAGCCAGTCTCATTGGCTCCTTCTCCAACCTCTTTCCAGAGCAATTTTTGAAGCATCCCTGATGGTAAGCCAGTGTCAGGGTTACCAAATCATAGTTGCTCTTGATTTATTGTAACTTGAACCATAGATAAGCTCTAAATCTCCCTTATCATATACATGAAAAATTTTCCTTGAAAGATCTCCATCTCCAGCTCCAGCATAGTCTCTTTAGGAAAAACCAAAACCATTATTTTTTTTGGGAGAATCTCTTTTTTGACACGTTGCAGATCTTTTTAATGAAGGGAAATGATAAAAAAAAAACAGTGCTCCCAATAGTTTAAGTAAAATAAAATACAAAATTTTTATTTTAAAATTTCTATTATAATTTCCATTATTAATATAATGTAAATAAAAAAATAAAAAGAAAAAGTATCATGAGGGTGCAATTTTACAAGAGAATGAAGTAAATCAATTAAAGTTTTTTCTATTTTTGAATTAAATAAAATTTTATAATTAATAATTGATTAATTAATCAATAATAACGGTGTTATGATACGAAGTGATAGAAAAATATGAGTTTATATCGTTTATTATATAATTAATTAATGGTAATAAAATTTTATTTAATTTAAAATAAAAATATAAAAATTTAATTAAACATAATAAAAATTAAATTGTTCAATAAAATTTTTTTAAATAATTTAAAAAAAATTTAACTATTTAACCTTTAATTTTACCCCTTTTCTCTTTCTTTCGCTTTTCCAAACACTGGACCCACCGGTACACGTATAACGTAACCTTGCATTCTTTTCAACTATTGAGGTTCTTATTGCCACGTGTCTCTTTTCTCCTCTTTTTCTTTCTCTCTCTACTGCTGAAGCTGGTAATGATCTCTTTGCACCGAAGGTCTGAAACTTCCATTTTCTCTCTCAACTCTCTCGCCTCCCAAACAGACCCTCCTACGGAACATGTCAAATCTACCTTCAGAACTCTACCGAATCGGTTACGCTCTAACCTCCAAAAAGGAGCAAACCTTCATACTGCCTTCCCTCCTTTCCCATGCCCCTCAGAAAGGAATTGTTTTAACCAAAGTCGACCCCAACAAACCTTTAATCCAACAAGTACCGTTCGACTGCATCATCCACAAATTGTACGGATCAGATTGGAAACAAAACCTCCAAGACTTTACTTCCCAAAACCCTAGCATCCCCATCATTGACTCCCCAGATTACATCGAGGTTCTCCAGAACAGAATTTCAATGCTCGAAACCGTTTCGAAACTGAAAATAACAAACTCCGGAGTCCCCAAACAAATTGCCATTACGGAAGTTACTGATATGGAAAATTTGAAACTAACATTTCCGTTAATTGCGAAGCCGTTAGACGCAGACGGCAGCGAGACGTCCCATAAATTGCATCTTATCTTCGACAACGAAGGGTTAAAGAACTTAACAGCGCCGTTTGTCTTACAGGAGTTCGTTAATCACGGCGGCGTCGTTTTTAAAGTCTACGTTGCGGGGAAATATTTTCGGTGCGTGAAACGGAAGTCGTTGCCGGATATTTCGGAGGAAAAATTGGTAAATTTGAAAGGTTCGTTGCCGTTTTCGCAGGTTTCGAATTTAACTGCCGCCGGTGGCGGTGGCGGGGAAGGTTGTGATTTTGAAAAGACGGAAATGCCCCCGGAGAGTTTAGTGGAGGAGTTGGTGAAAGGGCTAAGGGAGGAATTAAGGTTGAATCTGTTTAATTTTGATGTGATTAGGGATGGTAGAAATAAGGATAATTACTTAGTTATTGATATTAATTATTTTCCGGGGTACGCCAAAATGCCGGATTTTGAGTCTGTCATAACGGATTTTCTGTTGGATGTCGTGCGCAAAGAACAAATAAGTGGTGAAGATTGAGGATCGACGGTGCCAAATATAGGTACATTTTAAATATTCGATGTTTTATTAAGCTCATATTTTGATATACTTTGTATCAAATTTTATTGATAATTTTAATACATGAATTTTCCCATTACTTATTTATCCTTTTCTTGTTTATCATGTCAATTAATTTTGTGGATTGTGGATTTATTTGGCTTTTGGCATTTGTGTTAATGTCATCTTCGTTTCCAGTGTTATGGCATTAGATGAATAGGTTATTATTTTAGGAAGAAGAGTTTCCTATTCCGCCTTCATCCTCCTTCACTACTTCCGAAAGACTTGATAAAGAAAAGCATCTAGATATTTTTAGGGTAGAGTTAGAAGTTATGACAAACTTACCAGGAGTGGTAGGTGTCGGGCTATAAATGCAAATAGGGGGAAAAGCACTTTTATTTGGCGTGGCATTCACTTTGGGAGTAATCTATACTGATTTGGAGTAATGTTATGGGTGATGGAAAATAGGGAATTTATAGGAGAATATAAAGTTTGAAGTATGGACCTTTAAGATTCTGATGCTGGCCAGCTTGTGGAGTTTGATAATGGAAGGAGCATAATTCTTTGGCAACATATGCTTTTGCTTTTGCTTTTGTTGCAACCCATATAAAGTTGGTACTATGAATATGATCTGAAAGCACCATTGAAGATGGTAGAAACAAATTTAGTTGAACATCTGTCACTTGTTAGCTTAAGTTCTTCAGTTTGTTATTCTTTGTTAGGCACAAGAATTACTTGAGAATCTTATACTTGAGCTGTGTTAGAACTTAGAAGTATGGAACCAAGCCATTCTACTGCACCCAATTGACCTTAAGCTTTTGAACTAGTGGTTATTAACAGGTTATTTTCATGTTGGTCATATAGTTCATATTATGAGATATGTTGGTTTTGCCTCAATTCATCAGCTTAAGATTTCAGATCAAATTGAGATTGATTACTTATGGAACCTGTGTCCTTTCCGATATCAGGCTAATAGCTTTGTTTCAGGTAGTCTCTTGGCCAATCGTGGTGCTAGCCAATGCATCCTGCTTTAAATTTTATTCTCAAAGCATAGAACAAACACCACCTCCACAGTTTCCATGCTTGAAGCATGCAAAGGTATTAGCCAAAATATGAAACTTCAAAACTGCAAAATCAGATCTTAGAGTGAATAAACAGTCAATCATCAAATAAACTATAAACAGTCAATCATCAAATAAACTATGTAACATGAATGTAAAATATATACACATTTTTAGAACTTGCTTCTCATCGGCCTTCGACATTGGTAACAGTCACATCATTTATAGAGCATCTATTCTGATTATTTTGAGGGGACTCTATATCTACTGCAATCATTCTTTCAATGAAAGCAGGTTGTTTTGGAGTAGGAAGATCTACAATCTCACTGTTTAGCATTGAAATAACAGTAGATATAGTCGGCCTATCTTTTGCAAATTCTTGTACGCACAACAATCCCACATGCATGCATCTCTTTATTTCCTGAAAATGGCATTGATCTGTATACGGTAATGCCATAATGTCGTCTTCATTCCACAACTGCCATGCCTGAAAATTTGCAAATATTATCTTGTTTATGAAACTGTTTTCTTTGAAAGTTTAATCTATTATTATTGATCATGTAAACTTACAAATCCCAAAAGGCTAGAAGAATGCTCTTGGTTATAGAAACTTGTGTTTCTTCTCCCACTAATGATCTCCAGTAATAGAACACCATAGCTAAAAACATCGGATTTCTCTGAAAAATGTCCTCCCATGGCGTATTCCGGAGACATGTAGCCGCTGCAAGTTAATATCAAGACAGCCATATCTTAGAAGAGAGACTAACGATGAATTCTGACTTGGTTTGTGAAAGGATTGTCTACTTACTGTGTTCCCACTACCCTTTTTGTGTTGGCTTGATTTTGATTGCCTCCAAAAATCCTAGCCATTCCAAAGTCTGAGATTTTCGGATTCATTTCTTCGTCTAGTAAGATATTACTTGCTTTTAAATCTCTGTGGATAATTCGTAATCTGGAATCTCTGTGTAGATAAAGGAGACCTCGACTAATTCCTTCAATAATTTTGAAGCGTTTTTTCCAATCCAGTAGTTTTTGTTTGGCCCGATCTTTAAGAAAAGACAGACCAAATGAAACCATTAACATGTACGAACGAAAAGAAAATTGCATGACTATAAAGGAAAACTTAGAGAACGCAAGCTGCGTGTTCTAACCGAAGAGAAACGCATCTAAGCTTCGGTTGGGCATGTACTCGTAGACCAACACCCTTTCACCTCCTTCAACACAACAGCCAAGGAGTCTAACAAGATTTCGATGTTGGAGTGTAGATATCACCGACACTTCAGTCATGAATTCTTCTGACCCCTGTCCAGAACCTGTCGACAGTCTCTTCACTGCTATTTCTTGCCCATCCTTTAATGTTCCCTGAAAGGAAAATCAGCTCAGTAAAGTTCAAATGTCACTCATTTGCTCAAAACCCATGGTTACCTTGTACACTGGACCGAAACCACCCTGCCCTAGCTTGTTTGAAAGGCTGAAGTTGGTTGTCGCAGTTGCAAGTTCCTCAAATTTGAATAGTGGTAGTCGCTGGAGTTCAACTTCATCTATGTTATCCCCCTTATTGGGTAGCAGCATTTCTTCACTTTTTACTTTGTTAACTGATACAGAAAGTAGTAAGTAGTGTATTCACAGTTACAACACAATGTTACGGTTTCAAACCAGGAAACAATTAGTACAGTGAACACTACCTCTTTGTTTGGCCTTCCGCCTCCATAAGAAAAATGTGGAGATGGCAATGATGATAATTCCAATAAGTACTGTTATTATGATAATCATATTCCTTTCTTTCGTCGTATCTGCAAATAGAGAGAAATGGGTCATTAAGTTACTTTTATCTAGCCACAATTGAATACCAAGAAATTCTGTCGACTAGAAAACTGTTGTACCTTAGCAAAAAAAAAAAAAGATAACTCAAGAAATAGTAAAATAGAAAAGACAAGAATTTACCAAGTTCTGAATGCTCTAGCCGAACGTAAAGATCTAGCCCTCCTGTGGATAATTTCTGCATGTCAATTAAGTTTTCACTCCATGACATACAACCGATACCGGCATCATATGCATAAGCAACACATGAACAATTGTTCAGGCATTGTTCTTTGCATTTGTCTTCCAGGGTAGGTGACCACTCTGCAAAGTCTGGCACTTTCATCTTCTCTAGCTTCAAAAACCCATCTTTGCTAGGTTTGCTGCCATTGTTTGTTCTCTCACACTGCAAAGGTTTACTCCTGACACATCCACTAGCCCAATTTCCTCTAGTCCATTCCTTTGTGATCTTGGGCTCAAACCCTCTTAAACAGCTGCAAATTGGTTGTTTCTGAGAGTCACAGCTTCCAAATGCCCCACACTTGCCATAAACATCACACTCTGTTTCCGGAGCAGACCAACTAATGTTCCAATCCCTCTTCCCTTCATCCCAGTCTCGTTGTATTAGTTTTCCTTGTGAATTCAAATATAAATACAATAAATAAGACTTGCCAACTAAACCAAACATAATATAAAAATTTCCTTCTTTGTCATCCACAAGATTAAATCCATCAAGGTAAAATGAATACATATGTTCGACGCCAGTAAAGATGAGACCATTCCATGGACCAGTCCGCCAATACGGCCTGGTATTGTTCCAAATAAAGACTTGAGGAATGCTGAGGGGTCCAAGACCCAGAGAGAAACTACCATTAGATGGATCAGAAGAGCTTTTCCATGATGTCAACTGCACTTTTTCACCTGTTCTTACGTTAGTACTAATTTTCATGGTTGGCACGAAGGCATCAGAAGGTTGTTGAAAGCTCTCCCATAAGCTTGCTCCATCAGTGATACCCCGCAACACAAGGTTTCCAGAGTCTAAAACCTGAGCACTTGTATTCGCTGCTGGACTTTTTACATTGGATGACCAAAGAATCTCCTTTTGTCCATTTGAAACCACTAGATTGCCATCCTCTGCTATCATGACAACCCCAGAGTCATCTTTGAGGGGTTTGTTCCTGTTGGCTATCCAAACAACAGATTGTTCAGGAATGCCAATATTGTACCATATCCCCACATAGCGATCTGTAGAATTTGCAGGGCTAAAGAACCCAAACCGGAATACCCCGCTGTTGGAGGTTATAGCCCCAGGATCTTTGATTGAGTTAGACGATGTGATAGTGTCCATAGCGGTGCCAAATTTTATACAATAACAGGATAGGAGAAGAAGAACTACGAATCTTGAGCCACTGACTATTCCCATAACTCTGTTTTTCATGAGAATGCTGGCCCTGTGCACATGCTGTTTTTTTTTCTTGAGGATTAAGTTACAATTGTCGGAGTAGAGATTTGTACCAGGTCGTAGCTGGATTTTCTTGAGGATTAAGGATGCCATGCACAAATTGTCGTCACTCTGTTTCACTTTAGTCTTTATTGAGCTAATCTTTTATTCAGAACTTAAGGTATAAAACAGTAGAAGTTGTTAGGGAAATACTGGTACACCATTTTGACTAATGAATAGTCAAATGAGAAAAACACTACGTAATAGCTTAGTTTTGTCAATCTTTTTTAGTTTTAATCCATAGATTAACTCCCCACCCACTGGCGTGTCAAGAATTTAAGGGACTTCTACTTTCTCAGTGTAGACGGTACATACTTTGGTGATTGAAAGTAAATCTTGATAAATTAATTATTTAATTTGATTTGACCAAATTGATGGCATTGCTAGGAATTCCTGGAAACAGCCTGTTGAAAAAACACAGGAAAAAAGCTCTCGGAAAGAGCCTATCTATATGTAAGACAACACCAGGGGTGCCATCTGGTGTTGTGTTCATCAACATTTTATATTCCACAAAATTGGTTGACCGCAAAAAAAGCTTTATTTTTCTAATTTCTTCTCTTGAACACCTATAGTTTTCTGCTATGATTTGTCAGGTAGAATCCGTGTGAAGATAAAGGAGACCTTGACTAACTCCATCAATAATACTAAAGCGTTTTTTCCAATCCAAAAGCTGTTCTCTTATTGGATCTTTAAGGAAAGGTTAAGAATATTAAAGCGTTCATTCTTCTCCTTAAGCAAAGCCATTAAGAAAGGCAGATTTAATATCTAGACGATGAACTTTTCAACCTACACTAGTAGACAGTGCCATGAAAAATCTGATGGTGTGATACTTGGCAACAGATGCAAAAATTTCCTTGTAATTTATTCTTGGCTGCTGTGAGCATTTTTGCAGGCTCAACAGATGCAAGATTGCATCTGTTAATAGATATTTTGCAGTATGAACAAAACAAGTCCAAATGCATCATTCCCCTTATGCATTACACTAACCATAGGCAGAAGGCAGATATCTAATATCCATGCATGCATTGGGTGCGTGCTTTGACAGCGACATGTCTGCATGCAAGCTGAAAAAACAGTACAAAACCATATGCACAAGGCACCTGCACTTGCATAAGGGCCGTACGGATCTTCCATGCAAGTCTCAGCTTCAATAATCTGTAAGGCGAAAGTAACTTTCCATTCCACAATTTCGATGCTTGAAATGTGCAAAAGCATTAGCCTAATTATGAAACTTCAAGACCACAAAAAATCAAATCTTACAGTACATAAACTGTGACTTTTGAAGATAAAATATGGACAGAACTAAAGTTACTATATGAAGCAACAAACCAGAGAAGGAATTTTAAAGGACAGAAATTGTTTTGATGAAGGCACACTTTATTCATACTAGACACCCCTATTTATACACAAAAAATGTAGTTACATCCATAACACTTGTCAAGACATGGATTCAAGTGTTAAGGCATGGATTACAAGTGTTAAAAGGAAGTTTAAAAACAGTTTACTACAAGTAACTGCATGTCTTAATCCAAATAATCAGCAACTGCACATACACGGACACCAAGCCATGCAAGTATTATTCTTAACACCCTTCCTTGATGCTTGCATTCTTCACCATAAGTATTTCTCGATTATGTTCAAACTTAGCCTTAGAAAGAGGCTTAGTCATAATGTCAGCAGCTTGATCATCAGATGAGCAATATTGTACAAGAATTTCACCTTTCTTTTGTGCATCCCTCAAGGCATGATATTTTACATGAATGTGTTTAGTTCTCCCATGGAAAACTGGATTTTGTGCTATTGATATGGCAGATTTGTTGTCAACAAACACCTTGGTAGGATTCATCAATGGCATTCTAAGATCATGTAGAATTTTTCTCAACCATATCCCTTGGTTTGCAGCTGCAGCAGCTGCTACGTACTCTGCTTCTGCTGAGGATTGTGCTACTGATTCTTGCTTGTGTGAATTCCATGAAAACACTCCATTCCCAAGAATAAATATATATCCAGAGGTACTTTTGGCATCATCAATGCTACCTCCCCAATCGCTATCAGAAAATCCTACAAGTTCAATGGTTTTAACTTGTATGAATGCAACACCATAGCTTGTTGTACCTTTTAGATACCTCAAAATCCTTTTGGCTGCTGTGAGATGTGATTGACATGGCTGTTGCATGAATCGTGACAAGTAACTGACAGCAAACATAAGTTCTGTTCGAGTTGAACATATATAGAGAAGGCAACCTATTAGACTTCTATATTCACTGGGATTGTAGAGCTTGTTACTTGAGTCAACTGACAATTTCTCTTTTGCATTCAAAGGAGTTTCAGTTGTCTTGCAATTGTTCATGTTGAATCATTTCAACACCTCTGTTATGTAGTTCTATTGAGTTAGGTGAATACCACTCCTTGTTTGTGACACTTCAAGCCTAAAAAAATAAGTCATCAAACCCAAATCTGACATGTTGAATTCTTTTTCCATTGATGTTTTAAGTTTAGCAATACCTTTTGTATTTGCATCTGTTATCAAAAGATCATCAACATATAATGATACAATTAGAGAGTTGGTAGTACCTCCTTCCATCACATATAATGTGGCCTCATTCAAACTTTTGTGAAACCCCTGATTCTGCAAGTAAGAATCAATCCTACTATACCATGCACATGGTGTTTGCGTTAACCCATATAAGGCTTTATGTAACCTATAAACTTTGTTTTTATTAGCTTCTACTTCAAATCCCATGGGTTGGTCCACATATATTTCTTCATTTAGTTTGCCATTTAAAAATGCAGACTTAACATCCAGATGAAAGACTTTCCAACCATAAGATATTGATAGTGCAAAAAGAAGCCTGATAGTATCCAACCTTGCTACAGGAGCAAAAGTATCAAAATAATCTACTCCTGGCATTTGAGAAAAACCCTTTGCAACAAGCCTTGCTTTGCATTTATTCAAAGAACCATCTGCATTCATCTTTTTCATAAAGATCCATTTCACGCTAATCACTTGTCTATGTTTTGGTCGATCAACAAGAGTCCAAGTCTTGTTTTTCTCAATCATTGCAATTTCTTCTTTCATAGCTGATCTTCATTCCTTGTGAAGTGCAGCTTCATCAAATGAGGTAGGTTCTGTTATTGCAACTTGACATCTGTTGTATATGTCTTGAATAGTGCGAGAACCTCGTACAGGAGTTTCATCAGTCACTTCATCAAGATCAAGTTCACCACCATCATCATTCTGACTTTGAATAGCGTTATTTGATTATTTGATTTTCTTCTCATTCCAATCCCAACTAAGTTCTTCATCAAACGTGACATCTCTGCTAATGGAAATCTTACCAGAGTCAATTTGATATATGTGGTAGGCTTTTGATTATAGATTGTACCCTACAAATATTCCTCTCACCGCCTTTGACTGTAATTTATCTCTTAGCACATTAGAGACATGTTGATAACAAATGCACCCAAAAACATGTAGATGACTTACTGATGGCTTTTTTTCAAACCAAGCTTCATATGGAGTCACAATTCTCAAGGCTCTTATGGGAAGAATGTTCAACAAGTATACAGCTGTATTGGCGACTTCTGCCTAAAAACTCTTTGGTAGCTCATTTTCCAAATAAAAGACACCAAGTCATTTTATTATAGTTCTATTTTTCTTTTCACTAACTCCGTTCTGTTGAGGAGTGTAAGGAGCTGTGAGTTGATGTTGAATCCCGTCCTTCTCGAGATATTGAGAAAATTCTAAAGACTTGTACTCTCCACCATTGTCAGATCTCAGAATTTTAATTTTCCTTCCAGATTCTTGTTCAACTCTAGCCTTGAACTTCAAAAAGAGATTAAACACTTCAAATTTATGTTTCATAAAATAAATCCAACACATTCTGGAAGCATCATCAATGAAGATTAGAAAAAACTTACTTTCATTTAGAGATTCTTCACTCATAGGACCTTCAATGTTAGTGTGAACAAGTTCAAGCTTCATGGTTGCTTTACTTGATTGAGCAGATGGAAATGGCTTTCTAGCAGATTTCCCAAACTGACATGTACTACAAACTTGATTTGATTCAGTTAAGGAAGGTAAATTCTCCATCAAGCTTGACCTGCTAGCTTATACCAAGGAACCAAGATTACAATGTCCAAACCGTTTATGCCAAAGTGTTGTCATATTCAATTTTACCTCAGAGGCCGAAAAACAAACATCTTCCAAATTTACTATAAAGCATTTCCTTTTCATGGGAACATTCATAACAAACTCACTCGATGAATCATACACAGTTCATGATTTATCTTTAAAAAGTAAGATATATCCATCATCCATCATTTGGCCTACACTTAGTAGATTTTGAGCAAAATCAAGAACAAGCAACACTTTTCTGACATACCTACTTCCCAGGGAAGTTTGAATGTTGGTTGTACCTTTCCTTACTGCATATAGATATTTGCCATCACCAATTTCAACACTAGATTGACGCAGAGTATCAAGTTCAGTAAAGACTTCTTTATTGGGAGTCATGTGATTTGAACAACCGCTGTCCAATAACCATTGATTTGAGTCAACTACCTTGGGTCGTGTCAAGGTCATAAACAACTGCTCTTCGACAACATCAGCCTTCTCATCTGCTTGTGATGCCTTATCATGCTTCTCTAGTTTATTTTTACATACCTTCTCAATGTGACCCAATTGATTACATGCACGACACCTGACACTCGGTCTGAACCAATAGTAGGCCTCTGAATGATTTCTCTTCTTACAGTGAGAACACATTTGAAACTTGCTCTTCTTCCCATGAGTTTGTTATATTAAACCCTTTCTTTTTCTTTCTCCTTCTGATCACTTGAGCCTTTTTTTATTCTTGACTCACCTCCTGCTTTTCCTTTCATCTTTGCAAATAAAGCGTTTTCAGATGTATTATCACTTCACATTGCTCTCCTTTGCTCTACGGCTTGGAGTGCATTTACTACATCAATGAGAGTCAAGGTTGAGAGGTCATTTGACCCTTCTAATGATGTAATTGTAGATTCAAATTTTTCTGGTAAAGACACAAGAACTTTTTGGACTACACAGCTTTCAGAAAGATTCTCTCCCAACAGCCGCACCTGGTTCACCACTCGCATGATTTTGTTAATGTAGTCTTTAACATTTTCAGTATCCCTCATTCTTAAAGTCTCAAATTCCCTTAATAAATTCATTACCTGCATCTGCTTTGTCCTCTATGAGCCTTGAAATTCTTCTTTAAGTTTGTCCCATGCCTCTTTTGCTGATTTGGCTCCCATTATTCTTGTAAATACAGCATCCGAAATAGCCCCATGGATACATGCCAGCACTCTGTAGCACTTGATAACTTCCTCGTTATGTTGTTTAATTTGTACAAGAGTTGCATTCTCTCTCAAGACAAGTACTTCACCTCCAGATTCTATGACATCCCAAAGATCGTAACCACGAAGATAGGCTTCTATCTTAACTGACCAAATTGCATAATTCTCTCCATTGAAGTTTGGTGGAGATTGATGACTAAGAATATTGTTGGAGGCCATTTTGTAGGAAGATGGTTTTCTTAAGGTTTTGGGAAATGGCTTTGTTTTTATTATCTTACAAACACAGCCCCTTAAGATTAAAATAGGCTCTAGATCCCATGAAGAAAAAATATGGACAGAACTAAAGTTGCTATATGAAGCAACAAACCAGAGAAAGAATTTTAAAGAAGAACAAAAATTGTTCTGATGAATGCACACTTTATTCATACTAGACACCCCTATTTATACACAAAAAAGGTAGTTACATCCATAACACTTGTCAAGACATGGATTCAAGTGTTAAGGCATGGATTACAAGTGTTAAAAGGAAGTTTTAAAAACAGTTTACTACAAGTAACTAAATGTCTTAATCCAAATAACCAACAACTGCATGTCTTTATCCAAATAATCAGCAACTGCATGTCTTTATCCAAATAATCAGCAACTGCACATACACGGACACCAAGCCATGCAAGTATTATTCTTAACAACTTTGGCCATTAAATAAAATTTGCAACATGAATGTAAAATGCATATACATTTATATAACTTGCTTCTCATCGGCCTTCGACATTAGTAACAATCGCATAATTTATAGAATATCTATTTTGATTACTCTCAAGGGATTCTATATCTGATGTAATCTGTCTTTCTGTGAAAGCAGGCTGTTTTGGAGTAGGAAGATCTACAATCTCACTGTTAAGCATTGAAATGACAATAGATATAGTCGACTATCTTTTGTTGATTCTTCCACGCACAGCAATCCCATGTGTATGCATCTCAATATTTCCTGACGATGGCATGGATCAGAAACAACCTTATCTGGTAATGCCAAAATGTTGTCTTCATTCCACAACTGCCATGCCTGAGAGTTGCAAATATTATTGTATATATTAAACTCTTTTGCCATGAAAGCAATATCTATTGTGAGTTTGTTACTAAAACAGAGGCCATGATGATCATGTAAACTTACATATCTCAGAAGGCTGAAAGAATGCTCGTTATTTTTTTTTTTGAAATGCAATATTTATTATTCACAAGTGATCTCACAAGAGGAGATTACAAAAGGCACTTCAGGAATGCCATGCAAAAGAGTAGTAGATTACAAAAAAAGAGGTCTGCTACTTCCAGCATTGAGGTACAAAGCATGACAAACAAAGGATAAAGTGAGAAATCATATTCAAAAGAAAAGACATAGGGGTAGTTGAAGGTTAACCAAAATAATAAAGCCTTTGCAATGAAGGAAGAGTTCATGTACTCTCCCCCTGTTGGTTTTGAAAGTAGGATTTGAAGTTTGAGTATCTTAACACCCCTGCTTTGGCCAATCCGTCTGCAACCTTGTTGGCTTCCCTCATTACATGCTTGAAAGTGATTCTTATGTTTTTACGCAAGAAAGTTTCAATGGCATTTGAAATATTTTTCATCCGCCAAGGGACTTTGCAGTGGTGTTGCGCCAAATTGATAGCATTGGCAGAGTCGCTTTTCACAACTAGAGAATGAGTGGCAGCCCAAGGAGATGAAAAAAAGAAGCTAATTCCTTCCCGTATGATATAAAATTCAACAAAATTTGAGTCCTCAATACCATAGCTAAAGAAAAATACTCGTTATTATAAAAACTTGTGTTTCTTCTCCCAATGATGATCTCTAGTAATAAAACACCATAGCTAAAAACATCGAATTTCTCTGAAAAATGTCCTTCCATTGCATATTCAGGAGACATGTAGCCACTACATTTAACATAATAAAAACAACAATAATTTAGAATGTAGAGTGTTACTGTAAGTTGACTATACTTATTGAAAATTTAGGCACAAGACTCGTGTATTTACTATGTTCCTACTACTCTTTTTGTGTTTGCTTGATTTTCATTACCTCCAAAAATCCTAGCCATTCCAAAGTATGATATTTTTGGATTCATCTCTTCAACTAATAAGACATTACTTGCCTTTAAATCTCTAAGGATAATTCACAACCTAGAATCTCTGTGAAGATAAAGTAAACCTCGACTAATTCCTTTGATAATTTTGAGTCGTGTTTTCCAATCCAAGAGCTCTTGTTTGGTTGGATCTTTAAGGGAAAAAAAGAAACACCAAATGTAACCTTTTATCCAAAGAGTAATTTAGACAATGTTGAGAAAAAGGGCAATGTGCTTCAAAAAAAAGGAATGACACAGGTTCTAACCTAAGATAAATGCATCCAAACTTTCGTTAGGCAAGCATTTGTAAGCCAGTATCTTTTTCTTCTCCTTCTTCACAACAGCCTAGGAGTCTAACAAGATTTCAATGTTAAAGTTTAGAGATCAGCAACACTTCATTCATGAATTCTTCGAATACATGTCCTGAAGCTCATGACAGTCTCTTCACTATATTTTCTGCCTATTCTTTAATGTTCCCTGTTAAGCAATTCACTTTAGTATTGCACAAATTTCATTTGGCTAAGTATCATTTTCTGAAAACAACAATTACCCTGTACACTGCTGCGAAACCACGTTGCTCTAGTTTATTTGAAAGATTGAAGTTGTTTGTTGCAATTGCAAGCTCCTCAATTTTAAATAGTGGTAGCTGCAGAAGTTTATCTTCATTTATGTTGTCCTCAACTGTGTCATCCCACAAAAATTTTGGGTGTGCTTCCCTTGTATTGAACATCAGTTTCTCTCCACTTATTTCTTTCTTAGCTGATACAGAAAATACTAATAAGCTCTCGTACCTGACAGTTATCTGACAAAACACTCTAGTTAAAGTATTGAACTACTATTATAGTGGACATTACCTCTATGCTTGCCCATCCACCTCTATAGGAAAAATGTAGATATGGCAATGACAACAAATCCTATAACCATCGTTATTATGATAATCCTCTGTATGTATTTCTTTTAATCTACAGCCCAAACAGAATGGTAGAGAAACCTTAAGTTCGAACTTCTATCTATATCTATTAACTAAAAAATTACATGTGTGTGCGTGTGCACATACAACACCTTAGCTACAAAGGCAGATAACTAAAGAAATAGCAAAAGTTTTGACGCAAAATAGAACAATTTACCAAGTTCTGAGTGTGCGAACGTGACACTTACATGCCCAAGAAGGTTATGCTGAAAAAAAAAATGAAAGAGCACGAGAGAGAACTAGAGAGAGAAGTTGAGAGAAATAGACGTTTAGGAAGAGAGAGAGTTAAAATAAGAGACTGGTTAAACTACCGTAGCTCAGGAAAGATTGCAAGGGAGGGAGAAGGGTGGACAAAGGTAGTAAACTAGGAGGAGAGGAACAGAAAGCAGGATTTTTGGAGGTGGACAAATAGGGTCTTCATTACTTTCGTCAATAACGTGAGCAACAGACTATAATAGAAGGACCTAAAAAATTTTTTTTACCAGTTTGGAATCGTTGTGGATCTCTTTATACCAAAACAGCCAGAAAAAAGAGAAACAAAATATGCTTTTGTCCGATGTCGCTTTGAATATGAACTGCTAAGAGCGATAAGGTATGGCCAGAATATTAAACTAGATGGAAGGTTTCTGACAGTCAAAGAAGCTAATAAGGCCAAGGATGGAAGCAAAGGAAGGAACCAAATGGTCCAAAAAAAGATGGAAGAATTTATCAGAGAAAGAGGCATGTCGTCATATAGAGAAGTAGTAACCAATGGTATGAGAGGAGATACTATTTCAAAGACAGGGATCGGTTTGAGCAAAGTGGATGGAATAAGAGTTAAAATTACAGGGGATGAGGTGGAATGGCTTAGGCGCAGTGCTTTAGGGCATCTCAAAAGTCAGATATGTTATAGAGAGGTGCAGAGTTATCTACAAAAGGAAAGTATTATGGTGCTTGTGAGACAAGCAGGAGGCCTCAACGTGATAGTCACTTTTGGTGATAAAGGTGAAATGGAAGTCCTGCTTGACCAATATTATGACATTTTCTCAATTTGGTTTGAAGACATCAAGCCTTACAACATGGAGAAGGATGAACGGAGATACAAAGTATGGGTGAAAATTGAGGAACTTCCTTTTCATCTATGGCACCTAAAAATGTTTGAAGCAATAGGTAATTGCTGGGGAAAGTTTCTTAAAGTTGACCAGGAAACTGAAAGGAGAAGTCGATTGGATGTGGCTGTCATCAAAGTTGAAGCAATGAGCAAAAGGAATGTCCTCGTGAACCAACAGATCATAGTGAATGGGAAAGCATACATAATGAGAACATCGATAATTAGGGAGGAATCATGTGATATGGAGAGGCAAGCTTGCGATGAGACATTCTACAAAGCATGGGCATGCCGTGAACCAATACCGGTAGAGCAAAAAGAGGTTCGATGGGTGGAGAAACAGAACATAGTGGGGAGGAAATCAACCACCGTGGATGATGATGAGGTGGCACTTAAGGGGAAATCAACGGGTCTAATAAATTATAGGGAACATAACCAAGGGAAGGTGATAGAAAATAGACATGATGCACATGTTTCATTGGAGGGAACACAACAAGAAGGTGATGGGATTATTTAGTGCAAGCTAAAAAGGGAAAAGGAGATAAGGGAGGGAAATTTGAAATGGGGAAAGAAAACCACACACATTGAAATGGAAAAGGAGAAGTTGGGGTCAAACGGAAAAGAGAATGGGGCCAATCAACAAAGTGGTAGTCCAAAGTCAAAAAAAGTAACGGATAAGCCATTAAGAAAGGGCAAGGAAACATATATAGTTTCAAATAGAGGGTGGGCCACTAGTAAGGGTTTTACAAGCCCAGTAGAAAAGATGGGACGCTGGGTTTCTACATGTCAAAGGGGGAGAAAGGACCTTCGTTACCTGAAAATGGATTGCGAGCCTAGTGGGGCAACAGATCAAGATGGGAGAGAAGTAAGCTTAGGATCACAAAGGACAAACAACTTGTGTGACAGCTCAAAAGTTGGTTCAGTCGACAATCATTAGGAAAATAGAAAGGGGAAGAAAAATCAAGAGAAAGACAATACGATGGGATAAGGAGAATCTGGTGAAGGAGAAAGGTGTTTTGGTAGAGGAGCTCAAAGCTCGGTCGATGAAGAGAGGTCAAGGGTGGTAGAAACCAAGCTAAGAAGACAAGGAAACGTGTTGGAACGGAAGCTCAGAAATCCGGGTTTGTCAATGTCAGATGATATAATACTTACAAACTTGGTTAAAGAGAAAGATGAAGGAAGATAGAAGAGAATTAAGTCGAAGGAAAGTAAGGACAAAAAGAACAAGATGGGACAAAAGAAAATAAGGGATCAAGAAACAGAA
This sequence comes from Theobroma cacao, assembly GCF_053813885.1. Lineage (NCBI taxonomy): Eukaryota > Viridiplantae > Streptophyta > Magnoliopsida > Malvales > Malvaceae > Theobroma > Theobroma cacao. Next base: position 40,352,843 of record NC_142643.1, on the reverse strand, counting down.
GAAGGACCAAAGGAAGCAGAACAAGCAAAAATAATGGCAACAAGGGAAGGAAAAGTTAAAGTAAAAAATAAAAAAAAGAAACAACAACAAAAAAAAAGGTAGAAAGATAAAAAAAAAGATATAGTGAAATCGGGGAAAAAGAAATTTGATGGACTTCATGGAGAAATTTCAAGGGCTGATTCAAGATGTGAAACCATATGGAAGGAGACATTGCAAACTATGGAAGTAAGTAGACGCTTAGGTTTGGAATTTGATGTCGAGAGGAACGAGGTCTTGAAACAAATGGCAGAGGCAGAGGAAAGGAAGAAGGAAGGAGTGCCAGAACAGGGAGTCAGGTAAGAATTTCAGTGTTTTGTTTTTTTATGAATATATTGTCATGGAATATCAGAGGCTTAGGTGGGGGAGAAAAAAAGAGAGCACTGAGGAGAGCTATAGGCAGATGTAAGCCAAATATGGTTTTTGTACAAAAAACAAAAGTGCAGAATGTTTATGAAGGAATGTATGAAAGATTGTGGTCTAAAGATAAAATTGTGGGTAAAGCTGTTAGTTCAGATGGTAGAGCAGGAGGGTTATTGTGTATGTGGCAAGAAAATTTTTTCCAGTTATAGGAGGTGATTAGTCACAGAAATTACATTATTCTTATTGGGGTGATTACTGAGAGCAATACTAGGTGTGGTCTTGGGAACATTTATGCACCAAATGAAGAAAGATATCGAAATGAAATGTTGGAAGAATTAAAACAAATTGTCACTGGTAATGATTTATGTTGGGTACTGAGAGGAGATTTCAACACAGTAAGGACAGAAGATGAAAGAATGGGAAGAGGAGATGTGAGAAGAGTTACTGCACGGTTCAACAAATTCATCAATGAGGTGGGGTTGATTGATTTACCACTGGTTGGTTCTAAATTCACTTGGTGTAACAATCGAGAGGATCCTACCTTTAGTCGACTTGATTGATTCTTGGTGGATGTGAAACTGATGAAAAATGACAACGAACTGGTCCAGAGGTGTTTACCAGTCTCCATTTTAGATCACAACCCGATCATCTTGGGGCTAGGGAGAGTGGATTGGGGCCCCAAACCTTTCAAATTCTTCACCCATTGGATGGAAGAAGAGAGTTTCCATATGTTAGTGAGAGAGTACTAGAGGACTTCGTAAGGTTGTGGGGGGAGGAAAAAAGGTATATGGATGAAACTTAAATGACTAAAGCCAATGTTGAAAGAATGGCAGAAAAAAGTGTTTGGAAACATAAGTGAAAAAATTACAAAATTAGAAGTTGAGCGGCAGGAAATTAATGAGAAGTGGCAACAATGAAGGGTGGAAGAGGGAGAACGTCAAGTTGTGATGAACAAAAGAGCTGAACTTTGGGGTTTGTACAGAAAAAAAGAGAAGGAATGGCAGTAAAAATCACGTTTTAAATGGGTAATGGATGGGGATCATAATACTCGATTTTTTCACACCATAGCCTCTGTTAGAAGGCGTAACAACATTATTCGACATCTGCAAATGGGGAATCTAAGCATCAGTGAGCTAGAAGGTATCAAAAGTGAGATTGCCAAGTACTTTACTGATTTCTACAAAAAAAAGAAAAGTGTTGCCTTTAAAAGAATTTCATTACCAATTTAAAAATTTAAGTGAAGAGGCATCAAATTTTTTAGAAAGAGGTTTTTCCAGCGAAGAAGTATGGGAGACTATATGCAGTTGTGATGGAGAAAAAACGCCTGGGCTAGACAGCTTCAACCTCAGTTTTTTTAAGAACCAATGGCACTTGGTTAAAGAAGAGGTTATGACGTGTCTAGAAGATTTTTTGGAAAAAGGACAGCTTGAAGAGGGATTGAATAACTCTTTCATTACGCTAATCTCGAAAGTCTCTAATCCAAGCACCATCACAGAGTTTAGACCAATTAGTCTTGTAGGGAGCTTATACAAGATTGTGGCAAAGCTTCTAGCTAATAGGCTTCAACTGGTCATTGGTGAAGTCATTGGAGAGAAACAGTTTACTTTCGTAAAAGGAAGACAACTTATGGATTGTGCTCTCATTGCAAACGAAGTTATTGATCTGCTGAAAAAGGGACAAGAATGAGCCTTTCTTTTGAAAGTTGACTTTGAAAAAGCCTACGATAGTGTAGATTGGGGATTCTTCCAGTTTATTATGGAAAAAATGAGGTTTGGGGAAAGGTGGAGAAAGTGGATGAGGGGCTGTCTTCAATCAACGAAAATTTCAATGCTTGTTAATGGAGTTACTACGGATCCTTTTAGGATGGAGAGAGGACTTCGACAAGGTTGCCCACTCTCTCGTTTTCTCTTCAACATTGTTACAGAGGCTTTTAGTCAACTCATGGACAAAGGTGAAGCTCTCGATATTTTTCAAGCCGTACCAATCTGTAACAACGGCCTCTCAATCTCACACCTTCAATTTGCCGATGATACCATGGTTTTTTGTAGATCGAAAGTTGAGAATCTTTGCATTTCCAAAAGAGTATTGAGATGTTCCCAACTCATTTCGAGGTTAAAAATTAATTTCTACAAGAGTAAGGTGATGGGAATAGGAGTGGATAATCAAACATGGATAAGGAGGGCAGAAAGTATAGCTTGTAGAATAGGAGAAATACCCTTTGTGTATCTGGGACTTCCGATCGGAGCCAAACAGAACTTTGTTAGAATGTGGAATCCTATTATTGAGAAATTTGAGGCTAGGTTGGCAGGATGGAAGGCAAAGGTGCTAACAATAGGTGGAAAGGTCATTTTACTCCAGTCGGTCCTTGCAAGTCTCCCTATTTTTTATATGTCCATTTTTCAGCTACCAAAAGGTGTTAAGAATAAGCTGGAAAAAAATTGAGAGAAGGTTTTTGTGGGGTGGGGTGGATGAAAAATGTAAGATCCATTATGTGGGGTGGGACAAAGTGAGTCGATATAAGGATGATGGGGGCTTGGGAATTATTGACTTGGAGATAAAAAAAATAGGGTTCTTTTAAACAAATGGGTGTAGAGGTACGAGAGTGAAAAAAACAGTTTATGGAGGAGGTTTATTGTGGAAAAAATAGGAGGTAGTCATACCAGTCTCTTACCCGATATAAACACAAACAGGAAATTTTCCACTATTTGGAAAAATATTTTAAAACCTCTCATGCCTACTAACGAGTATTTTTTGCAGGTTAAGTCTAATTTACAATTAGCAGCAGGTGACGGCAAAAACATACTTTTCTGGACTGATTGGTGGATAGAGGAGGGAATCCTCAAGGACACCTACCCGAGGATGTATGCTTTGGCCACGAACAAAAGAGGGTACATTAATGAGTATGGGTATTGGGAAGAAGATAAATGGGTGTGGAACATTGGACTCAGGAGAATGCCGTTTGGATGGGAAGAGGCTTAATGAAAGCATTTCAAAGCCACAGTGGAGGAATATCACTTATGCAACCAAATGGAGGACAAAATAGTATGGAGGAAAACTGCCTCGGGAAAGTACATAGTCCAATCCTTTTGCAAGTAAGTAATACCAGTTACCAACAGCAATAGAGGAGCATGCAAGCAGATCTGGTCCAACCTTGCACCATTTAGAATTGAGGTGTTTTGTTGGCAGCTTTTACAAGAGAAGGTGGCAGTTAAACAAGAACTAGTTAGGCGAGGTCTCATGACAAGCGATTCAGCTGTATGTGTTTTGTGTCATAAGGAGCATGAAACAGTTAAACATCTTTTTATGCACTGCATAGAGACATGGAAAGTGTGGTCAAAATGGAAGTGGGAATGGGGTGCTCGATGGGCTGTTCCTAACAACATGATCAACTTTTTCTCCATGTGGAATGAAACTGAAGTCAAAAGGGGGGAGTACAAAGTTTGGAGAATGGCTTTCTATGCTATAGCTTGGTCTGTATGGCTCCACAGGAACGAGATGGTGTTTAAGGGGGTTGTATGGGATGCTGATAAGGTCTACGAATTAAGCAAGTTGAAAGTTACAACATGGGCAAAGGCCAAATGGCCTCAAGATTATGGTATGGTGCTGCAAACTTATCAAGACCCAACGCTAGGAAAAATAATGAGCAAGACGAAAGAAAAAAGGGCTGTAGATGATTGGAGCAAACCAGCCACAGGTCAGATGAAATTTAATGTTGATGGGGCAGCACAAGGCTGCCCTTGGGATGCGGGGATTAGGGGACTGTTGAGAGATAGTGATGGGCGGATTAAAGCTATTTTCTCAAAAACAATAGGAGTTTGTGATGCAAGCCTCGCTAAAGTCGGGGCAATTAGGGAAGCTTTCTTGGTCTTTGCCGCTTCAAAATGGAGCCAGACTCACAAACTAATAATTGAGTCAGATTCTAAAAATGCAGTCAAATGAATTAATGGACCAACTGGATCTCCTTGGAGGCTAAGGAAGTGGATCATGCACGTTGAAAGTTTGAAAAGGAACATTAAAGGATGGGAAGTCAACCATATATTCAGAGAAAAGAATCAATTCGCAAATAGTCTAGCGAAAGAAGGGGTCAGACGTCAGGAGGATTTATTGAATGTCTTTGAGTAGTAAAGCGGCTGGAGATTTTTTCTTCTTCTTTGAATGGCTGCGTGAAGAATTCAAGCTTCAAGTTTGATCGTTTCTCTCTGTTGCTTTTTTACTTTTATTTGGCTGAGATGTTTAGGCTTTTGAGCCAAGGTCTGTGATATGAGGCCCTGAGTTTATGATCAGATTGCAAGCTTGCTGGTTCTCCCTTCAGGAATGACTTTTGCACAGGGAGGCGTGGGGTTTCTTATTGAGGCTATTTGCTGTTTCTGATTTTGTTTTTTGTATATTGATGATAGGGGTTTTTGTGGGGTTCTTTGTAAGCTGGTTTTCTTTAGGCAAGATGACAAGATTTTGAGATGATATGCTGATCAAGGCATAGCATCTTAAAATCATGTGCTCTTTTGTTCTCCAAGGAACCTATTCTTGGTTTCTGATAATGAAATCCAATTAATTTTCAAAAAAACAGTTCTGAGTGTGCCAGGCTAATGTAAAGATCGATCCCTCCGTTGGAGAATTTCTGTATGTCAACTTAAGTTTTGGCTTCATGACATACAACCAATACCAGGATCATATGCGTAAGCAATACAGGAACAATTGTTCAGGCACTGGTCTTTGCATTTGTCTTCCAGGGTAGCTAACCACTCTGCAAAGTCTGGCACTTTGGTTCTCTCCAGCTTCAAAAACCCATCTTCTCCGCCAGATTCATTGCCACTGTTTATTCTCTCACACTGCAAAGATTTAATCCTCACACATCCGATAGTCCAATTTCCCCTGTTCCATTCCTCCATGTTATTGGGCTAAACCCTTTCAAACAGCTACAAATTGATGGGTTTTCAGAGTTGCAACTTCCAAATGCCCCACACTTGCCATAAACATCGCACTCAGTTTACTGTGAAGACCACGAAATGTTCCAATCCCCCTTCCCTTTATCCCAACCTCGTCTTGTTAGTTTCCTTGCGAGTCCAGGAGTAAATGTGACAAGACAGACTTTTGTGTAGCAGCATAAGTGACATAGAAGTTACCTTCTTTGTCATCCACAAGATTAATTCCATCAAGAAAAAGGGACTAATTACGTTTTACTTGCATGCCAATAAAGATCTGACCATTCCAAGGACCACTCCGCCAATATGGCCTGGTATTGTTCCAAATGAAGATTTGAGGAATGCTTAGAGTGCCGATACCAATAAAGAAACTACCATTTGATGGATTAGAAGAGCTTTTCCACGATGTCAACTGCACTTTCTTACCTGTTCTTGCATTAGTTCTTTCTCATGGTTGGCACGAATGCATTAGAAGGTTGTTGGAAACTTTCCCACAAATTTACTCCATCAGTGCTGTTATCTTGCAACACAAGCTTTCCAGAGTCTAAAACCTGAGCACTTACATTGGCTGCCCGATTTTTGACATTTGACGACCAAAGAATCTCCTTCTGACCTTTCAAATCAAGATTGCCATCCTCGGATATCATGACAACTCCAGAGTTATCTTTGAGAGGTTTGCCCCTGTTGGCTACCCAAATAACAGAATTTTCAGGACGGCCAATACTGTACCAAACCCCCACGCAGCTACTGGTAGAATTAACAATGCTAAAGAATCCCAATCTGAAAGCACCATTGCTGGAGGTTATAGCTTCAGGATCCTTGATGGATTTAGATGAAGTGGTAGTATCCAGGGCAGTGCCAAATTCTAAACTATAACAGGATAGATGAAGAACCAATGACATTGAGCATCTGATTATTCCCACAATCTTTGTTTTTCATGAGCATGCAGGACTTGCATACAGGCTGAATTGATGAATGTACTGAAAGGATGCCATGAGCAACTGTCCCTTGACTTTTGTTTCCATACTCTTGATTTATTATGGTATTAAATTATGCAAAGTTGTTAAAACTTTGCGTTATCTGAATGAATCATTTTTAGTAAAATATCCATGAACACCATTGTATGATAAATACATCAAGTAATAATTTTGTGTAGTCAGCCTTTTTTAATCCATTCGTTAACTCACTTCTGTTTGTCTACCCACCACCACTAGCTTGGCAGGAGTCTCATGGCCTTGAACTTTCTAAAGGAAGGTGGTCACATCATAGGCGGAAGTTAAATATCAAAATAGAATAATTTGATTCTGGCAAATTTTTGTGAACTGCATATTGATCTATACTCAAATTTCTCTGAACCTTCCATTATTCTAACCCTGCCAGGGATTATCTAGGAAAATGCCTGTTAAAAAGAAACAAACCATCATGGTTGTTGGCTGTGGATTGCCTTGCTGATGTGTGTGGAGCTAAGGGCTATGGTCCGTCTTTCATTGTTTTTGATTGTGATTTTTATTGTGTTGTCTTTTGTATAGGTTGTGTTAGGAGTTAAACTCAGGAAACATCGTGTTGTCAGGTACAGGAGGTTTTCTGGTGTTCCCTGACCTGACCAGAGCTGTTGCCTGGGTTTTGTTCATGGTGATTTTTCTGGGTTTGGGATCATTTTGCAACTGGGAGCTGTGCTTTGTATGAAAGTAGGATGATCCTTTTGGAGAGGATTTGAAATGTTATTCTTGAATAAAGAATAACAGATCAAAATCAGCTTGATTTGTCCAGAGGTGAATAAATTCTCCTCTGTTATGAGTTTTTTATGAATTAAAAAAAAAAACAAAAAGCAAACTCTGGGTAAAAGAGCCTATTCATATGTAATTGAAGATCAGGAGTTTAGAAGTTGCATTTTCCCAGCATTTTCTCAAAAATTGGTAGATGGCTTCAAGATTCTTTTTCTGTTTTGTTCCCTTAAATACCTTTGAAATAAAAAGAACATAAAGCTGCCATCCTCATCTTGTATTGGAGACCACGAACTTAAGTTTTTCGAAACAATTATCGAGTCCTTTAATCTTTTTATCTTCTTAAAGTTTTACAAAAAGTTAACAGAAAATGAGCATACAACTTTGGTCAAAGACCAATAATCCAGCAAATCTTATTGTACATTAATTGATGTACTATGACGCACATCTTGATGAAACAAGAAAACAAACATCTTACAATATTCATTAGTTGGGAATAATTCAGGACTTCTTATTAATTCCTTATTTCTTCTAGTTGCAAAACGTAGTTGGAAAAAGTCCTATATCTGAGCTGTTTCCTTTTCAAGGAGATACTTCCCAATTGCTTCTGCTATCATTTCCAGCGGCTTAATACTCACCTGGGAAGCAAGTGCTGCAAGCTTGTCATCTACTTCATACTCTACCGATGACCTGATGATAGATGATTGGGAATCTTTCTCCAGAATCTCCAAGCGAACTCGGAAAGGATCAAATCCAAGAGCTTTGTACCCTCCTTCGACGATTTCAGTTTCTTTAACTCGATTTTCATCATCAACTTTTGTGAATTTTTCTATCATATAACCATCTACAGGGCTTCCTACAAGGAATTTATAATGGGAAAAAATAAGTTACCAAAAATCCAAGCCATAGACCAGTCAAAAACATAGATTATTACTTCCCCTTGCATAGTTCATGATTAAAGAGTATCCACATAGATCAAATCCTATAATTCTAATACTATATATAGCTAGTACCTGGCCGAAATGTGACTTTGACAAGAGTTCCAACGCCTCCATCACCTTCAATCACTTCTACGCTTCCAATAACGTCCCCTAGTAGTTTGTCGACAAGCCTTCCGAGCTCGAGAGTACCGTATACATCCCAAACGACAGCGGCCGGCACAGCAACCGGAGTATCCTGTGAGAGATGACCGTGCATTTTTATGCTGCGCTTGTTTCTCTGATTATTTTCTTATAAGCTTATGGACTTCGCATCCCTTGCCGGTATATTTATATAGCCTATTGTGACCTTTAAAGGAGCCAAAACAACGACAATTAGCAAAAATACACCAAGGCACTGCACCGGCCCCTTGTTTGTAGGTTTCTAGATAGAGTCTACTATGTTTGGCCGGAAAAGATCCTTTTTCCCTAGAGATCCGGATGATCCTACTCCTACCATTGGATTGTCTCTTTCAAGAAGGGACTTCCACGTAGGTAATCTTTATTTTTTCTTTCTTCGATAAGTTGAGATTTTGGTGCAAGTAATCTTGATTAAAAAAGGTGCAAAAGAGTTCTAATCTATAAGTTTATTCAAATTTACTATTAAAATTATACTTAAAAATTTCACAGTTGTTGAGTTTTAAATATTTTAAACACATAAATAGAATAAAAAATTTTACCGATTAATTATCAATTAACTTTAAATTAAACATCTATTTTAAAATTTTATAATAAATACTGGAGTAGGTACTGCTCGTTCATGGGCCCCTCCTTGATAAGCTTGTTATTACTATGTGCAAAGTCCATGCCCCAAGTTAGGTTTCTTACCTTGAGACATGAAACACATATCAAATCATAAGTTTATTATCTCTACCTACTTGTGTCAATTTGTTTTAAGTCGAATACTCATTCAAAATTTTAGTTAGAGTTCAAGTGTTTTATGCTCTTGTTACTTTCGCCTCTTTATGTGCTGTTCTCGTGGTAGACTCAATCATTTTAATTATTAGTGTTGAGTCTACACATGAGAGGAAATGTTGAATTAAATATTAAATTTTATGTGATTTTCTATTCAAATTAAATCTCTATATTTATTATCAATTAATTTTAAGTTAGATGATTAAAAAATTACCATTCTTAGTTTGTTCAAATAAGATAGTAGTAACTTTTTCCTTTTATTGTTAATGCGGTATGTTTGAAATTTCTAAATTCAAGAACTAGGGCCAGGGCCTTTTTCCTTTTTAATTTCAATTTTTAAAAAATGGACTTCATTTCTAATTTACTAATAGTTAGGGTTTGGTTTACAACAAATTAATGAACCGAGAGAAAATTAAACTTATACATAATAATAGTTTAATCTAAAACCTAAAACCTAAAGATATTAGAAATACTTTTCATCATTGAGAATTGATGTCATCTCCAAATATATTTATGATTAATTACATTATTAAATGTTAAAATTATTTTTATAAATATTATTTACTATCAGTGTCTCAAACCACTAGTCAATATAATTATATTGAAAAGGTTTTGGATGGTGAATAAGAATGAATATGTTATTTATAGACTAAATTCAAAAACATATACAACAATACTGTGAAATTTTGATGAAAATGTGGAAGTCATGTTTTGATAGACAATGAAAAGGATGAAAACTTTCGAATTCTGAACTTGGACACCCTGGGTTGTATAGGCTGCTCAAATCCCAGTGATGCATTTGTGGGGAAAAAGGCATATATATAAAAATGACCTTTTCCTAGAAATTTAAATGGCTTGCCTTTGTCCATTTGCCGTGGCAATCATCACCTTTGTCCTTTTCTAACTTTTTCTTAATCAAAAGTATCCCACCATTTGACTAAAAATAGTTGCACAGTATTATATGAATTTTTTAAAAATATATTTTTTAATTTATTAATATAACAAACCAAAGTTATTTAATTTCTTATAGGTTTCATTATTCAAATTATATATTGAATAACGGAACTTTTTTAACATAGGTATGTATATATATAGACAACTTTTTTAACAAGAATTTAAAATAGTCTATTACAATGAAAGTTTGAAGTAGTTTAGATTTTTTTTCCCAACATAATTATTTAAATGCCAAAAAAAAAGGAAAAACCAAGACCTTTAGGTTGAATCAAAGACAATGTAGTTGCATAGCACATATCCTATTTAGTGGAGTTCAATTTTTCTTTGAGATATTTGCCGACGACTTCTGCCAATATTTCCATAGGCTTGGTAGTCGCTTGAGAAGCCAGTTCTTGAAGCTTATCGTCTATTTCATAATCCACTGATGACCTGACAATAGATGATTCAGCATCTTTCTCAAGTATTTGCAAGCGCATTCGATAAACATCAAATCCAACATCTTTGAATCCTCCTTCAATGGTTTCTCCTTCCTTCAAGCGTATCTCATCATCAATTATTGTGATCCTTTCCTTCATATAACCAGGTCCAGGAGTTCCTAAAAGGATTTCAATATCATAAATCAGTCACGGTTATTAAGGAAATAAAAAACACAAAAGTATAGCGTGCAATTGCATACACTAGACTATGGCCCGTGCGTTGCATACGGATCTCTTTTTATTTATTTTTTTCTTTCTCTTTCTACTTCTCTTTTTTTTTTTTTTCTCTTTTCCCCTAGGCCTTTTATGTGACTAAAGGAGGAAGCCTCTTTGGGACTTCTTTTTAAATATGTTATAGATTATTATGATTCTAACTTAACTTAAAATTTAATAAAAATTCAAGTTAAGTCAACAGAATGAACTCTTTTTTTGAAAAAATAATTTTATTAATCTCGATTTATATATCATTTCAAGTCTCTTATTTATTATAATAAACTTTACATAACACATTGATAGATATTAAAACTCTATACACTTATAAAAAAATCATATAAAAATCATAAACGGTGAAGATGAATCCTATGTCTAAGCCTAATTCACAAGAAAGAGTTTTAAAGCTCCTTGCCCTTAAGCAAAAAGATGAGCATAGCAGTGTTACTCAAGTTCCAAAATTCAACTTGATGAAAATCATTGAAAAAAAAATTTTATATATATATACACACTTAAACATGTTTACCTGGAGGGAATGTGACCTTTACAATAGTGCCAACGCCTCCATCACCTTGGACAACTTCCACTTTGCCCACAACATCTCCTAGCAGTTCATCGGCGAGCTTCCCGAGTTGGAGACCACGGTAGACATCCCATATTACAGCTGCCGGAACTTCTGCCGCGGTATCTTGTGATAGATGGCCGCGCATTTTTCTCCTCCTACTTTGCTAGTTTTCTTTTGAAATCTTTCTATTGTAAGATTATAAATTTGTCGCAGCCGTTTATATAAGGATACGCCTTTAGGAAATTTCGACTATATCAACAAATTAGACACGCAACCGGCTGTGAAATAAAGGTCTACTGAGCCCGCGTGCTTTCCTTTTCAAAAGGCAATCAAATTCTTATCCGGCTCCTTGGTTTACATATTATTTTAGTATTAAAATAATAAAAATATATTTTAAAATTAAAATTAAAGAATAATATATTTTTAAATAATTTAATTCAATTAAATCAAATCAGATCGAACTCCCGACTACAAATTTGTGTCCAAATTCAACCCAATCAATCCCAACTTATGGCCCTTAGCAGGTAGCATGACCCTTTGTTTACGTAGCTTCAGGTTCTTGTTAAGACAAAACCTTTGAAAATTTTAATGCTGTATATATTTAAGTCCAAAATTTTTGTGTTAGTGATAATATTAATCCATATGAATACTCTCTTTGTTTATCTCACTTTATCTATCTAGATTAGACTTTCACAAAATTTAAAGTACTAGTTTTACTTTTCGATTTAATTTCAGTAAACTTGTCACTTTGATTAAAACAAGCTAAATATGAGTAGATCACAAGTGATTTTACTCATTTTAGCACAAATACTTCTTTTTTTTTTAATTGAGGAAAGACGATTCGAATTCTATTATTTAAACAGAAGATCATACACTAATTAATCAATCAAATACTTAAGTACATTTTAATACTAGTACTTATTGTCGTAACATGCAGGTCCGGGAACCCGACCGCCAAACGTAAGTGAAAATTCTAAAAAATTAGGAGTCGCTATTAATTTTTTTTACTAGGTGTGATTGGCCACCTATTGACTCGATTCTAATCGATAAAGCCTTAAATTAATTTTAAGCCCACCGAAAAAAACTTTAAACTGGTCTACATTTTTCGAGACTTAAGTTTGGGAGTACGATTATACCCGGGGAAGGATTAGCACCCCAAGAACACCCGTTCTATGAACGATACCATTTTTAGATTATCCTACAAGGCTTTAATTATATTTTCTTAGTTATGATTATCTTATTTTATCTCCTATTTAACCTAAAATGGAATGCAAATGTGAGAAAAGATGACATACATGGCATGAGATAAAAATGTCGGACGAATGACCTTTTATCGAGGACGTTTTTCTGAATCCGCCCATCATACTGATGGGATCCGGGGTGTTCTCTCACCTAGGGAATTATTCAAGAAACACGCCTTCACAAATTCAACGAATAATTCTCATCATCAGGGTCATCGTACGTTTTTCTTTAAAAATAACGTTTTCGTGCATAATGAACCTAATACGAGCAAAAGCCTTTTATTAAAGATGCTTCTCAAGCCCTCCCATCATACTGGTGGGACTTGGGGACACCTTTTCACCTAAGAAACTTTTCGAGGAATACCCGCCTTCGCAAGATCCTCGGAAGATCCCATCATCGGGGCTTAAACTCGAAAACAGAAATATTTATATGCAATGATATGTATGATGCAATATTTATATGCTATGCTAATGCAATTATCTATTTTCATTTATTATTATTTAATTATTATTTTTATTTTATTATATTTTTTTATTATCATATTTTTTATTCTTATTTCTTATTATTATGTTTTTATACTTTACATTTTTTGTTCTAAGTTCTTATGTTTTTCTTTTATAATTAGATAAATTATTTATAATTTTATGTTATTTTAGTGAACAAAAATTTTATTTTTTTATTATACTATTTTTATTTTTTATATTTTTATTATTATTATATTTTCGTAAGCAATCTTTTATTCAAACCTAATGCCTAAGATCTTATTTTATATATCTATATTTAATTTTTTTTTCTTTCTTATCTTTATCTTCACATTTTTTTATAATATTTATTAATTCATAGTTTGTGCCACTTAATATTTAATGCTTAATTTTAAATTAGTTGTTGTTTTAGATTTTTTTATTATTTATTTATTTATTTATTTATTTAATGTCATGTATATTGTATTTTCACCAATTAATTATTTACTATATATTAGAATTATTAATATTATTTTCATCATTTTTTTATATCATTTTTATTTATTTATTATTTTTATTGAATAATTTTTGCATAGTCGAATTTTTTATTTATTAAAATTTCGGGATCTTGAAATCGAGGCCCTCCCATCTACTAGTAGAGCCTTGATTCGGATTCCGAACCTAGGGAATATGGGCCCGGGATTGCGACTTCTAGCGTCCCGACCGATCATCCCATCATCGGTATCAAACTAAACAATTATTTTATCTATATTAAATAATTAATTATCTTATCCCATTTTCATTATCTCTATATTTTACATAAAACCATCTCTCTTGATTAGCTTGTCATTTACTAATTTTATTCATTACATTTTATTTACGTATATGTTTCATATATTTATTTTTAACAATTAAGTGTATTTTTTATTTCTCCATATATTTTGTTTTGGTTTACTTATATAACTAAATAATTATTTCTACCTAATTTTATTATTACTTATCATATATTTAAATATATATTTATTCCTATATTTTCATCTACTTCCATTTCTACACATTATAAATCACTCTATTTTACTTTCACCTATTTCATTTTGTTTATTTCTTCTTATTTTATTTTTTTTATTTCCAAGCGAACTCGGAAAGGATCAAACCCAAGAGCTTTGTACCCTCCTTCAACGATTTCAGTTTCTTTAACTCGATTTCATCATCAACTTTTTTGAATTTTTCTATCATATAACCATCTACAGGGCTTCCTACAAGGAATTTATAATGGAAAAAAATAAGTTACCGAAAATCCAAGCCATAGACCAGTCAAAAACATAGATTATTACTTCCCCTAGTATAGTTCATGATTAAAGAGTATCCACATTGATCAAATCCTATAATTCTAATACTATATATAGCTAGCACCTGGCCGAAATGTGACTTTGATAAGAGTCCCAACTCCTCCATCACCTTCAATCACTTCTACGCTTCCAATAACGTCCCCTAGTAGTTTGTTGAAAAGCCTTCCGAGCTCGAGAGTACCGTATACATCCCAAATGAGAGCGGCCGGCACAGCAACCTGAGTATCCTGTGAGAGATGACCGTGCATTTTTATGCTGCGCTTGTTTCTCTGATTATTTTCTTATAAGCTTATGGATTTTGCATCCCTTGCCGGTGTATTTATATAGCCTATTGTGACCTTTAAAAGTGCCAAAACAACGACAATTAGTAAAACCATACCAATGCACTGCACCGGCCCCTGGTTTGTAGGTTTCTAGATAGAATCTACTACGTTTGGCAGGAAAAGATCCTTTTTCCCTAGAGATCCGGATGGTCCTGCTCCTACCATTAGATTGTCTCTTCAAAGAAGGGACTTCCACGTAGGTAATCTTTATTTTTTCTTTCTTCGATAAGTTGAGATTTTGGTGCAAGTAATCTTGATTAATAAAGGTGAAAAAGAGTTCTAATCTATAATTTTATTCAAATTTACTATTAAAATTATAATTAAAAATTTTCACATTTGTTGAGTTTTAAATATTTTAAACACATAAATATAATAAGAATTTTTATCGATTAATTATCAAATAACTTTAAATTAAATATATATCTTAAAAATTTATAATTAATACTAGAGTAGGTACTGCTCCTTCAATGACCCCTCCTTGATAAGCTTGTTATTACTATGTGCATAGTCCATGCCCCAAGTTAGGTTTCTTATCTTGACACATAAAACATATATCAAATGGTAAGTTTATCATCTCTACCTACTCGTATCAATTGTTTTAAGTTGAACACTCATTCAAAAATTTTAGTTAGAGTTCAAGTTTATTATGCTCTTGTTGCTTTCGCCTTGTTATGTGTTGTTCATGTGGTAGACCCAATCATTTTAATTATTAATGTTGAGTTTACACGTGAAAGGGAATATTGAATTAAATATTAAATTTTATGTGATTTTCTATTCAAATTAAATCTCTGCATCTATTATCAATTAATTTTAAGTTAGATGATTAAAAAATTACCATTCTTATTTTGTTCAAATGAGATAGTAATAACTTTTTCCTTTTATTGTTAATGCAGTAAGTTCGGAATTTCTAAATTCAAGAACTAGGGCCAGGGCCGTTTTCCTTTTTAATTTCAATTTTTAAAAATGGACTTCATTTCTAATTTACTAATTGTTAGGGTTTGGTTTAGAACAAATTAATGAACCGAGAAAAAAATTAAACTTGTACATAATAAGAGTTTAATCTAAAACCTAAAACCTAAAGTTATTAGAAATATTTTTTATCATTGAGACTTGATGTCATCTCCAAATATATTTATGATTAATTACATTATTAAATGTAAAAATTATTTTTATAAATATTATGTACTATCAATGTCTTGAACCACTAGTCAATATAATCACATTGAAAAGGTTTTGGATGGTGAATAAGAAATAATATGTTATTTATAGACTAAATTCAGAAACCTATACAACAATACTGTAAAATTTTGGTGAAAATGTGGAAGTCATGTTTTGATAGACAATGAAAAGGATGTAAACTTTCGAATTCTGAATTTGGACACCCTGGGTTGTATAGGCTGCTCAAATCCCACTGATGCATTTGTGGGGAAAAAGGCATATATATGAATGACCTTTACTAGAAATTTAAATGGCTTGCCTTTGTCCATTTTCCGTGGCCATCGTCACCTTTGTCCTTTTCTAACTTCTATAACATGCTTTGGGGCTTCCTCCTTTAAAGAGAAAAAGGAAAGAAAAAGAGAGGTAAAAAGAGAAAAAAAAAAAAAAAGATAGAAAGAGACCCGTGTGCAATGCACGATTATTATTTAGTTTTCTTAATGAAAAGTATCCCACCATTTGACTAAAAATAGTTGCACAGTATTATATGAATTTTTAAAAAATATATTTTTTAATTTATTAATATAACAAACCAAAGTTATTTAATTTCTTATAGGTTTCATTATTCAAATTATATATTGAATAACGGAACTTTTTTAACATAGGTATGTATATATATAGACAACTTTTTTAACAAGAATTTAAAATAGTCTATTACAATAAAAGTTTGAAGTAGTTTAGATTTTTTTCCCAACATAATTATTTAAATGCCAAAAAAAAAAGGAAAAACCAAGACCTTTAGGTTGAATCAAAGACAATGTAGTTGCATAGCACATATCCTATTTAGTGGAGTTCAATTTTTCTTTGAGATATTTGCCGACGACTTCTGCCAATATTTCCATAGGCTTGGTAGTCGCTTGAGAAGCCAGTTCTTGAAGCTTATCGTCTATTTCATAATCCACTGATGACCTGACAATAGATGATTCAGCATCTTTCTCAAGTATTTGCAAGCGCATTCGATAAACATCAAATCCAACATCTTTGAATGCTCCTTCAATGGTTTCTCCTTCCTTCAAGCGTATCTCATCATCGATTATTGTGAACCTTTCCTTCATATAACCAGGTCCAGGAGTTCCTAAAAGGATTTCAATATCATAAATCAGTCACGGATATTAAGGAAATAAAAAACACAAAAGTATAACGTGCAATTGCATATATTATTATGGTTCTAACTAAACTTAGAAATTTAATAAGAATTCAAGTCATCAGCGGTGAAGATGAATCCTATGTCTAAGCCTAATTCACAAGAAAGAGTTTTAAAGCTCCTTGCCCTTAAGCAAAAAGATGAGCATAGCAGTGTTACTCAAGTTCCAAAATTCAAAAATCATTGAAAAAAAAATTGTACGTATATATACTTAAACATATTTACCTGGAGGGAATGTGATCTTTAAAATAGTGCCAACGCCTCCATCACCTTGGACAACTTCCACTTTGCCCACAACATCTCCTAGCAGTTCATCGACGAGCTTCGCGAGTTGGAGACTACGGAAGACATCCCATAGTACAGCTGCCGGAACCTCTACCACCGTATCTTGTGATAGATGGCCGCGCATTTTTTTCCTCCTACTTTGCTAGTTTCTTTTGAAATCTTCCTATTGTAAGATTATAAATTTGTCGCAACCGTTTTCATAAGGATACGGCTTTAGGAAATTTCGACTATATCAACAAATTAGACACGCAACCGGCTGTGTAATAAAGGTGTACGGAGCCCATGTGCTTTCTTTTTCAAAAGGCAATCAAATTCTTATACGGCTCCTTGGTTTACGTATTATTTTAGTATTAAAATAATAAAAATATATTTTAAATTTAAAATTAAAGAATAATATATTTTAAATAAATTAATTCAATTAAATCAAATCAGATCGAACTCGAGACTACAAATTCGTGTCCAAATTCAACCCAAATCAATCCCAACTTATGGCCCTTAGCAGGTGGCTGTAGAAACCAGTTTTAAAAAATAAAAAATTAAAAAAAATAAAAAAATGATGAAATAAAATAAAATAAAAAATGAAATGATGAATGAAAAGGAAGGGACTGAGCGTGTGCTCAATCCCTTCCCCAGTCCATCATTACAGGGTATGAAGGCCCCTGAAAGGTAGTCGGGTTTGAGAATGATCAGTTCTCGTTCTTTCGACAAATTTAAAATTAATTTAGGACTTCGTCGATTAGAATCGGGTTAATAGGTGATCAATCACATCTAACTAAAAAATATTGGTGGTGACTGCTAAACAATTTAATTTTCACCAACGTCTGACGGTCGGATTCCTGGACCCGCACGTTACGACAGTAGCATGACCCTTTTTTTATGTAGCTTCAAGTTCTTGTTAAGACAAAACCTTTGAAAATTTTAATGCTGTATATATTTAAGTCCAAAATTTTTGTGTTAGTGATAATATTAATCCATATGAATACTCTCTTTGTTTATCTCACTTTATCTATCTGGATTAGACTTTCACAAAATTTAAAGTAATAGTTTTACTTTTCGATTTAATTTTAGTAAACTCGTCACTTTGATTAAAACAAGCTAAATATGAGTAGATCACAAGTGATTTTACTCATTTTAGCACAAATACTTCTTTTTTTTTAATTGAGGAAAGAAGATACGAATTATATTCTTTAAACAGAAGATCTTACACTAATTAATGAATCAAATACTTAAGTACGTTTTAATACTAGTACTTACCAAAATATATATTCTTTTATGTAGTTTTTAATAATTGTTCGTTAGTAATTAAATCTAAATTATTGGATACTTCTAAAAGTTGAACTAGGACAAAATAACATGTATGTATGTATGTATGTATTTATGTAGATTTAGTTCAACTTGAGCTTTTTTTATTATATACTAATTTGTTGATTCCTTTGTTAATTGATTGATGATATACATAATATTTCAAAAAATTTCTAAACTATTTAAAAAATTTTAAATAAGTTTATATTCTTTCATTACAGTCAATCAAATCTTTATATTTATATTTTAGATCAAATAAGTTATTATAACTAATAATTGAGTAACTGCTATTAGTCACAGTATCACTTGTTATTCTATGGGATGTGGTGCTAACATGACACAATGGATAATAATATGTAATATTGATGTGGTATGATGACATGATCACGTGATATTTTTTATCATCCACATTAATATCACATTAGTATAAAAAAGATAAATGGTATTTTAACTAATCACAATTAGTCAGCTGCTATTTGAATCAAAATATAAAAGTACATGGAATATAATAAAAAATAAAGACATTATTTGTATTTTATTAAATAGTACAAGAGCTTTTTAAAACGTTATGTCTTGATTAATTGATTAATTATATTTGTTAAGATTTATTCAATTGATTATATTTGAAGTATATACTTATATATATGTTTACATTTTTTATTTAAAAAATGTTGTTTTAATATAGTTCTAGAGATTTATTGGAGCCATTATATCGCAATAATAAAGTTTGTTGCAGGCGATTTATAAGCATACGGCTTTAGGAAATTTCAACTATAAAACCAAATTAACTCAAGAGTCAAGACGAATGCTTCAAAAAAAAAAAAAAAAGGAAGAGTCAAGATTGGATTAAGACAAAATAGAAAGTAAGACCATGCTTTTACAAATTTGGTTCAATTTCGTATTAGAATTTTTTCACCGCATACTAATTTGTTGATTTTGTCAGTTGATTGATTAATTATATTTGTTAAGATTTAGTCAATTAATTATATTTGAAGTGTGTACTTATATATTTTTTATTAAAAGAATGTTGGTCTAATATAGTTCCAAAGATTTATTTGACCAATTATACGTGCATGTATATATATTGAGTATTTGATTAATTATATTCAATATTTGACTTAATAATAGGTAATTTAATATTATTTTTTTTAATAAAAGTTGTTGATGAACCGAGCAGAGCGGGCCTGCTTATCTAAAAGCTAAGGTCGAGCTTAGCCTGATGCCACCGTATAGCTTCTGGATTAGCAAGGCTAAAAATTCCCTACTGGAAAGCCCCACTGTTGGAAACTATAGCTTCAGGATTTTTGATGGATTTAAATGATGGGATGGTCATGTCCAGGGCACCGCCAAATTTTAAACGACAGCAGATATGGATGAAGAAGAAAAGGATGCCGTGAACAATTTTTCCTTCCAATGAGCTAACCTTTTTTATATGAAACTTGTGGTCAAAATAAACCGAACTTACTGGTTATGTATCTAACGTATTCTAGTTAAACATCTATTTAGTTTGGTCAATATCTGTCCCTAGTTTCTAATCATATTTTCTCCGGTATCGCAAGACTCTCAACGCCTTTAACTTTCTCGAAGAAGATTGTCGGTGGTGTAAACATCGGCGGCTATTCCATCATTCAAACTCAAAATTAATTAATTTAAGAGAAAAAAATTGTTCCTTCTCTGTCTTCTCTTAATCAAACTCCCCTTTTTTTGAAACTTCAAAAGAGAAAATTCTAGTTTTGAAGGAGAAAATGTAAGGTCACTTGTTATAAAATGTGGTAACATTTCCTCAATTATATTATACTATACAGCAAAAGCAATGCTATATAGTACAATAAGGGAAACATAAGGATAGAAGGAGGTTTTTATGCTTATTGTTTTTGTGTTATCTATATATAAAAAACTATGATTGGTAAATAACTCAAATTATGTAAACAAGCACAAATTGATATATGCACGTGTATAAGACTAAAAAAGTATAATACTTGAAAAGCTCTTGAACTATTTATAAAAAATTTAAATAAAATTTTATTATTTTATTCTACTCACTCAAATCTCTATATTTTTATTTTAGATCAAACAATCTCTTATAATTAATGGTTAACTAAATACTGTTAGACAAAATGTCACTTTTTCTTTTATTTTCCTATGGTGCTAACGTGAGTTGATATGGAAGATAAAAAATGTCATATGATCAAATCATTATACCATATCAATATGTCATATCATCATTCATTATTATATATTAGTATATTACATTAGTATTACGTGACATAAAATGACAAGTAATATTTTAACTAAATTAATTAATTATAAAAATTTATTTAATTTAAAATAAAAATATAAATACTTATTTACTTCCAAATAAAAATACAACAGTTTTTGCTGGATAAGCTAATGGCTTAGAGTGTGGGTGGGGGTCATACAGGAGAATGCGGAGGAAATGTGGGTCATTTTTACTGAATATGTACAAGGGACCAATAAATTGCGGGCAATAAGGGGTTCATCAGATACCGAAACGAGGCATTTGGGCTTCATCAGACAAGCCAGTTTTTGCTGCACTTTTTTCTCGTTTTATAGGAAATGGTAAACGGCTTGGATGGATCTATAGGCTCATTATTCACCAAGAAACAAAAAGTGCTTAGGCCCATGAAATATCTGGTTCTTATTTATGGGAATTAGTTGTACCTTACGGGCAAAGCAAATGCAAATGGATGTTGTCTTTAAAAAAAATTAAAATATAAAAGTTTGATTGAATAAAATAAAAAAATAAAAATTTATTTGAATTTTTTTAAATAAGTTAAGTGTTTTTATAGATATTATACAAATAAAACTTAAAATTTTAAATGTTTAAAATTATAAATTAAAAATAAATTTAATTCAAACAACATTACGTGAATTAGATTAAGGTGTGAATATCTTACTCTTATTACACAATTTCTATCTCTTTTGTAAGAGTGGTGTTGGCAAGCAAGCTACTTAATGCTGGGAGCTATGTAAACAGGATGTCCTCCTGATACAGTGTCTATGTCACAGTTGTGTTTTCCCATAGAAGTTAGTATGCGAAGGAGAGAATCGGGCCTAAAATATAGGACTAGACTTACTTTAGCATTCTTTCTTTCAAAGCTTCATGAAAGAATTTCAATTTTCGAAAAAAAAGAAGAAGATAATTTGGCATGGTATGCCGTTATTTGGAGCATCAGGTGTGCAAGAAATGATGTTGTCTTTAGTGGAAAAATGTGGGACAGTGAGCAGATCATGGAACTCATAAAAGTAAGGGTGGCATGGTGGGTTAAGGCAAAATGACCGGATTCTAATCCTTCAATTGGTGACCTTGCTCGTCTCCGTTCTGCAGGCATTGTTCCAAAAAGATTAGAAGCTTTGAAACGATGTCAGGAATGGACGAAACCTTCTAAAGGTGCCCTTAAATGTAATACCGATGGCGCCTCCAGTGGAAATCTAGGTCATTCGAGTAAAGGTGGGATCTTAAGGGATCACAATGGTAATACTCTTGGTGTTTTTCTCTAAGGTTATTGGTTGGTCTGATTCGAATATGGCTGAAATTTTGGCTATCAAAGATGTTGTTCTTTTTTATGTGGCTTTGATTTGGTGCTCCTTTCATGCTTTGTGGATTGAAACTGATTCGATCAACACGGTAAAATGGATCCAAGACCCAAGTAATGCTCCATGGAGGCTAAGAAGTCATGTTATTCAACTTTCTAACCAGTTGTCCAAGGTTAGGAATTGGCGTATTAACCATATCCGAAAGTCAGCTAATGAAGCTATTGATTCTTTGGCCAAGGAAGGTATTCAATGGGAACGAAATTTGTTTTTGGTGTCTTCATGAGTTTTCTGTTTATGCGGAGTATGTATAGTCTTGGGGGATCTTTTTCTTTCCTATACAGATGTTTTATTCTGGTTGCTAGCATTACTTTTGTTTTTGTTTTGGGGATTGTCTGGCATTAGTTGGTTGTAATGGTACTAAGGGTTAAGCAATCAGTTTCCTAGTTCTGTTTTTCTATTTTGACGCAGCCATGTTGGTAAGGTTTTTGTAGCCAGCGTTGTGCTAAATGCTACCTCTTAGGTACATTTTTGTAAGTTTCTTAAGTCATCATTTATTGATTTACCCTTTCAACATATATATATATATATATATATATATATATATATATATATATATATATATATAACTTTTTATATAAAAAATGTGGAAGTACATTCCTTGTAATGTGTCCATTTAAATTACATTGCAATATTTGTTTTGTATCAAATTACTACAATATAAGATTGCAATGCAATCACATTATAGTTAATAAATGTAATGTGATTACAGTCCAATATCAAAGCAATCAAATTGCATTGCACTCTGTAATATTTTTAAACATATTTTTACCTTTGAATTTTGTTATTTTGTTAAAGACATTTTGTAACGTTATAATTTGTTTTTGTTAATATATTTATGGATTTCGAAGGATGTCTACTCTTTGTTACTCTCAATAGCCATTCTCTATTGAATGGTGGATAGTAATTGTCAATAAAATTTATATTATTTTTACAAGAAAAGGAAAATAAAATAAAATATATAAAATTATAATAAGAAATGAAAATAAAAAATATGACGTTAAAAATAAATTTAAGAGATGATATAATATAAAAATTAACAATAAAAAAATACAAGTATATTAACTTGCATTTTAATAAATAGAGGTAATTCTAAGAATTGACATTATTACATTCTTAGCAAATTATTTGTAAAGTTCTTGAATTGTAATTATTACTTTGTTTATATACCAAAAACTACAATATTATTTTTTTTACAATCACATTGTATTATAAAGTACCAACTATCACCCTAATAATTTGGTAGATCTTTTTACTAAATGACTTACTAGAGACAACGCTAGAAAGATGTTGTTTGGGGCACAAAACCCTTTTGCCTAGAGTCACTATTCACTAATAATGGAAACTAAACCTTTTCTCGAGCAGTACCATTGATTCAAAGGTTTAATTGGTAAAACAAGTTAGTGATAAGTGATTATGGAAAAAGCTCTAAGATTTCAATTTAATCTTTTAGTGCTAAAACATTCAGATAATGGAAGATGAGGGTCATACTCTTAATAAGATTCAATTGTAAGGTGTGTGTCAAATTAACAAAGGCTTAAATGGAACCTTCGCTATATGAACGTAGGAGTGGTGCTACTTCTAACAAAAATAAAAGGGTCAACTTTTGAAAATGTTCATCAAACACTAAGATGTAGCACATGACTTAATAAGTGCTAAAACTATCAATGAGCGTCTAACAAAATTAGATAATATCGAGTGTGTGATAATTTCCATTTTAATAATAAGATTAAGTTTAATCTATTAAGACACAACTTATTTCGTCAAAACTCTACATTACTCACACTACAAGAAGATTCAAGCTGAAAAACATCTTTCTTTTATGCATGATATTTACTAGTATTTGATTTTCTTCAACATTACAATCTAAGTAGGGGATTGTTAAAGAAATTAGTCCTATTAAATTGAAAGTTAAAGTTGAGAGGAGTCCTATCCATGTAGTACAAAACAAATTGCTTTTGAAAACTATTTGGAAGGAGATTAATAATTATGTGCCTATTAAAACAAAACTCAAAGGTAGTAGCTTTTGATAAAAAGTGTCTATTAATTCAAAACTCAAAAGGGATCACTTTTGATGAATAATATGATTGTTTGATAAATAGCGGTAACCTTTGATGAATAACGGTATTGAAAGTCAAAATTAATTAATTCAAGAAAGAAATTGTTTTTTCTCTATCTTTCTCTCAATCAACTTTTTTTTTCTCGAAAACTCTTAAGTGAAAATTTCCATTTGATTGTCTATAATTTTTTGAGTACTTTAATCGAATCATAGAAGTATATGTCCCAATAAAAAATAATAGAGATATAATTAATTTAAGAACAATATAGAGTTCTAATCTACACGTATTAAAATACATAAAATTTTTCAGATTTTGTTTTTCTAATTACATATGAAATAACAATGTATATATGTGTGCAGTTAATTGTGATTTGGGGAAGCATTTATCTTAGATTCACATGTTTATCCAGAGGGAATGTGACCTTTACAATACTTCCAACGCCTCCATCTCCTTCCACAAATTCCACCTTGCCGACAACATCTCCTAGCAGCTCATCGGCGTGCATTTCGAGATCAAGACTACGGTAGACATCCCATACTATAGCTGCCTCAAACCCTACTGTGCTAGTTCTTCTTTTAAAGTAAAACACATAGTAATGAAACCTTAACTAATTGATTTACACCTAAGTGATAAAAATTTTCACACTCATAATGTCATGAGCCAACCTTGTATCAGACAATTATAAGATAGAGTTATCTATGAGATTGAATTTTTTGTACTTGTAAGGGAAGTGTTCTTCTTTCAAATAATATAATAGCTCGTTGTGGCACTTGAAAAAATACTTGTTAAGTCTTTAGGAGAAAGACCTTTTAGGAAAAGAATGTCCTCATTTCAAGAATTGTAATGGCTACTAGTAGAATATTTGTAAAATTTCATAAACTCTTTATAGGAGGTGAGCAGTCGATGGATTATTAAGTTACCTCACTGGTAAAGATATGTTTATAGCGAATCATTTAAGGCTACCTCTATGACCCAACGGTGGCATATTTTGGTCTCTTTGTACTTAATTTCATATTAATAAAATATTTTTCCTTTTTATAACTAAATAGTTATATATATAGTATTCGATATGTCTTTTGATTTTAATGCGGGTTCTTTTAATCTAATTTGTTGTTATTATTAATGTTGGAACAGATACAACCGAGTATTAACTGACTTGCGTGAAAGCGTCCACTCAAATGCTACACGGACTATCACATACTTAGACGAAAGAGCGTAATTCGTGACACAAAGCATCAGGAAATCATCACAATACATCTATATGGATTAACCAATAAAACCAAACAGCAAAAAATAGTATAGTCATCAACTCAATTGATATTATTATGAAGCACATCGATCTTAATTAAACAAAAAAAGAAACATCTTGCTTCTTGCACCATATTCACTAATCAAGAAGATTAATTCAAGGCTCTTTATTTTAATTGCTTAAAACGTAGTTGGAATCTTAACGTAGTTGGAAAAGATTCCTGCAGGTGAGTCGTTTTCTTTTCAATGTGATGTTTCCCAATGGGTTCGGCAATTATTTCCAGTGGCTTGATACTCACATGCGAAGCAATTTCTGCAAGCTTGTCATCTACTTCATACTCTATCGATGACCTGATGATAGATGATTGGGAATCTTTCTCCAGTATCTCCAAGCAAGCACGGAAAAGATCAAATCCAAGAGCTTTTTACCCTCCTTCAATGACTTCAGTTTCTTTAACTCGGTTTTCATCATCAATTTTTGTGAATTTTTCTATTATATAACCATTTACAGGACTACTCACAAGGAATTTATTGGAGAAACATTAAATTACCAAAAGTCCAAGCCATGGACAATCTATAATTCAAATACTATAGCCAGTACCTGGTGGAAATGTGAGTCTGATAAGTGTTCCAACACCTCCATTACCTTCAATCACTTTCACCCTTCCAACAACGTCCCGAAGCAGCTTGTCGACAAGCCTTCCGAGCTCGAGACCACAGTATACATCCCAAACGACAGTGGCCGGCACAGCAACCAGAGTATCCTGTGAGAGGTGACGGTGCATTTTTATGTTTTCTTTGATTATTTTCTTATAGGCTAATTGATTTTGCATCCCTTGCCGGTTTTTCTTTTATAAATAGCATTTGTGACCTTTAAAAATGCCAAACAACAAGAACGACAGTTCAAATTACTAATAGATAAAATAATATTAGGCGAGAAAATTGTCTACTTACCTTTGTCAGACTGCGGCGGCCCGTCAATTTGTAAATTTCCAGACAGAACCTTCTAAAGGACATAGCCAGACTGGATGGTCCTATCGGATCATTATGTTGTCTTCCTCCAAGAAGTCACCCTTAGGTAATGTATAGTTTGTTGCTTCTTTTGCCAATAAGTTGAGAATTCGGAGGTAGATAAATATTTAAGTTAATAATAAATGCATATTAATGCGTGAATGTTTTTTATTTAAAGAATTCAATTCCAGTTTTATTATACTCCTGTTTGTTTTCATCTTGGGCACACGAGTACGTGTCAAGTAATAAATTTATCTTAAAAATTTAACATAGTAGGGTTCAAGGTTATTATATTTTTGTCACTTATTGCCTGTTCACCTCTTGGATCCGCTTATGTCAGTTGTTAGTGTTGGACGGACCTATACACGAGAGAGAGGGTTGAGTTTTGTTATTCCAAATAAATTAAATATTTGGCGTCAATGATTAGCTTTTTATTCAAGTCAAATCTCTCCGCCTATCATCAATTAGTTTTAATTATTAACACATTACCATCCTTGTTCCATGGGATTAATTTTAAAAGATTATTTACCATCCATTGAAGTTAATTTCTAAGTTGAAGACTTAGAAGCTCTTTTTTCTTTTTAATTATTTAAATATTAATATATAAATTATTTTTTGATAAATTTACTTTGACTTGAAGTCTTTGATCTTACTTTTTATAAAATTACAAACAAATTAGTGGATCCACCAAGTCGACTTTAAAGTAAAACCACCAAAGCAAAGGCTTTAGGTCTCAAATTTTTATAAGTTTTATAATTTTATGATAATAATATAACTAATTATATTAAAAATATACAAAATTAAAATAATTAATAAATATCTACTCTTAATAAATATCTATTTTGTCTCATTTTTACATTCTATTAATTCTCAACTATTTATCTTATTTTCTATTAAAATACGTAAAAGTTAAAATAATTAATAAAATGACATATTCTTTCACTTTCTTACCTAATAAATTTAATTTTTTATCACTTTTTAATTTTCACAATACTATTAATTCTCAACTATTTCTCTTATTCTCAATCAATTAAGGATAATATGTACTTAATAATCTCCGGTCGCTATTTTCTTCCTAAATATAAAACAATCTTTTTGTCAATTTATAATATCCACTTATTAATTTTCTTTCCTCATTTGTTCTTTCTTCTTTAATTTCAATAAACAAGACTTCATTTGAATATTTAACTTTAAGTTATTGAGCCATTATTGTGGGTTCATTAACTTAATTAACTACATAAAACTTTAATATAAGTGATGTAGACACTAGATTAAAAAGACAATGAACAAAAAATGATGGAAAGAAAGGGAGAGAGGTACGACTGGCAGGGTGCGGACGCACCCTGCCAAGCACCTCTCTCACCTGCCAGACGCGAAAAATTCGCGTCTGGCAGGTTAGTGGAACTTGCCCCTGGGTGCCCAGGGACAAGGCAGTAGTGGAGCACCCCCTCCAAAGCCCAGAAATCGGGTATAAATGGGAGGGGGAGAACCTGCAGCAGTGTGGGGGGGGGAGCTTTAAAAACAGTGGAGAGCAACCAAGGAGCAGAAAAATAGAAGAGGAAGAAGAGCTGGGCAGAAAAATAGAGAAGAGAGGGAGAGGTGTTCTGCTGTCGGCGCAAGAAGAAGGAGCATCGAACGGAGGAAGAGAGAGAGGAGCGGCGGCTGGCGCGGCACCAGAGAGAGAGGAGCGGCGGCTGGCGCGGCACCAGAGAGAGAGGAGCGGCGGCTGGCGCGGCACCAGAGAGAAAGGGAGCAGCAGCAGTGAAAAATTCGGCAAAGAGGAAACGTTGGAGTTTTAGAGAGAAAGAGGAGTTCGACGACTTTTGAGAGAGTAGGAAAAGCTGAGTAAAGGGGAAGGGAGAAAGCTTTATTCTTAGGATAGTAAAGCTCAAAACGGTGCCGTTTTTAAGAGGAGTAAAATCACTCCTTTGATTTTCCAACCGTGCTATTGGAAAGAGGGACTCCGGTAGATTGCAACAAACCACTTGGGTTATCTTCTAAGCCCAAACAAGGTAAAATTTAAACCTCTTTCTTGCAATTTATTGTGTTTTCAATTTATTGAGCTTAATCTATTATTTAATGATATGCAACAAGGCTCAACAATCATGGTATAGTGCTTTGGAATTTTCAAATTATATTTTAGGATTAGGAAAATTAGTGTGAACAAAGATGCAAAGATGAGAATAATAGTATGATTTTTCTTTAAAGTAATTAGCTAACTAAAACAAATAATAAAAAATATTATGTCAAGTATTAAAAATGGAAGAATCAGATAGATAATTATAATAAGATAGGTAAGAGAATCAACCTTAGAGAATTAACTCCTAAAAAATATCATGACACTAAGGACAAGTAAACAACACCGATGATGGGATGATCGGTTGGGACGTGAGAAGTCGCAATCCCGGGTCAATTTTCTCTAGGTTCGGAATCCGAATCAAGGTTCCACCAGCACGATGGGAGAGCCTCGATTTCAAGATCCCGAAATTTTTATATATGTAAATTTAACTCTACAAAAATCATATTAAAAAATATAATAAATAAATAATAATAAATAAAATAAAAAAATAATAATGATTCAAATGTATATATATATATATAAATTGTATGAAAAGGTAATATCCATGGCATTAAATAAATAGACAAGTAGTATAAATTATCAACAAGAAAATTCCAAAACAATAAATATTTTCAAAGTTAAACATTAAATATCTAGTGATATAAATTATGGATTAATAAAATGTTATATAAAAGAAATAAAATAGAAAGTAAAAAATGGAATTAAACATAGATGTAAAACTTTAGGTATTAGGTTTGAATAAAAGATTGCTTACAAAAATAATAATAATAATATAATAATCAAAATATAAAAAAATATAAAAATAACAAATAATATAAAAATACGACAATAAAGAATAGTAAAAAATAATAAAATTTTTGTCCACTAAAATAACATGGAACCATAAATAATTTATAAACGGGAAATACAAGAGAAACTTAGAATAAAAAATGTAAAGTATAAAACAAAATAATAATTAGAAATATAAAAAGAAACTATGATAATAAAGAATAAAATAAAATAAAAATAATAATTAAATAATAAAAATGATAAAAAAAATAATAAAAATAACAATAAAATAGATAATTGTATTATCATAGCATATATATTGCATCATGCATATCATTGCATATAAATATTTCTGTTTTCGAGTTTAAGCCCCGATGATGGGATCTTTCGGGAATCCCGCGAAGGCGGGAATTTCTCGAAAAGCTCTTTAGGTGAAAAGATGTTTTCGGGTCCCACCAGTATGATGGGAGGGCTCGAGAACCATCTTTAATAAAAGGCTTTTGCCCGAATTGGGTTCATTATGCACAAAAATATTATTTTAAAAAGAAAACGTACGATGACCCCGATGACGGGAATTATTCGTCGAATTTGCGAAGGCGAGTTTCTCGGATAATTCCTTAGGTGAGAGAATATCCCGAGTCCCACCAGTATGATGGGCGGATTCGGAAAATATCCTCGATAAAAGGTTATTTGTCCGGCATTTTTATCTCACGCCATGCATTTCATCTCGCCACCCATTTGCGCTCCATTTTAGGTTAAATAGGAGATAAAATAAAAATAATAATTAAGGAAATCTAGTGAAATTAAAAGCCCCATAGGATAATCTAAAAATGGTACCGTTCATGGAACGGGCGTCCGAGGGGTGCTAATCCTTCCCCGGGCGTAACCGTACTCCCGAACCTAGATCCAGAAAATTGTAGACCGGTTTAAGGTTCTTTTCGGTGGGCTTAAAACTAATTTAAGTTTGCATCGATTAGAATCGAGTCAATGGGTGGCCAATCACACCTATTAAAAAAAAAAGATTGGTGGTGACTCCTAGTTTAAATTTTTTTTTTAGTGAGTTTTCACAGTTCACGTCTAGCGGTCGGGAACCCGGACCCGCACGTTACGACAGCTGGCGACTCCACTGGGGATTCTAGAGAGTCGAGCCATAAAAAATAATAATAGATTATCCAAGGCTTTAAATAATTCACTGTTTTCTTAATATTAATGATTTGCACTGCATACTTTGTTTGGTACATTAGTTTATTTCGCATTTATTATTTTATTGCTTCTAATACTTGTGGGGGACTTAAGGTAGAGGGATGTGAGATTGTTACTTTGAATTAATGATTTCCTTCACACACACAACACATTTTACATTCATGCATAAACCCTCCACCCGGGTCATGTCCTTTTTAGGAGGGAGTTTAGTAGCTACGCTCTCGTGAGGTGATAACCTCCGCACGGGCTAGTGAAGACTCCCACTCAAATCGAACCTAGTCCGTTTGAAGCCTGTAATGGGTGAGGACCGGGGTGCCTTACTAGTCCGTGTGGACAACAGTGAGGAACGATTTGGGAACCTTAGCTCTGTTTATAAACCCCGCTCAGCATATAGAGTACCGAGAGCAGCTTAACCTTAGAAAGAGCCATACCCGTGAGAACATACCTTATAAATAGGTACACATGAAGGAATTTCTTCCACTCCCTCTATTTTAAATTATGCCCCGAGATAATAAAGTATCGTGGAGTAGACAATAATACCCATGATATTGCTTGTTATTCTCTTATTATTTTTAACACCACATTATTTCTTTTTACCATACTAACTTAAGTTTATTTTGCTTGTCATGCGCATGTTACATGTTCATTTGCATACATCGTAATTGCATATAGGAGGAATATTGGCTACACAACATTCAACCTAAGAGATCCCAGTTATATCCATGGCATCGTCATCAGCAGGCCCGCTCAACATATACAGAAATGACTATGAGATAGAGTTACAGATGAGGCAGATTCAACAAGAAAAAGGAGACTGTTTGACCCAGGGACATATCTCAATTTTACCCGAGAGAGTTCACTTGGACCTTCAGCAGAATGACTTTACAGAGATGGTAGGAATTTGGGAACAATGGAGACGTGCTCACCGAGACAATTTTCAGAACAAGTATGGACACATTGCTTGGCTCCTATATGTACCAGTCGATGATCAGATGCTCCAAGCCATTGTCCAGTTTTGGGATCCCTCATATCGTTGTTTTGTCTTTAACAAGGTGGACATGACCCCTACTATAGAAGAGTACTCCTCTCTGCTCCGGATAGACCATATGCAGCCTGACAAGATCTATTGGAGGGCCCAGAAGACGGGACACCGACGAAAGTTGGCCAAGTTGTTAGGAATGACTACGGTAGAGGTGGATCAGCATTTGAAGAAGAAAGGAGACACAGAATGCCTTCCGTGGAGTTTCTTGAACGGATATATTAAAAAACACATGGAGGATGAACAAGGTCTCTTGGCTTTTGCGATGGCAATTTACGGCTTAGTGGTCTTCCCGAAGGTTCTAGGTCATGTGGAGGTGTCAGTCATAGACTTCTTTGATCAGGTGACAAGGAGCATCAACCCGGCCCCATCCATCTTAGCTGAAACCTTCAGATCTTTGAATTTCTGTCGACGCAAAGGTGAGGGACGATTCATCGGATGTGCTCAACTCCTAACTATATGGATCAAAAGCCATTTCGAATGCAAAGAGAGCAAATTTCGAAAGCTTTATCTGTCTGCGAGTTGTCCTATCCTTGAGTTCTGCGAAAGTGAATGGCCCGACTACAAAAGGAAAGAAGAGTGGGTCGCAAGGCTCCGGAGGTTAATGAGCATTGAAGTGACTTGGAGAGCTCCATGGATGCCACGAATGCAAGTAATGTATAAATGTGGGGACAAGCCGTGGGTACCACTGATGGGACCTTGGGGAGCCGTCAGCTATGCCCCAATAATGGTGCGGAGACAGTTCGGATCTGAACAATTCGTGCCCATGACTCACCAGCTCGACCAGTTAGAGTTTACATATGCAGAGCCAGAGACGCTAAAGAGAATTGAGGAAATTGCTCAGGACTGGAAGAAAACTTGCCGAGTAGATCAGGGAAGGGTTACTGACGAAGTCACCACGGGATATCATACTTGGCATGACCAAAGGGTGAAAAATGTCATACATCCCCCGAAGAACCCATCCAAACATCCCGTAAACCCAGAACCTCAAGACGTCCTGTTGGAGAGTGAGTTAACGAGGAAAAGACTTGAAAAGGAGATGATGAATATGAAGCGTAGGCATGAGGATGAGCTAGAAGAAGTGAAGAAAGAAACTGCAAGAAAGGTACGGGTGGCTTTGAAAGAGCGAGATGAGTGGCAAAGCAAGTTTGAGGAAGTGAGCGTGGCAAATTCTTCTCTGTTAGCCCGAATACAAGAACTCCAAAGTGCCAACAACGCTTTGCAGCACGAGGTACAAAGGAAAGAACAAACCATCCAAGAGTTGAAAAATGACTGCGACATGTTGGAAACTGCCATGGAGGGCTATAAGGCACAGTATGAAGCAATAAGGCAAGAATATTTCCAAATGAGGGAAAGAAACAATTCATGCACACAAAGCCTTCAAAGGAAAGAAGCTGAAATGCAATGGATACTGAGACAGATGAGAGAAGTGGCATTTAGAGCTCGAGTAATGGCAGACAAGACCGAAGAACTCAGGCGAGAGATCCTTCCCAAGGATGAATTGAGTGAGCGGTTGATCAGTCACCTCAAGATGGTTAGGGACCAATATGACAAAGTCGGTTTTTCTTTTTGATAGTTATATATGGTTTTAGACAATGATGTAATTGGATATTTAAGTTTTATGGATGCGGATTTTCTTATGGTAAATGTTGGATGGCCAATATTTTTCCTATTCCAATACATTTCATTTGCATCATAATGCATGATTCAGATAAAAATAATAAATAATAATGCACTCAATATAAAATTCTAACTTATTCCTTGAACTAATAGAACAAAATTCCAGAAAAACAAATTCTCCACAGATATAATACAAGAGCCCGTTCTAAGATCATGGGGGACGAGCATTCAGAGAGGATGGATAAGATTGAGAAGAAGCAAGAAGAAATCATGGGTCAGTTATCAAAAATTTTGGAGTTAATATCTACAGATAAAGGAAAGAAAGCGGCAGGGAGTTCTGGTACACCAGAAGACGTTCAACAGACAGAAACCAATACAGACCCCGTGTATCCACCAGGATTTACACCTCCACCTGCGAGGAATGCTTCTATTCCCATGCCATCCATGGGTCAATATCCATTTTTTGGGATGCCAATAGGACCACCACCGACTTATGCTCAACAAAGGCCAATTGGAGGGGCAAGTCCTTCAGATCCCATCTCTGTGCCTGATTTGGATGATCCAAAGGAACAAGAGAAGCTCAAATGTGGATCCGTTGAATCGAAAGATAATCCTGATACTCATCAAAAATTTGACCTTTTTGAGGAAAGACTGCGCATGGTAGAAGGAATGGGAATGTATTGTTCTATGGATGCAATTGAGCTTTGTCTGGTTCCAGATGTGGTTATACCCCCAAAGTTCAAAGTTCCAGACTTTGAGAAGTATGATGGAACCAAGTGCCCGGTCACACATATCACCATGTATTGTAGAAGAATGGCCGCATATGCTCATGATGACAAACTCTTAATACATTGCTTCCAAGATAGCCTTACTGGTGCTGCAGCAAAATGGTACGTCCAACTGGACCGCAATCGAATCCACACGTGGAAAGACCTTGCTCGGGCGTTTGTAGCTCAGTATAAGCACGTTACAGATATGGCTCCGGATCGCCTTTCTTTACAAAACATGGAGAAGAAAACCACTGAAAGCTTCAAAGAATACGCTCAAAGATGGAGGAATGTGGCCTCTCAAGTTCAGCCACCATTGACTGAGAAAGAAACCACTGTAATGTTTGTCAACACCTTGCGAGCCCCTTACTATGAAAGATTGGTTGGTAGTGCCACAAAGAACTTTGCTGATATGGTGATTTCGGGAGAAATGATAGAAACTGCCATTAAGCAAGGGAAGATAGAAGGAGGTGATATGGCAAACACCAGGAAAGGGGGAACTTTCAAGAGGAAAGAAGGAGAAGCCCAAGCCGTTACTTCAGGACAACACCAAGGAGGAACATACAACCCTTACCAGCCATACCTACCATACCCCTATTATCCAGCTGTGCACAACACTTCACAAAGCCCATACCCATACCCGCCTATGCTAAATGCCTTCCCTAACTAGTACCCATATAATCCCATCCAACGGACACCTTACCCACCTGCTTCCACACCTGTTACAGCTTCAACCACACAACAAACAACACCTTCAAACAACCATACTACCGGTGAATCAAGAGGATGGCGAAACAAGCAAGAGAAAGTGCAGTTTGACCCTATCCCAATCCCTTATGCTGAACTCTTCACTCAGTTGGTTGCAAACCATCTAGTAGCTCCCTTATACATAGAGCCATTAAAACCTCCATTCCCAAGATGGTATGACACTTCCGCCCATTGTGATTATCATTATGGAATCGAAGGTCACTCGATTGAGAATTGCACGACATTCAAGCATAAGGTGCAAGGGTTGATCAAGGCAGGAATCCTGAACTTTGAAAAAAAGACAGAACAGAATGTTAACAACAACCCACTGCCAAATCATGCTGGGGCGGGGGTAAATGCGATCGAAAGGGAGGTGTATGTCAAAAGGAACATTCGGGAAGTGGAAACCTCTATGGAGAAAGTATTTGAAGCCTTGGTAAAAGTCGATATGCTCGAGGTGTGGCCTGAATGTCCCAATGTGAATGATTCACGAGACATCCAAAGACTATGTTGCTTGTACCACAAAGGATGTGTGGGGCATTCAATCCAGGATTGTAGTTCTTTTCGGAAAGAAGTGCAAAGAATGATGGACGAATCAAAGATCGAGTTTTATACGGAAGCTTCAGAATCAGCAGTAAACATGATATCCAAGGAGTCCACTCACCCAATGAAGATAAAACCTTTGACCATTTTCTACGAACCAAAAGGAGAGTTTGTGGAGGACAAAAACCGTGCCAAGATGATCATCGAAGTCCCTAAACCCTTCTCCTACAAAGACAACAAAGCTGTCCCATGGAACTACAACTGCAATGTACAAGTGTCAGAAGCGAAGAAATGGATAGCTGAATCTCAAGATGATGCTGCCAATATAACTGGCATTGGAGGGATTACCCGCAGCGGACGCTGCTATTCACCGGAAGCATTCGAGAATCTCAAGAATGAGAAGGGAAAGGAAAAAGAGCAAAGTCCTAGAGGAGAAGAGGTATAACCTCCGGAATCGACAGATGGTTCAAAAAGATCGGTGACAGAAAAAGAAGCTGCAGAGTTCCTCAAGTTCATCAAACATAGTGAGTACAATGTAGTCGAGCAATTGAACCGGTTGCCCGCTCGTATTTCACTACTATCTTTGCTCCTCAGCTCAGAACCACATAGGAACTCTCTGATGAAGATTCTGAACCAAGCATATGTGGATCATGATATCTCAGTTGAAAATTTGGACTACATTGTTGGGAACATTTCAGTGGGTAACATAATATCCTTCAGCGACGAAGAAATCCCCTCTGGAGGTAGAGGAAATTACAAAGCCTTGCACATCACTACCAAGTGTAAAGGTTGTACCGTCGCAAAGGTACTGCTTGACAACGGATCGTCCTTAAATGTGATGCCCATGAGGACCTTGGCCCGTTTACCCATCAACATGTCCTACATGCGAAAGAGTCAGATGATCGTAAGAGCTTTCGATGGAACAAGGAGAGAAGTAGTAGGGGACATTGAGATACCGGTAGAAATTGGCCCATGTACCTTTACCATTGAATTCCAGGTTATGGATATTGCTCCTTCATACAATTATTTGTTAGGAAGACCTTGGATACACATGGCTGGGGCCATACCTTCATCTCTTCATCAGAAGGTCAAGTTCATCGTGGAAGGGAAGATTGTCTGTGTTAACGGGGAAGAGGACTTACTCATAAGCAAGCCAGCAGATACGCCTTACGTGGAAGCGGCGGAAGAAGTGCCTGAATGTTCCTTTCGATCCTTCGAGTTTGTTAACACCACGTATGTGGGAGAAAGAACCACACCGCCTATTCCGAGGCTTTCCAAAACCACCAAGATGGTTGTCAGTCAGATATTAGGAAAAGGATACCGAGCAGGGGCAGGATTGGGAAAAGAACTGCAAGGTATTAGAAGTCCCATACGCACTACCAAAAATGAAGAAAGGTTTGGCCTGGGGTACAAGCCAACTAAGAAGGAAAGAGAAGAAATGATAGCCGAAAGAAGAAAAGAAAGGTTGGCTCGCTTTAAGGGGCATGAGTTGGAAATCCGAGGAATGACATATCCTCATCTTTACAAGACATTCCGATCTGGAGGTTGCATCTTTCCTGAATCACGCACCGTTGAGAACCAAGAATCAGTGTCAGCTCTAGGAGGGACTTTTTCTGATTTATCAATATGTGCAACGGAGGAAGGTGAAGAACAGCCAAGAAATGCGGATGAGATTCCTACTACATACCTTGGGCCGCCAAATCTAAAGCTGAGCAACTGGACCACCATGAGTTTACCAGTCACTTGTGATTCAATTTCAAAGTAATGCAAACTAAACATCCATGCTTATGCCCAAAAGCATTGGAATTTTATGTATCGGGCTTTTTATCATTTATCATTTTAATAAATTGACATGCGTAGTGCATTTCTCATATCTCCTCTCATAATTAATCATTTCCATTAGTGTCGTTTCATCCTTTTATTTTAACTATTTACCTATACAATAGTTCTACATATTTCAATTCCCTTTACCTTCCAGGATTCCAAATAATGAATGCAAAGATGATAATGACAGTGGTTTTGAAGTTGATTTTGAAAAAGGTACAGGTGTCAGTGAACTTGACAGTACAGAAAACGTGGAGGATTATGATTTAACTCCGGACTTGTTAAGGCTAGTAGAACAGGAGGGGAGACAAATTGTCCCACATCAAGAGATACTTGAAACAATTAATTTGGGAGATGAAGAAAATAAGAAAGAAGTTAGAATTGGTGTGACGTTGGTGTCAATGGAAAAAGAAAAACTAATAAAGCTACTTCATGAATATGTAGATGTGTTTGCATGGTCTTATCAAGATATGCCAGGACTCAACACAGACATTGTAGCCCATAAACTGCCTTTGAAACCTGAATGCAAACCGATTAAGCAAAAGTTGAGAAGAATGAAACCTGAAATGTTGTTGAAAATTAAAGAAGAAGTGAAAAAGCAGTTCGATGCAGGATTCTTGGAAGTAGCCAAGTACCCTGAATGGGTTGCAAATATTGTCCCAGTTCCTAAGAAAGACGGGAAGGTGAGAATGTGTGTGGATTATCGAGACCTGAATAGAGCTAGCCCAAAAGATAATTTTCCTCTTCCCCACATTGACACCCTTGTTGACAATACTGCCCGCCACTCCATGTTTTCCTTTATGGATGGCTTTTCAGGGTATAACCAAATTAAGATGGCACCAGAGGATAGAGAGAAAACTACCTTCATAACTATGTGGGGAACCTTTTGTTATAAGGTAATGCCATTTGGTTTGAAGAATGCCGGGGCAACTTATCAGCGAGCTATGGTGACTCTCTTCCATGATATGATGCACAAAGAGGTTGAGGTGTATGTGGATGATATGATTGTAAAAGCTCGCAAAACAGAGGACCATGCGACTAATCTTGAAAGATTATTTAAGAGGTTACGAAAATTTCAGCTCAGATTAAATCCGGCAAAGTGCACTTTTGGAGTCACTTCGGGAAAACTACTGGGTTTCATAGTCAGTGAAAGAGGAATAGAAGTTGACCCAGATAAGGTTCAAGCAATCCGTGATTTGCCTCTTCCCAAGACGCAAAAAGAAGTTAGAGGATTTTTGGGGAGATTAAATTATATAGCCCGGTTCATATCACAACTCACACTCAAATGTGACCCGATCTTCAAACTCCTTCGCAAACACAATCCGGGGGCGTGGAATGAGGAGTGCCAAGTTGCTTTTAACAAAGTTAAAGAATATTTGTTGAGTCCGCCAGTATTGGCACCACCTGTGGTCGGGAGACCCCTCCTCTTATACTTAACGGTAAATGAAGGATCCATGGGATGTGTGTTAGGGCAACATGATGAAACTGGTAAGAAAGAAAGGGCAGTTTACTACTTGAGCAAGAAGTTCACTGAATACGAGTCCAAGTATTCCTCGTTGGAAAATATGTGTTGTGCTTTAGCATGGACGGCGCATCGACTCAGGCAGTACATGCTATATCATACCACTTGGCTCATTGCAAAGTTAGACCCAATTAAATACATCTTCGAGAAACCTTCCTTATCAGGTAGAGTGGCAAGATGGCAAGTGTTATTGTCTGAATATGATATTGTATATGTGTCCCAGAAAGCTATCAAAGGAAGTGCAATCGCAGATTTTCTTGCAGAAAGGGTGGAAGAAGATTATGAACCAATGGAGTTTGAGTTTCCAGATGAGGACTTGATGTCAATATGTCAAACAAGTGGGGAGGAATCAGAGAAAGAGAATTGGAAGATGTTTTTCGACGGAGCTTCGAATGCCTTGGGGCATGGCATAGGGGTCGTGTTAGTATCACCAGAAGGAGATCATTATCCCGTTATAGCTAAACTCAACTTCTATTGCACCAATAATGTAGCTGAATATGAAGCTTGTGTCATGGGCATTCAAGCAGCAATCGAGAGGAAAATTCACATTTTGGAAGTGTATGGGGACTCTGCTTTGGTTATTTATCAGTTGCGAGGAGAATGGGAGACACGTGACTCAAAGTTAGTTCGGTATCACAAGTATGTATCAAAGCTGATTGAAAATTTTGATGAAATTTGCTTCAATCATTTGCCCCGAGAGGAGAACCAAATGGCTGATGCATTAGCCACGCTGGCGGCAATGTTCAAAGTTGGTACCAATGTCAAGATTCAACCCATCATGATTAATCTTCGAGAGTGTCCCGCGCACTGCTCTAGTGTAGAAGAAGAAATAGACGGGAAACCGTGGTATCATGATATTGTGCACTATCTCAAATTTCAGCAGTACCCGGATCAAAGCTCAGAAAATGATAAGAAAACCATTAGAAGGTTGGCAATGAATTTCTTCTTGGATGGGAACATCCTATACAAGAGAAGTAGAGATCAAACACTTTTGAGATGCGTGGATTCAACCGAAGCTCGGAGAATAGTCGAAGAAGTTCACGAAGGAGTTTGTGGAGCACATGCAAGTGGACATAAGTTGGCAAGACAGGTCATGAGGGCAAGGTATTACTGGCTCACGTTGGAAAAGGATTGTATAGACCTCGCTCGAAAGTGTCACAAGTGTCAGATATATGCGGACAGAATCCACACCCCTGCTAATTCACTGCATGTATTGACATCACCATGGCCATTCTCAATGTGGGGCATGGATGTGATTGGGTTGATAACTCCGAAGGCATCAAATGGGCATCGATTTATTCTGGTGGCAATTGACTACTTCACTAAGTGGGTAGAAGCATCATCTTATGCCAATGTGACCCAGAAAGTGGTATGTAAGTTCGTCCAAAAAGAAATAATATGCCGCTATGGTCTCCCAGAAAGGATCATCACGGATAACGCTAGTAACCTCAATGGTTCGATGATGAAAGAGGTTTGTGCCAAGTTCAGGATCAAGCATCACAATTCAACACCTTATCGCCCAAAGATGAATGGAGCAGTGGAAGCAGCCAACAAGAACATCAAAAGGATAATTGAAAAGATGACAGATATATACAAAGATTGGCATGAGAAGTTACCTTTTGCTTTGCATGCTTATCGCACAACAGTCCGAACTTCCACGGGAGCTACACCGTTCTCTTTGGTATATGGGATGGAAGCAGTTTTGCCAATTGAAGTGGAAATCCCTTCCCTTCGGGTCCTTAAAGAAGTACAGTTGGAAGAAGCCGAATGGGTTAATGCTCGTTATGAGCAATTGAATCTCATAGAAGAAAAAAGGTTGACAGCACTTTGCCATGGGCAGTTATATCAAAAGAGAATGATGAGGGCATATGACAAGAAGGCACACTCTCGACAGTTCCGAGAAGGAGAATTAGTATTGAAAAGAATTCTCCCGAACCAGCATGATCCTCGCGGGAAATGGACGCCGAATTGGGAAGGACCATTCGTGGTGAAGAAAGCTTTTTCAGGAGGAGCACTAATTTTGGCGGAGATGGATGGAAGGGAGTTTTCCAACCCGGTAAATGCCGATGCTGTCAAGAAATATTTTGCATAAAAAAAAAAAAAAAAAAGAGAAAAAAGAGAAAGAAAATTTTCAAGTTGAAAACCTGAAAAGGCAGCTTGAATTTGGGAGATGTTGTTTAGGGCGAAAACCTGAAAGGGCGGTCTAGACACGAAAAGGTCCAAATACTACAAAAGCTTAACACAGAAAGGGTGAAGCTCATGATCCGAGATGTTCATGCAAAAGGCAAGGGAGCTGACAAATGTGCCTATTTCGGGATAAAATTTTGAGA
This sequence comes from Theobroma cacao, assembly GCF_053813885.1. Classification (NCBI taxonomy): domain Eukaryota; kingdom Viridiplantae; phylum Streptophyta; class Magnoliopsida; order Malvales; family Malvaceae; genus Theobroma; species Theobroma cacao. The sequence goes on along the minus strand of NC_142643.1, from coordinate 40,312,003 downwards.
CTACTGTTAATATCTATCGAAACAGTCATTAAGAAATGACTATATCCCGTTTGTATTAATCAATTTTCCCTTGTTCCTTGTCATTATACTTGATTGTAGAAACTTCACTTTTTTTTTTTAATGAAAAATAGCCTTTCACTCCCAACAATGCCCTCATTTCCATTCTGCCAAAAGAGGAGATATGAGTACATTGCATTGCATTTGTCATAAAATTGGAATGATACTTAATAAAGAGCATGATAAAGTAAGAAATGTTTGCAATATTTTGAAAAAAGGATTGTAATTGACAGGGAATGAAATGGAGTCTAAGAAGAGAAAGAAAAGAATGGAATTAGCAATACAATGGAGCACAGTAAAAATGTGAAGAGTGATTGGACTATGCATATGATAGAAGAAGAAAACAGTTATGAGCAATGAATTGAGGAAGACGAGAGATCAGAAATGTGATCGATTCATCCCCCATTGATCAAAGAAAAAGCTCTAAAAACACCAAAAAAGAAACTAATGAAGATGAATTGACATGTTCAAAATTTTAAAACAATTGAAAAATAGGGAAATTTATCTCTAAAATCATAGGAATTTCAGATGAGGAATTGGTTATTTTTCACCATTTCGGAAAAATGAAAAAGTTTCATTGCCTCAGTTTTGAGGAGTTCATATAAAAGTTTCGTTGCCTCAGTTTTGAGGAGTTCATATTAAGGTTTCAGTGCCTCAGTTTGGAGAGGTTCATTTTAAAAGTTTCGTTGCCTCATTTTTGGGGAGTTCATTTTTAAAGTTTCGTTGCCTCAGCTTTGAGGAGCTCACTTTTAAAAATTTTCATTGCCTCAGTTTTGAGGAGTTCATCTTAAAAGTCTTGTGACCTCAGTTTTAAGGAATTTATTAAAAATATATATATATATGAATATAAATATAATAATGATAATAATAAATATATATATATATAATAAAATTTGATAAGAGAATTAAAGAATTTAGTCAAAAACAGTGTCTACGTCTTTGCACTATTTCGAATTTTCGAAAAGCTCAAAGAGGGGCAGCTGTAGACACTAGATTAAAAAGACAATGAACAAAAAATGATGGAAAGAAAGGGAGAGAGGTACGACTGGCAGGGTGCGGACGCACCCTGCCAGGCACCTCTCTCACCTGCCAGACGCGAAAAATTCGCGTCTGGCAGGTTAGTGGAACTTGCCCCTGGGTGCCCAGGGACAAGGCAGTAGTGGAGCACCCCCTCCAAAGCCCAGAAATCGGGTATAAATGGGAGGGGGAGAACCTGCAGCAGTGTGGGGGGGGGAGCTTTAAAAACAGTGGAGAGCAACCAAGGAGCAGAAAAATAGAAGAGGAATGAGAGCTGGGCAGAAAAATAGAGAAGAGAGGGAGAGGTGTTCTGCTGCCGGCGCAAGAAGAAGGAGCATCGAATGGAGGAAGAGAGAGAGGAGCGGCGGCTGGCGCTGCACCAGAGAGAGAGGAGCGGCGGCTGGCGCGGCACCAGAGAGAAAGGGAGCAGCAGCAGTGAAAAATTCGGCAAAGAGGAAACGTTGGAGTTTTAGAGAGAAAAAGGAGTTCGACGACTTTTGAGAGAGTAGGAAAAGCTGAGTAAAGGGGAAGGGAGAAAGCTTTATTCTTAGGATAGTAAAGCTCAAAACGGTGCCGTTTTTAAGAGGAGTAAAATCACTCCTTTGATTTTCCAACCGTGCTATTGGAAAGAGGGACTCCGGTAGATTGCAACAAACCACTTGGGTTATCTTCTAAGCCCAAACAAGGTAAAATTTAAACCTCTTTCTTGCAATTTATTGTGTTTTCAATTTATTGAGCTTAATCTATTATTTAATGATATGCAACAAGGCTCAACAATCATGGTATAGTGCTTTGGAATTTTCAAATTATATTTTAGGATTAGGAAAATTAGTGTGAACAAAGATGCAAAGATGAGAATAATAGTATGATTTTTCTTTAAAGTAATTAGCTAACTAAAACAAATAATAAAAAATATTATGTCAAGTATTAAAAATGGAAGAATCAGATAGATAATTATAATAAGATAGGTAAGAGAATCAACCTTAGAGAATTAACTCCTAAAAAATATCATGACATTAAGGACAAGTAAACAACACCGATGATGGGATGATCGGTTGGGACGTGAGAAGTCGCAATCCCGGGCCAATTTTCTCTAGGTTCGGAATCCGAATCAAGGTTCCACCAGCACGATGGGAGAGCCTCGATTTCAAGATCCCGAAATTTTTATATATGTAAATTTAACTCTACAAAAATCATATTAAAAAATATAATAAATAAATAATAATAAATAAAATAAAAAAATAATAATGATTCAAATGTATATATATATATATAAATTGTATGAAAAGGTAATATCCATGGCATTAAATAAATAGACAAGTAGTATAAATTATCAACAAGAAAATTCCAAAACAATAAATATTTTCAAAGTTAAACATTAAATATCTAGTGATATAAATTATGGATTAATAAAATGTTATATAAAAGAAATAAAATAGAAAGTAAAAAATGGAATTAAACATAGATGTAAAACTTTAGGTATTAGGTTTGAATAAAAGATTGCTTACAAAAATAATAATAATAATATAATAATCAAAATATAAAAAAATATAAAAATAACAAATAATATAAAAATACGACAATAAAGAATAGTAAAAAATAATAAAATTTTTGTCCACTAAAATAACATGGAACCATAAATAATTTATAAACGGGAAATACAAGAGAAACTTAGAATAAAAAATGTAAAGTATAAAACAAAATAATAATTAGAAATATAAAAAGAAACTATGATAATAAAGAATAAAATAAAATAAAAATAATAATTAAATAATAAAAATGATAAAAAAATAATAAAAATAACAATAAAATAGATAATTGTATTATCATAGCATATATATTGCATCATGCATATCATTGCATATAAATATTTCTGTTTTCGAGTTTAAGCCCCGATGATGGGATCTTTCGGGAATCCCGCGAAGGCGGGAATTTCTCGAAAAGTTCTTTAGGTGAAAAGATGTCCTCGGGTCCCACCAGTATGATGGGAGGGCTCGAGAACCATCTTTAATAAAAGGCTTTTGCCCGAATTGGGTTCATTATGCACAAAAATATTATTTTAAAAAGAAAACGTACGATGACCCCGATGACGGGAATTATTCGTCGAATTTGCGAAGGCGAGTTTCTCGGATAATTCCTTAGGTGAGAGAATATCCCGAGTCCCACCAGTATGATGGGCGGATTCGGAAAATATCCTCGATAAAAGGTTATTTGTCCGGCATTTTTATCTCACGCCATGCATTTCATCTCGCCACCCATTTGCGCTCCATTTTAGGTTAAATAGGAGATAAAATAAAAATAATAATTAAGGAAATCTAGTGAAATTAAAAGCCCCATAGGATAATCTAAAAATGGTACCGTTCATGGAACGGGCGTCCGAGGGGTGCTAATCCTTCCCCGGGCGTAACCGTACTCCCGAACCTAGATCCAGAAAGTTGTAGACCGGTTTAAGGTTCTTTTCGGTGGGCTTAAAACTAATTTAAGTTTGCATCGATTAGAATCGAGTCAATGGGTGGCCAATCACACCTATTAAAAAAAAAAGATTGGTGGCGACTCCTAGTTTAAATTTTTTTTTTAGTGAGTTTTCACAGTTCACGTCTAGCGGTCGGGAACCCGGACCCGCACGTTACGACAAGTGATATAACAAGTAGAAAATTTTGACATTTCAGTGAGTAAGTGGTGTCATGTGACACCACTTGTCATAATATAGGTCCGCCCTAAGTATACGCACGGACTCATTTCTAGTTTACTAATTAATAGGTTTGCTTTAAGCATTAAGATAATTGAGAAGAAGATATAGAAAATTTAAGAAATTAAGTGCAACTATATGCTTTTTCCCTCCTAATATAAATCAGATATCTGAAGTTTGCTTATGTAAAAAAAATGAAAACAGTGTTCAATTTATTTATTACTCTCAAAAACACTTGTTAAACGGGATGGATAAGAAAAACAATAATATTAGGGCAAGGGTGTACATGTACGAATGAATTTATGTATATTTGAAATTACACCCTATTTTTACGGTATAAAATTTTGATGAATTCCTTCCGTTCCATTATAATTAAATTATTTTATTTTAAATATATTTCTTTATTTAAATTATATTTTCATAAATATTAAATAATAAATTCTTTTACATATATATATATACACAAACGCGCATGTGACTTTTCTAATAGGACGCTAAGGTAGACAAACATTATATGAAAATAACAGTTCGGAGTAGTTGGATAGCACATATCCTAGTTAAGTGGAGCTCCTTTCTTTGAGATATTTGCCAATAACTTCTGCCATTATCTTCAAAGGCTGGGTAGTCACCTGAGAAGCAATTTCTTCAAGCTTGTCATCAATTTCATACTCTACTGACGACCTGACAATAGATGATTCGGCATCTTTCTCAAGTATTTGCAAACGAATTCGATAAAGATCAAACCCAACTTCTTTGAATCCTCCTTCAATAATTTCTGTTTCCTTCAAGCGTATCTCGTCATCAATTTTTGTAAACCTTTCCTTCATATAACTAGGTCCAGGAGTTCCTAAAAGGATTTCAATATCATGATATAATTACTGATTCAGTCATAGATCTTAGGGGAAAAAAAAACCCAAAAATTATAGCCTGCAATTGCATATATATAGTAATATGGTTCTGACTAATTAAACTATGAACATATGCTCAAACTTGACTCAATTTTAATTAAAAATTAACTTTTGAATTGTGATTGGGAAAGCATGCATATATCTTAGATTTACATGCTTTACCTGGAGGGAATGTGACCTTCACAATAGTTCCAACGCTTCCATCACCTTGGACAACTTCTACCTCGCCGATAACATCTCGTAGCAGTTCATTAACGAGCTTTCCGAGTTGGAGACCGCGGTAGAACTCCCATATCACAGCTGCCGGAACCTCTACCAGGGTATCTTCTGATATATAGCCGTGCATGTTTTTTCTCCTAACACCCTGCTGCTTTAAATTCTTTTCACAAGTTTCTACTGCACGCTTATAAATTTGTTGCTTACGGTGATTTGCAACAATTCGCTTGTGTTTTATAAGCAAACGGCCCCAGGAAATGTTGACTAATAACAACAATTAGGCAAGACAAGAGTCCAGACACGAAAACTTATGGGACCACAATTTTTTTTTCTTTTTTTATGGCCAATAGACTTCTGCCTACAATAAATACAAAAAATTGCCACGACGTTGTACTGGAAAAAGACTGTGTACCACAGGTGTCCTAACCCTGGATGAGGATGAGCCAGTAGGCCTTCATTTTTTAAAATCAAACTCAATTCTAATCCGGTATGTTTATTACATATTATTGCATTATTTTAATAATAAATTTTTTTAATTAAAAAAATTCAAACTTTAATTTTTAGACAGAAGATTATATATCAATGAATGAGTTAAATGTTCAAATGCTAATAATAAAAATTATTATTTATAAAGATATAAATATAAAGTAAATTGCTTGATTCGACAAATTGAATTTAATTATCTTACAATGACTCATAAGAGTGCTATTTATAATAGACTACTTAACCTAAACTTGATGTAAAAGTAAATATGAAAGTATCTAATTTATACTTTTTTGGAGTACAAGAAAAATAAAGTCTTAAAATTGTGCCATCTTGATGAGTAAGTAATGAACAAGGAAATGCACTTCAGCATTTGACTCATTAGTTGGTACGTGATACTGTTTAGAGAGTAAAGTTTGAATCTTTCTCTCCCAATTAAAAAAAAAAAGTAATCAATTAGGAAAATTTTATTTTTGGGAAGTATTCTAGTTACCCTAGAATACCATGTGGATTGGCTCGACAATCCATACGAGCTGGACTAGTCACAGATCTGCGAATTGTGACACTAAGCTTGAGCCTAAAAATTTACTGTTCAAGTCCGAAATAAAAACAATTCGAATTTATGGGTCTAAGTGGATAGCATGACCATTAAAGTTCTATTTTGTATATGCAGCTTGAGGTTTTTCTCTTAAAACAAAACCTTCGGGAATTTAATTGCTACATATATTCAAACCCCAAATTTTTGTGTCAGTGATAATCTTTTCCTTTTGTGGCACATTTTTTAGTTGAAATAATTAATAAAGAATTAATTCATATGACTACTTCCTTAATTCCTTCAATCTCACTTTATTGGACAAGGTTAGACTTTCACAAAAATTGAGATAATTTGAAATTTTCGTTTTAATCCTCAGTGAACTCGACACCTTGATTAAATCAAGCTAACCTTGAGTAGTTCATGAGTGATTTTACTGTGGATGAGCGGTCTACCAACATTCTATTAAGATATTGATGATTTGAGAACAAAAGTAGCATTGAGTCTCAATGCAGGGCAATTTTAAGGAGTAGCAACAGTATGTACCTGCTTGGCTAATGTTCTCTAATATAGCGATATGTTGGGGACAATGATTGAAGGAGCAACTGCAATTTGATTTACCAGGGTTGTTTGAGGATTTCTTTTGTTTCCAATGCCTGGTGAGAACTCTTTTAGTCTGCCCCTCTGTTTGAGTTATGTCTCGTGTGGCTTTATGCTGTTATCTGATGAATGCCCTGCGAAGATGATCTGGTTGAGCTGTATGATGAAGCTGATTTTACTTTCTGGCTGTTGTTTTTCAAGTGGAATCTGGTATCTTTGATCTGCAGGGGTGACTAATTGTTACAGTGCAATGCTCTGCTTATTCTCTTATTTTCACTGTTCTGCTGTTTGATGTGCATAGGTGGGAATTTATTTCATTAAGCAAAACGTATAGGTGATGGGCAATTTGCACAGTAATTGTTTGGAATGCAAATCTTCTGCCCCGAATTGGTGCCCCATTTCCGGCCCCTTTTATAAAATTATGCCATCTGTCCACGTTTATTAATGGCACGTTAACTCTTTTTTTTTTTCTTTTCCAATCTTTTCAATCGTACTCTCCAGTTTTTGCTCAATAGCAAGTTTTAGTTTTCGCCTGGGTTCTTAACCGAGGATGACTTGTTCCTGAACAAGAGTAAAGTTAAGAACAATCTCAAGAATCTCGAAGATTGTTTTGGATTAGACCACTTGTGCATGGACAAAAAAAAAAGCTAAGAACAATCCCAAGAATTCTAAAGTATTGTTTTTTGAAAAACAATTACTGAGAAAAGTACATACAATGCCATTTTTTGGACAGGATTGACCACATTTTTATGGATGTTCTCTACTCTAACAATGTTATTGGGTTCAAATTTGGCAAAATCAATGAAATGGTTGTTTTACAGAAAAGATTAATGTAATGGTGGAATAGCACAAAGCTTAAAATTTGGGGTAAAAGAAAAGAAAAAGCCAAACTTGATCATCCTCTTCATATCTGGGTCTCAAGCAACTCTACTGGTCACAATATTTGACACAGAGAGAACCAGACTGATGCAAGTACAAGCCACGTAATCATAAGCTTGAATTTCATTACTTGAATTTGCGTATAGAATATCAAAATCAAAAAATTTGGTTACACTTGGGATGAAAACAAAGACTTTGCTAGACGCCCGACATATTCAGTCATAAGCTTAAACCCCACCCAAAAATCATCCCAGACATAATATCCCTGTACAGCAAAAGAGTCAAAAACACAGAATCTTCAAGAGAAACACAATGAGTAGAAAGACCATCCTCCATTCCTTTAGCATGAAATAGAATCAGATTCGCCTTCACACCCTGCCATCCTCAAAGCACAGCATAAATCAGAATATTGACAGTATCTCGAGACATAACCACATCAGGTTACAACATACCAGCCAAAATAAAATATCATGGCATCAATACACACCAACATATCACAAACCACGCTAATCAAAGGCCATTGGTAATGTCGTGACGTGCGGGTCCGGGAACCCGTCCGCCAGACGCGGGGCGAAAATTAAAATCGCAAGGTGTGGGAGTCGCCACCAATCTTTTTTATCTAGGTGTGATTGGTCACCTATTAACCCGATTCTTAATCGACGAAGTCCTAAATTAATTTTAGGTCCGTCGAAAGAACGAGAACTGGTCCACGTTTTTTAAAGATGGGTTCGGGAGTGCGGTTACGCACGGAGAAGGATTAGCACCTCCGTGACGCCCGTTCTACGAACGGTACCATTTAATCTTAAGTTATCTTAATATAGCATTTTCTTAGTTTAATCCCTATTTTATTAATTAAAAATTTTTATTGAATTGTCAGACTGAGTTTTTCACTTGGTCTTACGTATGCATATGATGCAAGCGTAGAATGATGTCGTGACTTGTTTATTTTAAATGATGGAGTCGGTAATCTTTTATTGGAGAATTATTCGAAGACTATCCCAACGCTTTGGTGAAGTCTCGAAATCCTCCTCACCTAGAGATATCCCCGGAAGAACTCGTCTCTACTAGCTCCTCGGGGAAATCTCATCATCGGGATTCCCGCGCCATTTGCAAAATATGAGTGGCATGCAATGACAGTGTAAAATGATGGTATCTATATGCATTCGTTTATTGATTGTTTAAAAAAAATTTGGTTATTTATTTATTATTTATTATTTATTTTTTAGTTGTCTATTTAAATCCATATTTGTTGTTGACCAATTTTTTACTTGGTTACAAAGCTTGTCTAATAAATAATTAATTAATTTTTAAACGATTGGATTGTTTAGTAATATTTATTTAAATTAACAAAATTTTCCATATATATTGTTTTCTAACAATGATTATTAGGCTTAATGGGTTTTGGAGTTTAGAGTTCGGATTTATCCCGACGCTTCGGTGAAAATCCGTCCCTGACTTCGTACCCGAAAATATCCACCGGAAAGAGGCAACTCTTTGCCCCTTTTTGGTGGTAATACTCAAATATTTATTCCAATTATATTATTTATTATATTTATTTATTTATTTTTCATTTTTATTATCATTATTATTTTTTATATTTTTATATTTTTATATTTTTTTTTATTAAAAAAAATGTAATATAATGTATATATATATTTGCATCATTAATTATTGTTATTATTATTTTATTTTTTTTTTTTTTTTTTTAGCCTCCAAATATATTTATAATATTAACATTTTTTATTATTTGTCATTGTTATTATTTACATTTATATTTTAATTTTTAATTTTATGAATTTTTATTTTTTGTTTTTTTTTTATTTTTAATATTAAGTATAAATATTTCTTTCCTAAAAAAAAACGTATTTTTATTGAAATGGGCTAGACCCAACACCAAGAAGCCCAAACAAAACAAAACAGGAAAATGGGTTATACCTTGTTGGGCCGGAAGGATGGCCCAAGTGGTCTGGGCCGCGTGAAAGTCTGCCTGGCCCGCTTCCTTGGTCCGCTTGGCCCTCTCCTAAACGCACCGTTTTGGGGCTCTGGGGACTCCCTCAAACGACGTCGTTTTGGGGTCGACCCTTTGGATTCTTCCCTCTGCCAAAACGACGCCGTTTTAGGCCTTGGACTCGTGTATATAAACCCCGCTTTCGTCCTTTCCTCTCATTTTCAGCCTTTCAGTTTCTCTCTCTAGCGTTTCCTCTCCCTTCTCTCTAAAACTCTCCTTTCTTCTCTCTTCGCCGGCGCCGGCGTCCCCCCCTTCTCCTCTCGGATTTCTCTCTCCTAGCCGACGAATCGCTTCGCCTTCCGTTGCCGGCGTCAAGCTCTCTCCCTTCTTCTCTCCCCCGGCCGTTCCTTCCTTTTCTCTCTCTCTCTTTTCTCTTCTCAGATCTCAACCCTTTTTCCCCTTTTTCTTTGTTGTTGCTTTTTGTTCTTTGATTTTTTGTGTCTAACCTCTTTTTGTTTCTCTTTTGCAGGGTTTTTAAAGAGCCGGGTTGTCCAATTTTTTGGACAACCCGGCGAGGGGGGTTCTGCCACCCCCTGGAGTTGGTGGTCAGAGCCCCCCACTTCACGCGTAGTGGGTGGGGGATGGGAAGGCGACGGGATGGCTGGGCGTACGCCCAGCCATCCCGATTTTTATTTTTTTTATTTTTTTTTTATTTTATTTATTTATTCATTTTTATTTATTTTTTTTTAATTTATGTGTCTACAGGTAAGTTAATTGTCCACTGGATCCCTTCTTCAGCAAAGAATCTCAAAGATGGCTTCTGTGTTCTTTTCGGATCTAAGTTCTCCAATAGCGTTTATTTTGGGTTTTGCTAAAACAGAGAATGACAAAGAAGATAAATACCACTTGAGTTTTTAACTGATGACGACTTGTTCATGAATAAGAGTAAAGCTAAGAACAATACAAAAATCCCTAAGATGGCTGAGTTTCCAAGATTGGAGTGTAATGACTGAAAATATCAGGGAAAGAAAAAAAAAAAAAAAGGGGAGTTAACGTGCCGTTAATAAACTTCCATTCATTGGACAGATGGCATAATTTTATAAGAGGGGCAGGGAATGGGACACCAATACGGGGCAGAAGATTTGCATTCTGTTCTATGAGGTGTCAAGGGTGCAGATTGCCACTCTTTTATTTTTACTATGTATATGGGTTTACAAACCAGACTTTGTATCAATGCATTGATACTTATTAAAGCTATGGAACTACAAAATTTATATAGATATATATATATATATATAGCCATCGACTCCATTGATATTACTATGAAGCACATCCTAATTAAACAAGAAATGTAACATCTTGATTCTTCTACTATATTCAATAATCAGGTATATTAATTCAGGAATCATTTTTACAATTCCTTACATTAAATTATTAATTTGTTCTAGTTGAAAAGTTTTACATGAGACTTTAGTGATGGAAGATAGCAAACATAGTTGGAACAAGAGTCTTACAGCGGAGTCTGTTTTTCTTCAATGATATGTTTCCCACTGGTTTCTGCCATTTTTTTCAATTGCTAATACTCACCTGGAAGCAAATTTCTGCAAGCTTGTTATGGTCGTTAACTTCTATCAATCACCTGATGATATAGATGGCCAGCATCTACACGGATTTCGTTGGCGCTACACGTTAGCAACATTGGACCACACACAAGGCGCAACACAACGAGTCGAGCAGAGCTATGGAACCGCAGGATTGGCATGCACGCATGAAGGCGGCGCATATATGAATGCACATCTTCTGCCCCGAATTGTGCATGCAGGTTGCACACGCATGGACGCCGCATGAAAGGAAACTGTACACGTGGGTGCCACGCATAAGGAAAACGCCCAACTAGAACTACTGCACATAGAACTCTTCTTTAATTACTTTACTTGCAACGTGGAAAAAATTAAATCTAAGAATTTTGAATAATCATGTTAATGTCATAATTGTATCCACCTGTTTATGACACGAAAATATTAGTATTTTATACATATTAACATGTCTAATCTATATATGACATTAATACACGTCTAATTAATCATATTAATTAGTTAATTCACATTATTTAATATATTTAAACTCTTTTATTAAATTATTAATACTTAAGATATATACAATCACTTATTATTAATGTTTAAATAAGTTAATTGTGTTCAAATGAACCGTCTCATGTCTAAACAAGTTAAACATATTTATTAAATTGAAAGATCATATTTGTCCAATTTATCCCTTGGTAAATTAAAAAAGACTCCAATTGCTTCTTAATGTCCAAAGTTCAATGGAACCTTCTGAGTTGACACATATGGATGTTTGGGGCCCATGCAGTGGCAACTATTACTGATCAACATTATTTTTTGGTTATTGTTGATGATTTTACAATATTTACTTGGATTTTCTTGTTAAGAACTAAGTCAGATGTTATTGGCATTATACCTTTTTTTTTTACAATTTTATATACAATCAGTTTGGTCAAAGTATTAAGTAAATTAGCACAGAAAATGCAAAAGAGTTTGATTTGGCTGAATTCTATTCTTAAAAGGAATTATTCATCAAAACTCTTGTGTTGGCACACCTCCATAGAATGGCATAGTTGAAAGGAAGCATAAACACTTATTGATAGTAGCTAGGTCTCTTATGTTTCAGTCTGTATTACCTTTCAAATTTTGAGGTGATTCCATTCTTATGGCTGCACATATTATAAATAGGCTTCCTTCTCCGATTCTCAAGAATAAAACTCCTTATAAAAATTTTTTTCAAAAGAGTCCTACCTATACACATTTAAGGGTTTTTGGTTCTCTATGTTTTGCTTCTACATCATCTAATTATAGAAAAAAATTTGATTCCATGTCTAGAAGGTGTGTTATTCTTGGTTATCGCATAAAAATTAAAAGCTATATACTATATGATCCGAATGCACACAAAGTGTTTGTTTTTAGAGATATACTATTCTTTGAACATTTGTTTCCATTTCATACCGATTTTGATTCTACGACACAAAATTATATTCAAATCTTTGCTCCTTAAAACACTTTTAATGATTCTTATTATCATTCACCACATCTTTTATTCTTTGATTCTTGTACTACTTCAAATTTTGGTTTTAATAGTTATGATCTTTCTGGTTCACAGGGTAATTCTCCTCCTGTTATGCAGTTTAATAGTCTAAAGAACTATCTAGTCATGTACTCTTTAATTTTGTCCAATTTAATCCCTGTACTTAAATCTTTAAGTAGATTATTGATATACTTATTAATAAGTCAAATATTTAAGTGTAAAACATTTATGGTGTTAAAAAATATATATAAATATTTTCTTACTTGATTATTTGATTTTAAAATATGTACATTTATTTATCTTTTTTACAAAAATTAAGTTTGAATTTTCCTTTTATAAAAAAAATTTCATACCTAAAGTCAAATTTAGATAAATCACTTACATTATGTTGAAATAAAATAATATAAAAGAGCTACAAAAATTCTTTTTTCTTCTATTTATAATAGTATAAAAAATTAAAATTTATTTAACTTAGTATTTAACTTGGGCTGAACTCAAATTAGCAAAATAGGTTGATTTAGTTTTTTTTTTTAAATGAAGAACGAAGATATGGAGTTAGTGATGGTTATAAAAATAATTCCTTATTTTGACTTGCTTAACTTGGACATGACAAACCTCTTATTACAACCATAGAATCTGAGCTCTTCCCTTTCAATTTTTTATTTATTTTTTATGTTTATACTTTGTTTAATATTTCAAGTTATATTTTTTAAGTTAAAAATTTTTAAATTAAAAACTGCATTTATGGTTAATAAAGTTAAATATAACTGTAAATATTTGTATCATTTTATTTTATTATTAAATTTTTTATAGATCTAAATTAATAATTTAAACTTAAATTTGATAGATTTGATTATGGTATTTGAATTTAAATAAATCGTTTTATAAGAAAATTTGAGTAAATTTAAATAAAAGATAAATTGGGTAAGAGTTTAATAATTTCAAAAGAATGGGTATTTGTAAATTGTGAATGTTGTAATTAAATAGATCTATTTTACTAATTTGAATTCAGTTCAAGTTAAAAACTAAGTTCAATAAATTTTAAATTTTTATAGTATTATAAATAGAAGAAAAAAGAATTTATTTAGTTTTTTTACATTATTTTATTTTAACGTAATACAGGTTATTTATCTAAATTTGACTTTAAGGATGAAATTTTTTTTTAATTTTTTTATAAAAGGAGAATTCAAACTTAATTTTTGCAAAAAAGATAATTTAATGTACATATTCTAAAATCAAATAATCAAGCAACAAAATATATATATATATATATATATATATATTTTAACACAATAAATATTTTACACTTAAATATTTGATTTATTAATGAGTATATCAATAACCTACTTAAAAATTTGTATTTTTCAAATAATTTTTTCAATTTAGTCTTTCAACATCTTAATTTTGTTCAATTTAATTCTCGTATTATATATTTTTGTTCAATTTAGTTCCTATGACGTAGTAGAAATTTTCTTTCCAGAAATTTTTTTAATCTGCCACGTGGCACTGATATGTCAACATCCAGTGCCACGTCAACATTGCCACGTTATCATATTAGTGCCACGTGGCATTACCATGTTATCACGCCAGTGCCATGTGGCATATCACGTTATTAAAATGTACCATGTCAGCGCTAACATCATTCTTTTTAATGACGAAATTAAATGCCGTTAAAGAGATGGACTAAATGAAAGCAATTTTCAAAAACAAGAGATTAAATTGCTTCAATTTTAAGTACAAAGACTAAACTGGATAAAATTGTAGAGTATAAGGGTTGGATAAGTCTTTTAACCGCATTTTAATCATATTGATCATGATTTGGCATCTACCAACACATCTACACCTATTTCTGTTGATTAGAATGTTCATATTTCTCCACTTAATTTTTCTGACCAACATGCTCCTGACACCCATCATCACTCTTTTGTTTTTGTAATTGATATCTCTCACCCAATTAACACCAGAAAAAGTGTTCGACCTAAACAGCTTCCCAAATACCTTGACCTGTATCATCACAATTTACCTACTCATTCTAATTTAGTTACAGCACACCATCAAGTTATCACATATGATGAGTGGATAGATGCTATGAAAAATGAACTTGATGCTTTGGAGTATAACAAAACATGGACAGTAGTTTCTTTTCCTGATGGTGCACATACTGTTGGACGTAAATGGGTATATAAAATCAAGCTTAAGGCTAATGGCAGCATTGAAAGGTACAAGGCTCCTCTTGTAGCTAACGGAAACAGTCAACTAGAAAGATTTGACTCCCATGAAACTTTGAGTCCGATTGCAAAACACACAACTGTAAGAGTGTTTTTAGTCATAACAGCTATTAAAGGGTGGCACTTGTCTTAACTAGACATAAATAATGCATTCCTTAATGGTGACTTTGATGAGGTAGTGTACATGGATCTTCCTCAAGGATATGCATTTCAGGGGAGTGTTTTACAACTTCTCGAATGGTATGCATACTTAATAAATCATTATATGGCCTGAAGCAAGCTTTTAGGCAATGGAACTGTAAGTTTACAAATTCTTTATTGAAGTTTGGATTTCAACAGTCTAGAGCAGATTACGCTTTGTTTACAAAAACTGAAAAATGGAGAATTTGTGGCACTCTTGGTTTATGTAGATGATATAATAATTGCTAGTTCTTGCGTTGAGGCAACTGATAAGGTGAAAAACTATTTAAAGACACGGTTTAAGGTTAAGGGTTTGGGTGAACTTAAGTATTTTCTAGGCTTAGAAATTGCTAGATCCAAGAAAGGAATTTTTATATGTCAAAGAAAATATTCTCTAGATCTAATTAGTGAGTATGGTTTTCTTGGTGCTAAACCTTGGACAACCCCATAGAGCATAACCATAAGCTTTCTAAAGATGATGGTGGCACAATCTTGACAAATTCTACAATGTCTAGACAATTAATTAGATGGAAAGCTATTGTATCTTACATTCACCAAACCTGATATTACATATTCAGTTCAAGTTTTGTCTCAGTTCATGGACAAACCAACTACTGGTCATTTACAAGCTACTTATAGGGTATTGAAATACCTAAAGAAAGCACCGGGACAGGGTATATTGCTTTCTTCTACTTCTGACATACATCTCACAGTGTACATAAATAGTGATTGGGCAGGTTGTAGAGATACTGGAAGGCCAGTGACAAGTTTCACAGTATTTCTTGGTCATTCTGTGATTAGTTGGAAATCAAAGAAACAAGGAGTTGTTGCTAGGTGCTCTGCTAAGGCAGAATACGGAGCTATGGTTATTGCTTGCTCTGAGGTTGTTTGGCTATTGTGTTTGTTGAAAGACTTTGATTGTAATTGTTTAGCTGCTGCAACCATGTACTGTGATAATCAAGTTGCCTTACACATCTCCAGAAATCCAACATTCCATGAAAGAACCAAGCACATTGAGGTGGACTACCACTTTATTAGAGAGAAGGTGCAAGCTGGTGTTATACTTCCACAATATGTCTGTAGCGAGGATCAAATTGCAGATATGTTCACCAAAGCTTTCTAGCCAGCACAATTTTATGGACTCCTTGACAAGATGAGCATTCTCAACTTTCATGCCCATCATGAGAGAGAGTGACAGAGATCTAATGTAATTGATCACAATACCCGTATTTACAAAAATCACACTTTCAATATAATCATTTAATGACATCATGTTCATGTGGATACATTCATCTATTACATCCTTGACTAATGTAATTGATTACATTACCCGAACACGAATTGATAGCCTAACAAAAACATATATTAACAATTACTAATGAGGATACTAGTATATATTTGGCGAGAGTATTGTTTGGTTGCCTTTCTTAAATTGCACCATACTAGTATTAGGGAAGAATATTGTTTGGTTGTCTCAGAGACAGCACCGCCCTACAATTTGTAAATTTCTAGATAAAATCTAGTAACCGTTATAAGGTGTGGTGTGTTTCATACGACAAGAGCCGGACTTGACGGTCCTACTCCCATGTAGCTACAAGCATTTAATTAACAACAATCAATCCATGTTATTTAACGAATTGAATTTATATTTTTTAAAATTTAAAATAAATGAAAAATGGGAACTCTCTTCTCAAAATAATAATGATGATGATGATGATGGTCAAGCAAAGGTTTAATTTATGGTTTTAAATTAGACTATCGTCTTAGAAGTTTTTGATGATATTAGAGCATATATTACCTCATTAATTGATTTCTCTATGATAGATTTGAAATTGTTAGATGCGAAGTCTTTGGTATAAGATACGCTCCTCATTATTTTATGTGAATTATTTGTCACGTAATAAACCTGTTGTCTCTATATATATCAATTATTTAGGTTGGATGTATGTTTAAAAAGTTTAACTCAATATCAAAGTACAAGTTTACTATGTTCTAGTTATCTGTGGCCTCTTATGTGTTTGTTCACTTGATAGACCCGTCTATTTTGATTGTTAGCTTGGGTCTACATGCAAAGATGAGTGTTAAATGGTGTTATCTCATATCAATTGATTTTATATTCAAGTTGAATTTCATCAACTTTTACCCCAATTGGCTTTTGATGGAATGATTAATGTTTTACTATTCCTAATATTATATTCAAGTCTCAAGGTTAATTTGCTCCAATTTTATATTGGAGTTTTTCCAATTACATACTAATTTGTTGCTTTGTTTGTTAGTTGATTGATTAGTTATGTTTGTAAAGGCACATTAAGTTGATTATATTTGTGATGTTGTGTACTTATATACCAATATTTTTTTAAAAAAAAATGTTGGTCTAATAAAATTCTAGAAATTTATTAGACCAACCATAGTTGTATAAATTGAGTATTTGATAAATTATATTGGAAATTTGACTTAATAATAAATACATAAATTTTCTATTCAAAGAGTCGGATAAGAACACTGGTTTATCAAATTATATTGGTGAAAAAAATGAGTAAAATTTAGCTTGAATTTGGGGATACAATAAGTTGTAGTAGATGCATTTGGGCCAAATGGAGGAACCCATGTCTGGACAGTAAGTGACCTAAGAAGGGTCCATAAAATGGGAATGAAAAGGAAACCCAAAAGTAGGGTTGACCCAAACCATTTTGGGTGAAGTTGGGCCTTGTGTCCATTGAACCCAATTGTGATTTTTAATAGCGAGTGAAAGGGAAAAAGAGAACCCAATTGTAAGTAATAAAACTACCACCAACAAATATGATCAAAGTGAAGCCAATATTTGGTCTATAAATCTAATAAGAGAAGCAAAAATTATTTAGGTTAATATTTTTTGTGAGAAAAATTAGCTTGAGCTTCGCTCCTGTAAAAATAAACTTGAGCTTATTTTTTCTTTTTTTTTCCTTATAATTAATTAAATAAAAATAAAAGTTTCTATGTATATAATCAAATGTTTTCTTCGCTTGCCTTACACTATTCCAAAGGTTAAAACTTGAAACTCATTTTGAAAATTTCGAACTCGAATTTTGAAAGGGCACATAAAATTTATTAGATTGAGAGAGGGTCACCTTTCATATATATTATGTAATCCAAAATAAAAATATGACAAAATTCATGTATCTATCACAAATTCTTAATTTGTGTCTAGATGCGTGCAGTAATTTGGATTAAAAGAGGCAAGATTAATTAACTATTTGTTTGCCTATAAAAGTACGTTACTTTACATATCTTCACCTAAACAAAAAATAATTACAATGGTATTTCCACATGTTAATTTTCCTATCTAAGATGTTTGCCTTGCCGTTCTCTAAATTGCTACTGCCTTTTTTTAACCCAGAGCTTAACTATACGGAACCATCTTGACTTTATGTGTTTTTTACCCTCCTAAAACGAAAGTGAAAGATTAACTTTTACTTGGTGAAGCAAAATGAAAGTTAAACTAAAAAAAAAATTACATCAACTTTCAAAGCAAAACAACAAAATTAACCATGTAGTAAAATTTTAATTTTTGACCTCACATGCAAACATTGAATTCGTCACGGCATCAAACTTTTCACACCTTGTTTCAAAGCTCAAAAGTTTTAAAAAAAAAAACACCCATCTTATTTTTAAAACTAAACTTGTTAGCTAACTACCTTGAAACGGTTAAAACAATGACTAAGTTTCTACCCATTACATCTGGTTTTAACCACTATTTGTTCGAACTACTTTGCTTTGAACAAACAGTTGAATAATTAGTAGTAAAAGAAATAAGGAATAAAATCAACAAAGGGTTTTGAGTGATTCTCATTAGATTATTCTATTCTAGGGAAAAACTTTGAAGTGGGGAAGTTATATTAGTTTAGATTAGTCTTAAAGTATCACCTAAATTTCGGGAAGATTAAATGATAAGTGACGATTTATTTAAAAAATCGGAGAAACTTAACTATATCTAAAGGTTTTTATAGTATTTTTATTGTTGTTATTATTTTTTTTTTTCAAAAGAGCTTGGCTTGTTTGTGGAAGAAATAGGTGAAAAACCACAAAAATTCAATGTAACTTGTAAGTAAAGATAATGAGGTAGGGATTAGGAGGAAAACCCTTGGAAGCTCTGCTACGCTTTTTAACTCCCCATTTGACTAGTGAAGCATAGTGATGATGACAAACTTATGTGCTGTATCCTACTTTTACATATATTTATTTATATATTATATTATAAGGAAATTTTTTGGCTTAATGAAATTGCTTGTGTCAATATCCTTTCATTGCCATGTGCCTAAACTATTTTCTCCAATTAATATCATGCTTTAAAATGAAAAAGAAAATTTAATTATGATAATAATTAATAAATATATAATATCTTTGCAATGCATCTATATATTGGTATGTAAAAATATCAGTATGTCAACATCCATATCTACATACTTATCCAAAAAAAAAAAATGTCAACACACATATGCTTTGTCAAACATTTGGAGATTTAAGAAATCATTTTGCACCATGAATTTTTTTTTAGTGTTTTTTTCTAGGGAAAAATATGGTTTTAATATTAATTTTTGTTCTTGAGGATCATGTCAATTTATCATTGGTTTTTGTGTATTTTGGTAAGAAGTTACCATTGTTAAGTCTTCCTCATCAATAGATACTCCTTTTTCATTTAAGTTACAATCCATGTTATATTCATACTTCTTCTAGAACAATCAAGGACAATATTATCATCCTAGTCATATGTAAAAAGGAAAAAAAATTCAAAATGTTCATTTTTTTTGGGAAAATATACACTCACAAGAGAATACTCTCAAAATACTTTCCACCCATTACTTATAGGTCATATAACCTTATCTGATGAAGTACAAATAAGTTACCCATGTATGTATATATTTAAATTACACTTATATAAAAGCCCATATCACGGCATAACATATGATGTATAATAACAAAAACTATTTTTAGAAGAAATTAGAGAATACAAAGCTAAATTGCTTAATTAGTGTCTTTATTTAGAAGATCATAATATATTCTAAGGGCCAAGAAATAAGACAAATTATTCTAAATTATTTATTGTGAGATAGATGAACATATATATATATATCTCTTGTTTGACCAATATTAAGACATAATAAAAAAAAGAAATAAAAGGACATATATGGTATATAGCTGGAAAAGCAAGGAAAATTTAGTTAATTGGCTTGACAAGTAGTATGAAAATCGCCATACGTAAGTGAATTGCAATGATACGATGACGACCTGGGAAGGATTCTGGTTGACTGTCATTCTCCTATGTCGTATGAGCCATTGACTGTCAACTCCCCCCACCCCTTTGTTTTTTATTTTTTGGCAGCTCCCTCACACTCTCTCTCCTTAATTCCCATTTCCACCGATAATCATCATCATGACGACTTTGATGGGCAATGATCATTTCCCATTCGGCTTTTTAAGTTTTCCATATGTTATCACTCCCGTTTGCACGTCTTTTAATTATATTTTGGATAATTAAACACTTCTTTGTTTGCTTAAAAAAAATTTGTTACTCTAAAATGAACATTCATATCAACATCATAAATTCAAGGTGCAAAATAGACTTATTAAAATATATATAGCAAATTGGCAATTAAAAATAAAAGTTAGTTATTAGTTTGGAGGTTTGACCCTCTCTTTCTTTTTTTCCTTTTTACACTCATTTGATGTATTACACAATCAGAGAGACAAACCCTTCCATCCCTTCTACGATTCTTCTCTATTCAAATAATAAAATGTCACCCAAGATACGTACCAATGGAAGCATATAACTCTTCTTTATAATTTGTTTTCTTTAACTTGCTCTCTTCATAATCTGAATAATCGATTTTTAAATATTGGTGTTATTAAGTGGTTGTTGCTTTCTTTCTTTTTGTAGCCACAGTGTCTACTTATACACACATATATATTGAATTAAATAATAAATATATAATTAATTATCTGTTTCGATAATAGAAAATTTGAGCTTTCAAATCTTATCTATAATCTTTCATTGACGTTAATCTTAAATACTTATTCTCTTATAAGATGTAAGTAACACATTTTACCGTAATTTAGAAGATTAATACACCTATTAATATCCCAAATATATGTATAAAAAAAATGTAGAGAAATACTTTGTAGATCACAGGAGACAGAAGAGTCAAACCCCTGTGTTTCGAATGACTGAAGCAGATTTCCCTGGGGCTCTAAAGAGGAAATTAAAGATTTAGCTTTGTGTCCGTAAAAGGGGAAAAGAGACAAAATTAGCCGACGTGACGAAGGTATATTTTCTCCAAATTAATAATTTAATCTTCAGCTTCTGAATTTTGATTTCATGTATTGCGGAATCAAGTGCATGCACATAATACAACTTTACATAGATATGAACTAGAAAATTTTGTTATTTTTATTATATGCTTTAATTTAATAGTTATTTCAAATTTCAGCCTCCAAGCAATGATTTACCTTTGAATCTATTTTTTTCAACAACAAAATATAAAATTTGTTACAAAAAAGTCTTTTATATTTTTTATTTGTGTAAGGTTTAATGTTCCCGGTTCAGTGAACATGTATAAATTTGGTTGATTCATACCCTAAAAAATAATCATAATAATACAGAAGGGAGATATTAATAGATTGTGGTCCACAATATTAAAACCATTGTTTGGTGGAAGGGAGATGAACTGTGCAAAGGCAGACAGTAAAAATTAGTTGGAAGATTATATATTTAACTATTATCTAATTATTCTTTGATTAAAACAATTAAGTAACATGGATCCCAACATTTCGGGCAATTAATGAAGATTTTGGTGATAAAGAGAGAGAGAGAGAGATCTGGATTTGGCTATGATTCGGAGGCGGCTAGCTACCTAATTAGCGAAACATATTAATTTGCAATTATAATAATATATATAGACAACTTCAAAGAATGGTTTTATTTTTTTGTGATTGAGATTAAGAGCTTAATCATACTATACCTAATAAGATTGAAACGAAGGCTGCAGCATCTAACATCCCCTTCTTTTTCTTCAATTGATATCTTTGAATAATCAAAATAATTTGGAACCAAGGACATGCCTTTTTTAGCCAAGTGCTGAGGTCCTCAGTTAGGTTACAGACCTTGGGTGTGTGTTTGATTTTCATTGATGTTCTATAGGACTTTCATTTCAACAAAGGGGTAATTGGTAATAAGATAAAACTCTTGTTTCATAATACAATTAATCTCAACTTAAAATGATTCAAAATTTTGTGATCTGAATCCAAAACGATTCAATCCAAATCTGACTTAATGCATCCAATTACCATCCCTAATCATAATCTCTAGTTATTAGAAATATCGAATATGAAAATGATATTATTAGTTGACATCACTGGATATATATATAACAAGATTATGTGATATATGTGAAATTGTCGTTTTAATCAAATGACAATACAGAGATTGGCTTCCGTAAGATTAATTAAAAATTTTTGCAGATTTCCTAAACAAAATGTGCCTATATATTATAAAAAGTTAGCCGCTCATATTGTAATTACAATATCCAGTCCATTTCAATCACATGATTGCACATATTGATATAGGACTATTTATGATAGCTTCTGTCATGCCTGAGAACACAATTGCAAAAATTAAAAGGTAAAAAAGAAAATTAAGAATAAGGGATTCAGTAATAGCTTTAATAAATATAAGAAGTAAATGAAGACGTTTCAGAAATTCAAAGCCCCCCATATTCAAATAGATCGTCCATCTTGTTGTTGCAAGTAACAAACAAAATGCAACCTAACATTGTGGACTATACTTTCCACGGTGGGAATTGATTTAATTTAAGCAAAAGGGTTTGGTTCTAATCTGAACTACTAGCCGAAACACATCCTTTTGCCCCTTTTTTTTCTTCTCCTAGGATGATAACATAAGAAACCCCTTCCTTTGCCTCGTCTTCTTCTTCATAGAATTAACTTGTCAAAGGAGGTAATAAACTAATTCTTTTGAGTGTCAACCTTCTACTCCTCTGTGTATGAATTTGGGTTACCAAGGGCTGTCGGCTTCTTATTTGCATGAGCTTCAAAATTATATTTTATGGTTAGGAAATGATAACTTCCAATGCTCCAATGGTCAAAACTTAGAGTATACTATATGCTATTTTGTCTTTGCCTTAATTTCAACTGTTTAACTACTCATATAATAACATGAATCCAATAAAGAACATTTTGTATGTCTATTTTCTTTTTTATAAACAGTCAAACTATCCAACACTTTAACAGTCTTCAGTAATTAACAGTAACCATTAGAACAACCACAATTAATTATAATTTACTTAATAGGAACAAAGGAAAGTTCAAACACTTTGCAAGGTTGAAAATTTTTGAAAAATCAGTATGCAATGATATGTGATTTTCAATATTATTTTAAGAAAGGGAACTATGATATAATTTACATTTCCTCTAACATCAATTTAGCAAATATGAAATTGGATTGCAATGTCTAATTAATAGTAATGCACTGTCATAAATGTTTGCTTTTCCATTTTTTTTTTTTAGAAGAAATGAAGTATATTATGTTGAATATTTTGTTCACGCATGGGGCCGACATGCATTGCGCTTATAACGCACAACTTGGGGATTCTGAACACTACCCTTTGTATGCAACAATATTCATATATAGTTCAGATGTATGAGATAGTATTGTTTATTAGAAATTTCAGTCATAAAAAGGTGATAATATTTTAATAAAAATATGATATAATATTAAAAAAATTAATTAGTTTAAAAATTTTAGTTAAATTTTTATTTTTTAATTATATTCAATCAAGTTTTTATATTTTTATTTTGAGTCAAATAGACTCTTATTAATTAACAAATTGTTATTAATTAAAATATTACTTTTTAATTTATGTCCACGTGATGCGGATAAAAATATTCACATAATCATATCATCATGTCAAGCCATCATCTATTATAATATGTTAGTATGCCACATTAGTATCAAATGTTAATAAATAACAAGTAATATTTTGACTAACAATAATTAATTAACCACTAATCATAAGAGATTTTTAACTTAAAATAAATGTATAAAGTCTTTGATTGAACACAATAAAAAATAAAAATTTATTTAAATTTTTCTGAATAATTTAAAAACTTTTTTAGGACTTATACCAAAAAGTTTTGATAAAAATTTTAATAGAGGGAACTCAATCAATCATGTTATCGAGTTTCAAAACAAAAAACAAAAAGAAGATTCGATCACGAATTATGTGTGATTGAATTATATCAAATGATTTGAAAATTTCTTAAAAAAGAGATAATAATAATAATAATATATCTAAGTAATGCAAACTTTTTTAAAAAATATGTATTACAAAATTATTCATATCACTTCATTTAGACTCTTATTTTCCTTGTATCATCATGAATAGTATTGCCAACAAAAGTACGTAAGCTCAATAAATGTTTTAGCTCACCAAATTGAGGCACTTAGATGGATTTAAAACGATGGGACTTTCTGACATAGAGTCATTTATTATCACTGTTGAAAATTTTCTAGAACTTTTCCTCCTCCTCCTTTGCTTCTTTGAATTTTCCCTAATTTGTCCTTGTTCCTTCTATATTTTATATCTCCCTTGTTCGCAGAATTAATGCATTCTATATTATTCGACACTCTCTTTCATCCAATGTGTTAAATCAAGTCTCAAACGAAATTTCAAAGCCAAATTGTTTAGACTAATTTTCTCCACTTGATGATATTAATATATATATGAACAAACATCCAAATCAGTAACCAGATTAAATTAATGTTATAATCAGTTGTTGAGGTTTGGTGGGTCCAATCTAAAGACTGAATTAGTTTTGCTGTTTGCGTGCATTTTGCTGCTTAGTTACAAACACCATAACAAACTCAGAAAAAAAAAAACACCTATGATTAATAAAGTAAAATTAAATTTAATTAATTAAAAATAAGAAGAATAAATGTTGTTTAGAGGGCGGTTTCTTCTGAACTGAACCAAATGAGAGAATTTAGGCATATGATGCATTGTTTGACTGCCACGTGTAAACCTACCCTCAAAATTGGTGTAATTTAGTTGCTGATGTGTGTTTTCCTTAGCGTAAAGCACACAGAAAGGTGGCGAAGGGGTACGTATAGACCCCTGGGTGCCTTGTCCAACAAGGGAAAGCGGTATAATTAGGGTTGAAATTAGGGGTACGTCTATTATATTATTCCTACTATACCCTTAAAGAATATAGTTTTGGTCCTTATATTTTTGTGTGCTTTTTATTCTTTTTTATTGGAAATGAAAATTGCTTATAATTTGATGAAAATTTAGACTCACTATGCAAGTTATAATTCATTTATATATGCCATGTGTTAATTTAAAAACGACAAGATAAAAATAATTATAATAAGTTTAAATAATACAAACTTTTAAAGATTTAATATTCTTTATTTGATTTTTCTTTTCGGAATCTTTAACATTTTCTATAATCTATAATAAAGTAAAATAGTCAAGCCATTTTGTTTGTTTGAATGATATATGCTCCACCATTCCTTTTAGTATTGAAATGAAGTCCCAAGCTACACAATCATATTTCAATTAGCAAATATCTACAAATAATTATAAAGAGATAAAGCCGACCCATGCACCTTTGATTTAGGCATATCCTAGTCAATGGTGTGAAGTTAATAATATAAACCATTATATATATCAACCCAAGATTGATATGCTATGTATACCATATATAACATGGTACTGACCTATGTTTCTCCTTTTATTTCCTTAAATATCCATTAATTTTGTTTTTAGAGATAATTTTCTTCTAAGTAATGCTATTACAGTTGGTCATAATCTTGTGGTCTCTCTCAATAAAAAAAGCTATAGCAGACGCCTGAATCTTAACATATATATATATAGGTGAAATAATTAAAGAGAAGTAATTAGCTTTTATTATACTAGAAAATAATCATTGACTAAAAATGGAAAAAAGAAAAAGATTGTTAGACTTGATCTTTTAATATTTTGTAGTTAAAATTTTAGTTATGAAAATCTTACATGGGAATGCATATACATATTTTTTTTACACAACTTGGAAATGAATATATATGAATACAAAGAAACTTTCGTTGATTTATGTAGAGTTTATTTTATTTTATTTGGAAGTTGTAATCCTTAAACCCTTAACTTTGTAGACAAGGATACCTTAGTAATTTTCTTTTATACATGTCAAGATGACACATCGAATTACGGGCAAATACTTCTCTTGTATCCTTAAGCCTTTCCGCTTTAATTTTCCTGAACGTCAACTTCACACACTATATAAAGAAGCTCCCACTCAGTCACATTTCCAACGCTAACTATATCCTATCCTTTCGGCTCTTTCAATAATCCAATCAAAGGTTTCCAACCTTTATGATATCCTTCCATTTCTTGCTGCAATTGTACTAGTGTAACAAAGTGGGCGACTTTCTCATGATGGTAGCTGTTTTGATTTTGCAGGGATATGATGGGAAGATCGCCTTGCTGTGATGAAAATGGCCTCAAGAAAGGGCCTTGGACGCCTGAGGAAGACAGTATTCTTGTAGATTACATTCAAAAACATGGCCATGGAAGTTGGAGAGCACTTCCAAAGCTAGCTGGGCTAAACAGGTGTGGAAAAAGTTGCAGGCTTAGATGGACTAATTATCTCAGGCCTGATATTAAGAGGGGAAAGTTTTCTGAGGAAGAAGAGCAAACCATTATCAATCTTCATGCAGTTCTTGGCAATAAGTAATCTCTCTTTTACTATCTTCACTGTGTTGGACTTCTGTTTAGAAGCCAACTAGCTAAACGACAGCCTGGTTATCTTTTATATGTTTTTAAAATGCTATGTTTTGCTTTTTCAGGTGGTCCGCAATAGCAACCCATCTCCCAGGAAGAACAGATAACGAGATCAAAAATTTCTGGAACACCCATCTGAAGAAGAAGCTTCTTCAAATGGGGATTGATCCAGTGACACACAGGCCAAGAACTGATCTCAACATTCTAGCTAACCTGCCACAGCTGCTTGCTGCTGCCAACTTTAGTAGCCTGATGAATATTCCTTTAGACAATGCTCTCAGGTTGCAGTCAGATGCTGCCCAGCTTGCCAAAATCCAATTGTTGCATAACATACTTCAAGTCCTAGGTTCTAGTAGTAGTAGTACTACTACTCCAACTATGGAAGCAATGAACCTTCTAGCAGGGCCATCTCTGCGGGAAAATCAGCTATATGAACTCCTTAGAATGAATTCTCAGCTTGAAGAGAATAGAAATCTCCCTTTTGCCTTTGCTCCACATGAACTTACACAATTGCAGTCAAATTTTCTCAATTTGGAAGCTTCTCAACATCAACCACATCAGTTCAGTGAGTATCATCAGCCAATGAAAGACTCAAAAATTTGTTCCAACAACAACGATCAATTTGCTTCTTCTTCTTCCTCTCCGGTTATTCCAACTTCAACTCCACAGCTTCCAGCTCTAGTTCCAGCCTCACCCGGACATCCCACCACTCATGTTAATCAAACTGAAAATAAGATTAACCCAAATGATATCTCTAACCCTTCATCTACTTCAACCACCTTTGAAGCTTGGGGAGATCTTATGGATGACGAAGCAAGTGACTCTTACTGGAGAGATATTATAGAGTAAGTATGAAATTAATTTTTCTTTAAAGTATATATTAATTATTAGTCTATTTGTCCTGTGGACTAAATTAATGCACTGCTTACCTCATTTTCTCTTCTCTTTTTTTTTGCCATTGCTGAATATACATATTGTTCATTTATTTATATATTTTTTTTCTTGATTTGCAGCCAGGCATCATCGCAGTCATGGACCATTTCGTAGTTATATGGAGCTTTCCATTCAATATATCAAGACTTTGGCTTAATAACTTGTAGACAACCCAGCTATGCTCAGTTAAGAGAATTGGTTTTTCATTAGATTTAATATACAAGGAAGCAAAAAAAAAAATACAGGCCAGGTGCCATTGTGTAAAGTAAAACGAAGTTATCATTCTGTGTATGTTTTTTCTTTAACAGTATAATTTGCCATACCACCTTGGATTTTTTTTTTCCTATATATATTTTCAGAAAGACTTCTTTCCTCTTGAGTCCTTATTGTTTGCTTAGATTTCCAGCATACACCATTGAATATTACATGTCAAATGATTCGATTATGTTGGAAAGTGAATGGTTAAATGCATGTGGTTCCATTTTGAATGGTTGTTTAATTCTGCACCATTTGCATTCGTGGCTATGCCTATCACCAGAAAGAGGAGGAGGAGGAGACAGGGAAAAGCAGTGGATGAATATAAAACAAGTTAGTTGTAGATCGATTTGGACACGAAATTGATGAGTGAAAAAGGCCTGTTCTTTCTTGAATTAGAAAAGGGGTTTGACCTTTGTATGTATAAGGAGACAAATTCATGTCAAACTTGTATTAGTATTTGACAGAAACAAAGCCAAAGACCCAAAAGAAAAAACAAATGCTTAAGGAGTATTTCTATTGTCATTGGCAGTGTCTCAGTCTAATGAAGATCATAGAGAATGACACTTGAAATAAATGAAATAAAATATTCCAAAAAAAATGTAAGCCAAAGCTTTGTTGCTAAACTAATAGATGGTTATATCTGCCTCCTGATAAAAAGTCAAGACTATTTGTTACTCATTAGGTAAGACTATTTCCACTAAATAGAAGCAATTGATGCAAAGCTATAGATAAAAGCAAGCCATCCAAAAACCTAACAGTCCCTCTCACCATTTGTTATTTTTCTAGAACAATGAAGTTGTGCTGCAATAAGACAGAGGGTTTATATCAAAGTTGTCATGTTGTTTACTATTGTTGAAAATATTTGCTGTTAAATTTCAACTTAAGATTAATTGTATCATTATTTGCCTTAAGATAGAAGGGAAAGATGAAAAAAAACACACCATAAGTATTTTTTTTCTAAACAAAGATAAGTATAAGAGAGCTTTGGAGAAATCCCTTTTTACAAGCTAACCTTGTCCAAGAAGGGACTTCCATGATATTTAGTAGGTATGCCATTTGACCTTAGAAAACAACTAACCCTACCTACCTTGCCAAATATGTTGATTGTTACATATAGCAGTGCTAAATCCCAAAAATTTTATCATGAAAAACACTCAAGTTCAGAGCTTTTCTCTCCATTAAAATATTTATACATTTGTAAATTCTGTTAGGGTTCTTGGTCTGTTTTCACAACATGAAATGCATAAAACTATTGTTAAGGCCTAGGAAGGTCAATCGAAACATGATGAGCAGCTAATGGTAAAGAACTATCCAATGCTGAGAATGGGCTGAGATCCTCTGACAGGACTAGTATATCAAATAATAATGGATACCCTTACAAAAATTCATTTTTTTTCCTTTTTTTGTACATGGATATGAAGTTCATTGAATCTTACGTTACATAACAATAGTTTTCTTTCTCCCATATTTCTCTTCCAGAATAGGTATAGTAATGCGAAGATATGAGGCCAGTCCCGACCTTTGATGGTTCAAAAACCTCTTATAATTAGTCACCAGACCCTGTTGCTACGAGTAGATAGTTAATTTCGATTACTCCTAAAACAATTTAGGCTTTGTTGGAATGGGGTATTTGACATATCTATTTCATCCGGATATTAAAAGAAGGAAAGAAACAATTCGAAAGTTTAAAGAATATAACAAGAACTAGTGATCTATTGACAAACTTTTGTTTTAATGTCTATGGACATATATACTTGCTAGAACTGATCATGGTACGACGCATTGACCCTAGCTATAATAGCCACCACACCCAGCAATATCTTCTCTCAAATGCAGATATGATGGCGAGGTTGGAAGGGCAGGCGAGGCAGTAACAATGGTCAGGTTAGTGCCGCAATTGGGATTTTCTGTGGTGGTGTGGCTGGGTCTCAAAGGAAGCTGCCAGTAGCTAACTCACATCCCCCAAGCTTATCATTCTTTATTTCTCGCAAACTCAGTATTCCAGAGCTTCTATTAGCTGGGAATTCCCTAACAGATGTTATACCATAAGCAGTAAAACAGGACACCTAACAGTCTACTGGATAGCAATCTTATGGTAAATTTAGTTATGATCTTCCTCGGTTTACTGCATTTCACGTGCGAAAGGGATACGCTAACAACTACCATGCCGATAAATCATACGTTTCACAGCCAAAACAAACGGATCAGCCAGCTTTGTCTGGTGATTATTCTAAAGAGTCAGGATTGAACGATGTTTTCATCATAGACTCAGGACTAAGGGCGGATAAAACAAACCTGGTTTATAACCCAATAATTAGACCCAAAAACAAATAAGGTAATAATGCTACTCGTGCTTAGGGAGCTGCAGATCTAACATTTCTGCGTCGTCACGTTTTTTAAAATATACCCTATTTAAAGTATAGTTCCTATAAATTTTCTATTAGGAAGCTAGGCATGGTCCTCCATTCTATTATTGTTCTACACTGTGGGAAGGAACAGTTTCTAATTGGATCCGCCAAACCAAAGTCCAATTCAAGCTCCCCCAAGTTGAATAATATATAGTAGGCCGGCTAAGCAGGAATAGACCTTAAGCTTACAATATAGTTTGGATATATTGGCCTGTAAGCATCAAGCCCTGCAGGCTGCAACATCTGAAAAAATTTAGACTCCAAATTGCAATTGCAAAGGAAAGATATTGGAGCAAGTTTCTACAAGCTGGAGGTCAATGTGCTAGCTGATGAAGCAAATGCAATGGGAGCTTTACATCACCTGGAAAAGAGCTCATACATGCCATTGACAAGATCAAATAGGACAAATACAGTCTTATGGAACTCGAATTTGTTCCAAGTACTGCATTGAATCTTTTTATTTCTTCACAATGACTGACAGGGAGAGCTAACTGAATAGAAGAATGAAATCTGGCATTGGCGCTTGCTTGGATATATCATACAAAACGGCAATCAAGGTGACATGTGAGTACAGTCTCTAGTGCAAGGCAGCTACTTCAACTGTAAACATCCATTTCAAATCTTGCAGAAATGACAAAATACCATCTCGTCAAAACAGTGATTAAGATCCACAGCGATTCTCAAGTTAGTTGTACTGCAATCTTAAAACCAGAAGTAATCCAACCTTTTGGCATCTGAAGACCATTAAGCATGCACTAAATAATGTAAACCTTAACAATCTTTTTGTCTTCCAACATAATTCATTTCATTATCAATCAAAAAAAAGTGTGAAGATCATGATACATGCACAAATAAAAACCCAAAAAGACAAATGTCATAATCCATATTAAATAAATTCTAATATGCTTATGTGAGATCTAGCTGTTTCTGGGGTTCTGCAAAGTGATCTGATGAAGTCATCTGGGTTTATTCTGCTCTCATCACATTCCCCACTTGACTTCCTAACCCTCAGCCCAGTTAAAAATTAAAAATAAATTAACACCATTATTTAATCCCCACTCAACTCTTGCAACAACAACCAGCTCTTACTTGGTCCACAAAACAAAATAAAGCTAATTAGTTTTACTACCCAAGGTCTTCTGCTAAGATTTAGTAGTTTTTTTGCGCATTCTTCCTGACGTAGTAGTGATGTGGCTTTTAAATAATTGTGCCTTCTTCCAGACATAGCAGTGATGCACCTTTTATACACTTTCATTACAGCAAATGTATACTGAACTTTCGCTAGTTTGCACGACTAATAGATGGGTTAAGTTATTAAGTTTAAGCTCCAATTTTCAATATTCTTTGCATTTTAAGGAGAGAAAAAGTGATCGACATGCAAGTCTCTAAAACCTGATTCACACCCAAAAAAAAAAGAAAAATCTCTCAAATAACATCAGAATAGAACCCTTTCAACTCATTATTCCCAAGGGTTAAAACAAGACACTTAATTATCAAATAACATCAAAATAAAAGATCTTGCTCATACAACTAGATAAAATAGAGGTCCCAAAATTTAAAGTTCCCATATACGGAGCACATGGAAGGTAAAAAAAAAAAAAAAAAGTTGTCACAGATTAAATACAGTTTGCAATCTTAATTTGAAACCAAATTTAAATAGCTACATTCATTAATTTTGTTTACACAACTACCATAATACTACAAGGAATATTGATGGGCTAAGTGACAAAGAGTATCAAATATGAGGGGTGAAGCCACCTTTTCACATCCTATGCTGAGTGCTGACTGTAGATCATTAGTAATTCAAATGTTTTCTCAATATATCCCAAACAACAGTGAAGAATAATCTGATGCTTCACTACATTGAACCATAAAACAAATGTATTTGCATGAATAGAAACAGATCATAATTTAGAAGTACACAACCTTCAACAGCAAAACTTAGACGCAGCACCCAGCTAATCAACAGCCATTGCTTCTGAGCCCCCATTGGCATCTTCCATTCCACTCTTCTGCTCTTCAGTCATCATTCTCATCTCCTCAATCAAACTCTTTTGTTCCTCCTCTATGGTATTTTGCAACTCATCCACCTGCATAAAGGTTGATGTAACATGATGAGGAAATTTAGTAACACATATCATGCAGATTCAACTAATATTTTAAGTGGCTAGGCATACTGCAGATCCATCATTCTACCATTTATC
Organism: Theobroma cacao; assembly: GCF_053813885.1. Lineage (NCBI taxonomy): Eukaryota > Viridiplantae > Streptophyta > Magnoliopsida > Malvales > Malvaceae > Theobroma > Theobroma cacao. The sequence goes on along the minus strand of NC_142643.1, from coordinate 40,279,536 downwards.
CACTACCATGCAAAACAAAATTCTGAAAATGACAAGATAATGGCACTGCCCTGAGGATAACAGAATTCAAAGCAGAAAGAAACAACAGATGAGAATGGTGACAAATACATCTCAAACTAAAGTAGCACAATCACAAAACTAAAACCATGTTCAGTCTCAGGATTGTACGAACGATGACATCTTAAAATGTTATTTAAACAAGTAAAGATACTCTGATATGGCTGATTTTGCAAAGAGTATATGTGAGAAAAGACCATAATAAAGCATTATGGAGCAACTCAATTCCAAATTATGTCTGCATAAGTCATTAAAGAATATGGAACCTATTCTGGTGAATTGCTGCGTGAGATCAACAACAATGCAGTGCTTGATGCCAATACATGACCTTGAAAGCTCAATTTAAAAGTCAGAATAATAGAAAGACCAAGCTTAAATTGAGGGTAATATGGGAAACTTTCTAGTTGCAATCTGCTTATCCAGCTCAAATAACTGATGTTTCCCTTGAAAACGTATACTTAGAAAAAATATGTTAAAATCTAATAAAAAATAAAGTTGTACAGACCAAAATAAAACTGATAAAGGAAACAGACATAAGTTCCATCCACTGACTTCTAATGGATTCTTCCCTATTTTCCAATCTTTGCAGCTTAAAATGATAATTTATAAGCCAGGCTCTCACATATCCATCTTGTGAGAAAATTACTAAATCCACAGGGAAGATTCAAGAGCCAGAGTGCAAAAGAAAACAAACAAAAATTCAGAATCTACATGAAACCCAGGCAATAAGGTGAATAGGTATCAACTTCTAAGAATGGAATACAAGCAGCATGAGCAAGTTTACGAAATATCTTTGACTCAACCAGAGCACTAAATCTGTAAAACATAATACAGAAGAAGACTAAGTTCATGGAGAGGGATTTCAAAAAAACATATTCACACAATCAAGATACATTACCTAACCCTATATATCAAGCATCACAAACCAAGCTTCAATTTGATCAAGTTAGAACAGGAACAGTTGGAAAAAGCAAGCAAGTTACAAGCAGACTTTGACATACCACATGTAATAACAGAGCAAACTGTTTCTTCCGGAGCTCTAGCAACCTTGAACCAGCAGTGTTCTCTGCCTCAAATGCTGCAATTTCTTTCTCTAATTCTGTTATACTTTTCTGTGTCTCTGATCTCGGGGGTTGTGCAGAAATCAATTTCCTAATTGCCTCACACTCCTCCTTGTGCTGCCTCTCAATCTTACTTTCCTCCAGTTGTTTCTTTAGATCTTCTATGTCAGTCTGTGCCTGTAATATCTGCCTATTTATCTCATCTTTTAACTCATTGAAGTTCTCCTTCTCTCTAAGATTTGCATCAATAACAGCTTTACTCTTTAAAAGAGGAATCTCAAACGTCGATAACTCTTGTAAGAAAGACTTGGAAAGTTTTGCGCATTCATTATAGTTATCTTCATCCTTCTCAACCTCCAGCACAAACGAGGTAAACTTCTTTTGAAGTTTCTTCAATGGGGGTTCACCTCTTGTGGTAGTGGTGCGAGTTAGAAGCCTGTGTTTTATAATGATATCATCTTCAGCAGGGCCAAAAGCATAATTTGCAGCCACTGTCTCTCCCCTACTGGACACTTTCCTTCCTTTCCCCAACATCTAAATGTCCTATTATTCCCCCAAACCTGCAACATTAGTTCATGAACTACTTTTTAAAAAAATGCCATAGATATCCACAATCTCTACAACTGAAACATCATTTTCAAAGACAGACTTGAACAACCCTCATGTGTCAATCAACTTGAGCACTCGTCAATAATGACACATATAACACTCCAAACTCTCCACATTCTCGTTCATACAAGACTGCAAACGAAAATTGCAACAACCAAACACAGAAATGATGCAACGACACGGGCAGAATCACAAAACAAACAGTTTAATTAAAAACTCGCCAACACGAAACGACAGATTATAATTTTGTTTACCTTATTGTACATTGTTCCCTTTGTTTTAAGATTTAATATTTTGCTAAATGGCTAAACAAGATATATCAATAAAATCAAAAGAAAACAGTATGCTAAAAATTTATATAAAAATACTTGATTATAGCAAATTAGATCAATTTCTCAAGGAAATAAATAAAGTTAAGATTATGAAGAAGAATTTTTCAAAACTTTTGAGACAATTAATTAAAATGCTAATAATTATGACAGAATTATAAAAAAAAATTAAAGTAATAATAGATTACCAACTCAAAAAGCTTGGAGAGTGGAAGATTATGTAGCTGACTGACTCGGTGGTAACTCGTTCATGGAGATTTTAGAGTTGCCTTTCAAATTTCGAGTCTCGACAGAAGGAAAAGAAAGCCCTAACGCAAAGTTACGCGGCTTTTGGACTTGGTTCGCTTGGGCTTTCCGGGGCTGCTACCCATTAATTCTTCGAGTTTCACGGGCTACATTCGGGTCGGGCGGCTCGGATATTAGCTCCTTCACTAACCGAACCGAGGTTTTCGGTTTTTCACCAAAGCCGAATTACTATTTCTTTCTTTCTCGATTTTTAGATATAATTTTTCAAACGAATGTAACTGAATTTTATTGAGTCTGATAAATTGCTTTAATTTCAAAAAAATAAAATAGATTTGTTCGCAACCAATAAAAATAAGAGGCATCAACCTTTTGATTTTGCAAAAATTATAAAGTTGGAATGATGTAATAACGGCAAATATATTAACTTTATGTTTACCACCATTATTTTTTATTTTTAATATACCTTTAATTTTCACTCAAATGTATAAATTCAACAAATCATAATTATATGATGTATATGACAATTTCATTTACATCAAATATGAAGATAGTGAGATAAAAAAATCTTAATCTAATTATGTAATGATTAAAATCCAATCATCATTGATCTAATAATTTTTCGAATTAAAATCATGTGATTTTTAAAATCTTATACTCAAATTACTAATCATCATTGGTTTAAACTTTTACATACGAAATCCTATTCACATCTTATAGAAGATAGATACAACAACTTATATACCCCTTCCTTCTCAAGCCAATAATTACCATAAAAAAACAAATCAATATGATCAAATATGTAAAAATTTGTTGAGTAATTAGAATCAATTTTTATTCCATCAAAGAATTCGGAAAGCTTTTCATATGGTGTAGCATTGAAAAGAAAAAAAAAAATTGTAGTTGTAATACTAGTTTGTATACTAAGAATGTATCTAAAGAGAAAAAGAAAAGCATGAAACTATTTCAAAGAAATGTACTTCATATTGCTTCTCAATCTTCAAAATCGTCCCCATAGAGCTGACCCCTCTGGAATATAGATATAGATATATATATATATATATATTTGCTTTCTGCGTGGTGTTTATGCATATAGCAGTAGTCTACATGAGAGTCCAGCAGGAAGATGTTCTGGGGTTCCAAACTGCTGGAAGCAAGAACTTTCTGCCCTTGTTTCCATGAGCGTTGAAAGCTCCACCATTAGTGGGGTCAATGTGGACCTTGCCAGGGTTTCCAGGGAATGCACCACTGCCGAAAATGCCTCGGCAAGCCGAGCCAGGGCCAACCTGATGGACCATGTTTCCATCGTAGAAGCCATTGTTAAAAGGGTTGGTGACTGTATCAGCCAATGTTGTTGCCAAGGCAATCACCATTGAATCAGCTGCCATATTGACATTTGGTGGTTGCAGGACCATGCCCTTTGGCCCATAGTTAGACTGGTGGAAGGGCCATCCGCATGATCCAGGGCACTCGGTTTCTGGGTTCCCGACTATGATGTATGGCTTGTTGTTTTCTGCAAAGTTGAAGATCAAGGAACAAATTAAATACTACTAATATTTATCAACTTTATCAGGAGGGAGGGATTCTTTGTTTAAAGGAAAAAACACAAACATTTTGAAAGAAAGGAAACAAAACTAAAACTTACCAACAACTCCATGATCAGCACATTTTCCCATGCAAAGTCCTTGGACAGTGACATCCCTCGCGGTTACAATGACGGGAATGAGGTTGGGATCTCCATTAGTAGCATCATGGACAAGCTTTGGAATATAATCTACAGTAGTCAGGATTTTCCCATATTTATAGGTAAGATCACTAACTTGTTTCACCACATTTACAATGATTCTTGGGCTTCTTCGTCGTCCATAGCGTGCTCCTGGCACGGCAGATTGGTAGCTCTCAACAACCCTCCACCAACTTGAAACTTGAGGCTGGAGGTTGGTTCTGTCACCTTCATTGTTCAAGGATTTGATGAAGTTCCTAATGGTACTCTTTTGGACTCTGCCACACCTACCGTACCAAATCAGGGCTAGGTTGAGAGTTCCGGTGAGGAGAGGGCCGCCATGATGGGTCATTACCACTTTCGAGTGGCCGTAGCCATAGCTGAGGGAAGGATTGAATAAGAGGATAAAGAAGAGGGCAAGAGAGAGGGTGCGAATTGAAAGAGGAGAAGATACCATTGTTCCCAATATGCTCTGTTTTTGCAAATTGTTTAGGCTTCGGAAGTATAACGCAAAGCAGATTTGAGATGCATTCGCATGCATGAAATGTGAAGTACAATTAAGGGAAATGAGATTATGAGCATACAGGGATTTAGCTAATTTAGGGAGTCTAATCTTGGATATTGGTTGAACCTTAATTTTTCAGAGGTAGGTGTCCATTTTAAGGCTTGTTAAAGTTAGTATAATTTGGATTGAAGAAAATGGATGCTGTCACATGAAATCCTAGCGAAGCGGGGGGGACAACTTCTTTAGTTAAATGTAGAAGTAAGAACTCGTCAAAAGGTAGTAACCCCCATCAATGTCATTGCCGCCAAACAAAGCATCCCTTGATATGGATTCTGATGTCAACGACTATAAATAAATTGTGGGTACAAGGGTTTGATGCTTACTTTTTTTTTTCTTTGTTGATCATCTTTAATCTTGAATCTCCCTATTTAAACCTACAATACCATATTTGTATTATAATATCAATAATGGCAAATTTTGATAAAAAAAAAAAATGGTTCATCATCACTTGATTTAAAAGTTTTTGAATTCTATTATATTCAATTAAGTTTTTGTATTTTTATTTTGAATTAAATAGAACCTTATAACTAAAAGTTAAATAATTATCATAAATCAAAATGTCCCATGTTATTTCATATTTACGTAAAAAGTGAAAAATATTACATGATTATATCATTGTTATCATTAATAATAACCTATTGACATGTTATATGACACGTGATATTTTGAATAGCAATAATTAATCAATCATTAATCATAAAGACTTATTTAATTCAAAATAAAAAGATTTATTAAGTATAATAAAAAATAAAAATTTACTATATTCCATGTGGTTATATTCCATGTGGTAATCGAAGAATACTTAATTTTTCTGCAGAGATGTCTTCTTCCATGCAGCATAAGTGAAAATCAAGGCACAGCAAAGACATAATTTCAATAATACACATTGGAATTAATCATTTAATTTACGCAAATGTAAAGCTAATACAAGGTAACAATTCTTTTTCTTTCTTTTTTATTTCTTTTAACAACAGATGAAGGAGAGAAGGGGGTGAAAGGAGAGTATGTATCAGTTTTCATTTTCATTTTTGTTCTTTGGATGATATCTGTCAATCACAGGTACTACACTTCCTAAACATACTCACATCCTGAACACTCAGTTTTAATGGTTCTCTTATTCTGTGTCGATAAAAGACCCCGAGTTTCTTTACATTTATGCCATTTTACCATCTTCTCTTCGTTCTGCCTCAGCTTTGCAGCCACAGACTTCAGACCACTCTTCATGCAACTAACAACAACTGTTACAAGCTCTCTGCAAATCACAAGTTTACAACAGTTAGTTCACAATAGCAATTTTCCATCTGCAAACATGGCTAGCAGCAAACATAATCTAATGCAATGCTAGTAATGGGAGAAGAAAAAATAACAAATGGAAGCAAGATTCTTGATGTCCAGAGCTGCTATAATGAGGAAGTTTTTATGTTTTCAAGAGACAACCCAAAAGTGGTTTCTTGCTAGGAAGATTGAAGATTTCAACTTAACCAAAAGGTCTCGTACTATTTGCTCAACGACAGGAAAAATATAGCATCATTCTGCAGGGTTATAGACTCCCCTGAATATATTCTGGCTATTATAGACAGCACAAGAAGAATTGTCTTGACAAAAATCTGGCAGACTTATCACAGAACTTTAAGGTTTTTCCAGATTGAGCAAAATAAAGAGTGCACAGAAGTGAGTATTATCCTGATGATGATACAAAGGCGAAGTTGTGAGAAAGCTCCTTTCTAGCCTCTAGTAAAGCAAGATCTTCCTAAATATTAGGAATATAGCTTTTATGACAGGTTCATAGAACAACTATAGCCAGGGCAAAATGTTGATCCTGCATTCTGATTCTCTAGAGTTACATGGTCAGTGGACAACAAGAATTATGCTAATGAAGAAAAGCATTGCTACATTATTTGAACTAAAGATTAATAATTAATAGAATACCTACCGCATCCTGGCGGTGACCAGCCCATTAAGGACAATACATCAAATCTAAACATACCAGATTAAAGAGGACTTCTTCTTGAACATTTCAAGGGAAAGAATAGCTAAAATGCTAGGTATCAAACCTTTGGTAAATTGTCACCGTCAAATCTAAAGTCTCAAGACCTTAATCACCAGCTGAAAAAAACTAATAAACTAATTCTTTCTTCCACTAATTGTCCCCCACTTGTAATCGGACTAATTGATAATATAGAGACTATAAGCCTGATCTGAAAAGGACCACATGAAAAAAAAAGAAAATGCTTAGAGCATCCTAAACTAATAGCCTCAAAACTAAGACTTCATTGTTACTACATCCAGTGCATAGATATTACATTAATCACATAAAAAATTTAAACCGCAATTTTTTGGCTGTCTCAATCTTAATGGTCATTCAGTCTCAAGCATCCTATTTTCTCCATAAAATCCCATAAAAAAAAATGCCTTGACCATATTCTACTCAGGCCACAAAAAGCTCAAGGAAGAACAAAGTTGAAGATCAACACAATAAATTACTTTCAACTCCTGCTTTCCTATTGCTTTACACAAGATTACTGCAGTTTTATTGCATCTCATTTAAAAAAAAAAAAAACAGAACATTTACAGTTTTAAAGGTTATAGGTAGTCAGCAATTAGGATCCGAATAAGGAAGAGAAGGCTTAATATTCTTAGCAATCCAGCAAAAACTATTATAAGGTATGCTATGCCATGATTGGAGTCATAAACCCTATTTAACTTTTTCCACTTGACAATTGCAAGATTTGTTCATGAAGCATAACAATATCTGGTCGATGCCTATATTGACGAAATTATGTATGCACCTCATTTAGAATGCAAAGAAGAGAAAATAGCTATATGGTTTGAAATTCATAATTTAAAATAACACCTTGCGTCCTGATAATACCATAGGAACTGAATCCTAATTATTAGTCCTAAAGGATACAATAACAGTTGGAACTTTCATAACAGTAGCAGGTGTTAACACCATCCACTGCATAAGCCATATGTTTCTTAGTCGACTGAACCTCTCTATAACCTAAGTTTGATAGAAAGTTGAGCATGGCCCTAAATATTGTCTGTTCAACTTGTTATGATCTCTCTTTTTACCAGTTGTATGCCTTGCTCTTTAAATAACTATGTACATTTTCACATAGTGGTAGTTATAATGAACAATGAAAAAGTAAGGGTGAAAGTTAGTTCTCTACCAACTCTGCCCTGTTATCTCTTTAGTAGGCTCAACAATTATTAATAAAAAATACTTAGACGTTTTATATTTTTATAAGGTAAGATTGATTAAAGGGTACATTTGGGACTTACAATGGTGAGCAAGGAGAACGGCCGCCATTTACATAGTAAACGAACAAATATGAATCGTAGTGCTGACCATTGATCAAGTAAAACCCATGCAACATCCGCACACACTTGAATGACATCTTTTTGTATAAATGAATGGCTGGATTATTGTAAGAAATCACATGCAAGTAAATTGCACGGCATACTGGTATGCTCGACGCATATTTAATAACCTTACGGATAAGTGCTGTAGCTGTTGATTCAACACCAAGAAAATGTTGGTCATAGGGTCAGGATACATTTCAAAAATTAGAAAAGGAAAGGAGGAGAAAGAAGAACCATTAATTGAGAAAAAGGCTCGCACCTATGCCAAGATTTCTGTAAGCATCTACTACTCCCAGTGTCAGAACATATACTAATGTTTGATCCACCTTGGATGAGTCATACCTGAGCAAATCTGCTATCTGCAAGGTAGGTGTTGCTTGAAATGAAAAGCATGATTCAGAAACAAATTATCAAGAAGACGCAAGCATTTAAATACTTAATAAAGGACAAGCAGAAATATTTGAGACCCAAAAACAGAAGCAAAAGGTTGAAGTCCATATTAGTTTTCCACAAGAATATATTCATTTTAGAATCATAACAAACACTTTAATACCATATAAGTCCTAATTATTGAAACATGTTAAAAACTCTGCTTAAGCCGCAATTCAACCACAAAGCAAATCTCATATATGCATTATATGCGCTAATGCAGATAGATGACGCACCTCACTATCCCTTGCCAGTACAATTCTTGCAGTTACAAATCCAATAAGCTCATCACTTTGACCATTGGGTCGACTACGATCAACAGCTGCCCATGACACAATATCACGTCCATTCACAACATTTTGGAAAAACTCAGACTCATACCTGAAGAGATCGATACCTTTCCTTGAAGATGCAAGAAATAATCTTTATTGAAAACCCTCAATAGAAAACAGAATGAGTTCTTACCTGATAGGAAATACGTCACTGTGGATTTGTTCTAAAATGGCTAAATCAGATGGTTGTATAGGCCTATAGCAGATGGAAGGACGATGTGAGATTTTCAGGTTCACCATTGAGGATTAGAACATTAATCCCCAGAAAAGATGTGATAGATTTGGAGAAATTGTAAAGAAATTTCTCCTTCCATTTATGCAGCATCAGCCACAATCGCCATTCAGCACTCACTAAAACTGAAACAAAAATTTCGCATTTCATTAGTTACTTCTGATGCCAAATACAGCCCACACCACCCAACCAGCCGAAAAACACAACAACAACACAGACACAAGGGGAGAAAAAGCTGACCTTCATTTTATAGCTAGTACACGCTTCTTTACAACATTAGAAAACTTCAAAAAAAAAAAAAAACTGATAGCTTTTCCAGCCTTCCCATTACAACATCAAGCAATTGCTCATATGATATGATTGAACTGTTTAGTTGTCACTTTTTCTACTTGCGTTTACTCTTGAAAAGTATAAGGCAAAACTACGTTTGGATACAAAATCAAGCAATCTTTTTGCAGAATTTAGAAATTAAGAGGTTTTTTTTTAGAACAAATTCAATGATTTAACTTCTATAGAAATTTTTAAGAACAAACAGCAAGTAGAAAAGACAACTGAACCTAAAATAAGTAAATATCTGATAAGTAACAAACTTCAAAAACACCATCAGATTCACTCGTCTTTCTTTCACCTATTTCAAAGAAAAAAAAAAGTAAAGAAAGCTTAACCATTAAGTATCAATCAACATCCCACTAGCTATTTGATTTCAAGTTCCAGAGAACCCCTGATCTCCATTAATCAAACACTTTCTACACTCAACACTCAAATTGTTTACTTTCTTGTCTACAAACAAAACAAAACAAAACCCCAAAATTTCAAATACCCAAAAACCAGCAAAACCAGGAAACCAAGGATAAAGACTCAAAAACCCAAGCTGGAAATGAACCCAAATCAGTAAATTACAGAAAAGATCCATAGAACAAAGATCATATATTCATCAACAGCAAAAGCACAAACAAACCAAGCAAAACCCTATTGGAAAACAATTTTGTAAAAAAGAGGAAAGTTTCTAACCCAGAGAATCTCAGGCGACAACAACAATCGCAGCGTGAAGAACTGAAAGACGGAAGGTTATTTGTGTTTTTATTTTATTCGTTGACCAGTGAAGGAGACCAAGGGACAAGACAGAAACATAAGACTGTACAACGGGGCTTTTGTCTTGTTGAATCCTGATGATTTGATGATTGTTGATTAATTAGAGCCGAGGTTAAAATGCTTAAAAAATGAATAAGTAAAACAATAAAATAAAATAAAATATAAGTTGATTCTTTGATTAGATTCCCAGGCTAAAGAAAACCCAAACTGAAAGATAACTATGTCCTTGGCATAAAAAAAGCTTAAGATAATTGATAAATCTCTCAAATAATAAAAACATTTTTTCTCAATAATAAAAATTTCAAATTCTTTTTTATTTATTGGTAAAAGTCAAGTTGCCACAATCAAATTTTGTAATAATTATTTTATTCTATCTTCAACAAATAATCATTCTATTTTTCTTTTATTCCATTCATAATCATCTAAATGTGTTGTTAATGTTTTGATTATTTTTAAATTAATACTTTAATTTTTTTTATCCATTATGATCTTCTTTTCTAATTGTATTAACAATTTATAAATTTTTTTATCAGGTATAATTTTTGTAGAGAAAAATCAAAACTTAAATTTTTAAATAATGATATACATATATTAATTATTAAATAAAAAATATTTCAAATTATATTACAATTAAGCATTGGGCCAACAATTAAGCCTTGAATACTAGTGGGCATGAGGCCACACCCTTTGCAGGCCTTGTTTGGGTGAGAGCTGGACCTTGAACCGGGCACTGAATTTTGCATGCCTGCCCATTTTCAGTCTTTACCAAAATTTTATCCGCAATTGTCATGTGGATTAAGCATATTTATTATTTGATAATATTTAATTATCTAAAATCTATTCTCCTCTCTTATTTAATTGTCATCTTATTAATTTATTTAATCATTCAAGAATATTTTCCTTCTTCTATTTCATCCAATACTCATAATATTATTCCATAAAAACGTATTTCTTATTTTTCCTTTTCTTTTTCAAGACTAACAAGTAATTAAGTTGAAGCTATGGAAAATTAAATTTCGTTGATAATCGATCATTTAACCTAATATGGTATTAGAACTCTCGAGTTCAAATCCTGAAAATAAAACTAATTTGTATTTCTTACAATGATTTCGTTAGAGAAATACAGACATAAAGAAGAGAGTTTCATAAAATATACATAGCAAGTCTGTATCAGGGAAGCGAGAACAAAGAGCTTAGGAGATACTTGTCTAGCATTATCTCCATATACGTGCAGTGGAAGACAATACCAGGCAATATGCTTTCCTTTCCTAGTTGCTGCAACAGTTTCTTTACCCTGTTCTACTGTTTTGCTATTTCAGAGTTCAATTTGTATACAAGAAGAGAGTTGGTAACTAAAATGTGAGTTTCTCATTTTCATGCTCCGCCCGCCGCTTTATCATATATACTAAACGTAGGAATGTTATCTTCTTAGCAATGGCATTCCACGTCTAAGCTTAAAGAGAGTTTCCATCTCACCATTTTAATAGCCTTCAAAAGGCAACCACTGTGACACGCATGCATACACACATAAGCACAGTGTTTCTCTTCTGTTTCTTCTCTACTTTCACCTGACTATTCCTCATTCTTCCTTCAAAAGTAGCGAACAATGAAGCACCAACGAATTACACCTTCCGATCACGAAGGCAGGAGTGGAGAGCATATATGTATCTGCAGAAAATATTAAGTGAAGTGAAGCAGCCATACAAGGTTTGTTAGACCAAAAAAAGAAAATGCAAATAGCTGGTAGACATTTGCTTATAATTTTTTTCCCAATTATGATCAGCTTTTAATTATATTTCAAGAAATGTAGGATGGGACTGGAAACTGTTAGAGTAGCAACTAGACAGATAGGCTTATTTATGATTTACCTATGTAAACTAGCATTCGTTTGAGAGGAAAGTCCTATAGACAGAAATCCCATAGCATAATTTAACAAAGATGGACTGAGAGGATTGTTCAAGAAGATATTGTCATCAGACTCATCATCACTTAAGAGCTGGGTGGGATCTCTTGCATAGACAAAATGAAATTCATTGTCCAACACTGTCAGAAAAGGCTACTTTCAAATGATACCAAGAACTCAATCAAATGCTTTTATTCAGTGGACCTTTTTTTCCATACAAAATGAAACTTTTAATGACACATCTACTAGAAAAGAAAAACATTCCTAGGACCATCTACCTGTGGTGATTAGATAATCATAAATACAGAGAATGACTATATTGGTATGGAAAAACACAATGTTAAACTCATTTAATGAAATGTGATGAGCTCAACATTTTACGTGCACTGCATTTTACCTTAAATCATTGGAACTCAAAGAACATTAGCAGTCATGAACCGATGATTGACAACAGCTTCCGCAATTGGCCGTTTTCGGAAGTCTGGATTGAGCATTGCCTGCAAGGAGACAAAAATCTGTTAGAGCCCAATTGCATAAAGAACATGGCTATGAACTTTCTCCAGGTAAATAGGATCCAAGTCATATTTATTAGCCTAAAAAAGTTCAATTAAAATTAAACAAAATTAAGACATTTACTCCAGGTATTCTCTGGCTATTAACCTCCTCCACTGGTTAGCATGTTATTAATACAAAGTCCTTGGAAAATAGCAATTAATTTAACCTTCTTTGACCATGTTTTAGGATAAATATGTTACACTTGCTAGTCAAAGAAAATGACGAATTGTGTAGTTTGATATAGAAGAACAAAGTATTGTATTATAACTTTCAGTTGCGACTAACCTGAAGCAGTTCCCAACCAGCACCATCACCAAGATCTAGAAATTTGACAGCTTCTAACAAGCGATCATCTGCCAAACAATACCTGCACACACAGACACAGAAGAATATTGTAAAGGTAAAAGGGAGGTAATTAGTCAAACTTAAAGCAAAATGAAAGGGTAAAATTGTCTGAAAAAAAAATTAGAACAAGGGCAAAATGGTCCAAAAATTTGAGCTGAAATTAGAATGACTCAGTAATCTTAGATAGGCATCTGTCACAGCAGTAATGTAATTATCACGTTTTGTTGTAATCTGACCCCTTCAATAAAGTCAAATGACTGTCAACATTACCAAGTGAACAGTGACAAACATGGTAATATTTTCAGATTATCACCAAATTCTTGAGAAATAATTCGGCTTATCACGAACCAAACGGCCCTAAATAGTATAGTGCAATAAAACCTAAAGAGGTCCTCGTAACAAATAGGCACTAAACAATCCATTGTCCAATAAACTAAATCATAATATGATCATATGATAATAAAGATAAAGTATGAATCTCAGTATAATCAGCACTTGCATTAAGGATTTAGAAGGCTTACTCTCTTGTAGCTGTGAGATCAAGTTTGAAAGTGCTTTCCAAAAGCCGCTGGAATACATGGAGGTACAATTGGTTCAGTCAGAGAATTGATTTATTTAATGTTCTGAAGCATGCTTATATACAATCAGCAGAACCAAAACATTCTAAAATGAAATAATGATATGACTGTTGCTTACTTGCAATGAAAGGCTATCCATGATCCCTGCTTCACAAAATGGAACAAAAGCCAAGTATGCAAAAAGAAGACCTGCTTCATATCTGTCTAGAGACAACAAAAGAAATTAATTTTTGGTATAAAAAGCTGATAGAAGAATCAGAAGATAAAGTGTCACCAACATCAAAACATTACATGTCATCTGCAATTCCAAAGGCTCTTCTCTCCATAGGTGTGAATGCACCAGCAGAAGATGCCCTTCTCCAAAGATCCTCTGAGAATGTTTTAGGACCTTCTTCCAAATATGAAAATCTAAAGAGCAAAATGCCATGTCATTGGATATAAATAGCACAAATTGAAAAACTAAAGCAAGCCATGCAATGTTTGATAACGTATTTACCATCTTTTCCAAGGAATACTCTAATTAGCTAAGAGAGAGCTAAGTTGATTTTTAAGAAACGGAGAGTGATATGATACAAGCTCATACCAAGGAAATATTAATCCTAATTGTTAATGGTGATTTTGCAGCATTCAAAAGTGTCATCTTATAGCTTTAAAAGCTACGGATTTACTCCCCTATTAGGTCAAACAACCATCTGTCATAATGTCATAAAAAAGGGGCTTAACCTAAAATATCCAAAATTTGTACAAATAACAGAGTCCCTTCTCTCATTATTACACTGTCTGTACCATAACTTTGTACATGGAAAACAAACCTATGCCAAAATTTTGGGGGCATGCTGCTGAAAGAGATTTCTGGACTTAGATTATCCTTTTCCCATTTTGTAAGGTTGGCTACATGGATCACACTAGACTATGGGGCTGTATGTAGAAGACTAGGATCATATTCTGCATAAGATGAAAGAACTGCAAGATCCTTCTTTGTATAATTTCCATCCATGGCAGCTTTGGTCTTCTTTTTTCCCTTTTGATCAAGGCATCTTCCATTTAGCATGTTCTTGTAGTAACAATCTAATACCTTCACCTTGCATGTCAAAACCACCAAATATTTATCTCCTCACTTTTTCCAATTTGCTCTACCACACCTTCATTTATAATTTTATCTTCTTTAGTATATCCAGACATCCACTGATGCATTTTCATCTCAACCATACTCATCTTAGTTGGTCTTAATACTTATAAGCCCTACCTTCAATGTCACATAAAGCACCCTTGGTCTAATCACTATTTTGTAAAACTTTCCTTTTGGCTGGTGTACAAGAACCTCATAATTCCCACTACTGCTCATACCATATCTTCCTTTACAAAACAAGATTCCAAAGTTTCTGTCTTAGACCTACTGAATTTGGAACCCTTTGGCTCCAAAATATTTCTCCATATCTCAAGCTTAGCATTAACTCCTGCTCTAATCTCTTTTACCAAAGATATCATCAGCCAACTGTATACACTGAGTAAATATGTCTTGTACATTCATCCATTACAAGAGCAATTTAAAGGCTCAGACTGAATCTTGCTGTAAGCCAATTGTCATTCGCGAGTAATTAGTCATATATCCATTGCAGAACCTTAGATTATTAGTAAGGAAAATCAAGGAAAATAACTTTCAATAATTTTCGTGTAGACTACTTAGAGACCAGTACAAATCATTTCTGAACTAAAGAAAGGACTATGAATGTTTTTGAGACATCTTGTAAAGATTGATAAAAGGTCTGATTAAGTGCTTACTTTCAACTTAAAAAGTTTTCAACAATCCCACATAGCAACAGACTTCCAAGGTATTAGGAGACACAAACAAAGAAACTGAGCCTATGGATAACATCAAGATGCAAGTAATGGCATCCTTAGGTAGGCAACCAAAAAGGCTCCATTAAAATAGAGTATTTTCACTCTACAATTGATGTAAATGCATGCAAACAAAAAAAAATGTCCGAAATGAATATGAAAATCAGATTATATCTTTCAGAGAGAGAGGGGAATGGGGAGTGGTGGAAGTTTAAAAACAAAAACAACTTAGTAGTACCTGATGTCAACAGAAAAGGCTAGATCTCGAAGCCTTGGAACCAAATAAGCAGCATCTCTTTCTACTATTGTACTGCCATCAGTCAATAAAATGTTGATTAAGCTTTGAAATGAGCAGAGTAAACCAATTTGTCTTTTAAGTAAGATAAATCCAGACTTCAAATGAATACTGTCAAACAAAATACTTGAGAACAACAGAAGCAGGTCCAAGACTCTGGTGCAATCTGTCATAATTATGCATGTAGGCTAAACCACTCATGGCACCCTGGAATAGCTTAATGACAAAGTATGCTTTGCGTTTAAATGCTTGCTCTTGCTCAAAAGGATTCCAAGACATTTCCTCTAGAGAACGGGCTCTTGATATTTTCTCACTAGTAACCTTAGCAAAATCTGCCGCACTATATTTACCATCACCACGGAAGGCAAGCCACTGTACAGAATAAAGCTATTTCATTTCAAAAGATACCAAACGGAAAAAGGAAATTGAAAACTCAGATATAGTTGATATGAAATCACAGACCTGCTCCCCTGTTTTTGTCTCAAATCCACCAAGAAGTAACAGAAGATTCTTACATATACCTTCAGAACTATTCTGTTAAACAGGTGCATAATCCAGATATATCAGTAAATTCCTTTAACCTTCAGACTAATAAATTGAAATTATCAGAAGAAATACAAAATTTTCTTTTCTGATCAGTTGATACTTATTATGTCACTTCATTTTACCTGGAGGAAAGCATGAGCATTGAGCTCATTGGCCGCCATCATATCAGCCTCAATACCACCAGCTCGTTGTCCAGGGTAAACCTTCATAGCCAAAAGTTTAGTAAAGTGAAAATAAATAACTGAAATGGTTAGCAACACCATATAGTCTAAGAGCCTAGTTTCTAATTCAGTTTAGATTGCATTTTGTTCTTTTTTATCTTTTGTTTTGTGGCAAATTGGCTAATACTAAATGCAGGCAGAGCAGCTATTTTCTGCCATTTTTCAATGTCGCTTATCTCTCACAATCAGCTATTTTCCACTTATGTGGTGAAATAGGGTCTAGATAAATAAACGATCTCGACAAGCACTAAAGTCTCCACTATCAAGAGTTAATTGGAGATATGAAGAAAGAAAATGACATTGAAAAACCTTTTCACATTGCTTCAGAGAAAATTTGATAGACAAACTCAACATAATTATGCTATGATACATTAATTCAAAGCCAACTCCCTGCAAAGACAAGTTATTCAGATACTTTCGTTTATATTTGCAAGGAATGATCGACCCCAGTCCTTACAAGTGACACACAAAGTATACTAATAACTTGTCCCAGCAAAGAGTCACTTATGAAGAACTCTACGACTTAAGGCAGACATAAAAGCTATGGCTATCAGGAAGAATTTTAAAATAAATATTAAAGACAAAGTTTAACATTAATTGTGTGCTATTCTCACTTTTTCTTCTACTATGTGAAACTATGGATGATGCAAAAAGGTATAATGCTTAAAAAAGCCGCTAAATTATTCAAGAAAATTCAAGTAAGTCATTATTTTTCTATTGCATTCAATCGAACACATGTACTTTTATTTTGGGCCAAATAGACTTTTATGACTAACGGTTGACTAATTGTCATCAGTCAAAATGCCACTTGTCATGTGGCGCTGACATGGAAGATAAAATATGCCACATAGCCACATTAGCATACTACGTCATTATCAATTATGGCATGTTTGCATGCCACATCAACGCTATGTGGTATAAAATGACAAGTGACATTTTGACTAACAACAATTAGTCAAGCATTAGTCATAAAAGCTTATTTGGCTTAAAATAAAAGTGCAAAAGCTTAATTGAATGCAATAATAAAATAAGGGTTTATTTGAATTTTCCTGAATAGTCATGGGTTTTTTTGGGTATTATGCCATAAAAAAATGGGTGAGGATAGAGGAAAATATATAAATAATTTCACCTTAAATATCACTGGTGTGCCTTTAAATGAACCCTTAGCTATTCTTCCTTCATAAAGCCTGCAGATGAACTGCCATGGATAGCATCAGTAAGAAGAGGGAAAAGACTTTTAAGTTTCATCAACAATAGCAAACTTTTGTCTGCATATTTGTGTCCATGAATATGCATGTATCAGTAAAAATGCACCTGATTTTTACACTCCCTTCTCCAACATCTTGAACTCTTAATTGTCCCAAATCTCCAGATGAATATTCAAAATCTGCCCCTGCCTGAAACCCTGAATAGCTGGAAAAAAATTCAGAACTTTTTCAATGTCATCTTTCAAAAGAAATAGTATCAACAACCAAAATTTAACAAGAAATTAAGAATAACACTTTTCAATTACAGATTCAAAACCTCGTTTTGTTGATTATAAAACACAAAAGGGCAAGAAAAAGAAAATTGAATCTTATATATATTCTTTTGCTGCTTCCTAAACCAAGAAAAAAACCAAACTCTGAGTACTGGTTTTTTCAAAGATCCTAACTTTAGCAAGAAATTATTCAAGAATGAAAATCTAAGTTTGGTTACTATCAGACTATCACCATAAAAAAGAATTAAAAAAAAACCCTTAAAAACCTTTTCTGCCATATACATGTACATGTGCATGCTTCTGAATATGCGTACGCCACAAACAAAAACATCTACTCTAGTGAGGTTCAGGTAACTAATTGATTGGTTCAATCAAAGCACAGCAAGCAGTAACAACCATAACATTCAAGCTTGCCTTTCTTTTACCACATTGTTTGCCAACATTCCTTGGCAAACAACTGGAAAATTAAGTACCAAATGCAACATCCAAGAAACAAAAACCCAAAGTTTTCTAATTATACTCACTATTCACAAACCGAAACTTGCCACCTCATCGAGATTAACATCTATCCTTGAATATTTTTAAAATGTTCGACGAGTTTACCAAGAATTATACACTGACTTTTATTATTTTCCTACACTTACTTGGCAATTAAATGAAACACAAAATCTAAAATTTTCTATTCATTCGTTTTCTTTCAATTCCTCAGAAATCAAACAGAAACTACTCACCTTTTGGGTAACGCTTGAGCATTTAACTACCCAAAAAAGTAGAATAAAAGAAATGAAAACAATAAATATGAACACCCAAATGCCTGGAAATTTCAAAAGATTATGAGCAGTGACTCAATTCCTTCTCTTTTTCATGTATTTCCCCGGGAACCAAAAAAAAAGGATAGGAAAACAAAACCGAATTACCTAGTAACATTCATGAAGCCGTAGCTACCAATTAGTCGGCCCACCTCGAATGAGTCAGGGCTGGTAATGAGACTCGCTCTACAGAGTCGACTCGACCGATTTCGACTACTCACCCAGCTGCTCACTCGCGGTTTTTTTGAAAAGAGAAAGATGGGCTTTCGAGAAAGCGAAGGAAGCAAAAGGGAAGAAGAAGAGAAGCAATTGGCTGTAGTAAGGAGCATGGTTGGTTTCCGTGGTGAGCTGAGTCAGAGCTGCTCTCTTTTTCTTTTGCGTATCTGAATATGGAAATTTGCAATTAAAAAATAAATTATAAGGATATGGAAGGAAATGGCGGGCGGGCAAAGGATAAGATTTCTTTTTTTTCCAGAGAAAGAAATTATTAGGTACGCATTAATATAATTGCATTAAAAGTTAATTCATTTACTATAATTATTTTAAAAATGGATTATTTTTTAATTACTTATGAAATCTCTTAATTAAATAATTACGTCTAAATATTTGATTTAATACGAAGTGTATTTATCTTTTACATAAAGAGTTACAAATCCTTTTTTTAATTAAAAAAATCTCATAATTGGATGAACTAAAATTGTGTTTTTATTTTAAAATATCAAATATATATTAGTATAATACAAATAATAATGCTCATTTAAATAAATTTTACTTTTATTTTTAAATATAAATATAAATGACAAAGTGTAAAGGTGATGTTTAATTTTTAATTAGAGTAGATAAGAGTGAAATATCAATTTCTTCAACATCTTGAATAGTTAAATTCATCTTTTTGTATGAACTTTTCTATGCAGCTTCTCAATCTTAGTTATTACTTATTTTAAATCGAAATTTAAGCCATTTAAAAGACTAAATCAAGCTTACTTATAACATATAAATCAGTCAATTTTGAAATTAATGAAATTCACTAAAAATTATATAAAGTACCAAGAAAGCTAGAAATGATCAAAAAAACATATTTTTAAATAGCGCAAAATCCATGTATCGAAAATGCACGAAAAAATAATTTTAGCATCAAATATTGAATCAAATGATTTGATGCATTAATTGTTATTTTTGATATATTAAGAAATTTATTATTATTTTCACTTAACTCTTAGTAAAAAAAGAAAAAAAAACTTTGAAGATAGTGTTATTATCTTTTTTTTTTAAATCAACGAAATTACACAAAAAATTTTAATATTAAATGATTCTCATTTATTGGTACAATTACATGAAAAATAAAATGATGAAAAACAAAGAAAAGGGAATTATTATCTTATCCTCAACTTATCTTATCTTATAGTTATTATTTTTGTCATATTAACAACAACTATAGCATGAATTTTTGAAAAGTAATTGAATTCATTAAAGTATAATTCACTCAAAATAAAAAGTTATAAAGGTGTCATAAAATTTCTGTGTATTTTTTTATGCAAAAATTTGTATACATTTAAGAATTGTTTTTGATAGTAAGATTATTGAACTTCGTGAAAAATATTTTATAATTGTTACATATTCAGTCAATGAATATATTGAATTATTAATTTTTTTAATTATTAACATAAGTAATTTGTGAATTTTAAAAATTATATTATTTTATATAGCATGAAATGGGTTTTAAAAATTTTACAAACAAATTTATTACGTTTTCATTTAAAAAAATATTTTATATATTGATGATAGAGTTTTAAAAATTTATAGACGAAATTAGAAGGCTATCGCATGTCTGTTAGAGTGTATTTAAAAAAATTTAAAACTTTTCTAATAATTAGATGGACAATAACAGTTTAATATTATTTATAAGGTTAAAAATATTCACTGACCATATACATATAATAACCTTTCAAATAATTATAAATAAAAGATATAATCTCTAATTATTTAAAAAAATTAAAATAAATTTTTATTTTTTATTACATTTAATCAAATATTTTTATTTTTATTTTAAATTAAATAAACTTTATATTTTTATTTTCAACAAAATAAATTTTTATATTTTTATTTTATATCAAATAAATTTTTATAATTAATGATTCACTAAATTAAAATATTATTTATTATTTTATACTGTATAACATTAATGTAATATGTTAAAATATTATAGTTGATGATGACATAACATATTAATATATTATAACTGATGATAACGTGATATATTAATTTAGTATGATAATATGATTATGTGATATTTTTTAATTTTTACATTAATACTTATTCAGTATTACGTGAATAAAAAATAATTAATGATATTTTAATTAATAATAATTTATTAATAATTAATTATAAAAAATTATTTATTTAAATAAAAATATAATAGAAAATAAGAATGTATCCAAATTTTATAAAATAATTTAAAGATTTATTTCAGAAGTTATATTAATTGTAGGACTTAAAAAAGAAAAAAAAAAGGAAAAGAAAAGTGGTTGCTGGTATATGGTTTTACAAACTGCTACGTGTCAGTCCGTCTTCTGTTGCTCTCTCTTTCCCTTTCTGCTCTTTTCCAAACAAAATATTCAATCAAAAGCAGCCTAAACCCTTTCCCCTTCCCATGTACTCAAAAACATTTCTCTCTCTCCCCATGCTTCCCTCACTCTCTCCCATTCCCTGCCCTACTTGACCGTACAATTGACCTCCTTGTTCTTCCTCTCTCTCGCTAGAAAATCTAGCTCTTCCTTCTTTCTCTCATGGTAAATCCCATCACTTTCTGAATCCTAAATTCAATATTTGCGAATACCCTTTTTTTTTCTACTTCTTCTTAGTTTTATTAAAAGCCGAATGGATTCTCTTCATGATTCAATATCGGCGGCCAACGCGGCGGCTGCAACGAACGGGAATACGGTGCCGCCTTTTCTGAGCAAAACCTACGATATGGTGGAGGACCCATCCACCAACTCAGTCGTGTCTTGGAGCAGTGGCAACAACAGTTTCGTTGTCTGGAAAGTGCCGGAGTTTGCAAGGGACCTTTTACCCAAGTACTTTAAGCACAATAATTTCTCCAGCTTTGTCAGACAGCTCAATACTTATGTGGGTATTTCTTTGTTTTAAGTTTATTCGTTTTGTTTTTTTCTATATTTTAAAGATCGCGATTTTTTATACATATGGAGGCTCATTGAGCCTTAGCTTTAGGCTATAGAAAGTGATGAGACATCATGCGTAGAATTCGTATCTAAGATCTCTAAGACGTGTTTCCTTGAGTCGGACTGCGATTTTGTTGTTTGAAGGGGTTATTGATTTATTTGTCTTTTGAGAGTTTAGCTTACTGTGTTTGGTTTTTTTGTAATATTTAGATTGTTTGGAAATTTGGGTTGTTCCTATATTGCTTTTTTCAAAAAAGAAGAAAAATAGATGAGATTGAAGTTGACTGTCAATAGTTTTAAGTTAGTAATGGAGTTGTCATTGGAGGAGGGATTTTAGAACCGATATGAGTGTTGGATCATGAATTTTTAGTATAGTTATGGGGTAAGAAGAATTGGATGGAACATGGGGGTTGCTTGAATGTGGATATTGATTTGTTGAAAAATGGGAATTGGGAATTGCTGCTGTAATATACTGGTTACTTTGTTGAATTGCACAAACTGGAATTCTGTCAGTGCTTTTGGAAATTGGATAATTAAGTAGCTCTTAGCTGTTGGAGTTCCTCTTATCATAGGATTGTCAATGGCATGTGGATGATTGGTTGAGAGAACTATGTACTGACTTGAGAGAACTGCAGTTGGGGTTTGAGAAAAAAATAACTGATTTATGAATAAGGTTGGTCCAAAGTCCAGGCAACAGCAGATAAAGATCTTGGCCTACTCCCATGCTTTGCCCTTTTGAGCATCTGTTGTTTTATTTTGCGAAGTAGGATCATATATCTTGCAACCTTGTTAATCCTCCCACTTTGTGTGTCCTCTTCTAGAAGAGAACGAGACTCTGTCTATGTCTCTCCTTCTATCTCTCTTTGCTCCTCTAGTGGTCATTATATACTTAAAATATTTCAAATATGGTTACATTTAGCAATTGTTTGAGTTGGTTGTGACTAATGTACATAGCATACTAAATGGAATGCACTGAACTTGTTCCATCTACCTTATTGCCAGGCGTGATGCGAAGTCTAGTTTTTATACTGTTTGAATTTCTTAGATGCAGGAATTCAGTAGTAGTTACTAGCTTGATTTGGTATACAGCTATATTTTATGCAATAAATGTCCTATCAAACATACTACTTATTAAATGATACTACTTATTGCCATTTCTTGCCTACTCATCTTATATCTTACGTACTAGTCTTTCCTGGTAATATGTTTATGCTCTCATTTCAGTATCTGAAATGTGTAGTGCTATTGTTCCATGTGTGTTATTTGTATTGATATCATGTTTCTAAAACAAATTCTAAATGCCTTATTGATGTTTTTCATCTGAAATACTATAAAGTCTGGAGATATATTTTATATTCGGTGATATTTCCTGTAGTTGATCTTTGGTTTGTTTGTTCTTGCCATGTTTGATCTAACTACATGTGTTTAATTAACAAATGAAGTCAAGAGGAAGGGCATCATAAGCTAACAATTTTGTCGTGAGGTTTTTCATAGTAAGATACGTATTCACAGGATTAGCTAAATTGACAATTCAATTCCTGATTTTCACATATTGGATTTTCTTCTTTAGACTTTTTTTTTTGGCCAAGTTCTTCTGACTTCTTAAAATATATTTGTAACCAACAAGCAAATGAAAGCATGATGGAGAGAGTAATATATCTAAGCCGCTGCCATGGATTGTAGTTTGAAATTTATTCATGGAGAGGCTGGATGTTATAGATTGAAGTTTCTGACCTATTTTATTTGCTTTAGCTGAAGAACTCATCGAATTGTAATTGTGTTTGTTATCTGCAGGTTTAAGTATATGCTTGTAATTACTAATTGATTGTGGTCAGGCATTGGGATTCAACCAAGACAGATGACATGTGATTCAATTAGATATTAATCTTCAATCCTCTTTACACATATGTGGGCTTGCTACATTCTGTTTGGCAAATATATATGATAACTAGTGTCGTTGATTATCATAATTTTTTTCCTTTAGGGTTTTAGGAAAGTTGACCCTGACCGCTGGGAATTTGCTAATGAGGGATTTTTAAGAGGTCAGAAACATCTCTTGAAAACTATCAGCAGGCGAAAACCTGCTAATGTACACAATAATCAACAACCTCAAGTACAGAGCTCATCAGTTGGAGCTTGCGTTGAGGTTGGGAAGTTTGGGCTTGAAGAGGAGGTTGAGAGGCTTAAGAGGGACAAGAATGTTCTCATGCAGGAACTTGTTAGGTTGAGGCAGCAGCAACAAACCACAGATAACCAGTTGCAAACTGTTGGCCAGCGTGTACAACTGATGGAGCAGAGGCAGCAGCAAATGATGTCTTTTCTTGCAAAGGCCATGCAAAGTCCAGGTTTCTTAAGCCAGCTTGTACAGCAGCAGAATGAAAGCAACAGGCGCCTTACTGGGGGAAACAAAAAGAGGAGACTCCCTAGGCAGGACGAAGAAAATTTAACTGGTGAACACGGTGCCATATCTCCTAATGGACAAATTGTAAAGTTCCAGCCTTCATTGAATGAGGCGGCGAAGGCAATGCTGCATCAGATATTGAAGATGAACACATCATCTAGGCTGGAATCTTCGATGAATAGCCCTGGTGCTTTCATGATTGATGGTGTTCCTCCTTCCAATGCAGTAGACAGTGGGAGCTCCTCAAGTCGGATCTCTGGAGTGACACTTTCTGAAGTCCCACCAGCTTCTGGGCAGTCTTATCTACAAGCGGAATCAGGTTTTCCTGACACTTGTCCATCTACTGCCACTCATTTAACAACTGAACATACTAAAGTGGATCAAATTTCAGAGATAAATAAATCACAGAAAGATGCAGCTTTTCCAAACTTTCCCCAAATGCAAGGAATTGTGCCTGGTAACACTGTTGAATTTACAGATGCAAGTTTGGCAGGGTCTGAGAGAGGGAATACTGAATATGTTGATCAAATGTCAGCTGGTTTGAATGGTGGAATGCCTGTTGAGACTGATGATTTTTCTACTGATCATGATATGGATATCTTGCTGGAAGGAACCCCTAAGCTTCCAGCCATTAATGATGTTTTCTGGGAACAGTTTCTTACAACAAGCCCACTCACTGAGGACACAGATGAAATTACCTCGAGTTCACTGGAAAATGGGGCAAACACAGAACAGGAATCACTGTTAGTGCAGGAGAATGGATGGGATAAGATTCCACATATGAATCATCTTACTGAGCAAATTGGCCTTCTTACATCAGATAGCAGGAGGGGGTGATGTCTTACAAATTGTACATATAAGTTTCTTGCTGTTATAAGGTAAACTTTTTAGCGTTTATTCACTATATTAAGCTTGATGAGCAGGAGTGCTATTCTCCAAAGATAACAAAGTCAGCTGATAATTAGGGTACTCCTTGCTGACATAGTACTAATCATTTTTTTTTTTTGGAAAAGCACCATGGTACTAATCATAGCAACCATTTTCTGTTTTCTTTCTGGTCATCATCATGATAAATATTTTTATAATTATTAAGAATGTAGAGATGACATATTCAGCTTTGGTTCCAATTCATTTAATGTCATTTTTCAGAATTGCTTTGATGACATAAAAGGAAATTATTAACATGTTTATGTTCATTTTACAAATTGCAAATTGATAGATGGCAAGAAAATGCTATTTCTTTTAAAGTTTGATAATTCCTACTCATTTATTCTTACTGCACAGACAAGTGGCTTGTTCAGAATCCTTCTCTTGATGCTGTTGATATTTATTGCCATTTTGAATTTGCTGTCAGCACAATGTAAGAGAAGCTATATCGTTTTTGATTTTTCATATTTCTATGGTTTTTGCAGAGGTTGATGATCCGTGATGCTGGGCGGAAAAAGCTTTTGTTCAAAGAGAAACTTTTGTTGTTATAGGAGTTATTTACATGTTATATGTACTAATAACATAAAATGCATTTGAAATGGTTATCCAAAGTAACATTAATAGTACATATGTATGATGCTTCTCAACTATATTATCATCTTAGAAATAATTCATGCTCTGGCCTCAGTTAGCCTTGGATGAATCTCAGGAGCAAGATACACACTTGAAATGTGATGCAGAAAAAATCTTTGGCTCTAGCTCCCTTTTCCCTGCTATAGTTACAAATGTTTGGTTAGAATGCTTTCAGCTCTAAATTCAAATGAGATTACTTTCACTATAGCCATCTCCTATCTGTTCCCGAAGCATGTGATAGGCCACTCTATGTCAGGAAATAAAGTATAAACGACCTTGCTCTAGACTTTATGACTTTAACACCCCTCCATCATAAAATGTGGAGAGGGGCAAGGTCTCTGGTTTTAGCACCTTGAATAACCTGATCATTGCGATTACTGGTGAGGAAAGTTTTGTGAAGAAAGAGATGGTAGAATCCCAGCATATTTGATATGAATTCATAGTTGTAAGGGAGCCGGTGTGGATGATTAATCAGGACATGGCGAAATGAGCAGTAATGGAGGTAAGTTTGTTGAAAAAGATGAGCAGCGAAGCAGGTAGTGAAATGGTAAGGACCATCACCTACTTTTGTGATTGTTTTATGGGTAGTAGCAGGGATGGTGTATACTTTTCGAAGCAACTTGGTCTATGCAAATGAAGAGTTTCTACGCTTGGGTTGAAAAGGATGTAGTACCCAATACATTGATTCAGATCACGAAAACCAACTTTATGCCAATAATAATTACAAACCATGGAAGATGTAAAATTTTTTTTAAGATTTATTAATGATGAAAGGGGTGGAGAGCAATCTATATACATGATTTGCTGCAGAGCTAAGAGCCTTCGGTGGAGGCTCTTACCACAGCATAAAAAAAATACTTGTATACATTACATGGCTGTATAATTTCTGATCTTCATACCACCAGAATGATTTGGTTGCACTGCTGCATACAACTTTATGCTTCGCTGCTTAAGCCACGACAACTATGATGAAAATGAGGAGAATGATCCCAAAGATTAACACCAGCAAACACCTCTGCATAAAAAAGTCATTAGGTTAATCATTTTTTTTAATGTAACAGACTTGTTCTTCTTAACCAAAATTGATAAAGAGTAAAAATAACTTCATGCGCGGAATCGAATAAGATTGGGAACTGAAGAAATATTTTATGTGAAATAACTACAATTATGACTACAAATTGGTAAAATAAATTACCTCAATGGAGTTACCAACAAAATTGACATGAAGGGCGGATTTAGCTCATAAGATTTGCTAATTTTATTCATACATTCTGTTAAATTTGTTTTGTGAAAGAAACCAAGAACCTTTCAAGGAAATGGAACAAATATTATTCCAAATTTTTTTAAAAAAATAATTTTTTAATATCTATTAATACATGCTCTGCTAGCCTACAGATGCCAACAAGGACGTCAACAACCACCGTGTCAATGATTGGTAATGACAAGGGTGTATAGCAACTATTAATTGACATCTGACCAAGAAAATAAAATGATAATTGATAATCATGTCTTTAATAGCATTTGTAAATGGAGACCAACATTAACAATGCTGTTTAGACAATACAATAAATTTTTAAACTTAATGGCAATCTAGGAATCTAGCACCCACCAAAATTATTGTGCTGCTTGAGTTAAAGACTTTCAAGTAAAGTAATGATTAGCTACCAACTAACTCCCATAAATTACTCCAATAAATCCAAATATCAACAGAAATAAGCAGGAAAAATAGTTTTATGTGAAGCAAGGGAAAAAGATTCAGATAAATCAAACTTACTGTAGAAGAATTTGCTCGTTGGATCTTGGATGCTCTTTTAAGATGTGAAGTAGCTAGCACAGTTGCAGAATGGGAATTCTCAATGTTGGAACCAATGTCATCTACAAGGAAAACACATTCAACATCTTGCTACATTCGAAGCCAAAGCTTTGGAGAAACTTGAGCAAGAAAGTGAGATATTCCAACAGAAGTATATAGCGGACACAAGTCTTACCAATCATGGCTCCTTGCTCACGGACTAAAACTGATAGATCTTTAAAAATCTCATTCACCTCACTAATCTGTTGCTGAACTTCTTTGATCCCCTGATCTCTTTCTTCAATAATAGCTTCATTAAATGTGATTTCATTGTCCAACAGCACAACTTCTTGTCTGTTAATAGAAAATAAGTTAACAATTATAATCATTTACAGGAAAATGGAATTAAGTACTTTGGAATGCAGGTCAATGATATATCCATCTCTCTATAGAAACTCAAGCAAGTCAATTGATGAAAAATTAAAAGGAAAAGAAACAAGAGAAAACAGCTTTGCACTGTGAATGCTCACTATAACAGCCAAGTATGCATATCGCAACTCCAAAAACAAAGAACATATTTGAAACCAAGGCTTCCCCCATTTAAAGCCTCAAAGAAGGATACAGTAGTCCAGGGCTATTGTTTTGGCCTAAGTGACTCAAGAAACCACCAAATCAAATCTCATAATATCAACTTTTCAATCAACAATAATTAGGTTGATCAGTTCTGGAAGTGATAATTTACTCTTTAGGATGGGAAAGAAGCAGAAATATAATATTATATCTAAATGATTATGGAATTCCAAACTATCAACCAAATTTCCTTGAATAAGTACCAGCATCATCAGTAACAAATTTAGCAGAAGCATCTCTTTTATTTATCAAAATATTCTACAATATAAGCTACATTTAGAAAAGATAAAAAGTTGCCTCCTCAAAAGACTGAATACTGTAGGTAAAGAAAATAACATTTTTGCAAGTAAGAAGTGTTAAATCAATTAAACTGAACAATAAACATGGATCAAGTCATCACAAAACTTGAGATTTCCGACCACACTAAAAAAAAAAATTGATTAACTTATGTTTAGAAAGCTAGTGCATGTATAAGTAATAGCTTCACAAAAGGAGGTTATATCATTAAAATACCATGTTAAAAACTGCTCACCTTTTTGATACCAGAAGAGTTTGCTGTTCTAGTCTCTTGGGTGAATTTACCTCCACCTCATGGGCAGCATAACTTCACATATTTAATACAAGATGTAAGATAAAGCACAACAATCATGCACAAAAAAAAATAGCTTAACTGCAATTAAATATAGACAGTATGTTAATCCCTGTAACGACTAAAAGCAGCTCAAGAAGCCTGCATGATACTAAAAGTAATACCAACACCTCCTGTGAGTCACCATAATACATTCCGATTTTGATTTTTGAATTCTTCAAGAACAATAGAAAGATTACAAAGAAGAGTTAATAGAAACTGTCTTAACTCATTCTTCAGTATCTATTTCAATTTTTGATTTTCTCCACTAATATGGCGGAGTTCTCAAACTCCACAAAAGGTTTTGCTTTTTCACGTTTTATTGTTACTATATGTGTTTAAAATGTAATATAGAAACCCATAAAGGTTAGTTAACTTTTCACTCCTTAAAAGAAGGGAACAGGAGATATTTGTACCAGACTCAACCAACCTACAATCACATTGAACATGCATATATGCACATGTGTACATTGACAAATTCACACATGCATCTTCTTATCTACATATCTGCACGCTATGTGCCTGTATGCAGGTGTTGCTGCGTACACATAAGCGTAATTCCAGTGCTAGTAAAAATTACCTGAGAGGAACAACTTCTTTGGAATTCAAAGGAGCATATGCTGTCTCCTTCTCAGCCGCAAGCCTTTGAGCCTTTTGAAGATCCTTAAGAGCTGACTGAAAATCTTTCGCAAGCTTAGCATCCGCGATCTTCTTCAAGGGCTGCAGTTTAATGAAAACATTGTCAGGTGACTGAATATAAACCATCACCTTCCTCCTAAAACAAGAAATGTAATGCCACTATTCTTATCAAGACCAAGAATAGAAAAGAGGAGTAAACAATTTCCAAAAACTAATTTAGTCAAAAGATGGGAGGATAAAAGCATAAGTAGATAAACAAGGAAAAACCAACAAGTAAATCAGCATCATGAAGGGCATGTGTTCCAGTTATCGAAGAACTCATGAGAGGTTAAACACAATAAAATGCCTCACACCCCCAAATAGGACTTAATTGCATCCTCACACCATAATTTTTTTCACTCACATATTATACAGTTCTTCATTTTGGGAAAGGTGAAAAATCAAAATATAAAGCAGATACACTTACACTAACTTCTGCATTCTGATCCGCTTCACTTGCTTCCCTGAGTTTAGCTGAAGTCTCTTTAACCAATTGCCCTATATGTAGCCTTGTCTTATGCCTGCCATGGGAGAAAGTCAGATATAAGGACCAAAGAAGAGCAAAGTCATTTCTTTTATACATGTCATCTTGAGCTATCCAATAAAAAGTAGTTCTCTCTTATCCCATAAATCCCAGCTCCTCCATTTCAAACCTGAGACCTCTAAATTATAGTCTCAAGTTGTACTGGCTAGGACATTAAGGGCAACATAGTGATTAACCAGGCAGTCATTCATTTATTCTACCAAACCTCAAGGAATAAAACCATAAAAAAAAAGGCCAATTATTTGTTCTGTATATATATCTATCTAAATTACTACTAAATAATAAAAGTTGAAAAAATCCAGAAAGGCCCAAATTTTTTTCTCTAATTCAATTTTTAAATAAGCTTAAAACAAATCCAAGAGTAAAAATGCATGTTTGCCCCCCAGAATTTCATATTGGTCAATGCCCCTAAAACAGTAATTCAAATAAAAAATTTTCCCCAATAGAGTAGAAAAAATCCCCATCTTGTAATTTAAAAGAAAAAATAAAAATAATAGAAACACCCAAAAACTCAGAAAACAGTTAAGTAAATTACTTATTAGATCAGAAAAGTTGAAAAATTCCAGAACGAAGGTCCAAACTTATGTTCTTTAATATAATTTTGAAAATAAGCTTAAAAGAAAAGCAAGAGTCAAACACATTTACATGGTAAATTTGAGTTTTTAAGACCACAAAAAAAAAGCCTAAAATAGCTAATTAATTTCAAATTTCCACAACAGATAAAAAAAAAGAAAAATCCATCTTCTGATTTACAAGAAATAATGGGGAATAAATTAAAAGCTTAGAAAACTGCTTTACAAAAAGGCCAAAAAAAGGGAAATAATAAAAAAAAAGAACTTACAACTTGTCGCGTAATTCAGAGGTGTCTTTAGGGGTACCAAGGGAATTAACAAGACGATCAAAGCCCAAAAGAGCCGTTCGTATTTTGAAGATCCCGGCCACCACCGACTGCGAAGGCTCTCCTTTTTCTTGCCTCAACTTTTGCTGAGATGAGTTCCAGTAGTTGTCTTGCTGTGGCCCAACATAACCGGCTTCAAGATCCTGGAAACTCATATTGTCTTCCTTCTAATTTTCTTTTTTCCTTAATTTTGAAGGAATTTGGTTAGGTCGGAGCAAGACAGAAGAGTAATAAAGGGAGGATAGCTGAAAGGAGAAGAAAGCAAGAAATCAATGGCGTATAGTTGGTGACGTATTTACAATTATATATTAATTCCACCAAATTTGTTTGTTGTACTTGTTCAAGTCAAACTAAGACAATTGAGGAAGTTTCCGCGGGTCCCCGCTATTTTTACATTTATGGTTTCTGTATTCGACTTGGATATTCTTTGGGCCGGCAGGCCCATAAATTCTTTATATAATATATATATATGAGTAACATCAAGCAAAATAAAATAAGATTAAAAACCTCTGAATGATCGAAGCAAATTTTTTTTTCGAAATTTAATGTAGTTCATTTAAATGAATCTGATAAATTCGAAGTGCAACATAGTAAGATGGGTTAGACGCATCTTTGATTGCTCATCACGTTACATGTGAAAGAGATGTGTAACCACAAATATGTTAAATTATGATATCATTTTTTTTACCTTTGATTGCGTACGTAACGTTGCTGATATCATTTTTTATGATAAATTATAATAATATTTAAAACCAATAATATAATGGAACAAATGGTAACCACAAATATGTTTCCCAAAAAATAAATAAATCATCCTTCCCATTAAAAAACGTTTATTTTAATATCTAATTAAGTTATTTCAATTGCTTTAAAAAATTTAATAAAAAAATGGCATAACGCAAATTGAAACTATAATATGCACTTTCTTGTTTAGTCTTCAAAATAAATATATAATTATGTAAAAATCAAACAACAACAGGAAAGATACATGATCCAACAGGCTCAGGACTTTTAAGTTGACAAGACTGGACGTTAGAATCTAGTTCTTGAATCTGATGCTCCTGCTGATTCCTACGTTGATTCCAGAGGCTTCTCCGCCATATTGACCAACTGGTTTCCTGATATCCCGCACCTGACCTTTCCGTTTTTTCTCTCGTTTCTTACTTTGCAACTGTACATCATCATAGAAAAAAAAAGGAGAGAGACATGAATTCACAATTCAAACAATGAAGCGATACTATACCAAATGCAAGGAATCAAAATTTTCTGCCAAAATACCCTGTATTTCTTCCTCGGGTTTTTTGTATTCTTATTGCGCTGACGAGTCAAACCTCTATTCTTCTCTATCTGTTGCAAATTGACAGATCAAAAAGGTTATGTTAGAAGGCAGTGAAGAACAATAATGGGTCTGGGTCATACAGAAAAATGAGGCATGGACCTGATGAGTTATCAGCCGTTTTCCATCTACAGTTTCAGGTAATGAAGGCTGTACTGAGGTCCTGCAGAAAGAACACAATTCAAGGACAACATATAAGGACTTGTTTAAGGAAAATTTTATCAAACTTCGGCAGCTGAAAGATTTATTTTTGTTGATAAACCAATACAGGCACACACATGCAATTATCTACTATGAACATTAACCAAGAAATGACTTGGAGTTTAACCATACTGTTGAATGCAGAAAGACAGAAAGCAGAAGCAAATCTAGCCGGGGTACTTCCTAAACTATATACCCCCAAAAGAAGAGCAATAGTTAAGTGCAGTGCAGAAACATACCTTGTATATAACTCAGCTTTCGCAGCAAGTTTTGCAGCCCTTTGTTTCTTCACTTGTTTATAAAAGTCATCTTCTGAATCTTCTGTGTCTTTTGTGTCTTCTGTGTCACCATTCTCCTCCACAGAAATACCTGTATCATCCTCAGAAGTGTCATATCCACCTCCATGGTCATCCTCAGATTTAACTGCTGCTCCTGCCAGTACTCTGAGCTCATATTTCCTTCGCCTTTCTCCAATATCATCTCTCCTAGGTAAATCATCATCACCAGATACAACCTTCTCAACAGGATAGGAGGGAAGGAGAGGACAAGAGTTAGATGATCAACAGTACACAAGATTCATGACGAAAAGTTAATATGCAAATGAAACTTAGGCTGTCATTGAAGGATTGTAAAAGAAACGTGTCTAAATAGTCTGAGATAAATGATCCCATTGATTTTTACTTAATTTAGGTGCATATATAGTGAAAGGTTTCTAGTTTCCACTTCCAGCATCAATTGCTTTGTCTTTTTACTTGTTCTTCTATTCATTTTCTTGGTTGGACTAGCAAGCATTGCCCAAAATCAGGGAAAGCAAAGCACCAAATAGTAGAAAAGAAACCTTGTGCTGCTTGTTCAAAAGGAAAACAAAAGGGAAGGGGTAGAGTCTCCTACATATCTACTGAACCATGCATGCTCTACCTAAACCGACCAACAATGCAAGTAAGAGAAGGAAGCCTAAACTGTTAAAAATTGAGTCTCATTCCAGGATATATAAAAGATGGTCCTTGAGATTGATACCAAATGGAGATGGCAAAAGCTGAAACTTAATGTACTGGAAAAGTCAGCAACTTGAAGTGCTAAATAACCCAGATCAAGTTGTTATTGATACATGCCAAAGCTGAACCAAACCCAAACATGACCTGAAAGGTAAACTCAACCAAAAGTGACTTGACCTGCCCAATTGCTACCACTAACGCGCACATGCTCAACTCAAAGAAAGGCTGGCGCTAAACATAACACACTGTTCTCGGTAGCTAGCAAACCTAGCACTAGAAGGTTATAAGCTTGCCCCCATACTGAGATCATCTATGCTACTTCAGTGCACTTGCTACTTCCGAGCACATTAAAAAGCTCACAAAGGACAGATTTGTAATGCATCTTAACATTCCACTAGGCATATAAAGACAAGAAAAGCATGTCAAGTTTTATACCTTGGACTTATTCTGTTTAGCAGTTAGAAGTCGGGAAATTTTGTTAGAATGCTGTGAGCTTGCAAGCCCATTACTCGATCCACGAGCACCTCCTTCAACATCCATGGCATCATCAGCAAAATCATCATATGTTTCAAGCTGTCTGTAAAACTCCAAGCTGAATGAATTAGTACTCATACTGTCAAAAGGATAAAAATTACAAAAACAAGGGGAAAAGAAGCAGTACCCATTCACTGGTTTCAGATGTTTCTTGGTTTTATCAGGCTTCTGGATGTTGGAACTAAAAATTCCCTTCTGCTTCAATTTTTCCTCAAGAGCCGCTCTTACTTTCAACATTTCCCTGCTCTGCATACCAACTTGATCATTCTGCATTTTTTGGGGAATCTCAAGTAAGATATATTACTAACAGTTACATGGCAGAGACAAAGAAACAGAAAAGGAAATATGAATCCCTTTGGGGTGAAGGTGAAAAGAGGCGGGGATAAAGAAAAGAGTGCAAAATTAGCAGCATAGGCACATCTCACCTCATGCTTAAGTTTCACCGCCTTCTTGTCATGGCTACTTGCAGACTCCACTTTTGGCAAGTTAGTTGTGTCTTCAGGCTGGTGCACGAAATGAGAAATCAGAAGACAGGCAAAAATACAACCCAAAAAAGACATTGTTGACAGACAAGAATAACCCTACTAGAGATGGACCATGATCCTTTGTGCCAGAGTCAGACACCAGTTCAGCACTCTCTTTAACTAACTGTTGACCCATTTCAGCACCTTTATTCTTCAGAATCTCCTCCCATTCAGAAGGAAGGTTCGCATCAAGTTGTTTCACCTGTTAAGTGGAGCAAGCATTAGAAAGAGAAAGACATTAACTCTTGTAACAAACAAGCAGCCTTAATCTCGCATCA
This sequence comes from Theobroma cacao, assembly GCF_053813885.1. Classification (NCBI taxonomy): domain Eukaryota; kingdom Viridiplantae; phylum Streptophyta; class Magnoliopsida; order Malvales; family Malvaceae; genus Theobroma; species Theobroma cacao. Next base: position 40,244,749 of record NC_142643.1, on the reverse strand, counting down.
ACAGCAGGTAATTCTCCATGAATTAAAGAAAAATAAAATAAAATATAAAGCATAAAGGATGTATTGTAATGTTGCGATAGGTTAAGTACAGTAAAAGTTGATCTACTTAGAAGTGCAGTAGTGAGCAAGTATTTCCTTATGAGATACAGCTAACAAGAATTGACCATTTGATTTGGCAAAATAGACCAAAGTAAGAGAATACCATAAATTTAAATATTGAAATTTCTATTGCTACACATACAAGCCAATACATACACCAAAAGTTATTCAATGATGAAAAGCCAGCCACCTTGCCTATTGGTCATGCATGTTTCCTCTTGTGTACATCACAGAAGAAATTCAGAAATCTAGAAACATTTCAAGGATAACAGCAGACCTTATCAAGTAAGCCTCGGATCTCCATAATACGACCTAAGACAGGATGATCACGAACTGGATGCCCTTCAGACTTGAGAAGAAGATAAAAGGTTATCGCTTGACAATAGGCCAGCAAAAGAATCTGCTTCACCTCCAGATAGCGCATCCCACCTTCCAGAAAGATCTTCCCTTTTTTAGCCTTTTAAAAAAAATCCTTTAATATGTCATTCAAATGTACAAAGAATGTAAGGAGCCTCACTTACAAACGATGACTATGCTATATACAATGTTTGAAATTATCCTTTTAATTACCATTCTCATAATCAAATTCCAAATTAACCAAAAAATCATATTTATCATCTCAGACTGAAGCCCTTTTTTTTGGATGGGCTGGAGGGATGGCAAGCCCTGATAACAGGAAAACAAGAAACTCAACATGATTGAAGTTTCCTAGACAGACCCAACATGAACATATCACTCAGCCTATCAACCATAAAATTACCCTTCAATTTGGAAATAAAAGTATCAACTGAGAAGAACAAGAATACCTTTCTTAAAAGTGGATTAACTTTGCTTTCAAGCTCTTCAAGTGCAGCATCCAGCTCTGACAACAAACCAACCAATTCTGGTGCAGAACTGAGGAGCAAAACTATTAGCTCATAAGCAGCAAGGTAACAATAGGAAAAACCAAACAACCACCACCACCCAGCCCCATCTAAAAGGAAAAACAATAAAGATGATATCTGATCCATGTAATATCATAACAGAGAAGAATTCTTGTAGATAAAAAGATGCTTAAGGTTTCCATCAAACAGAAAAAATGATTAAGGCATACTATTTAGACATAAGTACATTCAGAACTAAAATAAATGTCTATCTAATCGAAATTTCAATCACAAAATTTATCTTGCAAGCTTGAAGCATTTACTTATGGAGCCAGAGAGGTAGAAACCTTCCATTAACCAATTATCTTATCAAGGGGACAAGGCATCATAAAAGAGGCATTGACAAAATGAAGAGCTTTACAACCAAAAGATTGATAAATACAAGATATAAACCAGGATCAAATAATTAGCAAACACATATACAAAATATCTAATGATGCCTATGCACATAATGTTTCCAGATGTTGATTTGGGACAGTGGGTGACTACTGGAAAAATAGGAAAAGAATGAAAGTTATAAAACAAATTAATAATAACAACAGCACCAACAATAAACAATAGTAGAAAATGAAACTACACCCAAAAAGAAAAACACCTGTGTACCACATCCATCTGCTCTTCCTTTGACAAAGCATTCAAATCTTTCTTGACCTCCTCAAATGTAGCCAGGACATCTAAAGCTTCTTCGCTCAGTAAAGATAATTTTCCACCTTTTCCTTTTGCTGAAATTTCCTGCACCAGAAACGTGTTTTGTGACTGAAATCTTTAAAGTTCATGTGTCCTTTCTCAAGCTAACAATGATTTCATTGTCAAAATAAATGGATAGCAAGCAAGCCTCACCTCTAAGGTCAATTCTCTATTATTCTCATCTTCACTAGCATCTTCAAGGCCAAAGTCTTCAATTGATAAATTTTTTGCTCTTTCTTTTTGTATTTCTTTCACCTCATCCTCCTCTTCCATGGGAGCCTCATCATCACTTGAGTGCAACTTCAAGAGTACACCAAACAATGAATAAAAAAATTACATCTATTTCAAAAGACAATACATGAAAGCGTCTTCAAAAGAAACTAAGTTATTCAGAAACAACCGTCATTATGTGGTGGAAAAGAATGCACTCAAGTAAACAAGATAAAATGAAGTGGAAAAGAGACTCAGAATTCAAATTCTTACCTCAAAGTCGCGATTATCACCACCATAATATCTGCTCTTTATTCCACCCCATGGAGCCTTTTCTTCTTTCTCATCTTCATCATCATCTTCATCATTCATTTCATCCTCAACTCCACCAAACTTTGCTCTCAAAAGCTTATGTTGCCTTGCAACTGCAAATCACATGCAATGAGAAATTGATAGAAATGTAACTTTAACCAAATGTAAAATACAACTACTTGTAAAAGTTGCATCAGATAATAAATAGATATATCTACATAAAATATCACCTCTAAAATCATAAGGAATAGAAAAGAAGGAGCAGAGGGGAAAATCTATGTAACTAAGCCAGTTTCTTTTCCAAAGCAGAACAAATTTTAGATGCGCTTGCAAGTACATTAATGTAAATATAAGGGAGTGATGGAGGGAGGTTAATTGATACTGCAGAATTATTAGGCACCATTCTTCTAAGCCATGACTGACGTACCTAAACTGCAAAATCACACATATATTGCTATAAACTTAAACAACTTCATTATGTTAACTCATAGTTCAATAACAAGGAAAGGAAAAAAACTCAAGTATCTCAATGTAAATAAAATGAAAAATATGTCAGCAAATTTGACAAACGTAAACAAATCATTTTGCAGTATTCTAATAAAAGTTGTTTACTGTTTATGCAAAATGGTTATTTGATAGCTATCAGATAAATGCAACAAAATACAAACCACAAAATGTAATACATTCTGAACTATCATCTTACTTTTTGCTGCAAACTTAGAAACTTGAGCATCATCAATATCATCATCATCTTCCTCCTCCTCCTCCTCCTCATCATCATCATCAATATCCTATACGTGGAATGACAATAGCACAACGAATAAGAATGTAATAGAAAATGAAAAATCTTCTACCAACATTCTTGACAGTGTTGTCGATAACAGTTATTTCAAGGTTTCCCTATTAAGTACAACTTGCCATCCTCAAGCAATCATTTCCAATATTTCTTTTTCTTTTTCTTTTTCTTTTTCTAAACTTATTCTTTTCCAATAATTTTCTATGTTAGCTTGTGGAAAACAGAACATTTCTCTTTTTTTTTTTTAATGGTTACAATCCTAAGGTTCTTCAAATTGTATAAAATTCATTAAAATTAAGAAAATGCAGCCTCAATTTATTAACCAGACACTGACACTGGATACCTAAAGTTAAATTTTTAATTAAATTGGCATATTTTAACATTCAAGCTTTCAAAGTTTGATAATAAAAAGAAAATGCGAACCTGAAGATCAAAAACAGGATGTTCATCATCTTCATCTGAATCTCCAGCATCCCCATTAATATCTAATGGAACAACATCCCTCTGCTTATGAACTGCAAAACAAATTAAAGATTTTAAAAAAGAGATAAAAATGAGTGAAAATATAAAATAATATACGAAAAATACAGTGAAATCAAACTTACAAATATCAATTTCGTCATTGACGTCTTCAGGGTCGACGACGTCGTCGTCTCGGTGTCTTCTCTTAGGGTTTCTACTGTCTTTCTTCGAGCTCTTTCCTCTCTTTCCCATTGCTAGGAAACTAATTTCTTGATTTCTGAGTTAAATTCAAATTTTGATTCCTTTTGAGTGATCTTTTAGTTGTATCGGTCGTTAACGAACGTAACAATGAATTCAGGATCCTATAACTGGAGGGTTTTTCCTAAAACCCTTGTGAAAATTGACTGAGTTCGGAGTTGTGCCTAGGGTTTATGCTCAGAGCTTGGAGAAACAGTTGGATTGGATATCAAAAACAGACAAGCCCAGTTCAAACCTTGGAATTAATTGATATCCTAAATTAGCCCAATATTTATCAGCCCAACTCCAAGATTCTCTGCCCCACAAAACGCCCAAAACAGAATTTAAAGATTTTATTCGATTAAAAAATTTTCCGATAACCAAAACAAAATCAAATTTTAAAACTTTTTTACATTATTAACATTACTAGCTCTCGTGTCACATTTACTGTATGTGATTTGATACTTTAATGTCGTTGACATAGACTAAAATCTACATTGACAGTTAAAAATTTTATTATATGTACAAAAAATTATTAAAAACTAAAAAACATTATTAAATATATAAAAATCATAATTTTTTGGAGAGATATACTAACTTTTTGTTAGAAGATAACATTAAGACTTTGTTGAATATAAAAAATAACTGGACATGATGCTTTAAAAAATATCTTAATTATTCAAAAAAATTTAAATAATTTTTTTTTGTTACGTATAATCAAGTTATTGTATTTTTATTTTAAATTAAATAATTTTTTATGACAAATAATTAATTAATCATTATTAATTAAAATACTACTTATTATTTTTTTATACCAAATGAAATGTAAAAATACTGTATATCTATATTATCATATCGTAATTAACATATTACATCATCATCGACTATAACTTATCAATATGCTATATGAGCACCATGTGTTATAATAACAAGTAACATTTATTATAAAGGTTTATTTAATATAAAATAAAACTATATGAGTTTAATTGAATATAATAAAAAAATTTAAATTATTTTAAATAATTTGAGGATTTTTCAAGTATTATGCTAAATAACAATTTTAAGTTTAAAAATTAAAGATCTACTTGTATAATAAAATAAGGAAAAAACAACATTAGTATGAAAAAAAATAAATTTCCATGGTAAAAAATTATAACATAAAAATTGTTAATAGATACATTGTTTTCAAAAATTTTAGATCAAGTACATTAAGTAATAAAAAACTCTTAAAATTCTACCTTCTAAAGACGAGTACAATTATGAATAACTTAATAACTAAATTATATTACAACTTCCGTAACATAAAATATCATTTAACTAAAAGTCATTGAATAGAATTATAATTTTTATTTATTGATTGGATAAATTTTATTATTTAATATTTATAATTATTAAAAGTGATTTAAAATAAATTTTAAAAATATATTGAATAAAAATGTTCATTTTCGATAACCAAACGTTTTACCAATATTCCTATTTTATATATATTAATATTTATTGTCACTTGTGTGTGGCGAAAAACTTATTTTTTTTATTTTTAAATAATAATTATGTATAAAATAAAAATACTTCAAAAATGTAAAATTAATTTTTAATAAATGAAAGTCAATTATTTATTTTTTAAATTAATATTTTTATATACCCATTATTTTTTTAATAAATTGAATAAATTTTAATAATATCTATAATAAATATTATTTTACTAAAAATCACTAGATGCAAATATAATTCTTATGTATTTAAAAATTAGATAAATTTGGTCTACAAAATTAAATAAATATTATTAATATTAAAAAAAATATTTATAATTAATAAATATGACTATTTTCATTGATTAAAAAATTTGTCAACACCATACTTATATATATATATATATAGGCAATACTAAACAAAGCGAAGGGTAGTCGAAAATTGAAATAAGTGAGATAGAAATAAAAATAATATAAATTTTTTTAAAGACAAAGATTATTTGTCTCTTATTCATATTCCTAAACTGTGAGACCCAGAAAGCATCACATGTGGGGCTCCATATGTGCAGGTTGAATAAGTAGTACTGTTTGGACTATAATACAAAAAGAAAAGAACATTATAAAATCAATGAAATAAATTAAATAAAACAAATCAACTAATAAACCAACATATTCAATATCAAAGTGGACCTAAGATTAAGACCCACTTCCATGGGTTCAAAGTAATGCGACCCGACCCAAATGATTTCCTTCTTATTCTTGGTCGAAAACCCAAATGACTTCACCAAACCCGATTTAAAAGGCGATTTGAGATTTGAACAAAATGATATCCTTCCGATTTCCAATAAAAATTAATTAAAAATTGATGGATTGGAACCTCGAAAATGAGAACTTCATGGCCCCGCTCCCTACATTCACACGTTAGCCCCCACGTCTTCAAATCCTCTACATCCGAATCTACCTAAACTTACAAAGAAACACCCTTCAAAGACCAAAATAACCCAGAAGTGCCATTGAAACGATGCCGTTTTCATGAAGTTTTATCACCCTTAGCATGAAAGGTAAAGATCTACATTAGCAATATCCGCAGAGGATGTTTATCGCCCACCCTGTAACTTCGTTAACACCGCAACTTCTCTCTCTGTGGAAAAAGGTTGCATTTCCTTTAAATTTTGTTAAGGAGAAAGGAAATTTTTTTTTCTTTTCTGGTGAAGAAAGATTCGATCTCTTTTGCCATAAACGGAACTTCATGGCGGTTAGTACTCAATAATTTTTTTTTTTCGTTATATTTTCTCTGCACCTTTCGTGTGTTTTTTCTTCATGCTTTGTTTGGTCGGCAAGAATATGACAATAAGAAAAATAATATATATTTTCTCAATTCAGTTTCAACTTCAAGATCTAAGTTATTGTTGTTCTGATTGAAATATCGGTAATTCAGTTAGTAATTTTTTTATTTTTTTCCTTTTTTCCGTTTCATTTGAAAATGGAAGAGAACTTGTAATAATTTTTTAGGTCACATTTATCGAAAGAATCTAATCTTATCCGAGCTTACTAGCTTATTATTCTGCAATCATTATGCATTTGATTTTTTTTTTAATTTCGCTACATCGTAGTACCATTTTATCTATTTCTTAGCAATTTTGTTTTCTCTTTTTTATTTTGGTAAAAAAAAAAAAAGAATTTACTTGTGTACTTTGTTGAAAAGGAATTTTGATTATAGGTTTTTTTTTCCAGATTTGTATGTAAATTATTCATGGATCTGGTTTATTTCATTTGTTGCATGTAATTCATTTTGAATGCTAATGGGGGATTTCTTAGTTTGCTAAAAAAATGCTTAAATTAATGCGTTCTTAAAAGAGAAATGAAAAATTGCCCAATTTAGCTCGGCTTAAGGCCTTACCTAATTTTAATTAAATATTGAATTATCTGTTTGTTTGTATGCACACGGATTATTATTATATGAGATGCTAACCTGCTATGAGGTTGAAATATAATGCCAATTTGTTATTCATTTTTAAGCCTAAAAGGATACGGGGTGTTTTCTTGGTGACATTAATGTAATAATTTGGAATAGGAGATGCCTTTAACTATTTTTTATTATTCTTTTCTTTTGACAGGTCCGATCAGTAAAAGTGAGCAATGTTTCCTTGGGCGCATCTGAGCAAGATATGAAGGAGTTCTTTTCGTTCTCCGGTGAAATTGAACATGTTGAAATGCAGAGGTTAGTTATTACCATAAGTTACTTCAGTTTCACTTATACTCTTGTTTATTTGCATGCTCTAGTTTACCACATTGAATACAAAGATAAGAGATGAAAATTCTTGAAATTGATTCTCGTGTTCTCTGACCTAAGTAGTCATATCAGTATACTGATGTTCTGAAATTTTGTAAATAATAAAATCTAGTCTAGTTTTCTTACTGCTTCCTTTTTTTTTGTACTTTCAGTGGTAATGAGCGATCTCAAATTGCATATGTTACTTTCAAGGATTCGCAGGGAGCAGAGACTGCTGTTCTTCTTTCAGTGTGCACCTATCTCATATGTTTTGAGCTTTTCTGTATTGAGATATTAATTGCTTTCTATGATTTCCCTGCATGCATCACATAATTGGTGTTTATGCTTCTGTTAGAAGGAATCCTGGTGAGTCTAATATATATGGGAACTAATGTATATACTGCATCACATAATTGGTGTTTATGGTTCTGTTAGAAGGAACATGGTCAATCTAATATAAATGGGAATTAATGTATGTAAATCTTATGTGAAATCTCTTGTGTGATGTGCTTTTGGAAGTGAATACTTTAATGCATTGATGGTGGGATCACCATGCCAATGCTCATTTTGTTGAAAGTATTTTATCAGTGACAAGACAACAATCATTGTCACTAAAAGATATCTACCTCTGAGGTAAGGTTTGGCTACATATATATGTAAATTCATGTATGCATTTGACTGAGTATTTAGATTTATATCTTGAATTCATGCTATACTTCTGTTTTATGATAATTGATTGAAACTAAAACTTAATGTCAAGCAACTGATCAAATCTAGTTTCACATTTGGAATGGTGTTTAAAACCTTTGTGGCTGAGGTTTCAATTTGTATGTGTTGTTCTGATTTCTGAACAGTTCATTACATTTCAAAACTTATATTCATGTTGGCTATTTGACATCATATGGTAAAACAACAGTTATTCTACTATTGCTTTCATTTGTTCCTCATTTATGCAATTGTGTGTGTTTTCTGTTACTATTGTGGTTTCAAGATGTATCTATTTTTGTTTCTTGGTTAGATCTCATAATCTGTTGTAGTAAGATCAATTTGACTTTAGGTTTCTAAATTTGCCTTCTTATCGACTTTTAACCATATAAGGGAGAAGTAAAGAGGCAAAAGGAAAGAAGCAAGGGGGTATCATGATGGCAATGTTATTGTTAATTGGTAGTGCTACAAAGTTTGGTTAGCTTTTTAGAAAAGAGCAGTTTCCCCTCATGGCTAATGTTGATTTTTTGGTTGGAAGTTTTAGTTTCATTCTTATGAATTCAGATTACATGGTTTTCTTCAGGGAGCAACAATTGTTGATCAGTCTGTTATCATTGATCTGGCTCCTGATTACAAGCCACCTGCTACTGCATCTGCACCACCTGTAATGTCAACCTATGGCTATGTGCTGTGATTTTCACTTACTAAATTATGATTCCTAATATGAATCAATTGTTCAATCACCTCAGGCAACAATGAACAAAAGTGCTGGTCAGGCTGAATCTGCTGTCCAGAAGGCAGAGGATGTTGTAAGCAGCATGCTAGCCAGGGGATTCATTCTCGGCAAAGATGCAGTGACCAAAGCAAAGGCCTTTGATGAGAAGCATCAGTTCACATCAACTGCCACTGCCAAAGTTGCTTCTCTGGACCAGAAGATTGGTTTAACTGAGAAAATTAGTGCTGGCACAACCATGGTGAATGACAAAGTGAGGGAAATGGACCAGAAGTTTCAGGTTTCTGAGAAGACCAAGTCTGCATTTGCAGCTGCTGAGCAGACAGTCAGCAGTGCTGGATCTGCTATCATGAAGAATCGTTATGTCTTGACTGGAGCCTCATGGGTTACTGGTGCATTCAACAGGGTTGCTAAGGCAGCAGGCGATGTGGGGCAGAAGACAAAAGAGAAAGTTATGGCTGAGGAGGAACAAGCTCACAAATCGGAGGGCTATGCCCAGATTAACGAGTCTGAACCTCCAAAAGCTGCCACTAGCGAGCAACCTTCCAAGCCCTCATCTGCACAAGGTTTAATCCTCTGAATTGCAAAAGAGTGTAAATACCAGCATGGAAAGTGTGGATCTTGTCATCTGCGTTATGCTTTCTATCATGGACATAGCTAAATGTAGGATAGTTTGTCACATATTGTTTGATATGTTTTGCTACAAACGACTTAAGAAAATAATAGATGTCAGCCCAACATTTCTGCATCTATTGATCTCATATTTGCCAATTTTATTCATATTCATCCTTTCTGCACTTCAGAACAAGCTGGAAAAATTTGTTCATCTATGTCAGTCATGTTTGCATGCACTTAAGATATATCATCAATTGTCCGCGGCCACTACATCTCATGTTTTCTACTGTCAAATTATCTATGAACAACACTTTCAAATATCTGGTTGCTTGTTTGGCTCTGGATAGCTTGCTTACAACCCGAAGTCTCCTCTTAAATTAAAATAATAATAATAAAGATAATATTTAAAAAATTGAAATTATTAAATTTTATTAAATTTTTATTATTTAATCAAGTTTTTATATTTTTATTTTGAATAGTTTAAGATTTTTTAAGTATTATGTTAATAATAAAAGGATTATGACGTTTCTTACCTTGTATGAATCTGTTTGGGTGTATTTCTAACGTGTCATGTCAGGCACGCCTTTATTTTTGAAGAGAACAAAAGGATGAAAATTAATAAAAGGGACAAGCAAGATTAAAGGGTATGGAGAAAATGACCCAAATTTTATTATTGTCACTGTCACAATTATTTGGAGTGTCTCATATGGTCACTGGTGAAGAGCCTAAAATTGAATCCTTCCACCTAACGCTACCTGTGACTGGAAGATACAATAAGATACATATATTAGTCACATGATTCACAACGCAATCAACACACCAATCAGATGCTCCAAAAACTTGCCCTTCCTCTGCATCACTTCACTGAACAACTTTCTTTCAGCTCTCCCACACTTTCCAGGAAAATTTAGGTAAATCAGTTGAGGACCATTGATCGATCATACGGTGGATAGGTGGCTTTGATGGGTTGTCAAAGACCAATATGGGGCGTTGACTTGGAAGTGTTGCTGGTGCTTGGGATGGTGCTTTTGGCTTTGGTACAAAAGAGCATGCAGTTGAGCAGAAGCCACCCAATGCGTGGAGTTGTGGATAAAGTGAATGACGGAGGAGGGCCGTATGTCGGACTTGTCATGGCTTATCCTACTGAAGAAATGGCTCTTCAAGATTCTGGCTTCTTTCTTCCAAATTCAGACATCCCTTCCATTCAACTGGCAGGTCTCTCTCTCACATTACAAACACGTGATTAATCAGTTTTCCCAACTACCCTTTATTTCCTTTTTGGGTACAAAAATACCCTTTGATATTTGCACGAATTAGTGGACCAACAGTAAGTTAAAATTAATCCTAGCTTGGCTTTTTGGTCCAATAGTTCACATTTACTGCCATCGATCACAAAGATTTTAATCAATGTATGGTAATTAGAATATTTTGAACTCGAGACCATTAGATTAAATTTAACTTCCTTTTTGAGATAAAATTAGTTAAACTTAGCACTGATGTCATGTTAATATTTGGTCAAAACCCAACAATAGATTTTCTAAATTATTCATCTTAGCGACATGCTGGGATCCATAGCGATTCTTGAACCAGGTGAAATGGACATGAAATATAGTGTTAGAGCCAAAATCTGGGCCGGTTATAGATTTCATTTTCAGGGGAACATTGTGGAATTGGTATATCATTTCTAGCACCACTTTGATATTCCTTAAATTCTCGATGATTTGACATGGCTTCTTGCCTTGTTGGTCACTGCTCACTCAGGAAGAAGATTCAACATTGGGAGTATTAATGGTGTGGACGTTATTTATGTGATGACTGGGGAGCAAACCGTAAGGTTTCTACTTTTTTCTTTCAATTTTTCCTCCCTAATATCCCGGGATTCAGTAAGGTAATGAATTTTTTGTGGTAATATTTTTAGGCAAATGCGGCTTTGACTGTGCAAGCCCTTCTCGATGCCTTTGATATTCAAGGCATTGTTCATTATGGCACAGCCGGGAGTACTAATGATTCCTTGTCCTTTGGCGATGTTAGTGTGATGAACTATGTAGCATTCACCAGTTCTTGGAAGTGGAAGGTATAACTCTGCGATCCTTTCAGCATCATTAGCAAGCAGAAAATGTTCAAGAAGAAGGAAATTTCAAGCTCCTTTGGTTTTCCCATTTTCAAGCAGAAAATGTTCATTGTTTGTTTTCCTATGGTTATGCTGTATACAGGAATTCAAGTCAGAGAAAGGGCAGTTGCCAACACTGACATTTGGAGCCTTCAATTTTCCAGAAAAAGGAGAGAATCTGTTGGCAAAGATAGAGTTCACGCCAGTGCAACTGTACTCCACTGGAAAGCCAATGGAAGAAATGTACTGGCTTCCAGTAGATCCAAACTGGTTCACCATTGCTGCTCAGCTTCAGGTTTCGTATCATTTAGCATTTTCCTCCAATGTTCTAAATCTTTTAGACAATAATTAATAAATAATCTGTTCTATTTGTGAATGAGTACAGAATTTAACATTGCAACAATGTGTAAATGACACCTATTGCTTACCTGAAACACCCAAAGTTGTCTATGGACTGAAGGGCTCCACGGCAGATATTTTTCTTGACAATGCAGCTTACAGAAAGTATCTATTCCAACAATTTAATGTCTCAACTGTTGATGAAGAGAGCGCTGCCATTGTACTGGTTAGTGAAAATTGTTCAGTTGTAGTTTCTGACAAACTAATATACTAAAATTTCTTAAACCATTTTTCTGCTGCTGGTTTGCTGCAGACATGTTTGACAAATGGAGTACCCTGCATTGTGTTCCGAGGAGTTTCGGATTTGGCTGGTGGGAATGGAACCCTTTCTTTAGCCAGCCTCAGTTCATTAGCTTCCATCAATGCTCTGACTGTAGCTGTTGAGTTTATTAGTTTAATTACCAGAGAAAGTTCAGTTGTTGATCAATGAAACTTTATTGTTATTATTTGAGAAAGGGAAACTCCAACCATTTCACTAAGCAAGAAGATATAAACATTTACCATTACAAGCTCAGATAAAGAAAACTAGTTACCTTGATCAGTCTTCTAACTAGTGTGGTTTAGCAAATATTATGCAATTTGGGGAGGCTACATGCATTATTTAAAAAGGTCATATTTATTAAAATATATAATTATTATAATTATTAAAATTGTATTGGCTTGGTAGTCCACATGTTCGGATGTCATGTATGTATGTAACCATTTTTCAAGAGGAACGTTGGCCTTAACATAGAAGGGAAAAACATAGAACAGAGAATACAAGGCAGGGTAAGGAGAAAATGGCCTAATTTTATCAACTTTCCCCATCACAATTACTTCAAGAGTAATTCCTCATACCCTACATGAGGTCGAGACTCGAGTGCCAATACATTATTGCATAGTTGCATCTTAGTCCAGAGAATTTATGGATCACGAAGCATATAATAGACCAATCAGATGCTGTAAAAAGCTTTACCCTTCCTCACTTCACTACACAACTTTCTTTCAGCTCTCCGACTTTTCGGGAACATTCGCGTAATCAGGACCATCGGATGAGCATCGTAGGGTGGGGGATTGCAGAAATGGGTTGTAGAAGTCGACGAGAATGGGGGGTTGAGTTGGAAGGTGTTCTTCGTTAACATAGAGGAGACTGGAGAGCATGCAGGCGATGAGGTGAAGCTACCCAATGCGTGGAGTTATCGATAGACTGAATGAAGATGGAGGGCCCGATCTCGGACTTGTCATGGCTTATCCTCCCGAAGAATTGGCCCTTCGAGATTCTGGCTTCTTTGTTCCAAACTCGGATACCCCTTGGATTGAATGGGCAGGTAGTTCTATCCATTCTCCTTCACTCTCTTATCCTTCCCGTTTCCCTTGCATGGATGTGATTCAATCAATTTGCCTTTTCTGGCCATTCAGGAAGAAGATTCCACATTGGGAATATCAATGGAGCGAACGTAATTTATGTGATGACTGGAAAGCAAACGGTATGGTTTTCCACCTTCTCTTGTTTTTCAAATAATTATTAGCAAATGCATCTCTGACAGTGCAATTCCTTCTGGACCCATTTGTTTAACAAATGGAGTACCCTGCATTGTTTTCCATGGAGTTTCGGGTTTGGCTGGAAGGAATGGACTGCTTTCTTCACCTAATTTCAGTTCATTAGCTTCTGTGAATGCCTTGACTGTCGCTGCTGAGTTTATTCATTCAATCAACGAAGGAAGTCTAGCTATGACTGGAGGGATATGACATTTGATCTTAATTCTTTAAATAACAGGTATAAATATTTATTATTGAATTAAATACTTGACTTTTTTTATAAAAAAAATTCGATTATTTGATCAATGAAATTACTTATCTTAAATTATATTTTCACTTTTCATGAGTATGGTTTTAGTAAATACTCATTTAATAAAAAAAATTGCAATTTTGAGAAGCTACATGCATTCCTAACAAGAATAAAATGCCATAATCTTAGTTTAATTCTCTTAGAACAAGGTTAGCATTGAGTCGCGATCAACAGACTAAACCGAATCCAATTTAACAAGGTTTTGGATGGTATAATCAAGTCGAGTCGAGTTGATATGGATTATTTTATTTAAAAAATAATTCATTTATTCGACTTTAATTTAATTAAAGATTTGATTATATTTAATTATTTTAATATTATTTTATTTTAATAATATGTAAAAATTAATTAAATTTAAAAAATGAAAACTACTACTATTAAACTTATGCGCACCAAAAAAATTAACGGATAAATCGAATTTAAGTATTTTTTTGATGCGATTTAACAAATTATTAAGATTTAAATATAAAACCCATAAATATTGGATCATTCTTAGTGGGCTAACCCGACCGGACTATTAATTTCAATTTTCAACCGCCCAAGTCTAGTGCAGAAATAAGAGCAACAAAACCAAACCCTAGCTTCCCTTCCACCGTTTCCCATCTCGCCTTGCAAAAGAATTGCAATCACTAATTGTTAAAAAAAAAAATTGCAATTCCTAAAGATCGTCATGGCGAAGAGGGACAAGGGAAAATCTGCGAAATTTGAGATGGAAGAGAACGAATCGGGACCGTTGGGTTCGAAACAAGTGCTGGAGATAAGCAGCAGCGACGATGAGGAAGCGAACGAGGACTTGAGCTTGAAGATCGTCGAGAAAGCTCTATTGGTGAAAGCGGCGAAGTTGAATGAAAGAAACGATGCCGTTTCCGGTGATCGAGACGTCCTCTCTGTGGTCGATTTGACTTCTTCGTCCTCGGAAGAAGGGGAAGCGGACGTGGCTGGTACCAGCGGCGTCGCTGAAGAGGCGGATTTTGATTTGAAAGTTAATAAGACTGTTACAATAAAGAAGAAGAAGAAGACGAAAAGTGAAAAGGTTAAAAAACTTTTGTTACTCTTCTTTTTTCAAATTTTCAATTAATATTGTTTTCATGGATTGCATTGCTTGAAATAATAGTTTTAGCTGAAATTGATTTGAAAAATATTTTTTTTTTACTGCTTATAGTTTTTGAGACAATGCAGGTAAAAAATTATAATTTTTGTTAAACTTTTAATATTCCAAATGGTGTGAATTTAGATTGGCGGAATTGGAATGGCCAACTATAACTTTTTTGAATTGCACTGTTCGGCATCATTATTGCTTATGTTGCTATGATATTTTGAATTCCAGTTGGTTCGCCACAGTTCTTTATTCGTAAGAAAGTTGTAGAATGAATGGTTTGATAATTTTTGTTGAATGAGCTGTTTAATAAATTCTTGGGATTTATTCTGTTCCTTTTTCTGGTTTGCGTGGAGGCTCTTTTTCAAAGAAAACATAACTCCTCTCTCCCCCCCCCCCCCCCCCCCCCCCCCCCCCCCCCTATAAGAAAAAAAAATTCCAGCAGGAACCGGCTTCTTTCTTTGAAAACTTTCTCATTTTCAGTTTTAATTGTTTTTATTAGAATTTCCGTGCAAGATTTTACTTATCTCACTTTTAGTTTCTGCTGGGATGTTTGAGGAAAAGAATCATTTGTGTTGATTTTATAACTCCAATAATGCTACTGTGCTATGTTTAAATGGATTTAGATTTGCAAAATTGGCTTGTCTTTTAAATATTGTTTGAATTAGACTATATTTGCTGTCAAACATTGCTTTTGTTACTGTGATATTATTCATTTGAGCTGGTAATGCACCATTCTTTGTTGTTGAATAATCAATGAATTGCCGATTTTGTGCCTGTGATAGCATTCACTCAAGCTGGTTATGCATCATTCTTTGTAGTTGAATAATTAATGAATTGCCGAATGAATGGTGGACTGGGTACAAGCTTGCAACATGTTTTTATGGCTGATTTTTTATTTTGAATATCTGCACTCTCTTATGAGGCAAAATTATGTTTTTTTTATTTCTCCAGGTCATTATTACAGAGGATGGAGATAAAGCTGAGATGATAGAAAAGGCTGAGACAGTTGAGGAGGCTGAGATGGCTAAGGCTGCAGAGACAATTGAATCTGTTGACCCAAATACTGTAGACATATCTGACAATATTGTGCTCCGTAAGCTTCTTGTGAGTTAAAATGCTTGCTTTGAACTGTGGTTTAGAAGAAAAATTCCCCGTCATTGCTTGGTTTTTTTAGTATTTCATATTTATTCTATCAGCGGGGCCCGAGATACTTTGATCCTCCAGATAGCAGTTGGCAAACATGCTTTAACTGTGGTGAAGAAGGACATATGGCAGTGAACTGTACATCTGCCTCAAAGCGAAAGAAACCATGCTTTGTTTGTGGGAGTTTGGACCATGGTGCTAGACAGTGCTCAAAGGTATGAAGGAAAAGAGCTCTAATTTCATAAGAAGCAAATGAATCTATTACTAATTTACTGCTATTTTTTTTTTCTGGAAAAAAGTTGGGCATGCTTGTTATGTTGCTTTTGTAAATGTAGATTCTTGACATTCAGTGAGGCAATGTTAGTGAGGTGATATTATGATAATATTTTAAGTGGTTGAGAGTATGGGGTAGGTCCCTCCTTGCCTTGGGGTAGGCCTTAGCCCTTTGAGTTGTTAGTAGATTAAAACAGTGGAAAGTGGTCACTGCATCATTCATTTGCATGCTTATAACATTTGATTTCCTTGCAGGCACAAGATTGCTTTATTTGCAAAAAAAGTGGTCACCGCGCAAAAGATTGTCCAGACAAACACAAGAGTGGCTCTAAGAATGGTAAAATTTGTTTAAGATGTGGAGACTCTGGGCATGACATGTTTTCATGCTGGAAAGACTATTCCCATGGTGATCTCAAGGTTTCTGCATGTTCCCTAGCAGTTTCTTAAGTTCTTCTGACAGGATTTTTTTTCTCTAATATTCCTTATGTTTGTCCTCCCAAATCAGGAAATACAGTGCTATATCTGCAAAAATTTTGGCCATTTATGTTGTGTAAACTTTGTTGATACCAGTGCAAGTGAAGTTTCTTGTTACAGATGTGGCCAACTGGGTCATACCGGTCTGGTGAGTGTTACTCAATATGCTCAATGTTTTATTAGAATTAATATGGTGAATGGGTTCCATTGGAGGAAGGCTGATTTACTGTCGGCGAACTTGGTTCAGCACGTTGGTGTTTGATTATCAATTATGTTCACTTCCATCAATATTCTGATTGGAAATAGTGATTCTTTTCATTTACGTGATCATATGTTGTTGCATTTCGTAAATTTTCCTTTATTTTAATTTGGTGGGAATTGTTCTATGTAGTCATGTGGTAAGTCACGAGGAGATACCAAGGAAACCACTGATAATGCATCACCTAGCATATGTTATAAGTGTGGTGAAGGAGGACACTTTGCACGTGAATGCCCCAATGGTACTGTGTCATCTAGTTCATGCTACAAGTGTGGTGGAGGAGGGCACTTTGCTCGCGAATGCACTGCTAAGGTATTTATGTACATGCTTGGAAGTTCTCAGAATCAAGTGTTGTCCCATTGTTTATTTATGTTTTTTAATTGCAGAATAATCGTTGTTATTTCTTTGCTTGTGAACAGGTTGGTAAAAGCAATCATGCTGATATGTTACCAACAATGACTATTTCATTGCTTGTGAACAGGTTGGTAGAAGAAATCATATATCATCTACTCCCAATGTAAGACCTCGTAAAGAAAATAAAGAGTTGTTGGGATACAATTCTGCTCCTCATGATCAAGGCAAGAGACCCAAAAGGAAGAAACTCCAGTATGAAGAAAAAGGCTTTAGTACACCACGAAAAGTAAAGCAAAGAGGTGGTTGGGTTGCAGAAGATCCGGGGGATTTCTCCCATAGGAAGTCTAAAAGGAACCACTGGAATTCTCCCTCAACGCCATCTAACGAGGGACATAAGAAGTCGTCTTTAACTTCTGGTAGTCATATGTCAGGTTCTCAATCGTCTAAACAAAAGAATTCGCATAGATTTTCGGCATCAAGGTTTGGCAATTTTGACAATGATGAACCAAGGAGGATGTACAATTGGCGGTAGGATTAAGCAGATATATGTTCATGTTACAAACACACATGTAATGTTATTTTTTTAAAATGGAACAAAGAAATCTTTATTAATTGTTTGGGAATTATGAACAGGATTATGGAACATGTTACTTGATGGATGAACCCCACCTATAGGAAGAAGAAACAAAAAAACAAAAAACGAGGAAATATCCCTGTAGTCATTAGTCATCTGCCATTAAAATCTGCTTAGAAAAATTCCAAGGCACAAAGCCATTGTCAGCCAAACCTAAGTTCTGGATCAGTCCTCTGCAATCTGCCTTTCGTTCTGGGTTTCTTGCAGTCCTTAGGAAACGGTACGATCGTTTCAAAATCAGCTCTCTTAGGTTTCATTCCACGGCTGTCGACCTGCCACAAATTAAGCCACTCCATTAACAAAAATCTAAGAGATATATATATTATCATCCAAAGTTGTAATAAGCAAAACATGACTACCTACCTTGTCGGATCGAGCCAATCCCTCTTTAATGCAAGAGGATAGATTTGGTAGTTGATCAACCTGTTGAACGTCTTGCTCTGAACTTCCCTTCCGAAGCTTTTCATATGCAGCTACCACTTCCCATATGTCCTGTCGTAGGTTAATCACCATTCTCCCAAGACATGATGGCCGTGTGCAGTTACGTGAATTAAACTCTGTACCAACCATAAAATTAGTTATATTTTCCAGAGATTTGCAACTTGAACAAACTTATTGCACTTACCATGGAATAGACAGCCATAATTGGGGCAGCTATCACATTCAAAGAAAGTCAAGTAGCAACCTCGTGTGCAGTGTGGACAGATGATACTTTGTAGATCATTGTCTGAATAACTGAATGCTGCTTCTAAATTGCAGAGATGCCGAAGATTGTTGTAAAGATTTTCGATGTGCTTTATAAAGTACATCTTGGTAGAAGACTGACAGGCCAACTCCGTAGATGGATGATCTGAACTCTCATCATTTGAAGAGTTGAACAAACTAATTGCTTCTTTGCACAGGAGTTCCTCATTGGAAAGGATCACCTGCTTGCTAAGACGTGCATATTCCTCCCCAGCCATTGTTCCCCATGGAAACCAGCCACCATCCGCGAAGTTCACTGCCTCACCGATACTGAAGCCTATAATAGAGGTCGTACATCATTTTCAGATCGGGAGAAAGATATGAAATTAGAAGAAGAAGAAGAATGTAATTTTTTTACCTTGACTAAATCCAGCATGGTGTGCTCTAGGAAAGGTGATAACATAGTCTCCTGCCATCTGCACGGCCTTGTAAACAGGCACACCATTTTCCCGCAAAATGTTTGGAGGAAACATTGTTGTTTTCTCAGCCAGCAGTGCAGAAGCCCCGTCCTCTCCACCACCCAGTAAGACCTCGGGAGCATAGACACAGTCCATGACTACCTTGTGAAACTCAGGAGCCGAACTACCGGGGACACTATACCAACTTTTGGGTGCACCAGAGTGATGATAGTTAATGCTGGAAACCATGGAGTGTTAAGAGATTATTATAACTACCAAGAGATGAAACTAAATGAAAAATGAAAAAAAATAGAATTGAAAGTCAAGTTCACCTGTACAAATAGTGATCTTCAACATGCCATGCAAATGTACTAAAAATCATTCCAATGTAAAGCATGGGTTCTGTTACTCCCTGAGTTATGGAAATTTAAGGTAAGATACAATATCAGTTAACCTTTTTTATTAGAAATTGAACACAGATGATCAGAAAAATCATGGAAAATCATCCCCATACCGGTATAGAATAGGAAAGTAACCGCAAAGTGGAATTGGGCAGCTTCGGCAGAGTCTGTGATTAAGCAAATTAAAAAAAAAAAATTGCAGAATGAGTTAAAAGGGAACAATGAATACAGACTACGGAGAGGAAAGGTAGAGAATAGGAGAAGGGTTGGAGTTGAGATAAGAACCTTCAAATTGCCCTTGCTTTGGCCAAGCTGGTCATTGGGATCAGAAGAAAAGGCACTGCCATCAATATTGACAGCATACTCGACTTTGTTATTCCCACGACCCATTTCATGCCAGTATTCCTTTTCCATATCAACAGGAGAGAGATTGGTAGAATGAGGAAATCTTTTAGCAAATTCCTTGTTCGCCAACTTCTCAAAACTTCTGAAGTTATGGTTGCTGAAATATATGTAACAGTTAACTTTCTTCCAGAAATTAAGAACTGAAAATGGTTATCAAAGATGGTGAAATACTAGTACGATGCTTATGGATTATGCAAAACTTACGTTTGTGCCATGTCGAAAGATGCCTTGTCATTCCTATTCCATTCATGGAGCCGCAGAGGTTGAATGTAACTTTTAAATTTGAAGCCTTTTATCTCCTTCGTCAGTACATGAGCGGCTGGAACGGAAGCCTTCCATGGGGATACAATCTTGCAAATTCCTTAAAAAAATTTTCATGGAACATTAATTTATCACACCAAGAAAACATGATATGATACGTACAATGAACTTAAAAAAAATTTTGGCCGATGTAAACTTTCATCCTAACCATATTTGGAAGCTTCTTGAGCAATGGTTTGCAGATAAGCCAAGGGATCTTGGAACTCCTCCATTGATGGACGATATACAGGGCATTCAGGTATATCATCAACCCATTCAAGTTCCTCGTTCAAGTTGTATTTTTCCCTCATACGTACACTCAAGTAGAAGTCTATTGAGACAGACGTCGAACCAGTCTTGCTTCGCTTTTTTGTTCCAGATGAAGTAGCTTTACTCTGACTGTTCTTTTTTTTTGGAGGTGCCATTTCTCTTGATTAACTTGCTAGGAATCCTTCAACTGCCCATGTAAACAAAAAGAAAATCATAAAACCAATTGAAGAACCCACCACTACATAAGAAAGAAAGCGAGAGAAGGTGAATTCATTCTGAAATCTATTGCTACTCCTGTTTCTTTATTAGTTTCCTGGTAACCAATCAAACCCAAAGAAAAATTAAAACAAGAGAAAGTTGCGAAAACTAAGATTCACGTAACAGGAAAAAAGAAAGCCGAAATAGAAAAAATTAGAATCATCCTTGAGCTTTTGGACATAACAAGAACAAGATGTTTTAAAACATGCAAAGAAAAGAGCAAAGAAACCCTGAACTTGTTCCTGGGTTAGTGTACATATGATCCCGCATTATGGAGAAAGAAAGAAAATCATCAGTGACCGCCATTGTTGGTTATTTTCTTGTACATGAGCACCAAAACATGAAGAAATCTTTCCTTTCTTTTATCATGCCTTTTTCTGTTCCAGTTTCTTTGGAAACAAACAGTTTCAACTTCCAAGAAAGCTAGTAACAAGAAGAGTGCAGGGGATGACAAAAACAAGCAACAGATTGAGGCTCACTTCAGTTTCTTGGCAACCAAACAAACCGAAGAGAAAGCGAAAACAAAAGAAAACATATACAAACCAGTAAAAATGGCAGCAAGAGATAAAGGTGAGAGTTCTCCTGAACAAGTTTGCAAGCAACTAAACGTAGTGAAAAATCTGTAAGATCAGATAAAGGCGTCTGTTTTATACACAAGGATAACCGTTAACCGCGCCTGTACATGAAAGAATATGCCACTTCAAAGACTTCCCCAAGTTGCCACGTGTACACAAGATCTTTGGAGGATACGTTGCAATCTTTCATTGGCTAAAATCTGACTTCCTTTTCCTTGAAGAGGAAGGTTCCAAAAAACTTTCGTGTGTTTTGGAAATTTTTTAAATTTCTATTTCACGATTTTTAAATAATTTCGTCAAATTAAATTCATGTATCACTTGACTTATAATAATATCAAACTCAACTATTAGTGTATGTGTGAGTTATCTCCCTTTTTGATAAACAAAAAAAAAAAAAAGGTTAGACCTAATTTGATTTTTCATTTTTTTCGTAATATAATTTTTCAATAAAAACCATCACATCTCCCTTTTTTATAAATTTAATTTAATTAAATCATTAACACTTTTGTCGTTCAAGTTAGTAATTCGAGAAAATCCATTTTTTCGTTGATCAAATTACTGATTGTAACTCATTATAATTATAATTGTCTACCTTATATATAAACTTTTTAATTTCTTAATAATATATTGCTTGTTTTTAAATGAAAACATCACTGATTGCATAACCAAAAAAATAAATAAATAAATCATTTAATTTGGTTCTCTTTTTCCTTGCACTCTTGAATAAGTGCAAACTAATTAGTTTTAGGCTTAATTAGCAAAAATTGGAGAATTTAATTTTTTCTAATAGAAAAAATTAGTTAATTGAATATAATATATATATATATATATAAATATAGATGGCTCTGAAATGACAAAATTTTTCCTTAAACTACATGTATTATATATATATATATATATATATATAATGTAATGTCAAAATCTTTTTAATCATTATATATACACTGATAAAAGAAATTTGACCCCGGCAGTCTGAAACTGATGTGGCTTTTCTTATTTGTTTAAAGGCTGCCGTGGCTTCCTTTTTTACGAAGTTTTCCTTGTTGGATGATTCTGATTCTTTTTTGGTTTCTCTGAAAAGGGGTGACTCTTGTTCTTCTTTAACAAATTAAAGGAAAGAAATGCTATCTCCAGGGTATGTCTTCGATCCTACTGATAGAGAGATAGTTTCCTACTATCTCCCCAGGCTGATTGCCGGCCGCGGCAACACGGCGTTCTTAGGCAATCTCAGCTACTTCTTCAACGTTCGCGACGTTTACTCCAGAAAGCCATCCCTTCTTTTTGAAACCAGTAACAACGGCGAGAGGAAACCGCTTCCTTTCATGAAAGGCAACCAACGCTTCTTCTTCAGCAGCCGTCGCCAGAGGGTTGCTGAGACAAATTCCGATTGGAAAAGTTATAGAAGGACTGTTCAAGAAGAAGGTCAAGGCGAACCGCAAGGATGTTGGAAACGTAACAGCGTTACGCAACCTATCTTTGATGATCAGAATGAAGAAAAGAAAATCTTGGGGTGCGTGAATTTGCTCGGCTTTTTCGAGTATCGGATCGGGGAAAAGAATAAAAAAGAAGATATAAAAAGTAATTGGATCATGTATGAGTATTATCTCCTGGCAGATAGGTTTCAAGATTGGGTTATCTGTAAAATCAAAGATAAAAATCGCTCGGAGGAGGACGAATTCGACGCCAGGTTGCTCCATCGGTTATTTTCCCCCAAGGAAACAGTAGTGGCAGATGGATCCCAAACAGAAACCCAACCGGTACCTTCTCAATCAAGTAATTTGGTGCAAGCGCGACGAGATTTTGATCTGAATGAGCTGCCACGTGATTCACCAAGTCCATAGCTGATCAGATTTTTTGATTAGAGGATTCACAGAATTGGTTCGTCTTGATAAAGAACTTAGCTCTCAATATTTTTCTTTTTTCAAAAAAAAATTACATTCATTTTTCTATTTTTCATAAATAGTAGTTACATTTTTCATGTGTACCCCCAAAGATACCCCTATGGTCGCAGAATAAAATTTTTTTTTGAAATTCTTTCTTTAGTTGATATTAATTATTTTGTTAATTATTTTATATTATGTTAAAAATTATAATATTTTAATAAAAATAATTATAATGAAATTTGCATAGAATCAGCATCAACCCTCACAAGGGAACAAGAAAACAGTGAATGAGTTGAAATGTTTATAAAATAAGAACCCTTCCAAGGCAACAAATTAGAAGCATTAGAGGTTGCCAAGGCCAGGCAAATTCATAATCCAAATACCCAAAACAGTACTCAAATTCAAGAAATGATTCCCTGGTTGTCTTTAAGCTCACTGTGTGAGGGTCTATGGCAGGACCTTTTCGCCATCATCACAAAATTGTAATGAAAATTTGAAGCATCTAAAATAATATCTGGCTCAGACAAGAGTATAGAGTGGGTCTTTCACGTTGGTTAATGAACAAGAAGGTTGATGAAAATGCCCATAGCCTTGTAGGGAGAAATGCTTCTCAAAGCTCTACCATTGGAGGTTCTCTGGTAAAGATTCAATTGAACTGAGAAACCATTACAATAGCTTCAGTCCGCCAGTTACATCATCCACCATTTCAATAGGTCCTACAAGAACATTGCATAGAACCAAAGATTGAATATAAAAAAAGACAGAAAGAAATTCACAAAAAATAGACAAAAGAAAAGTCACTTACCAAGAATAGCCATCACTGTCCTAGAATCTGAAAATAAATACAAAATATTAAGTTTTGTCGCATGGTAAATTAGACAAAAAGCCTTTGGAAGCAGTACTTGATGACTAGGACCTAAATATCGCTAACTAAAAATAACTTCAGAGTGGATGTTTGAACAAAAAGTTACACAGAGGAAGCATTTAGCAGCACATGATAATTCAAATAATCATACAATTTGTTATTTCTTTAAGCTCACGTCTCCACCTCTCCACCTTTAAATCCTAATGCTTATAAAATATAACACGAACGTCATTGCAACAGTAAAGCTCAAGCACATTTACAGGAAACAGAGAAGCATCACAATGAGTTGGTCATTTATCCTTACTAACATTTCTATTGGATCAATAATTGAAGGTAATAACAGTCGGTGTTTGAATGTTTAGGAAAAAAATAGTTTTCGTAACACTAATTATATAATAAAGGGTGAACAACCTTCAATGACAGCGAAATAAGCAACAATAACCCAACTCTAATTTGGTTCTTCATCATTCTCTTTTCCTTATTCAGCCCTTTATCATCTCTTTTCAAACTCTACAATTTCTTTCCATCTCTTTTAGTTTTCTGTTTGGGAAACCCATACTTTGAGTTTCACTTTTAGCTAAATCCTGCCAGTCATGAACTAACTAGAGGTTATTAAAGAGGCAGCAGAACAGAAAAGGAAGGTAAAGAAGGCAAAGTGGAAAGTCCTACACATATAGCTTAACTTCATAAGTTCGTTCCCAGATAAAGATAAAATCTTAACTTGTACAATTTATAGAAAAATAAATTAATTAGCAAAACCATGATCAAGAAATGAAGAAAAAAAGAAAAAAAAAAAAAGTATGTAACTCACTTGGTGCAATCTGAGTCCTCCCTGCATCAATGGTGATATGGGTTGGTAAGTTTAGTGATTTTGCCCTCTCCTGAAAAGTTGAAATCCTGGTTAATAGTTAATAAAACTATGTAATATAAGGTATAGCAGCAAATATTGATGCCCCCTGAGAGGCCAAGTAGAGACATAAAACCAGAAAATAGTTGAAGAAGTCATTCCAACCAGCAAAGTGTCGAGCATTTATTTAGTGACAAGTTTGGCAATGACAGAGAGAATCATCAACTGAGTAATAAGCTTACAGCAAGGTTCAGAAACAAAACATAAAATGGTTTACACACAACTTAGAGAAAGATAAATAAATCTAATGAAGAATAGAGATACGTCATTTAGAAAATGAAAATAGAATATTTGAACATCATCTGAGAGAAAAACTGACCACAAGTGTATTTGAATATTCTTCTAAAAATTAACTACAACTTTAACTGCAATTCTCATCAAATTCACAAAAAAATCATTTTAGGAAAGAGCATTCACCAGTCTCATATTAACAAGTCAATAAGGACTCTACGACAGGACCAATAAAAGCAGCCAACTTGGAAACCACCAATTTATTTCTTAAACATGATACTCAATGAAGAAGCACTTCTAAGTTTTGCACCACTATAACTTATTTCTCTCACAAGATACCATGGCTTTTTCTTCTGACCATAACTTTCTCTGTTAATAGATTTTTTATACTCATCTAGCAAGCTAGATGGTGTTACACTAGTGAGAATATCCATGATAATTAACAGAATAAGAAGCACAAGAATAGTTCTTAAACACACTGACTTGCAAAACTAGCATATCTTCCTCACTGTCGATTTTCACAACCACTTTTGGCTGAGCACACATCTCCCACCTGCATATTAACAACATTTTATCATCAGGAAGAAAATAAAAGATAGAGGGAGAGAGAGAGAGAGACAGATATAGAATCAAAAGCACAAAAATAAGGTTTGCAGTAGTATAACACCAGATCAGCGTATGGGCTCTACCTGTCCAAAGCTTTTGGTGCTCGATGAAGGAGTTTCTTGTAGAGACCCAAAGTCGCATGGCTAAACATTGACAGAAAAAGGAAAAAAAAAACATGGAATTCAATAGAATGAAGAAAGTCAAGAAAATACATGCAATCAACCAAGAGTCATGTAAAAGAGGTAAAGAAATCACAACATCAGATGGTACTAGATGACAAACTTTAAACAGTACAAAAAATTCCAATGATTGTAAATTTACAAGAAAGTCATTATAAAAGATGGAGGAGCCAACAAAGTAGTAGCATTAGTATAAAGATGGCAAAAAATGAGTCTGCCAATTGGCTGCTTAGTAAAACCATATGGTTGCACACCAGGAACTTAGTAGACAACCAGTGGCAGAGCCAACATTTTAGGTTTGAGGGGGCAAAAATGAAAAAATAAAACAAAGAAAAAATTATAAAATTTTGAAATTTTGGAGAGGCGGGGGCCCCTACTAGCCCCCCCTCCCTCTGCCTCTGTATACAACCTTACCCATTGGGTTAAACCTTGTCTTTAGGCACTTAAATTCCCAAAAAGAAAATTACAATCAACTTCTTCCAAGATGCTATGTCATGACTCAATGAGATTCATCATATGCATTACACCTAACAGAGTGCAAATTTTTCAATCAATTATTGAGTATGATCTGCTGTAAAAACTCCTGCTTATCACACCCCAAGCATTCAAGAATTGCTCCAATTTAATTGATAGATTCAGAGTCCTAATTTCCTGTTGGTTCACTTTTGGACAGATATGTCCTTATGTAGATTAGGAATAAGCACTTCCCATCTAATCCAACAAATTATGGGTTAGGAAAGGATCCATTAACAATCATACAATATAACAGAATACTTACTGCACTACCTAGCTTGATCTCTAAATTTATATCTCAGCAGTAAACATCTGCATCTAATGAAAAGTGAAATGAGTGTTAAAGCTAGAAAACAAGGCCTCACCTGCACTGGGCAGCAATTTTCCCTTTACCCATCTTAAGATCATTTCTTACAACCAACACCTGAAGATAATAAGATCAAGGCATAGATTTTCAATGTCTATTTTTATGTTTAATAGTTTCGATAAACATGCCAATCCCAAAGCGAAGAGAGACAGAGCTCAATACCATTTTAAAATCCTCTAGAATGTCAGCCAACTTTTCAATTTCAAAGGGTTCTTTGTTCTTCTTTTTATTTGCTTTAGAAATTGTAGTATCTTTAGCTCCTCTTGATGAGAAAAACAAACAAGCAGGATGGCGCTTACCAATGCAGTACCCCAAGGCAAGGCATCCTGCCCCAACTAGAATGGTGCTCAACCATGAAAAATCCATCATGTTAAAGCACCAACAAAAATTTCCCCTCCGCACTAAAAGACCACAGCAATTATCAACTTAAAACTCAAAAAGAAATCTGCAAAATGCAATAGCCAGATTTCAGAAATCTACCTCAAGCAGAAAAATTGGATTACAGTAGAATTACAATATAGTTACAGATAAATGAAATTAATAGTAACAATAGATGAAAGTGCTGAAGCAGGGCTTAATTTGACTCCATTTGGTTGTTGCTTTTATTACCTGATTTCTGGCTTTGCTATTTGCATTTTGCTTCCTAAAACGTTACTAAAATGTAAATGCAAATGGTAAAAGACATAATCATAATTAATTAAAAATGACCAAACAATTAAAGCTTTAACACTGATTCTAATATAATTATTCTATGTAAAAGTAGACTCATACATTCTGTTCTCCAAGAAGAATTGCATTTTTTATTTTAAGAGTGTATATAAATGATTTTGTTTTTGTATCGAAACACATTCTTTTCTTTTTGCTTCCAAAAGGGAAAAAAAGTAGCAAAAGCAACAACCAAAAATACCTAAATGAATTTAATCAAATAACAGAAATTTCTAAACTCTGAAGCTAATGCCACATATCAAGCTAGGTTGCTTCATTCAGTTTCTGGCATCAAAACCAATCGTAAGATCCCTTCAACTTTGTCAAATGTGCATTGGTCCAATTAAATTAAACACTCAGGCTCCTATTGTTCATCCCATCAGATTGACAACCACCAAAGATTCAGACCATTATAAGACGATGCTCCTAATATCCATTAAACTTGTGAACTTTCAAGTTTAAACTTTATCCTAGTCATTCATTAATGAAACTTTTGAACAAACACCAAAAATCAACAAACAAACATTTCTATTTAATGTCAACTTATTCAACTTAACTTCATAACAACTAAAAACAAGAAGAAGCAAACATTCTCCCCCAAAAAAATTACCCAAAACCTATTTTCAACAGAGAAAAAACTAAAAAGAAACACAATCTAAGACATTGGTAATTCTAATTGCAAAGAAAAATACAAAGGAACACCAACAAAGCAACAGAGGAATTATACCTATTAGAAACTTGGGTTACAATTGGATCGTGGGTTTATTGACTTTGGCTCAATGGGAAAGTGGGTTTAAAACTGAGTTGCCGGGATTTTGTGTTTGGGTTCAAAGCATTGGGCAAAAAAGGCTGCGACGAATGGAAAAATGGGGTAAAAGAGGGAATGGGAGGTTGGGCAATGAATATAATAATAGCGGCAAGGAAAGCAGAGCAAGAAGAGTGGGGGATCTTCAGTCGAGAGAAATCATTCTCTCTTCCCTTCTGAAATTTGAGGAAGCTATATGATAAAAATGTTTCTTCTTTTAGAACAAAAAAATGTACCAGTGAGAAATTTTGACTAACTAGTATTGTAAAAATAGCAGTAAATAAAATACAAAATCTTAAATTTGAAATAAAATTAGAGAAATGCTTTTTTTTTTTGGCAGAAATTTATTTACTTTATCTTTTAATTAAATTTCATCTAAACTTTTAAGTATTTTTATTATAAATTTGGACCGGGCAGGTTTAGGCCTGAAAATTATATAGCCCAAGCTTAGCTTGTTTGGGTGAGGCTCGGCCTTAGGCAGGCTGTCCATCCCATTTATCATGTTGATGATATTCTTGCATGATTTTGTGCTTTTTAGGGACTGTAAATTGAATTATAATAACTTCATTTGGTTATCTTTTTTCCATTTATTTTTTTTTACTTTCTCAATATTTTAATTTAAAAATAAATGTATACATTTTTGTTATTAAATGATTGATTTACAGTTTTAAATTATTTGACAAACATTGTTCCCATTTATGTATCTAAATGCAGTATTTACTTCTTGGCTTTTCAAAACAACAAGAAAAAAAAAAAAAGTAAACCAACAAGCAATGGAGTTAATTAAAAGTGACAATTTAAATGAAAATGAAACCTTAAAATAAAAAAATGGCTTGCATCATAAGTTTACTTGCCATCAAAGGCAACCCACCCGACAGACACGATTTGGAGAATGAATTTGTCAACAACTCTGACATTGACAAATTAAGATCAAAATTTTTGGTTTGGGATATTCCAAGGCAAAACAAATGGGGCCTTTTCAATTTTATTTGATTGATAGGGAACATATTTTCACACATTTTTCTCATGATAATCAATGATTGTAATATCCTTGATGGATGATATACTTCACTGCTTCACATATTTAAAGTGAGTTTGAGTTCTATTTATTTATTAACCTAATTTTCTTTTCTTATTCTTTTAGGTTTATAATTTATTCTTTGTTTTTTTTCCTTATTAGCATATAAAAAATTACACGTGTTTAAATAAAATATAATTTTTCATATATTTGTTATTTTCACCAAATAGATTCTTATAACTAAAAGATAATTAATTTTTATTAATCAATACGTAACTTATCATTTTATACTCATCAAATATTATATAACTTTGATGTAAATGATGAAAATGTAACATAATGATGTCGTTATGACAAGAAAGCATGGGTCCCTTCAGGTTTTAGATTTGTTTATAAATATAAAATTTAAAATATATAATTTTACCACCTAACATAAATTAAATAAATTTATTTAAAATAATGGTAAGTCATTTAAGTTAAAATTTAAAGATTAGATTCAATCCCTTACTCAAATTTAGAAATTATTTTTCCTTTCCTTTTTTTCTTTTTTTTGTCACATTTTTACTTCTCCAATTATTTTTCTTTTCCATTTTCCCTTTTGCTCCTTTCTCCAATTTTTTTCAATTATTTTTCTTTTTTCTCTCTCCAATTTTTTCTCAATTATTTTTCTTTTTCTTTTCCTTTTTCCCTTTTTTGTTCCTTTTTTTATCAAACAATTTTTTCTTTCAAAACCAAATAAGTACACTAAACCTTTTAACTCATACAAATTTTTAATATTAATTTTTGTTTTTGTTTTATGTCTGTTTATATTGATGTATCTGAAATTTTATATTTAAATTATTAAAAAATTTTATATTATAAATTTATCTATTGTGAAAATTTAATATTAATTTTTTTATTTTATATCTATTTTATATTAGATTTTATTTCAAAAGTGATTAATTTTTTATTTTGAATTGAATTATTAACCTAATCCATGACCTTATATGATTATTATTTAACCACCTTTCATATAAAATCTTAATCCACCATTGTAAGCAAGTATACAACATCATCATTGTTACAACATATTAACATGTTATGTCATTATTAAATTATATAAATGATGATTTGATTAATAATAATTAATTTATTTTTAACAATAAAAATTTATTTGATTCAAAATGAATATAAAAACTTAATAGAATTATAAAACAAAGAGTTTATCTGAATTTTTGTGAATTATTAATGAGTTTTTTTAAAATATTATGTCAAAAAGAATTATTAAATATCAATATAATCATCACATAGAAACATTTATCTATAAATAAAATATTTACGTATAAAAATAAAAACTTATAGGTAATAATTCTTAAATCCTTAATCCTTTGTTTTGTTATGGGAATACTTCTTTAATAGTAATAAAACTAATATTGTAATTTGAAATTAGCTTGACGGTGGATGTACATTTAATATTGACAGGCATTTAATAAAAGCAAGAAAAGAGAGGAATGTGACACTTGGTGCGGTGCCGCTTTTTACTTTTATCGACCAATGGCAACAACCTTCGCATTTACGCAATATATTTATTTAACAAAAAGCCCAAAAGGAAAAATCTCAAGGGAATATATATATAATATATATATATATATATATATATATATATTATACGAAATAAAAAATAAAAAATGGGCATTTGCCAGAGAGAGAGAGACTGAAACTCCAAGGCAAGATCAAAAACTCAACTTTACTGAGTCGTTACGGGTCGCAGTCTTCTCTCCTTTTTCCATCTCAATTCAATTTCGAAGGTAGAATAATTACCTTCACTTTTTTATTTTTATTTTTATTTTATTTTTTATTTTTAATTGCACCAAATCTCCCTGGTTTTTTTTCATCATTTGCTTGATCTCATCAATTCGACTCACCAAAAACTGTAAGCAAAGAGAAAAACTTTTTTTTTCTTGGTTTTGCTTTTTTTTTTTGTTTCCTGACTTTGAAATTGAAGTATTTTAGAGTCTAGGCTTAGCTGAACCGGCAGTTGACTTTATGAACTTGATTTTTATTTCTTTGAATATTTTGCCTTATATTTTGTTCGTAGTTAAGCAACCTAACTATTTTCTTCTTAGGCTTTTCTAAATTTTGATTTTTGGGGTTTTGAGGTATGAAGAAATTGGATTTTATTTTTTTATTTACTTTATTCATCGATTTTTGCAGTGCTTTTTGTTTATTTACTGCTAAAATAGAAGGGAAGATCGTATCTACTTTTAATTTATTTGAGTATTTGATTTAAATTAGGTTTTGGTTCTTATTATCTTCTTTAATTGGCAAGTTGTTCGAATTTTGAGGGGTTTTGAAGCTATTATTTTGATAATGAGGGTTCTTTTGAAGATTTGGAAATTAGGGTTCTTGTTTGAAGAATATCGATGCTATTGACAATTGTTCTGATAAATTTTTAGGTTAGCATTAAGTTCTGCTGGGTATATCGTAGGGAAGATGGTGAAGAAGCAAAACCAGATATTTGAGTGTCTAAATTAATGATGATGGGGCAGATCATAGTTATTTCTGTTTGATTATTTTAAAACATTGATGTAATTTTGAGGCTTTAGGGATATTTTTTTTTCATGGAAGATGACTGGGAAGAAATTTTTATGTTAATATCTGGCCCCTAGGATGGATGCATTAAGGCATTATTTCTTTGACTTTTCTAGTGTTTTTTTTAAGGAATTTATTGAATATATGGTTTTGTTTTTTGAAGGTTTCGTGAAGATGGACAAAAATTTGATGGACAAAGTTAGTGCCTTTGGTGAACGCCTCAAGATTGAAGGAGCTGAGGTGGGCAGAAAAGTAAGTGCTGGCATGAGCTCAATGAGCTTTAAGGTGAAGGAGCTCTTCCAAGGCCCGAACCAAGCTGATAAGCTTGTTGAGGATGCCACCTCAGAGACCCTTGATGAGCCTGATTGGGCCTTAAATCTTGAAATCTGTGACATGATCAATCACGAAAAAATTAGCAGTGTTGAATTGATCCGTGGCATAAAGCGGAGGATAATGATGAAGAGCCCTAGGGCTCAATACCTGTCCTTGGTTTTGCTTGAAACTTGTGTCAAGAATTGTGAGAAGGCATTCTCAGAGGTGGCAGCTGAGAGGGTTCTCGATGAAATGGTTAAGCTAATCGATGATCCTCAGACCGTTGTTAATAATCGGAACAAAGCTTTGACGCTTATTGAAGCGTGGGGGGAGTCAACCAGCGAGCTCCGCTATTTGCCTGTTTATGAAGAAACTTACAAGGTAACAACATATACTTTTTATCGGGTTTGTTGCAGATGTGGAAACAAGTCAAGGAAATATGATTATTTAATTTCATTTACTTGTTTTGTTGTGGTGTGTTTCTGGTTGAAAGTCCTGTAACATTAGTAATAACAGTTGTGTGAAATTGATTCTTTTTGTTGCTGTTACAGTCTTCAATCTACAATATAGCCTGCAAATCTTAATTAAATCATGGAATGGGAATTTTTTTTTTAAATGAAGGAGCAAATATTTAATTGTTTATTTGGTTTAGTTGATTGAAATCATAACATTAATTTAGAAAATCCTCGAATAAGCTTTCTTCAACAACTAAATTCTTGACTAGGAACTTTTTGGGGTACGCCAATGTCTCTTGAATTATTTGTGCTTTGAGTTGCAATAAGTTTTAATATGCGGTGCAATGTTGCTACAAAAGACAAAGCCTTTTGGCTTGTAGATTGATGACTTTTGAGATTTCTCAAATAATCTTTTTTATGTTGTAGAGTTTAAAATCAAGGGGTATTCGCTTTCCTGGTCGTGACAATGAGAGTTTGGCACCTATTTTTACTCCTCCTCGTTCAGTTTCAGCACAAGAAGTGGATGCTAGTCTTGCGCAGCAGTTTCAACATGACATGCAGCTTCAGCGTGATATTCCTGTTCAAACCTTTACAGCTGAACAAACAAAAGAAGCATTTGATGTGGCAAGAAACAGTATTGAGCTTCTTTCAACTGTGTTATCATCATCTCCTCAACAAGATGCTCTTGAGGTATTATTGTCTTTTTTTGCACTTCTTAGTTTCTAACTTTTTAATGACTATCAATGAAGTATGCTTCAACAAGCTCTTAATAATCTGAGAGTCTTGACCGAATTAGTCATGAATTTGTTTTGTCTATCCATTCATGTGTTAAAGAATGTTTAGTATTCTATGCATTTAGTGAGACTTTAATGTGCAAAAGATCAACTTGTTTGTTAATAATTTGCTTTTTGCTTTATTTGCAAGGGGAAATTACTTTCTTTTTAGAGCTTTTAAATCTTTTTTATTATCCATTTGTGATCTTTTATGCAACTTGGAGGCCTATAGGTGATTATTATTACATTTCACCTCAATGATGAATATTGGTGACAATTCTGATGGCTCCAATGATGCCAAGTTCATACTTTCATGTTGAAGGGGATATCTTTGACTTGTTATGCTCTGCTAGAAGGGAAATTAGAAGTGAATTCTTTGTGGTGATAAGATGACATCAGAAAATTAGATTTAAGCATACTTGAACTTTTTGCTGATTGTTCTTTGTAAGTTAACTTAGGCTTTTTTCTTGAGATCTTCATCAGTGTTGAGAAACAGATGACAATTTCACAATATTGTGATGTTTTGTTTTAGTTTAGACTCATAACTTTATAAATGATCTTTCAAATGGTCATTTAGTTGTTCTTGAGGTGGCAGCAATGTCATGTGTTCTGAACCTATAAGTTAGGGCATAGCTCTTGTAAACATTTACAATTTGAAGGTGTAGGAACCTTATGCAGATTTAACCTTTTAAAATGAAGTTTGTTTTTGCATTTCTGTTATTCATATTGGTAGAATCATATGAAATGAATCCCTTGCCCAGAAGGTAACAAAGCAGGACAAAATTCTAACCTACTTAGTATGTTACTTTTTGTTTTTCTAGCAGTTTATATGTTTACTCTCCCACCCTCCTTTTTGTTAACTTTATCAAATTTGATTTGGGACATTGGTATAAAATAAAAAAGCCAGGAGATTCTGATTGCACATAATTTTTACATCTCCATGTGGGAGGAAAAGGAAATAAAATAAAATAAAAGGAGGGGAAGTATGGGGTGGAGCTTTTAGTTCCAGATTTGATCAACAAGTACTGTTTTCATACCTTTGCTAGGGCTGAATGCTGGTTGATCCCAGTAATTTACATTTTCATTTTTGGCAGGATGATTTGACAACCACGCTTGTCCAGCAGTGTCGTCAGTCCCAATCCACGGTTCTAAGAATAATTGAGACTGCTGGAGATAATGAGGCCATGCTTTTTGAAGCTTTGAATGTGAATGATGAGATCCAAAAAGCTCTCTCAAAGTATGAAGAGTTGAAGAAGCCATCATTAGTTGCTCATGAGCCAGAACCTGCAATGATTCCTGTGGCTGTTGAGCCTGATGATTCACCCCATCATGCAAAAGAAGATGCCTTAATCAGAAAACCAGCAGGTACTCGACATGGAACACATGGGGGAAGCAATGATGACATGATGGATGATCTTGATGAAATGATTTTTGGTAAGAAAGGTGGGGGTTCATCTGAAAGTGGGCAAGATTCAAAGAAGCAGCAAGCACCAAAAGATGATCTAATCACATTTTGAGTGCTACTTTAGGACAGAAGGCCTATGCGGGCATCATTGTAGGCATTGAACAGAAGTTTGAACTTTGACAGGATTGTGGACTTTTTTCTTTCACATACTACCAAGTTATGTGTAAGTAATTAATGTTTGGATTTATTTACATAATTATTTGATGAGTATACATGGGAGGATTGTTATGAGCAGAATAAAGCTGTTTGGCTCTCATAGTTGTGGTATGGGGACATGACATTCTAGTGACTGGTTCTTGTTTGCTGCATGTAAGTCCTTCCAACAAGTTCCATGCTTATGCTAAATATACCGGAATCAGTTTTCACCTCGACGAAGTGTAAATTAATTGATCTTTCAGGCTTCAAAATGTGAGGACATTTTGTCTATATTTTTTGATGACATTTGTTTTTCACTTATGGATTTTACAATTTTTCATATAAAATTAGAAATATAAATAATTGAAATTTTGTAATATTAATCTATAAATTACTTAATTTTATTAGAATTAACAAAATTATTTTGTAATGAAGTTATTATAATGTAGATAACTTTTATTTATATCTATAATAATAAATATTTCAAATGGAAATTTAAAATTATAATGAACAAATATTTTTGTTTTCATTCATCAAAAATTTTACCAACATTTTATATGTATATTATATAAATAGTCTCAAAATTAAAAATCTTACTCATTTCCGTAAATTAAGTGAAAATGTGTGTCACTCGTGTAAAAGATAAAAGTAAAATCTAATGGGTAAATTAATAAGTTTTACTTTTTAAAGATTTTACTTCTTGAGACTTCCCAGCTAGCTTGAGACTTCCCCGATCTTCTCTTTCCCTTTGTGTGTGAACACCAGCTTCAGCTCATTTTTTTCCAAATATTCAAATACTCTCCTATGGCATTTTGCAGATGGTGCAAAAATCCCTTCCCAGATGAGACTTTCTTATTTGCTGCATATAAGTCCTTTTGAGTAACGCAAGTGGGGACTGGGAAAAGACTAGAGTGAGTGCCATCTGCATGGAAAGGATGCACACTTGACAATGCACATCGCCCTTGACCATTTAGTCATCCTCTTACACTGATCTACAACCCCTATTGGTTCTCTTTGATTACCTATTGAGGGTATTGTGAAGGATGGTCAACCTCTCACCCCCTCATCTTAGTCTCTGGTCGTTAATACAGAAGGAAACTGAACTCAATTTAAAGTAGTCAATCATTAGTCCAGCTCCATGAAACTGAGATGGATGGAGATGGACGGAAAGTTGGAAAGAAGGTGGCTTGACAGCCTCCATTCAGTGTTTGTGGACAATTTTAGTAAAAGGTTATCACGGGCAATCATTAAAGGAGCGTTTGAGGAGTGTGGAACTGTTGTAGACGTGTTTATTCCAAGAAAGGTCTTGCAGGATAAGGGAAGGGTAGCGAACTTCACGTTTATTAGGTATAGAGAAAAGCATGAATTGGAAAAGGTGCTAAAATGGGGAGGACATCAGTGGATGGATGGGAATCGACTCATAGTGAAGAGAGCTGAACCAGTGCTTAGGGGCAGAGATAAACATGAGGACAACGAGGTAATGGGAAGGAAAGGAGTTTTTGAACCCAAGACACGGGGGATAGACGGTAGGTCACATAAAGAGGTAGCAGCAGGTGAGGGAATGAAGTCACAGAAGGGGAAAGGGATGGTCAAGCTAGAGGAAGATAAACGAAATAAGGCAAAGATGGAGGAACTGAAAAAGGGAATTGAGGATATGGCTCAAGGGAAAGAGGTAGTTGGTAATGAAATAAGAAGGCCAAACTGCCAGACTGGTACAAGAATGATTACGATCAAGACTAATGTAGCAGAAGAGGACATGAGTTGGGTACAGAGCAGTGCGGTAGGAAGATTAAGGGAAAGAGTTGACTATCGAACAGTACAATCAGGATTGGCCAGGGAAGGGATTGTTGTGCAAATTAGGATCCCTGAAGGAATGATAGTGCTTGTTACCTTAGACCTAAAGGAGGAAATAGAGGTTTTATTGGAGACCTACTAAGAAGTTTTTGAGCTCTGGTTTGGCTCAATACTACCGGTTAGCATTGCTAATGAAGAGAAAGGTAAGACTTTGGGTGCGCCTTGGTGAAGTTCTAATTCATTCATGGCACATAAACACTTTCAAAGCAATTGTTGGGTGTTGGGGTGAGTTCTTGGCAATTGATCGGAGTACATGTAGAAGTGAAAGATTTGATCAAAGCACATATTTTAGTGAAGGTGAGAAGTAGGGCAATTATTCCAAGCCAAGTGCGCATTGAAGTTGAAGGCAGGCAATATAGCATCTGTGTTAGCATAGTAGAATGGGAAGCTAGCTGTGATTTGAAGGCTTATACGAAGGGGAAGGAAATCATTGAGAATGATGAGGAAATACACAGAGAAATAGGAAGTGACGATGGTGGCGGTGGCGAAGAAAAGGTAACGACGGTGGAAAGAAAACAAGAAGCCAAGTGTTGCGAGTTAATTTATCAAGACAATTTACTTTAAAACTTTAATCAAATTAACAAAACATCATGTAAGTGCACATGGTCATCAAGTACCACAAAGAATTGTATTTAAATTCTTACTAATTACTAAAATTGGGCAATCTAATCTTATACAATGTAATCTAGTTTAAAAATTAATTGAAAATGAAAATGAAAATGAAAGTAGCAAGGCTAAATTAGTGAACTAAGCTAAAAAAAATGCAAGTAAATTAAGTTGGAAAACAGTGGGAAGTACCTAGGATTATGGTTTCAATTAATGCTTCATTTGGACTTAAAGATTGACTAATTACCTACTTTTATAGAAAATTAATGCTAGCCTAGGATCCTTAAGCATATACGATTCTTTGTAGAGATATTGTACAATGGCCTAACTTAATTTCATTCTCTATATGTTTATAGCTAATTAATTAAACTAAGCTTCTTAAGTATGGGTCCTATAAATTGACTATATGTAGTTAATAGATGTATGTCTACCATATTAACAAATCACCCAATTAATTCCTAATCGCAACGATCATATACTACCCAAACCATGGTCTTTTTAAACTAATTTTGTCAAGTATTATTTAAAAACTCATGCACATCCTATTGGTGATTAGTCAATAAAATAAGAAATAAGTGCATATTTGAATAAACACTAAATATTCCATAAAAACAAGTAATAGTCAATTAAGCATCCAAACTATACATTAATATCAACCATAATCCTAGAAAAGAAAATTTAGCTTAACATTTTAACAGCCCACAATAAAATTTTAGCAAAATTAAGCATTTATACAAAGAGATTTAGAGAGAGAAAAATAAAGCTAGTGAGAGAAACTCTTTTGGTGCAGCTTTGTCAAGCTTTTCTTCAAGATTTTTCCTCTTCTTTTGTCCTTGTGGAAAGCTCCTTTTTGCCTATGTAGTTGCTCCTTAAAATGCTCCCCTTCAGCCTTAAAATATGATTGTATTTATACTCCTTTTGATGGCCATTTGATGTAAAA
This sequence comes from Theobroma cacao, assembly GCF_053813885.1. Classification (NCBI taxonomy): domain Eukaryota; kingdom Viridiplantae; phylum Streptophyta; class Magnoliopsida; order Malvales; family Malvaceae; genus Theobroma; species Theobroma cacao. The sequence continues at coordinate 40,206,115 of NC_142643.1, read as the reverse complement.
TTGAATGGCCCAAAATGTGTAGAATTACGTGTAGGTGCCTAAGGTTCTATTTTGTGGCTTGTTTTAACATGCTGGACAGTGTATTCAGCGCTTAGGTGCCCAAGCTTCTGTCAACACTGACTACAATCTACTATAGTTAGTCAAATTCCTCCATATTTTTTACCATGATCCCTTCTGAACTAGGTGAAGTGCTTAGCATCAAAGTTGTAGTTCTTCCTCTTAGATTTCCGTATATACAAGAATCATGTTGATTGGAGTTTTGTAGCTCAAGTTATGCTTAAAACATTGCAGCATGTTTTGAGGCCTTTCTTAAGCTACTTGTACCATCCTTTTCCATTTGAGTTCCAACTCTTTGCATGTCCTTCGATATCTTAAAATCAATTAATTAGAAGCTGAAATGAGAGATTTTAACAAAAAATTCATTAAAATTGCATAAATGATAAATGTCATGGCATAAATTAAAGTAGACCTGGCAATTCGTATTAACGTGACGTTAACGTGTCAGACACGATTAGATACGAAACACGTTAAGGCTAAACACGAACACGACAAGTTTAATATTTGTGTCTTAAATTTAAAACATGTACACGTATAACACGACACGACACGATTAGTACATTTATTAAACGTGTCAATATAAGACACGACACGATTAATGACACGTTTAACACGATTAACACGATTAACACGTTTAACACGATTAACATGATTAACATATTTAACACGATTAAATTATAATATTTACAATTACATATAATTTTATTATTTAAATTTAAAATCTATAATTATAAAAATAATTATAACAAAACAAAAATAATAATAACATCAAATATAATAAAAATTAATATAAATAACATACAAAAAATTCATTATCATATAATATGATAAAATACATCATTAACAATTTAACATCAAACCTTCAAACACTAATAATATTAAAAATCATTCATGATTTTCAATCATAATTAAAAACACATCATTAACCACATCATCAACCATGAACAAATCAAAATCGAAAACTCGTTCTCCAATGTCACATCATTCCGACGTCACAAAACCTAATAATAAAATGAAAACAATATATTAATAAAATTAAATCAATATTGAAAAAGTTAAATAAAATGTCAAAGTTAGTTCAAAGCATACATTTTCATTGATGATTAATTGACATCAACAGTATTAGAGCATTCGGCTGATGACATTTCTTCCTTACTAATTTCTAAATTTATGACATCCGCGATAAGACTGTTCATATCTATTTCTACATATGCTACAATATTAAAAAATATTTATTAAAAATAATAAATAAATCAAACTTACTCTAATCATGCATTTAAACAGAAGAAACATAGCCAAAAATAAATGAAAGAATGTATTACCAGTTTCCCCAAATAGCTAATCCTTACAACATAAAATTGCCTCCACAACATTTAGTTTAAGTGAGCTCCGATATTGATCAAGAACTTTATCGCCAACACTAAAAGCAGACTCGGAAGCCACTGTCGATACAAGAATGGCCAAGATATCTCGAGCCATGGTAGAAACCTTAGGATAACGAAACTGATTTGTCTTCCAAAATTGTAAAATATCCAATTCAATTGTCGTTTCAATCCTTTGTTCATCCAAATATTGCTCCAGTTGAGATTTGTTCTTCGTAGTCCCAAACTCACGTTGAAAATTGTCAAACTCCTAATTAATAAAAACAAAATAATTAAAAAATATTAAAATAAAAAACAACAATAGAAAATTAAATTCAATAACAAATAATACTTCAAAAATAAAAAAAAATTACCTTCAAGAACTAGTTTTTTCCCTTGTGCACCTTTTTCTCATCAAAAAGCGTGTCATTTAAAGCAGATGGAGTATTAGGAACCTTGACAGTATATTCATCATAAAGAGCAAATAAATGATCTTTAACCTTTTTAAATTCAGTTGAATCACTCCCATAAAGCTTTGTGTAACTCTATTCCACAAATTGAATCTTGTACCGAGGATCAAATATTACAGCTATAGCTAAAATCAAACTAAATTCAGACTAATACTTTTCAAACTTAAAAAACATTTGAGTAGCTATATTTTTCAAATACACATCATCTCCACTCATATGTTTTTCCAAGGTCATGTGTGCCATGAATATCGAAGGAAAGTACAAGTCGACTGTGGGATACTTTGTTCCAGAAAACACACAAGTAATCTCATAAAATACACTTAAGAACTTGCTAAGTTTCTCAATTCTATCCCATTCATCTCTAGATGGAGAATGCTTGAAATTTGAATCACTAATTTCCAAATGAGAAAAGGCCAAGCGAAAATAAAGTGCACTTTCAAGCATGAGAAATGTAGAGTTCCACCTAGTTGGCACATCTTGTTTTAAGCCTCTTTTTGCATTCAAATTCACTAGGCTCACACACTCTAAAAACTTTTGTTTTCTCCATTGAGAACCTTTCACATACTTAATACTTTCCCTCACTTTTTGGATCGCACTATCAACTTCTTTCAAACCATCTTGCACAATCAAATTAAGTATATGAGCATAACATCTTATTTGAAAAAACTTGCCTCTTCCTAAAAGTTGCTTTCTCATATTCAATTGCACTTTCAACAAATCACAAAAGTATAATTTGCAGAAGCATTATCCAATGTTATTGAAAACAATTTACTTTCAATTCCCCATTCAACTAACAATACATAAATCTTTTCACTTAAAGCAACACCACTGTGTGGAGGTGGCATAAAGGAAATATTCAAGATTCTTTTCTGTAGAACCCAATTTTTGTTAACAAAATGAGCAGTAAGACACGCATACCCATCAGTAACAACAGAAGTCCACAAATCAGAAGTCAAACAAATCCTCCCAGGTGATTCTTGAAGATGATGAATCGTTCATTTTATGCATCCTAATTATATCAGCCCGTCAAAGTACATTTTTCTCTTTTATGCATCCTAATTATATCAACTTTAACAATGTTCCTAGAGATCAAAACAACATCTTCACGCAAATAAGACAACATAGACTTAATGTCAGTATACTCCACAAATGATAAAGGCAAATTATGCATCACAATTGCAGCTACCACTAATTTATGAAACTTTTCAGGATCAAATTTTGAAGACCTCATTAACATTGAATTATGTTCTTTAGAAAATATCATTTGACCTATATCACGTGTGTCTTTCTTAACACAATTATCATTATGACGTTTCAAATTACCTGTCCCATACTTGCTTTCATAATTCAAAATATACCCACAGAGCTTGCACTTTACTTTTGATTTTCCATCACTTGAGTTCTTTTTTGGCAAACGTTCAAAGAATGTCCAAAGCTTTGAAGTTAGCTTTCGTTTTTTGAGTTGGCATGGCTTCTTTTTATCTGTTGCTCCCAACTGCTCAATCTGCAGACAATCATCAGATTTCTCCAGAAAATGAACATTTGATTCAAAAGAAACATTGATATTGTCAGATTCCATCTGCAACCATCAACAACATAAATAACATCAAAAATATTGCCACATAACACGTGATTGATGAAGAGTAAGTTTAAAAAATTTAATGTTTCTCTCACTAAAAAAGAAATAAAACATTGAAAATTAAATGTAGTTATCTTAGATAACTTATCTAGGCAAATTTTATAATGTTCAACAAAAATACATATTAAATTAAAAAAATAAATAATAAAGCTTGGCATCTATTTAAATCAACCTACTCATATCAATAGAAAAATCCAAAGGAAGTATCACAGCTGAAGTTCCTATTGCATAATCCAAATGCATATGCAGCAGAAAGATTTCCCCATGATAAAATCTCAAATTGCAAATGACAATCTAGTAAATAAAAGCTAAGAACATATCATAAGGGCTGCTGAAAACAAGAATAAAAAAATGCAACCAACTAATAAAATTTAAACCTTATCAGGTGCTCCACTTGAAGCTCAAAGGACGAATGCAGTGCCTTCAATAATAAATCAAGTATCTAATTAGGGATTGCAAATTAACCATATAGCTTGAAACTCTGCCCCCTACCGATGTAAGGAAGCCTGTCAAACATTATAAGCAATCAACAGATTAGAGAACTTACAAAACCAAGAATTCGGCATACTGAAATAAAATGCCTTGAAAGAAATTTGCTCTATTTCATCCATATTTCTGTTCATATCTGATGTCTTAAAAGACTAGAAATAAAAAAAAAACCCACTAAAACTCTATCCTTACTTTACCCCTTTGCGCAACACAAAAGACTTGAGGTTTTCAAGTCTGAAATCCCGAAAGCAGCTACATGATATGGGGGAACGTTGGGGACCAATGGACCGATTTGCAAGGGGAATATTTGGGCAACCAAACTTTCAAACTCCCAAATCCAATGTATTGTGTTCTTTAAATTAATCCAATAAAAGAAAAATAAAATGTAAAAATAAACTACTTACCTCTGTTTCAGTGAAAAGGGAAAAAGTCGCTGAAGAAACCTGCTCAACACTCCCAAGTCCCAATCTAAAGCTGCTAAAGTGAAAGGGGAAAAAGAAATTGAAGAAGAGAATAAAGATTTGGTGAAGAATAAAGATCTGTTGGACTGGTGGTGTCGTGGTCTAGTGGTCTGGCCGTGCCGTGGTGTAGTGGTCTGGTGGTCTGGTGGTATTGGCTTCCTGTGCAATAGCCGTGAGGGCTGAGGCAATCCAAAATAAAAACAAAGGTGAAAAATTAGGGTAAAAGGATGTATAATTACCTTAATATCTTTTATAAAATTAAAAAAAAAAACTTTTTAAAATAATTATTTATATAAGGTTAAAACAATCTTTAACTATTAATGCTTAACAGGTTAATAAAAGTGTTACGTGTACACGTTTAAACACGATAACACGATTAAGTAAACATGTTTAAACGTGTTTGTCGTGTTTGACATGTTTAGACACTAAACACGTTAAGGGTAAACCCATAACCTATTTAACTCGTATCTTCTCGTGTCGTATTAACGTGTCCTGTCCAAAATTGCCAAGTCTAAATTAAAGTACTACTACGAAGCATAAAATTACCTATGGATTACTTAAAGCTAAAGGACTTAGCTTAATTTTAAGTTCCAAAGATGCATAAGATAACTCTATATAATAAAGTTATCACACCTCCAAACTTAATATTTTGCTAGTCCTTGAGCAAAACTCCAAAACAAAGAAAAAAACATGAACATCGAAAAAGTTGAACTATAAATCACCAATCCAAAGATCACTTTTAATTCCTTGTAAGTTATCTTGTTTCCTTAACTTAAAGCAAAGCACAAATATTATTCAAGTTCACATTGCAATAGGTTTTAAGCTCATTTTTCAAATGGAATTTCATGTGTGTGTGTATTCTTCCAATGAAAATTATGTCATTTAGATATGTTTATGCTCATGCAAGAGTTCAAATTAGTTAAGAGTTTCATATGTTTGCTCTTCATCTCTCTCTTCACTTATGTAGACTAACATTTAATTAAGGATCCTTAGGACTTTATCTAGCTTGTAATGTGTGGCTAGGGTTAAAGTATGATAAAGGTTAAAATGTAGCTTAAATCACCCTAAGTACATGATTATTCTAGGATTTCTAGTGAGCTTTACTTTTCACTTCTTCTAATCACACCTTTTTTTTTCAATTCATCCTCCATTTTTATTCATCAAACACTTTATTCTATTTTTGGATTTCTCATTTTTTTTCTTCTTTTCTTTATTTTTCTTTTATCAAAATTTAAGACCTCCAAATTTATGTCATTTTATGATAAGTAGTAAGGTGAGTTCTGTACAACTTTTTGAATTTTGACTTTAACTTCACTTCTTTACCTTTTTCACTATTACTAAGCTCAATACATCTCTTAAAAATAATCTATATACTTAAGAGTGATGGGTGTTAATGTGAGAATTTTATTTGTAGGTTAAGGCTTTTCACTAAATGTTTAATGAAAGAAAGGAAAAATTTGACTAAAAAAAAAGGGTGACTAAGGATATAATTGTATATGGTAGGCTCAAAAAGCTTAATCGATTCAAAAATGGCTTAAGTCATCTTTCTAACTAAGTGTAGCCTGGGATTTCGCTTCAAGAGAAATTAAAACAAATTCTATAACTTAAGACTTTCTTCAAAAATTTACACTTGCATAAACATTCTTTAAATATGCACAATGCACCCGAGCATTTAGCTCAATGGTTGGTGCATAATCTCTTTACCTTAAGAGCAGAGTTCGAATTCCCCTTCCCTCAATTATAAAAAAAAAATTCTTTAAATATGCACAATTATTCAAAGCATGAAACATGTGCTTAGTTTGATGGAAATTTGCATTCTACAATGATGCTTAACAAAAAAGTTCAACATAATACTTGAACAATATTCACACTGACTAAAAGCATAGGATAACAAGATAATTAATTTTCTTCATTGGATAAGTAAATCAAAATGAAAGGTGCAATTAATCATAGTCAACATTCTCAAAAATTTTGTTGAAATTTTAAACAAAAGTAAACTAAAATAACTTGAAAACTAAAACGTGACATTGAACTAAAAACAAACAAAGCTTAAAAATTTTTATAATTTTTAATAGACTTAGTTCTACAATCTCTTCCTGACAGCTTTAGTTAGTTTGTGTTGAACTTCCATATGAATCAATTGGAAGCCACTCTTCTCGAACTTTTGAATGTGTTAGACACGACAAAGATAAGGGATCATTGCTTCTTATTTCTTCTTCCAAGACTCATACAAAGCAATAGAAGAAGAAAGCCCTAAAAGGGAAGAAGGTAAAATCCCAAAATGAGAAGGCCTTGAAGCCTAAGGGAGGTTTCAAAAAGGACAAAGAAAAGGATATTTGCCATCATTGTGGCAAACTTGGACATTGGAAGAAGAACTGCAAGGAGTACTTAGCTACTGTGAGCAAGAAAAAGAAGTTTATTGAAGTTTCTGATTCAGGTACCATTTGCTAAATAATTCTATTTTATATATTAAAGGTATAAGATACCTCAAAGTTGGTTCTCATATGTTTAACATATTGCAAGGACCAAAGATAAAGATAAGTAGGATCTTGGCTGAGGAGGTGACCACATGGATAGACTACATAAAGCATTAGATGCTACATTGGATGGTTACACTCCCATTTATATCGAAATGTTGGATAATTTATTTAGATGTTTTTGAAACATTAATTATGTGATTGCCCTAGAAATGGCTGGTGAAACATTTGTCTTTAGCATTTGGATGTGGAAGCTTATATGTTTCTAGTTTGAATAATTATTTGGAATAATTATGTCATATTTAATTATCCTAGCTTCATGTTTATCCTTGCAATGATATTTGATCAATCATGAAATATGTTCAATTGATCAAAAGATTGAATATTGATTCATATAAAATGGAACTTTCTTAAGAGCAAAACATACAGATGAATGTTCAAGAAAGAAAGCAACTTCATATTGCAATATGATTTGGTCCATATCTCTCCAACATAAAAGCCCATTATGATATTCCAAACCAATATGATTACAAGCATACATTGAGATGTATATACATCATGGGATGTTTAAAAGAGTTTGAATATTACTCTCATAAAGGATCTTGGATTTAGTGGGAGCCTAATGACAATAAAAGGTTAAAAGGGGCCAAATGGCATAACATAGAGTGACACATGCATATGATGCATACAACATAGTTTAGTTGGAATGGTCCCAAGAAGTAAAAGGGACTATACGTGTATATAAATAAAGTCATATACATCATATTATAAAGGGTTCAAATAGGAAGATATCTAGATCGTTAGTTCATGGAACTAATAAAGGGTTCTGAACATTGTTAATGTAACAATGGAGCCATAATAATAGAACCTGGGTCTCATTAGATCTAGATATAGTAATATGACATGATGTGATGTGTGGACATCATGAAGATAGATAAAAGCAATTAACCACATTAAAGGACACAAGCGAGTCTACATGGAGACACGATTGCTAGATGGATTTGAATCCACATACGATAAGGTAGCAATTGGCTTTGTGCTAGTGAGAGATGTTGAGATGAGCCTTGCAGCTAATTGGGATTGGTTAAGGCTTGATTCCAATCATGCAACAACATCATTCATGTTAAATGATTAAAGGTTTTCCTTTATCAATAAGACATCTATTATAACAAGTTATAAGTCTAATTAGATGAAGTCCATGAGATTAATATGCCTTGCAAGGGAACTATAATAGGTTGCAGTTATGAGATCCTTATGCATCAAAGCGTAATCTCAAAATATTCCTAGTCAATGTATCATTGAGACTGGACATCAATGATACTTAAAGACTAGTACATTCTATGTTCCTTACTTGAAAAGTAAGCAACCGATCTCATAGGTTGAAGTATAGAGATACTTGAAACTAGAATGTAGGTGCTTGCTTAGGAGAGTAAGTTCATTGACCATGACCCACCATGAGAAGTGCATTTGGTATTTCACTCAAGTGTCTATGCAATACTTCTCATGTGTCAGTTGTGTAAATACTCCTTAGACTTGAGACACCAGGTTATCTTATGTGTGGAGTGCTATGCTTTGATTTCATCCCTACAAGTGCCAACCAAGGATGCCTAAACAAGATGCTTTTGGGTATAACATGAAGCATGTGAAGGCAAATGAGTGGTCAAGATAGGAATCATCACCCCAAGTAATGTAGGGGACATATCCTCGCTGTTCTTACTTGATATTAGCTTATTGAAGTCCTTGACCAAGGCAACTTAAAGTTTATGAAAGGAGTTTCATAAGTCTTTATAAAGCTGATGATCAAAATTTAAGAACGAATATGGAGATCAATAAGAGTAGACATTGCACCATGCTCTTATCATCTCCGGGATATATGATGAGGGAATGAATTACGCTGAAAGGCTGATCACTGAAAGGTTGAGTCAAACCATCTTGACTCTTCTAACATTTGGGTGGCTATGATGGATTGCTAGATCTCAATCTTGGTCTATGAACTCTAGGTAGTTAACTTGATTAATGATAAATTTAAAAGTAGTTTAAATTTATCTAATTCTAAGTTTAACTTAAGAATTATATGTTGAGTTCATTGCCAACATGTTAGAAGCCTAATGGGTCACACACCTAAAATGAATGTTGAAAATAAAATGAGAGAGGTGATTAAGTTGGACTTAATCAAATTAGAAGTTATGAGCTTCTCAAGCACTTGATTAAAATTGTTTAATTAAGTTGTGCCTAATTAACTAAATTGTTTAATTGAATTATTGGACCTAATTAATTAAATTATTTAATTAAGTCATTGCACTTAATTAATTAAATTAAACAATTAAGTTATTGGGCCTAATTGATTAAATTAAACAATTAAGTTAATTGGGCTTCTTAAGGACTTAATTAAATTATTTAATCAAATTATTGAATTAATTGACAATTACAAAATAATTTTGTAATTAGGGTTTAAAATTAATCCAAGGTATAAATACCTTACTATAGTCTCCAAACACAGTAGTGGAGAACGGCTGAAAAAAAAAAAGAAGAGTGAACGACACATTAGAAATTCTTTTATCTTGTCGTTCCTTGGTTGAAAAAAATAGTTTTTCATTCACTTCGTTTTGTGTGTTTAGCCCCACAATTTTGTGTGAATTATGAGTTTATGAAACTCATCTTTGCTAATACATTGTCAAGGCTTAGCACTCCCAATCCTTACAGAAGGATTTTCTCATTCATTGGTATGGATCACCAGAGGCTGCACAAGGATTCCTTGGACAGCTTTGGTTTTCAACAACCGGGCTGAGGTGGTTGAGCTGTTTGAAGGTTGATTTGCTGGTTTAACAAAGGATTCATCAACCTTTATTATTTAGGTAAAGTGATATGATCATATACTTTTATTTTTAATTTAATTTTATACTTAATTTAGCATGAAAGAGATCCTAAGAGGGTGAGGCGTAAATTTATTTTTTTTTAAATTTATTTTCGCTGCGTTTTATTTGCATTTGATGCATGATTAACCCTCACCCAACATCTATTACCTCCTCTCCAACTCTAAAAGTTATTTTGCTTACCTTCACATTAATGAGTGCGTTTACAGTTGCCAAGAAAGGTCATCCTAAGATTAGAGGAATTTCTACATCCTCTTTTATCTCAAGCATAGGGAAGTTAACCGAGATGTAGAGATGCCCCACTTTAATTAACACATCCTTTATAATTCCAACACAGTACCGAATTGTCCTATCTACTAATTGAAAAGTAACTGTAATAGGTTGAATCTCCTCAAGTCCAAGTTTCTTAATAACAGATGAAGGCATCAGTGACACATTAGTACCCAGATTACACAAAGCTTTAGAAAATTTAGAACCACCATTAGCACAAGGTATAAAAAAACTCCTTGGATCCTTTAGCTTTGGTAGAAGCTTGTTTTGAATAATAGCACTGCCATCTTCAGTGAGTGCCATTGTCTCATACTCACCCAGTTTTCTTTTCTTTATCAAAATATCCTTTAAAAACTTAACATATGAAGGCATATGCTCCAAAGCTTTAGCAAAAGGGATGTTGATGTGGAGCGTTTTGAATACTTTTAGAAATTTCTGAAATTGAGCATCCAACTTTTGCTTTTAGAAGTGTTGAGCAAATAAAGGAGAAGGGTGTGTTATCGGTGCATCCTTGACTTGCACTTGCATGTCTGACTTTCCAACTTCTGATTCATTCTCAATTGGCTTTTCTTGTGACTTTTCTTGCTTACTATTGTTGTCAACCTTTTTCCCACTCTAAAGGAATACTACCATACAAGGTTCCTTGCCTTCCTTCCTCGGATTCGGCTCAGTATTACTTGGTAGGGTTCCTTAAGGCCTATTGTTGGTAGCATTGGATAATTGCCCCACTTGAGTCTCAAGATTTTTCAATGAAGTTGCCTTACTATGAATAAGAGCATTTATCTTAGCCATGTATTGCATGAGCAGCTCCTTCATGGATGGCTTTTTTTCTTGCATTGGGGGTTTAGGTTGTTGTGGAAAATCCAAAGGAAAATGTGGTCCTGGAGCTGATGAAGAACTTTGATTATTGCTTTAAGAGAAATTGGGATGATTCTTCCACCCTGAATTGTATGTGTTGGAGTATAAGTTGTTTTATTGCCTGTTCCTCATAAATTGCATTGACTACATACTCAAATGACATTGATCGCTTGAATGCCCCTCACACAATAATCACAAGAAATAAAGGGACTCTATACTGAATGGACTCCAAAAGAATCAATTTTCTTAGTGAGAGCAGCTACCTGAGCAGTCAATGCTTTAATGGCATCTAGCTCGTGAACCCCATGCTGCCTTCTGTGGCAAGGCCCTCTTAGAATGCCATTGATAGTTGTTAGAAGCCATCTCATCTGAGAGATCATATGCATCATCAATTGACTTGGCCATGAGAGCACCACCAATTGCTACATCAATGGTAATTCGGATTGGATTTAATAACCTGTTATAAAATATTTGTACTTGCAACCACTTGTGAAGACCATGGTGTGGACATCTCTGGAGCAAGTCTTTATACCTTTTCCATGCTTTGTATAAAGATCAAAATCCAACTGCATGAAAGAAGTGATATCGTTCCTCATTTTTGTAGTATTTACAAAAGGGAAGAACTTGGCTAGAAACTCTTATGCAAGGCTGTTCCAAGTAGTGATGGAACCGGTGGGAAGAGAGTTTAACCAAACTTTTGCATTGTCTTGCAATGAGAAAAGAAACGGCCTCAACCGAATGGTGTCATCGGTGACTCCATTATGCTTAAAGGTATCCCAAATCTCCAAAAAATTTAAAACGTGGGCGTTCAGATCATCATTTAGGAGGCTTCAAAATTTAGTAGAAGTTTGGATCATTTGAATGATAGCTAACTTAATCTCAAAATTGTTGGCTTGAATTGTCGACATCTTAATGCTTGAATGAAGTCGTTAACTAGTGGAACAACATAATCCCTTAATGATCGATTATCCTCAACTACATGCCTTTGAACTTGCTGCTCACATTGATTCTCAACCATTTTATCTGATTGATTGGAGTCTTGAGAGTTTTGTCAAAGTAATCCCCGTAAAGTCTTCTTGATTTCCATATCACAAGGGACAATTTCTAAGCTCCTTACTTTTCTCGGACACTAGTTAAAAAGTACTTAAAAATAAAAAGAAGCAAAACTTGAATTAAGATTAGCTTGCTTGGTATTAATATTAGCAAAAGAATAGAAAAGCAACTCCTCAACAACACACCAAAACATTTTGCAAGTGCACATGGTCAACAAGTAATATAGTAGTGAGTGAGTTATCGTCTTTATAAGGAATTATATCTAAATTCTTATCAATTAATAAAATTGGGCAATCTAATCTTATCCAAAAAAATCTAATTTGGAAATTAATTGAGAATGAAAATTAAAATAGCAAGGCTAAACTAGTGCACTAAGCTAAAAAAAAATTGTAAAAAAATTAAGTTGAAAAACAGTGGAGAAGCACCTAAGGTTATGGAAGTACATATTTATTCCACCGACTCCTCAACAATAGAATAAAAAAAAAAAAGTTAGACAGTCTGAGCGCAGCTCACGGACATTTTCTTTTCATTTGCGTGTATGTGCACCCGTATTCATGGGTTAGACTACATATCTAGGCCCAGATTGATCCACTTTGGGCAAAATTTAGACTTTAGATTTTTAAAAATCAAATAATAAAGCAACTTAAGTCCATAACTATACATATCAGAGGACTGGACCAAGTCCGGCTTAACTTTTCTAAACGTCGGCCTAGTTAGACCCAATACAAATCAGACCTGACCCGGCTCATCGAGAGAACCTAGCCGAGTAGCCGTGTGCAGCAGATATCATTATAGCACTCGCCAGTTACCGGCTCTGCTCAACCATCACTCTCACTCCTCTGATAACGGAAGCCTCAAAGTCGAAAAATGCGAGCGAAGCAAATCCAATCATCCTGGACAAGATCCAAATCCCAAATCCTCCTCCTCTTCTCCACAGTCTGCCTCCTAGCTCTTTCTTTCTTCTTGTTCCTCTCTTCTCCCTCCGACCTGACCCGCTCCTCCACTCACTCTTTCGCGCACCCCCCCATCCGACCCGAAACCTCCTTCGTCGCTTCCCTCGAATACTTCCTTACTCACAAAGCTCCCAGTCACCAACGCCGCGCTTCCGATGACACGGTGCGTACGGTGCTCGAAGATGACGTCAGGAAACTCGACGAGAGAAAGTTCGCCAAGGAAATGGAGTGGGTGCACGGTGATCCGTATTACCCGATGAACATGCCGGTCAGGGTTTACGTGTACGAAATGCCGGCGAAGTTCACCTACGATTTGCTTTGGTTGTTTCGGAATACTTACCGAGAGACTTCTAATCTCACCTCCAACGGCAGCCCCGTCCACCGTTTGATCGAACAGGTGAATTTATCAGTTAAAATGACTTGTCGATTTAATAGAAAAATAATTTTTCGGCCTTTTTAAATACATCGTTGAAATTTGTTGAAGATTTTCGATTTGATTAGTAGAGTTTGTTTGGCTTCCTACAAAATATGCAGGAAAGTGAAAGAAAGTGTGAGAAAAATAAAAAAGATAGATGATTTCTTTTACCGGAAATTTAGTAAATTGTTAAAGTTTACTTGAATTTGTTTTGTTGATGCAGCATTCTATTGATTATTGGCTTTGGGCGGATTTGATTGCACCGGCTTCAGAAAGGCTTTTGAAAAATGTAGTGAGAGTTGATAGGCAGGAGGATGCTGATTTATTCTATGTGCCATTCTTCACTACGATTAGCTTTTTCTTGTTGGAGAAGCAACAATGCAAGGCTTTATATAGGGTGTGAGTGCGTTTCCAGGTTTTATAATATTTTTGTGTACATTTTCCTATCTCTATGCTTCCAATTATTAAATGTGTTTGAATGTACTCCTATTCTGTTGATTGCCGGATGTTATGTCATGTTTGTTGGATTGTTCGGGTCTATCAGTGTCATAATTTAGGTGAATGTGTTTATGGAGCTTTTGATTCCTCTAAGGGAGATGGAGGACAAGTAAAGAAAATCATAACTGGGTCAAGTCCTAGGCATTTGAGGGAGTACTAGATTGAGTTTGCTGCATTTTATAGTTTTATTATGTTTGAGTGAAACTAAATTTTGTGCTGTCGCTAAGCTGAACTTTCGAAATCAAATCTGCATTAACTTGTTTACTGAGGTATCCTATCATAGTTTTGGCTTGTGTTTCATGAGTTATGTTAGTATCCTTTTTTAAATCCATTTTTTTTCCTATTGGACAGGTTTTGGGATTCATATATTCGACAAAAATAGTGTTATGGAAAGAGTTCTGTAATATTTTATATGGATGGATGTGCTATTAAGTTTTAGAATTTGCTTATTCTAGGGTCTTGTTTCCTTTGGCTGCAGGAAGCCTTGAAATGGGTGACAGATCAGCCTGCATGGAAACAATCTGAAGGAAGGGATCACATATTTCCTATTCATCATCCATGGTCCTTTAAGTCGGTTCGCAGATTTGTGAAAAATGCAATTTGGCTCTTACCTGACATGGACTCAACAGGGAATTGGTAACTATATGTCTTTTGCAAATAAGATGGAACTTGCATGTTTACTAGTCATTTCAGCTTCCCGAAAGTGATATATTTTAACATTCTAGGTACAAGCCAGGGCAAGCTTCACTGGAGAAGGACCTCATTCTCCCTTATGTTCCAAATGTTGATTTATGTGATACAAAATGCTTATCAGAAAGTGAATCAAAGAGGACAACGCTGCTTTTCTTCCGTGGACGACTTAAAAGAAATGCTGTAAGAGTTTCATCTATCTTATTAGAGTCTTTGATTTTTTGTACTTGCATTAAATTTAGTAGAACATGCAAGAAAGGAGGATATTGTTTTGGGCATATCTGAGTGTGCGTATGCAAGAGATCTAGTCGAGAGACACGCCAATTTATTGTTTTCAAATGCTAGCATGGTAGAACAAGAAAGAAATGGTGGAGGGGAGGGGAAGGAAGAAGGGACTGTCTTAAGAAGATGAATGGATTTTTGATCTCTAATCCATAGACATGGAAATTTATCTGTTTTAAACAGAAAAAGGTGAAACAAGAAAGATGCCTTTTTGGGGTTTTTATGTGTGTGTGCATGTGTGTGTGCAAGCCTGCTCAAGAACAAGAGAGAGGTATTGAAGAGCATTAAAAGAATTAGTGATATTGAGAGCACAATAATCTGAAAACACTTTTTATTCTTTTATTTCCTCTTTGAGATCATATAGGTTCTTTGGAAAGCTATTAGACAGAAGTTTTTAGTGATTCGATGGTTTGAGTCATCAAAGTTTTTATTTTTCCCCTGTTCACCCTTTTTTTTTTTTATGGTTGAACAGGGAGTAGCAGTACCTGTTTCTCTGCAACATTCTCTCTCCTGTGTCTAACTTGCTTATATAATGTCTCCCGTTTGATCTTTTGGCTACTTATTTTGTAGTTTTTCTTTTTCAGGGAGGAAAGATACGTGCTAAACTTGTGGCAGAATTAACAGATGCCAAGGATGTAGTCATAGAGGAGGGAACTGCTGGGGTGGGAGGGAAAGCTGCTGCTCAGAAGGGGATGCGCAGGTAAGATAAGCTGATTCTCTTTCACAATGTTTTACATCCTGCCTTGTCATAATGGTTGTAATTGTTTCTTCTGTTATCAGGTCTATATTTTGTTTAAGTCCAGCTGGTGACACTCCTTCCTCTGCTAGATTGTTTGATGCTATTGTCAGTGGGTGTATCCCAGTCATTATTAGTGATGAATTGGAGCTTCCTTTTGAAGGAATACTTGATTATAGGAAGGTATGTATGCTTTTTTTAGAGCTTGAGTTGTCACTTACTTTCCCTTGATGCATCTTGGGTACCTTGAGGGTGCTTTTTACCTTTTGTTTAATGACTGCCTAAAAGTTGCTTATTATATGATTATGAGAGTATTATTGATATAGCCATGTAGGTTGAAACAATATTGCGGTCATTGTGATCAATTAATAACCAGAGTCAGTTGGAAATCTGCCTCCTGTATTATATGTCAAGGGAATGAAATTCTGTGCCTCCTTGATTTCATGTTGCATGAAGTGAATGATTATGATTACTTTATTATCAGTGGGCCGTACATATGTAGATCATCATTCAAAGCATTGAGAGCCAGATTTACGCATAAATTTGCCGGTTTTTTTTATCATATTTATACTCTGATTTATGCATCAACTATAGGATAAACCTCTTGATCATGCTACAATTCAGTTCTCTGTGCTACATGTACAACTTGAGATGGGTAAGCTAATTTTGTTGGTGGGTAGTATCGTATGGGTAAGATATATTATGAATACGGTCTCTTTTAAATGAATGCCCTGGTCCAAGGATCATTTTGTTGCAGAGAAAAATGAACAGACTTTTGACAGAGTTTCTGGACAATAGATATGTTAAATTGTTACCCTGCCTTAGTTGCCTGTGTATGAAGCCACCTGTCTCCCTGTGTACAATGCCATGTGCCAATATGTTGTGTTTGGGAATGATATGCACTTCATTTCATTCCATATTCTTGGAAATCTTGTACTATAAGAGACTTCATTTTATATGCCAGGATTCTCTATTTTAGCCCTTTTCCCTCTTAGGAATTTGTTTGACTTTATTAAAACATATAAAGAAAAAGTCGATTAATTTGCTGATTAAGCTGCTATCAAAGAGTTCAATGTGGTGTCATAAATTTATGTGTAATAGATAGTTGCTTAGATTACCTCTGTTATTTATTTTTCTTTTTTTGTTTCCTTTCATGCAGATAGCTATATTTGTTTCTTCAACTGATGCTGTGCAATCTGGCTGGCTTCTAAGATATTTAAAAGGCATTAGCCCTACTCAGATCAGAGAAATGAGGAGGAACCTTGCAGAGGTTTGTGATTGCAAAGTTTACATGATTTCTTCACATGTTGTAGAATTGCTTTACCTGTATCTTGTGCAACGGATAGATGGAAAGACAAATGAAAATTTTAGCATTTGGTCTAGCGCTCTCATTTTGAAGCCAAAACTTGGCATCTTTTGAATATTGATCTCTCTATGCCTTTGATAACCATTCAGCTTGTACCTGGGGAGAAAATTTTAGCATTTGGTCTAGCGTCCTCATTTTGCTTTGAAGCCAAAACTTGGCATCTTTTGAATATCATCTCTTTATGCCTCTGCTAATTATTTTTATACCTAAATGTTAAGTTCTATTGATAATTGTATGGTAATCCATCATTTCCTGCTTATCTTTGATTTTTTAAATTGGGATAATAATGTTAACCAACACTATCTTTTATAATTTTAATGACTGAAACTTTTTGCTATCATTTTCCAGTACTCAAGGCATTTCGTGTACTCTAGTCCAGCTCAACCCTTGGGTCCAGAAGATCTAGTTTGGAGAATGGTTTGTAACTGTCTGTTCACCAAAAATTTAGCTTGGAATTTTATCTCTGGTTATTTTATTTGAGACATAATGCTGAGTTATATTGCTCTGAGCTGAGACTTGTTTCTGTTTAAAAAACTAATAAAAAATAAAATAAAAGACTCTTAGATAGCTGTAGTGGTATATACTATCTCATTGCCATGGAGACATTAGCACAGTAGTATTAATTGCTTAAATAGCTTGACAGATCCGGTGGGCTGACCTCCAGCATTTGAGGTTGCTTGTAAAGAAATATTTCTATTAGCATTAGCATGACTGTTAATGGTTGAGCATTTGACTTTTTCTATGTTCTTATAGTTTTTGCCTGTGTAGATACTTGGTGCTGCTTAATTCAGCAAACTCCTACATCTTCAAAGCAACCACATTAGATTTACCAAAAATATGTGTATGAATTTCTTGTGTTCGTTTCTTAGAAAATCACTTACAGAGTCATGCATGGATGATGAGAAGCTGACATTGTGTCTGCGTGCATAATTTCAATTTATTTATTTCGTGTCTGTGATTCTATTGTTAGAGGAATTTTTTTTTTCAATTTCACAAGATTCTTTCCTTAGTAAAAACTGATGGGAATGCATGAAAAGTAATATGTTTAAATGATTAATAAGTTATGAAGTACTAATTTTGCATATATTTATTGGTTGCTACAGATGGCTGGTAAGTTGGTGAACATCAAGCTTCATACTCGGAGATCACAGCGTGTAGTTAAAGAATCAAGAAGTGTGTGCACTTGTGATTGCAGGCGTGCCAGCACCATTTTCACTCCTTCCTCTTGAACGTTCTTGCTCAGTTGAGGTTACTGTGTATTAAAATAATTCTTTAAACATATATATATATATATATATATATGTACGTGAGGCTTCCTCTTAAAATATAGTAGTTAACTTTAATGTTCATAATTTATTTCATTCCAAATTTGTCATTGTTACATATTTGATTTGGCCGGCATGCATATTGGTGCCTCTATTCAATGCATTGTGTTCAGATTACACTTGGAAAAGATCTCCCTTTCTAAAAACTTACATCTCATGATCAGGAAAAGATCCTTTTTTCATTTTTCCTAAAAGTTTTCTTGTTTGCCAAAATCAAAAAAGAATTACTCAAATAATATTTACCAGATTTTTATTTTATTATTTTCCTTTTGGATGTCTTTAATTATAATTAAAAAACCATTAAATTGATTTTTTTATTTTGGTGTGGGTGAACAAGAACAACAAATCACTGAAATTAATGGTTTCTTCTCATGATTCTTGAGTGATCATTTTTTTTACTTCAGCCGTGTATACAATACAAGATTCACATTCTCCTGAGGTAGGTTTAATTAATCGTAATTTAAGCCCTATAAATAAACAACTTATCCTCCTAAGAAAAAACCAGTACACTAGTTAAGGTCTCCTCTCTTCCATTTTTTTTCTCTCCATTCTCCAATGGCAATTGGAAAATTCTTCCTTGTCCCTCTCATGGTGATTGCTTTTATGGTCTCCTTAGCTGGCTCTGGCAATCTCTCATCTCCCTCTCTTTGTTTATGCAACAAACAGAGGTTTTAATTTAATTTCCCTTTGTCATTATTGTGTCTGATCTGAGAAAATAGTTTTGGGTGCAGATGGTGAAATGAAAATAGTCATTGATCCCTAATGCATTGATGCATGTTCTGAATACTACGGAAACATTGAGTGTGATGCGGACTGCCAAACCCAAGGATACAGCTAAGGGACCTGTCTTCACCAACAAGGAACTGACAATATTGAACAATGTTGCTGCCAGCCCTCTTGGTTGTAAACTCTCTTAAACACTCAATAATCATATCATCTCCTTCTAAGCTTAATTTCTCAAGGGTTCTATGTATGCTTTGATCAGCCAATAATATTGCAATGTACTGGTTACCCATATTTTTAGAAGAAAACTATTACTTGGTTTTTTTTTTTTTTCATAAAGAAATAGGAAAGCATATACGTAACTAACCTTACCTTATAACTAGAGTGAACTACAAATTTATTTCAAAAACAAAATACAAATTTAATTTCAAACCAAGAAAGCAAAAGCAAGTCAAATTTAAAGTAATTAATGAAGAAGGTAGCCTTGAAACTGGGTTTTAATGTGAAAGTTATCTGTTCTAAATCGCTAAAAACTAACACAGCATACTATCAACCATTTATTGAATATTAGATAACAATCATAAATCAAATTTATTATTTATTTGTAAATTTGATTAAAAAACTCAAAATTAATGGTAAAATTATTAAGAAATATTTTGTAGGAAAACAAATAATCATTTACTGTTAATTTTTCACTATATTTAATTATATTAAAATTAACTATATCTATTGACGATGTATTTAATTCATCACCTTAAATAAAATAATAAATTCACTATTTACCTCCGATTATTTGCATGGATACTTCAGTCTTACCATATTAGCCAGAAATCTAACAAGTTAAGATACAATATATTATTAAAAATAATAATCTCATGCATGAATGAGTTACACTTCTAAATTAATGTTCAAAAAAAAAATTGCCCTTATTCTTTTTTCACTGCGAATCATGATTCTTGTATGACCATTTTTTTTTTCCTTTTTAGTAGCATTTCTTTGGCCATGTATCCAGGGTTCACATTCTTGTGAGGTAGGTTTAATTAATCCTAGTTTAAGCCCTATAAATAAACAGCTTCTCCTCTCTGTCATTTTATTTCTCTCCAATCTCCAATGGCAATGGGAAAATCTTTACTTCTCTCACTCATTGTAATTGCCTTTATGGTCTCTTCTGTTAGCGCTGGTAATCTCTCATCTTCTACCCTTTTATCTCTTTGTTTATGCAACAAACAAAGATTTAACTTAGCCAGGTCAAAGGTAGCTTAAGTAGTACATACATAATACACACACATAGAAGTATTCACATGGATCAAATATAAGTAGATAAGCACAAGAACTTTGCATGGAATGTTTTAGAACAAGATGAAATATCTCTTTGATTAACATAAAATCTTATTTTGAAGTTCACGAAAATGATTGCTTTTGTCATTGAATTTGATCTTAGAAAAAGTGGGAATTCTGGGGTTAAAGAGTAGTAATATATTAATTATAATGAATTCTTTTTTGTTTTGATAATTAATTATAACGAATTCCAATATAATATGCTTGGGTGCAGATGGTGTAGTCATAGGTGCGAACACTCGCCTTCGTGCGTGTTCTGCAGATCCATACTTTGGAGACTTTGAGTGTGACGGGGCATGCAAAGCCCGAGGATACAGCTCTGGGTCATGCCGTGACGTGCGAGAATATGTCGTTCCACAATGTTGCTGCGATTAGTCATCAACTCTTTTAAAACGCTCGATAATATATCAAATCATAAAGGCTTCTATCTATACTTTGATAAGCCAATAATAATGTACTCATTACTTTTGTTATCAGAATAAAAGTACTCTTATATGTCACTATATCAAGCCAAGAAACCCTTCACCCACATAAAATTGTTAAATAAATTTATCGTAAAGCGTGATAGTAAATACTTATTAAATAATTCTTCTGGTTGGGTACATTGTTTAGAGATTATGAATAAAAAAAACAATGAATTTTTGTAAAAAAAAATTAATAGGCAAATATATACATAATTAACTGTTATAAGTGAACTACAATCATTTCAAAAACAAAATACAAATTTAATTCGGGATCATGACAGCAAATGCAAATCAAAATCAAACCTATATTTAAAAATTGAAAATAATTAATTAAGAAGCTAGACAGCTCAATAATCTTAAATGCTAAAGTTAAACATTTAAATGAGGTCGCATTTATTGAAATTAGAAAAAAAAATTATTAAAATTTGATTATTCTAGCTTTTGAGATGTAAAATTTTAATAAAAAAAATTTAAAACAAGTGATTCAACTCTTTTTTTCTGTAAATTCTCATCTGAAGATAAGATATATATGTCACTCACCATATTCATAAGCCACCAAACATATATTATTTAGGATAACTAATTGTAAATCCTCAACTATTTTCAAGAACTTTCTTAATAGGCATTATTATCATGTCGATCACAGGTGAAAAATAATATTTTTGGAAATTAACTTTAGGTTATCTTTCACTTCATTATGAAATTTTCAACATCACACATTTCCTTAAAGTAGATGCAAAGTTGGAGATTTTAAGTGACCATTTCATATCTTCTTGAAAATTTTTTTTGCCACGTCATAATCTTTAAAAAATAAAAAATAAAAATTTTGCAACAAACAGAAATTTAACTTAACTAGGTCAAAGGTAGATTAAGCAGCATACACACACATATAGAAATATTCACATAGGATCAAATATAAATAGATAAGCACAACAACTTTCCATGAATGTTTTAGAAAAAGATGAAATATATTTTTGATTCACGTAAAATCTTTAGCTTTGAAGCTCATGAAAATTATTGCTCTAGTCACTGTGTTTGATGTTAGAAAAGTGGGAATTTGGGGTTAAAGAGTAGCAATATATTAATTATAATGAATTTCTGATATAATATGTTTGGATGGGGATGGTGAAGGAGTAGGTGATTCTCATGCATGTTCTCAAGAGTATGGACACCTTGAGTGTAATGAGGAATGCCGAGCCCGAGGATACAGCTCTGGGTCATGCCTTTGCATAGGAGCATTTCTACAGTGTTGCTGTGCCTTTATTCTCTAACGCTCAATAATCAAATCTAAAGGCAAATCTATGCTTTAATCAGCCAATAACAATGTACTGATTACCTTTATTATCAAAATAAAACTCTTATATGTCACTATATCAAGTGAATGCATATAAAAATTATTAAATAAATTTGTCGTACAGACGTGATAATAAATATTTATCTAATAATTCTTTTTTGGGACACAATGTTTAAGGATAACAAATCAAAGAAACAAATGAAATTTTTTTATAAAAAAAAATTAATATGCAAATACATACATAATTAACCTTCAATAAAGTGAACTACAATCATTTCAAAAACAAAATATAAATTTAATTCGGGATCATGAAAGCAAATGCAAGTCAAAATAAAACCTATATTGAAGAACTGAAAATTGCTCTGAGCTGAGGCTTGTTTCTGTTTAAAAGACTAATAAAAAATAAAATAAAAGTCTCTTAGATAGCAGTAGTGGTATATACTATATCTCATTGCCCTGGAGACATTAGCACAGTAGTATTAATTGCTTAAATAGCCTGACAGATCAGGTGGGCTGACCTCCCGCATGTGAGGTTGCTTGTAAAGAAATATTTCTATTAGCATTAGCATGACTGTTAATGGTTGACCATTAGATTTTTTCTATGTTCTTATAGTTGGTGTCTGTGTAGATGCTTGGTGTTGCTCAATTACGTCTTCAAACCAACCACATTACATTTATAAAAAATGTATATGAATTTTTTGTGTTTTTTTTTTAGAAAATCACTTACAGAGTTATGTACAGATCATAAGAAAGTGATATTGTGTATAAACATGTATATGCGTAATTTTAATTTATTTATTTCGTACCTATGTTTCTATTGATAGTAAATTTTCTTTTATTTTACAAAATTCTGTCCTTAATAAAAACTGATGGGAATACATGAAAAAGTAAACTGATAGAAACACATTAAAAAGTAATGTGTTTAAATGATTAATAAGTTATGAAGTACTAATTTTGCATATATTTATAGGTTGCGACAGATGGCTGGTAAGTTGGTGAACATCAAGCTTCATATATACTCGGAAATCACAGCGTGTAGTTAAAGAATCAAGTAGTGTGTGCCAACATCACCATTTCCACTCCTATCTCTTGATCGTTCTTATTCAGTTGAGGCTACTGTGTATTAGAATCATTCTTTAAACATATATATATATATATATATATATATATATATATATATATATATATATATATATATATGTATGAATGTATGTCTGTCTGTCTGTATGAAAGGCTCCCACTTAAAATATATTAGCTGACTTTTAATATTCATTATTAAATATAGCTTTTCATTTTCTGGCTATTATAGAGGCAAGGAGATTTATTTCATTCCAAATTTGTTTTGTTACATATGTAACGCTTTCTCTGTCCCATTCTCCCCAATGAATTGCACTTGGAAAATACGTCCTTTCTCTCTTTTCATTTTTCCTAAAAATTTTCTTTTATGCCAAAATAAAAAAATTATTCAATAAATGCTTACCAGATTTTCATTTTATTATTTTCTTTTCTCATTTCTTTAATTATTATTAAAGAACAATTAAATTGATTTTTTTTTATTTTAGTGTGGGTGAACAAGAACAATTAAATTAATGGAAATAGGTAAAACAGTATACAAGATTCACTTCAGAAGAATGGTTTGTTCTTCACATGATTCTTGAGTGGTCATATTTGTTTCCTTTAGCCGTGTATACAATACAAGATTCACATTCTTTTGAGTTATGTTTAATTAATCTTAGTTTAAGCTCTATAAATAAACAACTTATCCTCCGGGGAGAAAAACCAGTACACTAATTAAGCACTCCTCTCTTTCATTTTATTTCTCGCCATTCTTCAATGGCAGTGGGGAAATCTTTCCTTGTCTCTCTCATTGCAATTGCTTTTATGGTCTCTCCTTAGTTAGCTCTGGTAATCTCTCATCTTCCTCTCTTTGTTTATGCAACAAACAAAGATTTTAACTTAATTTCCTTCTGTCATTATTGTGTCTGATCTTAGAAAATAGTTTTGGGTGTAGATGCTGAAATGAAAATAGCCATCGATCCCTATTGCATTGATGCATGTTCTGATTACTATGGAAACATTGAGTGTGATGAGGACTGCCAAGCCCAAGGATACAACTATGGGACGTGTCTTGACAAACAAGGAGCTGACAATATTGAACTATGTTGCTGTGGCCCTTTTAATTAGTCCTTTAACTCTTTTCAACACTCAAGAATTTAAGCTTATTTTCTCAAGGTTTTTTATCTCTGCTTTGATCAGCCAATAATAATGTACTGGTTACCTATATTTTCAGAAAAAAACTATTACTTATTCAAAAAACAATCCAGCATGAAATTAAGTTTTTATATGCCATTATATCAAGGTAGAAAACCTCGCATAAAAAATTATTAAACAAATCCATTGTGATATATTAAGACGGATATGATAATATATGTTTAGCTAATAACTCTCCTTTGGGCATAGAGTTTGGAGACTTAAGAATCAAGGAAACAAATAGAAATTTTATGGCTTTAATACATTTTTTTCAGGATCTCCTTAAATGAATAATGCCTTAATAGTGTGTTTTTCTATAAAGAAATAGGCAAGCATGTACATGATTAACCTTGCCTTATAACTAAAGTGAATTACAAATTCATTTCAAAAATAAAATATAAATTTAATACCAAACCATGAAGGAAAATACAAGTCCAAATCAAACTAATTAATTAAGAAAGTAGCCAAGAAACCAGGTTTTGCTGTGAAAATTTGTTTTTCAAGTCCCTGAAAACTAATTACACAGCTAAACCAACCCTCTAAAATGCATTTCTTTTAGCTATTGAACAACAGAATTCACACTAAATTGTAATTTTTGACGCATCAAAAGTCTGCGGTTTCAAAGATATGCCATCTTAATATATAGTTTTAAAATATATAAATATGAAATTATAATAGTTAATTTTCATGTGATTATCAACTGTGAAGGTAATTTCTTATAAAATATCTGTAGGGATGTTTTTTATTTGTAGGATTTACTGAATATTAAAATAATACATTTATTTGAAAGCTACCCTACCTAAAAATAAGAAAAGAGATACATGCATATAATCAACCACTTACTGAATATTAGATAAAAATTAAATTTATTAGTTTGTATCAAATTTATTATTTATTTTTGAATTCGATAAAAAAAAAGTCAAAATTAATGGTAAAAGAAATATTTTGTAGGGGAGCAAATAATTAATTTTTTACCATCTTTAATTATATCAAAAGCATGATGTTAAAATTAATTATATGTGTTGATGATATATTTAATTCACCACTTTAAATCAATTTGATAAATTTATATTTTATCCCCAAATATTTGCATGGGTACTTCAATCTTATCATGTTAGATAGAAATCTAACAAGTTAAGATATAATACAGTAATTAAAAATTATAATCTCATGCATGACTGAGTTACACTTCTAAATGTTAAAAGAAAATTCTGCCCTACTGAATTTCTTTTTCCACTATGAATCATGATTCTTGAATGACCGTTTTTGTTTCTTTTTAGTAGCATTTCTTTAGCCATGTATCAGGGTTCACATTCTTCTGATGAGGTAGGTTTAATTAATCCTAGTTTAAGCCTTGTAAATAAAGAGAGCTTCTCCTCTCTGTCATTTTATTTCTCTCCATTCTCCAATGGCAGTAGGAAAATCTTTCCTTGTCTCTCTCATTGTAATTGCTTTTACTGTCTCTTTTGTTCTTGCTGGTAATCTCTCATCTCCCACCCTTTTATCTCTTTGTTTATGCAGTTAACTAGGTCAGAGGTAGCTTAAGTAGTGTATACACACACATAGAAATATTCACATAGGATCACATATAAATAGATTAGCACAACAACTTTGCATGAATGTTTTAGAATAAAAAGATGAAATATCTCTTTGATTAACATAAAATCTTTATCTTTGAAGTTCATGTCATTGTATTTGATGTTAGAAAAGTGGGAGTTTAGGGTTAAAGAGTGGCAATATATTAATTATAATGAATTCTCATATAATATGTTTGGGTGCAGATGGTGAAGTAGTACGTAATTACTTTTGCTTTCGTGCATGCTCTGGGGAACCACAGTTTGGAGACGATGAGTGTGATGGGGTATGCAAAGCCCGAGGATACAGCTCTGGGTCATGTCTTCGCCTACGAGAGTATGTCATTCCACAATGTTGCTGCGTTTAGTCATCAACTCTTCTAAACGCTCAATAATCAAATCATAAAGGCTACTATCTATGCTTTGATCAGCCAATACTAATGTACTCATCACCTTTATTATCAGAATAAAAGTACTCTTATATGTCACTATATCAAGCCAAGAAACCCCTTCATGCATATAAAAATTATTAAATAAATCTGTCCGTGGTATACTATGATAGACATGATAGTTAATAAATATTTATTTAATAATTCTTCCTTTGGATACAGTGTTTAGAGATTACAATCAAAGAAACAAATGGAATTTTTTTTTAAAGAAATTAATGGGCAAATACATACATAATTAACCTTTATAAACAAAGTGAAGTACAACCATTTCAAAAACAAAATATAAATTTAATTCCAGACCATGAAAGCAAATGCAAGGAAAAATTAAACATATATCGAAGAATTTAAAATAATTATTTAAGGTTCTTCTTAATAATCTCAAAGACCTATAGCTAAATATTCAAATGAAGTCAATGAAATCTTTTTTTTATTGAAATTAAGAAAAAAAGATTTTATTAAAATTTTATTCTTTTAGCTTTTTAGATGCAAAATTTCTAATTAAACTTTTATATTATAAATTGAAAAAAAATAATTATTTTTATATATTAAAAAAATAATTGTGGGAAATCATTAAATACATATTACATTAGTGGATTGAATAAAAGAGAAATAGTTGAGAATTAATAGCATTGTGGGAATTGGAAAGTGATAAAAAATTAAGATTTATTAGGCACATGAAGAAGTGATAAATTATGTCATTTTATTAATTATCTTAACTTTTACTGATTTTTAATAGAAAATGAGATAAATAGTTGAGAATTAATTTAAGAAGTAAGAAGTGAGAGAATAGGAAATATTTTATTAATTATCTTAATTTTTATATATTTGTAATATAATTAATTGTATTATTACAAAATTATGGAGCCTATGAAGAATTGAGTTAACATAAGGGATTTGGTGACTTTACACTATAGCCGTCCTGGCCATGAAACTAGGCTTTGCTGTGAAAGTTTTCTGTCCAAATCTCTAAAATAAAACAGACCTGACCATTTCTTTGAGTCGCATTTCTTTAAGCTATTAAACAACAGAATTCACTTTACTTAAAGAAAAGTATGCAGTTTTAAGTGTATATATAGAGAGAGGATGATTTCAACACAATTACATGGTACTTTGATAATCCACTAGAATCCAGAGTCTTTGCATGTTTCAGCCCCTACATGTATTTTGGGGTTTAAGATGGTTTTGATGTGTTTAGTGGTTGATTTCTTATCTGCAATCATAATCTGTGTCATTAAGGCATCTTTTTGGCCCTTGGTCCATGAAAATATGAGTTAGTCACCTGTTTGGTCATGGTGGAAGTGAGAAAGTCATTCTGCTCCTCTCGATCTCTCTCAAGTCAACTGTGCCCTCTTCTGATCTACTTGCTGCCCCTATTTCCCATTTTACCTATCTATCTACAATCACCTCCCTTTTTACTATTATTAAAAACCTTAAATTCCTATTCATCCAGGTGTAATCCACAATGTACAAAACTAATTACTCCTTAAAAGAATCAGCAGTGTAATGATCTTGTGTCATGCATTGAAGATAACTAATTTGTAGCTGTTATGCTTCTCTTTTGTTTTAATATAGCCTTTTGACCAAATCGTATATTGCAACATGTAAAAGTAGCCTGAAAATTTACAGAAAAAAGTTTGCAACATGCAATAGAAATGATTCTATTAGCATTAGCATGACTGTTAATGGTTGAGCATTTGACTTTTTCTATGTTCTTATAATCGGTGTCTGTGTAGATGCTTGGTGTTGCTTAATTCAGCAAACTCCTACGTCTTCAAAGCAACCACATTACATTTACCAAAAATATGTGCATGAATTTTTTATTTTTATTTTTTACAAAATTATGTATGAATCATGAAAAAGTGACATTGTGTGTGTACGCATGTGCATACACAATTTCAATTTGTTTGTTTCGTGTTTATGATTCTATTGTTAGAGAATTTTTTTTTTATTTCAGAAGATTCTCTCCTTAGTAAAAACTGATCGGAGAACATAAAAAAGTAATGTTTAAATGATTAATAAGTTATGAAATATTAATTTTGCATATATTTATTGGTTGCGACAAATGCCTGGTAAGTTGGAGAACATCAAGTTTCATACTCAGAGATCACAACGTGTAGTTAAAGAATCAAGAAGTGTGTGCACTTATGATTGCAGGTGTGCCAACATCACCATTTCCACTCCTTTCTCTTGATGGTTCTTGCTCAGTTGAGGTTACTGTGAATTTGAGAATTTTAGGTAAGATTTGTTAAAAGAAAAATCCAAAGATTTTATTTCTTTCTTTTTTTAAAAAAAAAGATTATTATGTGGCGAAAAAGATTTTTTCAAGACTAGTGCCACAATAGCAGTGTTAACAATCTTAATTATCGGGATCATGATTATCCACCATTTTTTAGAAACAAGTAAAATCCAGAAGGTTAAAAACTTAAACAAACTACGCACGTTTAGCTCAATTCATTATCCACCATTACCTTCTTGCCAGAGTTACATTCATGGGGTTTTCTTAAAACCTTCGATCCTGACTTTGTCGTGCTTTTTACTTTCCGGGGTCATGAGCCCTATCTTGGATTGGTACTTTGTGGTTTTTGTTTTGTTGTTTCTTTTTATGTTTTTCAGTTTTGAGGTTTTTGGTGTCTAATTCTAGTGTTTGGGCGTGTATGTGCAGGAAATTGCTCATGAGATGAACAACTTTTATCTTGATTCCAAGTTTAATTTATTAGTATTTTGATTTTAGATTTAGTTCGATGTGAAATAAAATAGAAATTTTGAAAAAAAAATGATGTTTTTAAATCAACAATTGCCACGTTCGCCTTTTTTTTTTTTACATAAGTATTATGCTGCATCAACTTTTTGCTATGTTAGCAGTTTTGTCACGTCAACATGACCATACCACATCAGCACATAGTCAACACTACATCAGCAAGAAGTGCCATATCAGTTTAATTAAAATGCCAACTCAATATATTTAATAGTTAAATTTAATGGTATTAGAGTTAGAAATTAAAATTAATATATTGACAAAATATGAGGACTTAATTTAAACAAATTATTATATAGGGACTAAATCTATACCTTTTATAGAATACATGAACTAATTAAATAATTTAACCTCACAATTTCTATTTCCAAAGAGCAAGTCATTCAAATTCCACATTAGCTTTCTCTCTCTCTATATATAAATTAATAAAATGAAATTTAGCTAACTCTCAGTTGACATTTGTATATGTACCGACTTTTTTTTTTTTTTGAAAACAAAAAATTTCATTTCATATCAGAAGGATATAACAGAGACAATATCAATTTGAACAATAAAGTATAGAACGTATCCTACTGTATGAACAAGAGCCTCATTAAAAAAAACTTACTCGTGGAATACCCGTTGGGATAAATCCATGAGAAGAAAAAAGCGTACCCTTGTGCCATACTTCTAAGTTTTTTTTTTTCTAATTTATTCTTTCCTTGTGCAGCACTTGTTTAGCTGCTACAGGTAAAAACGAATCCTCTCTCCAAAGACATTGGTCCATCTCAAAATCTTTTGTAGACTTACCAATAGCATGAGCAACCACATTGGTATACCTTTTACAGTGACAAAACCATATGTAATGACCTTTGTCTGCAGTTCTTTTGTAGTTTTTTGATGCAGAAGGTGGCAGCTTGGATAATTAAAGTCTAAAAGGCATGGAGCATCGCATTTATAGCATTTATTGTGTAGCTTTGACTTAGAATCAGGGAAAGAGCAAGTGGTCGTTGGATTGGAGTTTTTATATTTTGAAATTGTTTAACTTAGAATCAGTATATCAAATAAAGACTTTACAGCCAGGTAATCAAGGGATAAATTGTTGTTAAAGTCTTCTCTTTTCTCTGATTTGGGGTTGAATATCATGTAATTTTTGAATTTGGTCAAAAGTTTGGTAATTCATTATCAATAATTTTTGGATTTAGTAAGAAGTCACGATTAATTAATTAATTAATTAACATCACCAAAACAGTTTGAATATCAACCTTTTGTCTTTTCTCCGATAGAGTATATATTAAGAGTTTGGTGTTCAATGAAAAAGTAGGAATATATGTCTCTGCTGGGGAAAAGTTGGGATTTCTAGCTAGTTTCTCGATCAATAGGAATGGAGGTAGAAGAGATTGGTTTGCAGCCCACTTCGTACCTTAAGAATGGTGCATTATCATGGCTTGTGTCAACTCTTAGAAGGTCAAGCTCTAGCATCCAACAGTATTTCTTAAATAGATCAATAAATACTCATACTGATGAAGAAATTGAATGTTCCCCTGATCAAGAAACGCCATCCTCAGGGAAACGTCTTCTCCGCTTCATCTGCTGCATTGCCTCCATCGCCACCACCTCCTCCTCCATCATCATCAACTTGGGACTACAGAAATGTTTTCATGAGAGGCCTGGTTCATGTTCACCTAAGCTCACCATCAACATCAATATCACCACCACCATCACCCTCAATATTGGAAGAACCCAATGAAGGAGCCGGAGCACCTCCATGGACGCCGCCGAAGCCTAAGTTGATGAAAGCAACGAGTACTCATTGAACTACTCCCCAAAGCTACCCTTGAAAAAGCCTACTTACTCTAATCTTCAGACCTCACCATCTCCATCTAATTCGCACCCAGTTTTCGAAATTTTACACCAACAGGAACTAGGCAAAAGCATTCTTGTTCTGGCCATACCAGTGATCGTTGGACTCTATTCTTTCTTCAAACCTTTGCATACGCCTCTACTCTTGCGTTTTAGCAGCCATATTTCTTTCGGTGGGGGTTGCTTTAATATGGAATGGTATCCTACTACGTCGAACATGCAACACTGACTCCCACATCATCGAGTCGTTTCGTGCTTCCTACCGAACTTGTTTATTTTGGTACCAGTGCTGTGTTGTATTCTGGCACTGTTACCATTTGTTATAGCCTTTTGTTTTAGAGGGAGGGCTGCCGTAGAGATCGACGAGGAGAGGAGGAGTCTGATTATTCAGAAGTACAATTATAAGCTAGCTTTTCGTTCATGTTACTATCTTTAATTTCTCCTCCTTATTTTCCCTGTTTTGTATATTGGCGATAATTTTCTATAAAATAAATGAATAATAGAGAAATAGTGGCAATATATTATTGTTACATGAATATATTTTAAAAATTTTGTGCATTAAAAGTGAGATTTATAGATGACGATTTCCTGCCACGTAACTCAAAATATGGGGTTTGAACATGTATTAATTACCTTATTATATTATTAAGTCAACCAATTTTTCTTTTATATAATCAAAAGGAGAGAAAGAAAAGGATTCATTGTATTCATGATGCTATGAAACAACAATTTCTCATGGATTGACCAATATATTTTTTTAATTTAAAGAAAAATAAACAATTGCTAGCATATTTATGCATAAATAATACAAAAAACAAGAAGCATAGTATGTACTCACGTGTGACTTTAAACCCTAATAATAACAATAACAATAATTAACTACTTACATAAATAAAAAATAATAAGTACTTCCATTCCCTCTTACTCTAGGAGCAACATCAATAATTAGTTGGTGAAACAAACAACAACAACTGCTTCTGGAAATCGTTTTACAGCATGTTTGGTCGGTAATATGAAATAAAATCAAAATAGATGAATTATTTTGTATGAATAAAATAAAGTATAATAATTATTATATAATTTGATCTAGAGTTTCGAAATTTTCATTTGAATATTATTTTTATATATGGTTGATGAAAATAACTTTGAAATGATAAGTGAATATGTGATAAAAAGATATAATTATTATAATTTTTAGTTTTTAATTTGAAATATTATTGTATATAATTTGTTGAAATTATTAATAAGTTTTAATTAAAACTTTAATATGATTATTTATTTCAATTTCATTTTTTAATATTAAATATTATTATTTATTTAAAATATTAATAATTTACAGTTAAAACGCTAATTTGTTTTTTTTGTAATTTGAAATATTAAGTTTTTAATAATTTATTGAAAATATTTATAATTTATTATTACAATTTTAATAAAAAAATTTAATCTTTTTTCCACTATCATTTTTTCTCTTTTTCTTTTTTTCTTTTTTCTTTTGTTGCTTCAACTTCAAAGATGTGATCGACGTAATGGAGCATCAAATTGATCACAATTGTAAGAAGACAACGATAATGGAGGAAGTTTAGAGAAAAAAATTTTATATAATATGTTGGATTTTATTATATATAAATAGTAATTTCACAAAATAATTAAAAATAGTTTTTAAAAAAAATTAATTTGCCTGGACTTGTGCGAAATAGTTATTATCGAGTATGGAAGGGACTCACTGATAGCCATTTGGAGGAGGACAAAAGAATAGAGGAATGGTTATGTAGTCATGTAATGAGTTCTCAACTCGAAGAAAGGTGAATTTATGCTTTGACCCCCTCTTTAAACTAGTATATACTGTAGATAAATATATAACAAAATTGTCAACTATTTGGACTAAAACTTCATTATTAACTTAATTCTCTATAATTTATATTTAATAAGCATGATTACATGTGATCTTTTAATTCCTTAAATTAAGAGCCTTTCTTTCACTTAATCAAATATATAAATTATTATTAATTAATTATTGTGCAAACCAGTTTTCTTCTGTGCTAAACAAGTAAACGCGGTTAAATCATAAAATATTCACTTTTCAAAAAAAAAATTGAATCTTTACAAAAAAATTAATTTTGCATTCAACTTTTCTTAAAAAAGTATTATCTTAAGCCCCTTTTAATTTTTTACATTAAAATAAAAAAAATTTTCAATTCTTTTTATATGGAATATGAATTATTATATTTGTAATTAAATTTTTTATTCAAAAAAAGGAATTTATAAACTGTTATAAATACAATAATTGCACACAAATTTAGTGTTTGTGCACATTATTTTCACTTTTACTTAGAATTTTTTTGGACAAATCATTTTGATTATAAATACCAAATTTTATTTCGGCCCCTCTAATTAGATTATAAGGCTACCTGCTGAACGTACTGCATCACTGGGTATTCAATCCCTCGTTAAAAGTTCATTTCAAACCTTTACAACTGTTTGATGAATTGTCTCAAAAAAAAAATGGGCTGCTCTGTTTTAACATTTTTGAGTTACTAATATATCCCGGCCGATTCGTTGCAGAAGATTGAGAAGGAAAGATGGATACTAAGTTGGCCAACACTTGGCGTTTGACAGTGAATGAGAAGAATTTCATCAAAACAGCTTTACTTTCTGAAGTAAGAATAGATGGTCGAAAACCCTTTGAATTTCGTAATATCATCATCAACTTTGGCAGGCAAGTTCAGTCTTACTTTTATTTATGTTATTTGCTAGTAAAATTTCCTGGGTTCCTTTTGTTTTTTCAGCTTTGATGTTTATAACTGTTCTGTTTGGTTTAACAATGCGGGTATTCAATTTTAGAACTCAATTAAAAGATTTTTTTGGGTACTTTTTTTCAAGAGTTCAAGTGAAGAAACGGCGAATTATATTTCTCTATGATTGTTTAGAATATATGCTAATGAAAATTAGGCTCTGTTTATTTGTTACTTTTGTTAATTATAATTTTTTTGCCATTTGTTTTTGCTTTGTAAACAATTTCTAAAATGCGAGAATTAGCAGTAGAAAGTAAATCGTTTTACTTGATTAAAATGAACAAGTAATTAAAATGCAACAACAATTCTAATGTAATTATTCTATATAAAAGTAAAATCATGCATTTTGTTCTCCAAAAGAAGCTACAATTTTAAATTTTAATTATCCAAATAATATATTTGCTTATGAATCCTAATGTAAGCAAAAAGCAACAACCAAAGGGTACCTTAGTTTAGTAGGTACATTTGCTGAAGTGTACGGGAGGAAAGGGAATTTAAACCTTAGACCTCAACCTTTCAAATAAGGGTAAGAACTGGTAGACCAAGTCTTTGTTGTTATGCTAAATTGGTTCTTTGTTGTTATGTTGTATTTCGCAGTGAAGATGGGTTGGCAGAGGTGCAGCTGGGCCAGACTCGTGTTATGGGCGTTGTGACGGCTAAATTGGTTCAGCCTTATCAAGACCGGCCTAATGAAGGAACACTTACAATCTATACGGAGTTTTCACCAATGGCTGATCCATCATTTGAGACAGGCCGTCCTGGAGAATCTGCTGTTGAGTTGGGACGTATAGTAGATCGTGGTCTAAGGTGATCTTTCTTTTATTAATGTCACAGAGATCATTCTCAAGTACTTGTTATTAATTCTATTTTGCTAATTATGGATGTTTCTTTTAGATTATAGCAAAATTTACAAGCTATTGGGAATGTTGTGGCATCTATATTGTGGCTCATTACAGTGTAAACTTGTATATGTAGTTGAAGGTTTAGAGCACTCTTGCAGGGAAAGTAGGGCTGTAGATACTGAATCACTTTGCATTGTTGCTGGCAAGTTAGTATGGGGCATCCGTATTGATCTCCACATCCTAGATAATGGGGGGTATGACCAAAGTCCATCTTATGCGTTTTGCCAAATATCATTATTTAACATGTTTTCTCTCCCCTAATGTTAAATGTTTACATTATCTTTTACCAATATGCCTTTATGGAAACAGAAACCTGGTTGATGCTGCTAATATTGCTGCTTTGGCTGCTCTTATGACCTTTCGAAGGCCTGAATGCTCACTAGGAGGAGAAGATGGTCAGGAAGTAATAATACATCCACCTGAGGTGATTTCCCAGATGTCTTGGCATTGAACCTTTTTTCTGCATTTCTTGTTCTAGTTGAAAAATATATGTTTTAAGTTGATAAGAATTTAGTGACTTTTTAGACCTGCATTTTGATGCTTTTGCATTTATAAGAATTACACAGCCAAAGGAAAATAAAAACTAAGGCAATTACACCAAATCAGAAAGGCTGTAATTAACAAAAAGGTTTTGTGAAGTTCTAATGCCTTCTTTGAATCAATTCATTTATTTGATTGTACTCATGTCTTATTAACTTACCAGCCAGGAGTTTGTTATTTTCTTTCATATTTGAAATCAGTTGGTTAGTTTTCTGCAGAAGCTTGATGGCGGGTAACGTATACTATAGTAAGGATTGTACTTATACCTTATAAATCTACTAGTAAGGATATGCGCTTCCATCGTATAATTTAGATGTCTTAATTTTTCTAATCAATTTGGAATCTGTTGTCTAGTTTGTCGTTGAAGCTTCATTGCGGATAACACATTCTATCATAATTTATATCTATTGCAATGTTCAATGGTCCATTTTAATCCAAATATGATTCTCATGTAACGTCTAATGCTGTTGCAGAGACAAAAAAAGTCATGAATATATGTTCTATATGTAGATTCTGCAGAATGTGTTGTTTCCAGAAGTTAATAGTTTTCAACGGTTGGTGATCTTTGATGCGTTTTCATTTGGTAGTCACTTGACCTGGTTTACCTCTCTTCAGCTGCAGTTGTTTAGTTGGTGCTAGTTGCCCACAGACTGTTTTAATCCCTTGTACAGGGGCTAGTTTGAGCCCATTAAAAGCATGATAATTCAATTGAATTTGGACTAAGAAAACCATCCAGCTGCAGGTCTGAGCTATTCAGTTCTGTCTAAATAAGCCTTTAGGATGATTTCAACACAATTACATGGCTTAATCTTGCTGCCCAAAACTGCTAAAGTAAATAGAATTATTTTGATAATCCACTGGAATCCAGAGTCATTGGATATTTCAGCTCTCACATGTTTTTTGGAGTTTGAGATGGTTTTAATGTGTTTAGTGGTTCATTTCTTATCTGAAATCATAATCTGTGTCATTAAGGCATCTTTGTGGCCCTTGTTCCATAAAAATATGAGTTAGTCACCTGTTTGGCTTTGGCGGAAGTGAGCAAGTCATTCTGCTTGTTTCGATCCCTCTCAAAGTCAAATGTGCCCTCTTCTGATCTACTTGCTGCCACTATTTCCCACTTAGCCTATCTATCTACAAGCACTTCACTTTTTACTATTATTAAAAACCTTAAATTCCTATTCATCCAGGTGTAATCCACAATGTACAAAACTTACTCCATAAAAAAATCAGGAGTTTAATGATTTTGTTCATGCGTTGAAGATAACTAATTTGTTGTTGTTATGCTTCTCTTTTGTTTTAATTTAGCCTTTTGACTAAATTGTATATTGCAACACGTAGTTCTTAATAATATCTTTTCTTTTGATAGATGATTGAGCCACTTCCTTTGATAGTACATCATCTTCCAATAGCAATTACTTTTGGATTTTTTATTGATGAAAGCATTGTGGTAAGTAAACTTTTTTCTGTAACTTTCAGGCTACTTTTAAGGGAAACATCTTGTTCAAAGCTAAAGTTTGTATGCTTTCTTTCTGATGTGATGAGATGTCATGAAGGTGATAGATCCCACCCACAATGAGGAGGCTGTAATGGCTGGAAGAATGATTGCTACTGTTAACGCAAATGGTGACATTTGTGCAATTCAAAAAGCTGGAGGAGAAGGTGTCAGTCAGAGTGTTATCATGCAATGTTTGCAACTTGCTATTACAATGGCTGCGGCTATAACTAAGCAGATAAAAGAAGCAGTAAGTATTTTATCTTCAGGATAGTCTGTTGAAACTTGAGGGAAAATGCTTCTCAACTGCTCAGTTTATTTCCTTGGCATACCATAATAATTCGTTTATAGATTCTAATTGGTAGCTATGGAAGACAATTGTCAAGGAAACGTTCTTTTGAGAATTTGCAGCAATATGCTATTGAATTAGACTTTTTTTGGTTATTATTTATACCACATACTCCTTGGTTCCTGAAGCTAAAAGTAAGAAGTGCATTTGGATTAAAAAAAACAAAAAATATTGTTAAAGAATTAAAAATATACTTGGTATAGTTAACAACATGCATGTTTTACTTTTATATAGAGTAATTATGTTTGCTTTGGTGTAATATCTTAAGCAGTTGCTCATTTCTAATCAAATTTCATTATGCATTTTGCCATATAACTTTGCACTTTTGTCATCTCAATATGGTTGATTTACACCACTTGTTCTTATGTACTATTTTTTATACATAATAAGATTAAGCTGCCAAAAGAAGGGGCAAAATCTTTTGAATATGGCAAATATGCTGTTTTCCGAAGCTCGGAAATAAGATTGTTCTCCGATCGTGTTACTCCTACTCCACTTTGCCATCATCTCTCTGTAACTATTGAAGGGACACAACTGCTTCTGACATAACCCAGAGAAATACTGAACCAGAAAAAAAAAATTGGAAAGCTTCTGAGGAATCAAGTAGTGCAGCAATTAGATGGTTAATCGATTTTCTTTTTTCTTATATATGTAATTTCTATCCAATACAAAACTCTTTTCCAACATTTGTTGAATATGCATCTAGCGAAAGAAACAAATTCTTCCTCTTCGATCTTCTTACTTGTTTCAAGTAGCGTTTGCTCATTGAGCTTTTATTGTCTGCCTAGAATAATACTTGTCCAATAAATTGATGTAGGTTGAAGCATACAACTCAAAAAGAGCTTTACTGAAGATCAAGTGTGAGCCTAGTTGTGTTGGTACTAATATAAAAGAGAGCCAAAACCAATCCCTTGATACTAAGGGCGTTCAGTTGGCAGGTCAATATATGGAGAGATTGAAACTTGTATCGAGGGAAAGCTGTATAGGTCAAAGTAATGATGATGAGGCTGATTCAAAATTATCTGCACTGAGAAGTGGGACAGATGCCAATGGTATCAATTTTATCGGTGGCCCATTTAGTTGGTAAGATTTTAGCCTGTCAATATTCTTATATACTTATATATAATTTGTATATTTACTTAGTTTCTGGGAACTTTTGAATTGTATTTTAACCAAAACTGTGAAAAGAACCTTAGCCCCTTTATAGTGCCTTATCTTTTCTATGCATTTCAATTTAGTGTTCCTTTGTTTCAGATTAAAATCTTTATAATCCCAATTGAAATGGAGTTATGACCATGATGAATCAATCATTGAAGCAGCTCTTTTTATTTTGACTACAATTGATAGAACACATCTGATTTATTGAATTGATCCTTAACCAAAATATCTCTGATGTTTTGATTATCATATTATATGTTTTAATATCTTTTTCTTGTTCTATTCTTTCACAATATGACGGAATTTTGAAGAATTGATCAACAAGGATCAACTATTTAGGGTTCAGTATGATTCGAACCTTGTTTTGACTAGATCAATGGATGCATATACCTTTTTAAATTTTCAAATGCAGTGCAATATTATTTTTCTTGTTTGTTTTGCTGGTTTATTATTTATGCTACAACTTCATTATGCTATCAAAGCTTGAGTATAGTTTCAAAATATGCATGAAATTTGTTTGAGCTGGTTTTATCCAAAATACACTGTCTATTTACTTTAAGTGGTGAATATTTGACAAGTTTACCACATTGAAAAACTTGATATGACATTTTAAACTGAAACTAGAGCAAAAAGGGTGAGCACCACATTGATGATGTTTGTTGCATGTATCATCTAATAAGCTTTAGTTTCTCACATAATGCTTTGTGACTGGAACTTATTTATAGAAATCTTGCACTCCTTCAGTATATGGCTAGGAGAATTCCCTGCCATTCAATAAATTTTTGGGATGTATTCTGCAACCTGTCTTTCTTGTTGCGAATGTTTAAGTCCTTTCTTCAGGTTTAGCTGCATTTTTTTTTTGTTCTATTTGTGTTATGTGATAAGATATGATTTTGTGGGAAGTTAAAGAACCAGAGGCTTTCTGTCTTTACATTTTAATTCATTAAACTCTTTTAGCTAATGCTAAAACTTTTTCTTGCTCCTCAGGGATCCTTACTCAAAAGGTGTTGATCCAGAATTTTTGAAAGCTTCACTAGCTTCAAAAGGTATGCATTTTTGTTCCTTTTTTTGGTTCCCCTACTGAAAAATGGCCAGTGTGTGTTTCTCAAACTTCTTACTAGTGAACTTTTACCATCCTCATTTAAGTGCTTGGTCTCATTCATTACCTTCAAGTTAGGATCCAGCTGCTGGCTTTATTTTGCACAAGTTGACATAACTATTACTTACCCTCATGTTCATGGTATCCAAGTCACTGCATGTACATTCTCTCCATGAATAATCTTTGTTTCTCATAAACATAAAAGTGGTCCAGTCGGGATCTTAATAAGATATAGGCTTTGATTTATATCATAGTCTTAGATGTGTGGATAGAAACTCAAAAGACAAAAGCCTAATGCTGTTAACAATCAAGACCAATTATCTAAAAGTTAAGTTGCTAGAGTACCACCATTGCTAGGTTGGTCCTTTACTTTTACCGTATCTAAACATCTCTTGGTTTAGGAATAGGATCTAACCTTATATAAAATGAGGTCAACTTTATGAAAGTCCATTTCCTGCAAAACTAGAATACTGTTGTACCTGATGAATAATTATTTACACTTTCTTTTGAATGAAAGACTTCTTTACTGTCGAACAACTGGGTTGCAAATGGGGTCGATTTTATCTGAAGAACTTGGAAAGAAGTCATTAGTTTAGCATAAAACACAAGTTGATCTGTGTCTTCTCACCTGTGGAATTTGTAGGCTTATCAACTCCCAATAAGAAAAAGGGGTCAAGTAGTGACGAAAAGCCTGGAGAAGCTGAAAGAGAGGAGCCGTATAAAGATGTTAATCCAAAATCGTCAGCTGTTGATGCATCTGAAACTGAAATGCAGACTAAAGGGCAGAAAACATTGAAAGATGCTGTAAAACCTAAGAACAAGAGGAAAAAGAAGGGATCCTCTATGATTTAATTTGAGAACATATCTGTTACATCTTTAACATTTCACGCATGTTTGCATGTCAGTTGCCAAGTTATTAGTTAAAGCAAATCTTAGAGGATGCTTCATGAAATTCAGTTAATTTTTTGTTCCTAAAAGCTAAAACAGTTAATAAGTTTAAATGAGTGAAATAAATAATTTAGAAATAATTAGATAATTCAAATAATGGTTGACAAGAGTTTTAGTGGGGGTGAAAGGAGAGATGGGGAGCCTCTATCATTAGATCATTATGGTGAAAGGCCTGCAACTCCAAACGAATATCCACTTCTCGGCCTGGACCGGAGTTTGAATACTTCTTTTAGGCCTCCAATATTTGGTAATGAACATAGGAGTGAATAATAAAACAATCAATACGTTAATATTGCACATGAATTGATGATGAAGCATATGCCACTGCATAAACGTTACTACTAGGTTCCCCTTTATACTGGCGAAAAGGCCAAAAGCGGAGTGGCGGTGGGGTGCATCTGTTCGTAGTCTAACAGCAATATAAGGTAACGCGGTTGGGGGACCACAGCTGAGGTCAACCTGGGACGTGCAAGCAATGAATTCAATGCAATTCAAATTCAGTCGGCAATCATCATTCTTTTTTTTTAATTTCTTCCACCATACAAAGCTTACCTCTGGTTACTCAACCATAGCCTATGCTGTATTGTAAAGATCAAGAGTTACTTATCCTTGTGTATCTTTAAAAGAAAATGTTAATGTTCAACAGTTGGATTACTTGAATTATTCATAAATATTGTTAATTTATATTTCATGTCGTTCTTTGAGTAATCCAATAATATAAAAATAAACAAAACAACATCAATTCCTTATTTTTTTAACTCAATATGCAATATGTTTTCATATATGACGTACGTGGCCTACAAATGCTTTAAGAATGAGCATTAAAAATTTCTCTTTTAACTAACTCGCATAGATTATGTAATTGAAAATTATTTTTATCCTATCTCTTGAGTTGGGTCGCCTACCAATCTTGAACGGATTTCTTCATTTTAGGCTAAAATATTACACGTTGCTTTCAAAAGTTACCATCATCATCGAAAAATTATATATTTAATCGTATAATTTCAACAATATTGCTGGAAATTAAGGAACATAAAAAAATTTAATATGGTAAATTATATTTTAGATTATTATTTTTGTATAACTATGTTTAATATTGACAGATTTTTTTTTAACTAAATACACATGTTTTAATCGATTAAGCACAGATAGAGATTTTAAAATTTTATTACCGGTGCATAAAGAGTGATAAGTTTTAGACTTTTCCATTTATTTATTATAGCAGTGCCAGAATCTGAAAAGAAATGGAAAATATGATTTTGCCAAAAGGCAGCCTAAGTCAAAGAAATGTGATCACATGAAAATTTAAGTCTCCTACGTTAACAGCCGCATAAGTTAGAATGGCAACCCTTTTGACAATCTTTTCCTTAACAAATTCACACACATATATTATAGCAATTAATTTGTTCACACATACATATATTGTAGCAATTAATTTACATATTACATCACTGAAAGTTACTAAAGAGCACATTCAAATTAACACAATTCGATAATCCCTCTTATATAAATTTTTTTAGTAATTTGT
The DNA here is from genome assembly GCF_053813885.1 of Theobroma cacao. Lineage (NCBI taxonomy): Eukaryota > Viridiplantae > Streptophyta > Magnoliopsida > Malvales > Malvaceae > Theobroma > Theobroma cacao. The sequence continues at coordinate 40,164,345 of NC_142643.1, read as the reverse complement.
ACTTTGAAATTTTGAAATTAAAAGTTTAAATTTTTGTAATTAATAAGGTCTGTGTACTTTGTGTTGCAACTTACACCCCTTTTGCAAATTTAAAATGGCAGTCGTAGATTGCAAGTGGGACATTGAAGCAGCCATTTCTTCCACCAGGGCAGCATTAAAATGATGGTCTTGATGACTGATTCAAAGTATAATCAATTACAAGGTCGTCTCTTTTTTTATCTTTGATTTAGTGTTCTACTTTTATATTAGTGCTATCTTTATTGTTCTACAATGAGTAAGATGGCTTTTCTGTACCCACATTGCATACATATATTTCACCAAATGCCCCTTCTTTCTCTTTCTCTATGCACAAATAAATATACATTTTCGTTTTGTAAATCACGTGTTATTTATCTAATTGCACTTAAGTATTTTATTTATTACATAATATTACGTGAATTTGAGTCACATTTGAATTTTTTTTACTAAAAGTGGTGTAAGTCTCTATATATAATGTATCAAATAATTTTTACAATACAAATTAAGCACTTGTAAAAATGTTATTATTAAAAATTCAATACTTAACTTTCAATGCTGAATCGTTGATAGACACGGATTCTATATTATATATTAAACAATAGCTCAGTTAATTTCTTCACAAGTTAATAAAATTTTGCTCAAGCTCAAACACGAAATTGAAACGTATTGACCGACCATAATTGATTCCCAACCTTACGTATCAAATCGATTCTTATTATATTTCTCAAATTCAGACTCAGTAAATTATATAATATAATATTATTTATTAAGATTAATATAATATTATTTATTAAGATTAATATAATATTATTTATTAAGATTAATAAGACTGTTTAAATAAAGTTAATTCAACTTGTGGGCCTCATGTGATGATGTTGAATTGGCAACATTGATTGAGTGCAACACATGCTTTTTGTTTATACTTTTTTTTTTATTTGAACTTGAAAGGAAAATTTGTTTTTCACTTATTTAATAGAAAAAATAAAAAAATTAATAAAAATAAATAATTTTCACTTTTTTCTTAATATTTTGTTTTTAGTTTTGAGGTTTATAAATAAAACAAATGTATGAGTAAATTTGTTAAAAAAAGTATTACCGCTATTATTATAACGATTGCATATAGAAGTAAAATAATCACCTTTGTTAATATAATGAGTATTTTGAATCAAAATCGATGAAATTTAATTTAACTTATTTTTGTATTTTATTATAAAATTATAGAAAATAACTAGTAATAAATTTTAGAAGTACTATATCTCATTAAATTAATATTCTAAATCTATTCTTAGCTATGATACTTAATTTGTATTTTGCCCAATACCCTTGATACATATAGTTTTCACTTTCGTACATCATGATAAATTTCAGTGAGGCCCTATACAACCAACAGGTTAAGTTACTGTTTCCAAATATTTTTTATATAAACAAAACAATTAGAAACTCATAAATTGGGCCATATTGGTGTTATAAGGGTCGGACCATTTGTCTAAACCAATCCCTGTGGATTGATTTGAGTTGACTTGATTAAATTGAATTTTAAAATAAGTATAATATTTTAAAAAGTTTTTGAATTGTTTAAAAAATATTTAAATAAGTTTTATTTATATTATATTTAATTAAGTTTTTATATTTTTATTTACACTGAAATATTTAACTCATTAGTTGGTGCACAATCTCTTACCTTAAGAGCAAGGTTCAAATCTCCTATTTCTTAATTATAATTTTTTTTATATTTTTATTTAGATTAAATAAAATTATTTATAAATTATCATTAATAAAAAATCACTTGTTATTTTTATGTTTGTATAATGTTGATGTGAATAGTGAATATGCCATGTGATGATACTATTATGATACATAAACATGTTACGTTATCATCTATTATGATATGTTAATATATTACGTTAATACTACGTGATTGAAAATAACACATTACGATTTAATTAATAATAATTAATCAACTGTCAATTATAAGAGTTTATTTAATTTAAAATAAAAATATAAAAATTTAATTAAAAATAATAAAAAATAAAATTTTATTTTAATAAATAGTTTAGAGTTTTTTTTAAGTATTATGTCTTTAAAATATTATTATATAAATAAGTAATAAATTTTTATGTGTTTTAAATTTATTTAAAATAAATTAAAAACATTTAAATATTTAATTAAAAATTAATACATAATAAACACTGACTTTTTTTTTTAAATGTATAAAATGGTGGGCTAATTAGATCGGGTTGAACGTGATCCTACATAATCCATGAACATGAAAACTAAATAAAAATATTAAGACAGTCAAAGAGAGTAGTTGATACGCGCCATAAGGAATGTGAAACTGACATTCTTGGGAGGAATGTCCATAGCGAATAGAGCAGACGAGACAGACGGGCACTCGCTAATCATTCCGCTCTTTACGCATTCAGATATTTCAATGGCACTTCTGTAAATCAGTCATAACCCATTGGCTGTTTTGGAAATCCATCATTAAACCCCAAATAATTACATAAGGGCATTTCAGGAACCCAAAAGTACCAAAGGAACTACAAATACATTTCCCAATAAAGAACCAATCATAAAAGCAGAAAGGGAACAACTGGCAGTTTTTTAGAGGCCAGTGGAAAACGATTGCAGTTAGTATCATTGTTTACATTCGTAGAGGATTGCTAAATCTTGCAAAGGAGTACAGCTAAATAACAACTAGCATTTGACACGTCAACACGTTTACACCAAGAGGCCACGATTCAACGGTTTACTCAGCTGCTTCTTCTTCTTCATTTTGTTAATAATTATTTTTCATAGCAAGTCTAATTCATTGGAATTATCCAATTTTAATCCAAGTATAATAACACCTTAATGCCAGTACCAATTGGCCAACCAAAAGATAAAGCAAAGACATTGAATTATTAACAATATTGTATGCAAATTTTATAAATTTTTCTAAAATAACATTGAATTATTAACAATATTGTTTGCAAATTTTCTAAAATAATAAAAATCAACATAAGAACTTCCTTTTTTTTTTTTGAAGTAGGGTTTTTCATGTTAATCTCAAATTAAGGGTTATTCAAATTTTATTTGAACTTAGCAATAATTTGAGTCAAAATCAAATATTTAGGGTTAGGGAAGTCAAATTTGAATATCTTATAAGTAAATTAATGCACTTAAACACTGCATTATAATTCATCATGGGAAGTCACATGAATCTTTTACATCATCAAGTTCCACCCAAGGTTGGTGTTACTGCAATGGATAAAGTCATTTCACTAAGCAAAGAATTATAACCCAAAAAGATTTTTCATGTACCATTTGATTTCACCATGATCCCAATCATGTATTATGACCCCATATTCATGCTCATCTTCTCCTCCTTTTAACATTCTGTTTTCCCCTTTTTCTCTTAAAAGAAAACAAAATCGACCTCATGACAAAATAAATCAAACAAAGTATGATGGAAATGTCAGCTTGGCCACATGAACTTTTGGGATTGTATATTCCTTCACGTTATACAAAAACTTTTCATCTCTTTTGATACCCTTTAATCTTGTCTTTCTCATTCTTGCTTCAAAATTCCCATAAAACCCTTCCCTCTTAATCTAATCCAAAAGCCAATCATCCTCTTTAATGACTAATGAGTCTTTTTCTTCTGCTTTGGGTGATTAGAAAGCAACCCAAAATTTTCTCCATCTTGTCCAAAATCAACACCTAAAACCTGCCCCCAAGTAAGAAAAAGGAAAACCAAATCCCAATCTCATAAAAATAGAGAGCCGGTCAGGGGCAGTCTTTTATATTTTCAGTAGCCGGCCATCCAACAAAAGACCAACTCATAGTTTTATTAAACTTTTCACACGTTCTCTTCTTCTTCACTTCACCACTTCTCAGAGAACCCCATTACACAGAAACTTCTCTTTCCAAAACCCAACTCAGCAAAGCTATATGCAGAAACATGGCGTGTTTTTCTTTTTATATAACATTAAATAACTATAAAGTCCAACAATCGTGATGTCTTAGTGCTTGTAGTTTTTGCTTCTCACGACCTAGTCTCTCTGTCTCTCTGTCTCTCTCTCTTTTCTTACAAGTTTTAATAGACAACAGTTGGAGACCAGCAAAAGGAATTTGAATTGTTCAGATTTCTAAGAGGTCCGCAAACAAGGCTTTGTCAATATTGGACAAAGGGATCTAATAAAAAAAATCCTTTTAAAGACTTCATCAGGTTTTTAAAGTAGACAGGAACAAAAAGGTGAGCTTTTTATTGTGGTGGTTTTTCTAATGCTAAGTCTAAGATCTGTATTTTGATTTGTTTTAGATATGTTTTGATCATTTCTTCCTTAAAGGTATATTGGGTCTCTGGGGTCTTTTGTTTGGTTGATGGGGCAATGTGGGAGAAACAGAGGGAAAATATGAGGTTTTGGACAAAGCGTATTTTTTGATTTGAATATTCAGAGGTACCCTTTTGTCTACTTAGTGTATTTTGCTTGGATTTTTTGTGGGGTTGAAGTTTAGATTTGGTTTTGAGGTATATTGATTTATCTTTGTTTGCTTCCTTTTTTTCTTTGAGTGTCTATTAGATTTGGTGCTGTGTGAGATGTTTTTAGTGGTGTAGAAGAAAGCGAAGATTTTTTGTTTGGTTGCTAAGAAACTGTAGGAGACCGAGGGAAAGTTCTTGCATTATCGTGCTGAGCGAAAACAGTCTACCCAACTAAGTCAAGTCCTTATTGTAGTTACTTTTTCTTGGCAGCTAAAAATCTTGTTCGACAGTTAAGGAACGATCTGCTACTGTATAGCGAGTTCTTCGTTTTTTATTTGCTGATGTTGAACTAATTTGAAGTTAGTCATATAATTTATATATCTTTACTATCTACTGTTCAAATCTCCAAATCATTGGTGGTTTTTAAGTTTGCTTTCCTGTTGATATTGACAATCAAATAGAGGATCAGATTGTAGTTTTCGGTATATAATTTCTTTTACAATGCTTGATTGTCTGTTGCGAAATCTTTAGTAGTGCTTCTCCTGATGATATTTTCTTGTGTTATGGAAATTCAGGACCAAGGGATCTAAGGATAATTCTCTGGTAGTGCTCAAAAATGGCATCAAAGTCTTTCAAAGGGAGCCGATCATCTTTATCAATTTCCTCTGATGCAGCAGAGTCACATAAGCCTCCAATACCTCCAACTGTGACATTTGGCCGGAGAACTTCCTCGGGTCGTTATGTGAGCTATTCAAGGGATGATCTTGATAGTGAACTTGGTAGTAGTGATTTCATGAACTATACAGTGCATATACCACCCACCCCTGACAACCAACCCATGGACCCTTCTATTTCTCAAAAGGTTGAAGAGCAATATGTATCGAATTCACTTTTTACTGGTGGATTCAATAGTGTTACAAGAGCTCATCTCATGGACAAGGTGATTGAGTCTGAAGCGAACCATCCCCAGATGGCTGGTGCAAAAGGATCTTCATGTGCAATCCCTGGGTGTGATGCAAAGGTGATGAGTGATGAACGTGGTGCAGATATTCTCCCTTGTGAGTGTGATTTCAAAATTTGTCGGGATTGTTATATTGATGCAGTTAAAACAGGGGGTGGAATGTGCCCTGGATGTAAGGAGCCATATAAGAACACAGATCTGGATGAAACAGCTGTGGATAATAATGCCAGGCCACTTCCACTTCCTCCACCTGGGACGATGTCCAAAATGGAGAGGAGGTTGTCCTTAATGAAGTCAACTAAGTCAGTGCTGATGAGGAGTCAAACGGGAGATTTTGATCACAATCGTTGGCTGTTTGAGACTAGAGGGACTTATGGTTATGGCAATGCTATATGGCCAAAGGATGGTAATCTAGGAAATGGAAACAATGATGAAGTTGTTGAGCCGCAAGAGTTGATAAGCAAACCATGGAGGCCACTTACTAGGAAATTAAAAATACCGGCAGCTGTTCTCAGCCCATATCGGTATAGTTCTCATTGCTGGATTGTTCATAATGTTATATTTCTTCTATATGTTTTTAGATTTTACTATGGCAATTACACATTTGAAGGTTTAAGGTTTTGTACTGCCACATTTCTGTCCAAGCTAGGACAGGAATGGAAAGTACCCTGCTAAATGACATGCATATGCACAGTAGCTTAACATGATTGCACAACATATTGATAAACCTAGGAAGGTGAAAATTATGTTAATCCTGTTTCTCCTCTTTGTTTCATTTACCTTTAACCTTTCTTTGTTTTTTATTTTTTTAAAAATAAACCTGCATATGAGTGGCTCTGCTGATTTATGAGGTTAAAATTATGTAGTTATAGCTGGTAAATGGAAAAGAATTCTGTCAAAAGTGAATTTATATAATATATGATATTCTTTTAACTTTATGTTTATTTCCTAATTTTCTTATTATTAAATTGCTTGTAAATTAAAAAAATCTCTTTTATCTGCTTCAAAACTGTAAATTAAAAGATGAATTAATAATACGTATTCGTGCACAACATATGTATAATCATGCAGTAGTGCTTAGAGAAACAGAATAGAGTCCAGGTCACTGACAGACTTCCTAGACACTATACCAACCAGTTCATTGGAACCTTTTACTTGTTGCAATAGTTCATCTTAGTTTTCTTTAACAAGTCATGGAACATTTCCATTTCTACTGAAGAGTTTTTCATATGCATTGCATGCATTCATGTCTTCGTTGTTGGTAACATTATGATTTTTATCATTCACTAACTTTGATTTCTGTGTCATGTATGCTTTCAGGCTTCTAATTTTTTTGAGAGTTGTTGTTCTTGCATTGTTTTTGGCTTGGAGGATCAACCATCCAAACAATGATGCAATTTGGCTATGGGGAATGTCTGTGGTTTGTGAAATTTGGTTTGCTTTTTCATGGCTTCTTGACCAACTGCCCAAGCTCTGCCCAATCAATCGTGCTACAGATCTTAATGTGTTGAAGGACAAATTCGAAACACCAAGCCCTAGCAACCCTACTGGAAAATCTGACCTGCCAGGCATAGATGTCTTTGTCTCGACTGCAGATCCAGAGAAAGAACCACCTCTTGTCACTGCAAACACTATCTTGTCGATTCTAGCTGCAGATTACCCAGTTGAAAAACTTGCTTGTTATGTTTCTGATGATGGAGGAGCACTTTTAACATTCGAGGCCATGGCAGAAGCAGCAAGTTTTGCTAATATTTGGGTTCCATTTTGCCGTAAACATGGTATTGAACCCAGGAATCCAGAATCTTACTTCAATCTGAAGAGGGATCCTTACAAGAATAAAGTCAAACCAGATTTTGTCAAGGACCGTCGACGAGTTAAACGTGAGTATGATGAATTCAAGGTCCGTATAAATAGTTTGCCAGACTCCATCCGCCGTAGGTCCGATGCCTATCACGCAAGGGAGGAAATCAAGGCAATGAAGCTTCAGAGACAGAATAGGGAAGATGAACCTGTAGAGAGTGTGAAGATTCCAAAAGCAACATGGATGGCTGATGGCACTCATTGGCCAGGAACTTGGTTGAATGCAGCATCTGAGCACTCCCGGGGTGACCATGCTGGTATAATACAGGTATTTATTATTATTAAAAGATTTTCACATTTTCAACTAGTAGATTGTATGAACATATTTTCACCCTTTGTTGTGCTTTAAATTGGTAATAATGAGTTTTAAGAGGTTCTTCATTTAGGGGAAAAGTGAAGTCGAGATAAGCTGACAATGTGATGCTGATATTTTCCTTTTCATTTCTTAATTTTTGTTTGCACAGGTGATGTTGAAACCTCCCAGTGATGAACCATTACATGGAACTGCTGATGATGGGCCCATTGATCTCACTGATGTTGATATTCGTCTCCCATTGCTTGTTTATGTTTCTCGTGAGAAGCGCCCAGGCTATGATCACAATAAGAAGGCAGGTGCCATGAATGCCCTGGTTCGGGCATCTGCAATTATGTCCAATGGCCCATTCATCCTGAACCTTGACTGTGATCACTATATCTACAACTCTCAGGCAATGAGGGAAGGCATGTGCTTTATGATGGATCGAGGAGGTGACCGCATTTGTTATGTCCAGTTCCCTCAGAGGTTTGAGGGTATTGACCCTTCTGATCGATATGCCAATCACAATACCGTTTTCTTTGATGTGAACATGCGAGCCCTCGATGGTCTTATGGGCCCTGTCTATGTTGGAACTGGATGTCTCTTTCGAAGGGTTGCCCTTTATGGCTTTGACCCACCTCGATCAAAAGAACACCATCCTGGTTGCTGCAGTTGCTGCTTTTTTGGTCGTAACAACAAGCATTCCTCAATGGCACACACTCCTGAGGAAAACCATGCTCTGAGAATGGGCGATTCTGATGATGAGGAAATGAATCTCTCCCTGCTTCCTAAGAGGTTTGGGAACTCGACATTTCTCATTGATTCAATTCCAATTGCCGAGTTTCAAGGTCGTCCCCTTGCTGATCACCCAGCTGTGAAGAATGGGCGCCCACCTGGTGCTCTCACTATTCCTCGTGAACTTCTTGATGCCTCAACTGTTGCAGAGGCAATCAGTGTCATTTCATGCTGGTATGAGGACAAGACTGAGTGGGGACACCGTGTTGGGTGGATTTATGGGTCTGTTACTGAGGATGTGGTCACTGGGTATAGAATGCACAACAGAGGATGGAAATCAGTTTATTGTGTGACCAAGCGAGATGCTTTCCGTGGAACTGCTCCAATCAATCTCACTGATAGGCTTCACCAAGTCCTGCGTTGGGCTACTGGTTCTGTTGAGATTTTCTTTTCCCGTAACAATGCCTTCCTTGCTAGCCCAAGAATGAAGTTGCTGCAGAGGATTGCGTATCTTAATGTTGGAATCTATCCCTTCACCTCCATTTTCCTGATTGTCTACTGTTTCCTCCCTGCACTTTCCCTTTTCTCTGGCCAGTTCATTGTTCAGACCCTCAATGTCACTTTCCTTACTTACCTCCTCACCATTACAGTGACTCTTTGTTTGCTAGCTGTGCTTGAAATTAAGTGGTCTGGCATTGAGTTAGAAGAATGGTGGAGAAATGAGCAGTTTTGGTTGATTGGCGGGACAAGTGCTCATCTTGCTGCTGTGCTTCAGGGGCTCTTGAAAGTGATTGCTGGGATTGAGATTTCTTTCACATTGACATCAAAATCAGCGGGAGATGATGTGGATGATGAGTTTGCTGATCTCTACGTTGTCAAATGGACTTCTTTGATGATACCACCAATCACGATCATGATGATCAACTTAATAGCAATAGCAGTCGGGTTTAGCCGAACAATTTACAGTGTTATTCCACAGTGGAGTCGTCTACTAGGTGGAGTTTTCTTCAGTTTCTGGGTTTTGGCTCATCTCTATCCTTTTGCTAAAGGGCTTATGGGAAGAAGAGGGAGGACACCTACCATTGTTTTTGTGTGGTCAGGTCTTATTGCCATCACCATATCCCTCCTTTGGGTGGCAATCAACCCCCCATCTGGTACCAACCAAATTGGAGGCTCATTCCAGTTCCCTTGATAGGACATTCTTTATGTTAAGGTGAATCAGTTCAATGATATTCCTTTATTTATTCTTTTTTTTTTCTTTCATGCGAGCAGATTATGCTCGTTAAAAGACTAGGCATGTTGTATATCATGTGCCCATTGGAATGTACCTAAACAGTAACTTGCAGCAATTTAGTGAGGTTGGATGGGATCCAAAGACTGGGAACTGGTTTCCCTGCTTTTTTGTTCTTACTGTATGATTTTTACTGGGATTACTCAATGGTACCTCAATTTTTTCTGGATGACCATCTTTATAATGCATTCATTTTGTACCTTTGATACAAATGTCAAACTCGAAAGCACAACGATCTGAACCCAAGATAATTCAATTATTTTTCGATTTAAAATGACCCGACTTGACCAGTCTAATTACCACCTCTAAATTGTAGTGGTTATTCTTCAAAAGTTTGAACTTTTAAATTCTCGCAGACGTGCAACAGAGATGGGTTGTTTGTGCTCTACACCTCTTCCAGAGGCCTGTGTCTTTCGAATCTTTAAAAATGTTGGGTTATTTGGACAACGAATTCTTAAATCAACATGCAGGAAGTATGAGGTCAGTGGTTGAGGCAGCACATAAGCATGCCCAATCTAACCTCGATTCCTCCACTAACCGTGCTCCCTTTATAACAACACAAGAAAATAAACAAGAGAAAATTTCCTCTTCCAAGCACCACATAAACCGCCAAGCTGATGGCAACTTGTATCATCACCTTTGTTCTTCTCATGGCACCCTTCCAATCAACATCTGCTACGAACATTCCTCCAAGGAATCAAGATCTAGGCGTCGCCATTGAAGAAATGCAGAAGGCTAACTACTTCACCTTCGTCATGCTGATCAACATGTTCCCTCTCGATTCAAAAATTCATGGAAATGTCACTTTCTTGATGCCTAATGACCGGATGTTGTCAAAAACAATAATTCCAGAGTCAGCAGTTTCTTCCTTCTTATATCGCCATTCAATACCTTCCCCTTTGCTTTTTGAGAATCTTCAATACATTCCAACAGGTTCAATTCTTCCCAGTTCAGAGCCTCAGTACATGCTCGAGATTTCAAACGGTGGTGGCAGGAGGAGTTTCTTCCTCAACAATGTGAGAATCATTAGCCCAAATCTATGCACTGCAAGTTCTTCCATCCGGTGCCATGGCATTGATGGGGTGTTGACTGCAGTAAAGTTGCCAGGAAGTAACACACCCCTGTCTACTTGCTCTAACAGTACCGGTTCTGCAGCATCACCCTCTCCAGTGGCTGCACCACCATCACCAGCTCCAATTCTTCCTTTCTCTGATGATTCTCCTGTGCCTGCCCCGCAACCAGCTGAAAGCAGCCAAAATAAATCAGGAGCTTCACAGTTTCTATCAGATAGCAAACTGTTGAAATTTACAGGGACTCTTTTGGTAGTATCAATAATTGGAGTTTCCATGTGAAAGTTTATGAAAATTTGGAAAAAATTAGATGTTTAAACTTGTAAATGTGCTTATTGATGGTTGGTAAGATTTTTCATGTATGCTACAGCCTCAAATTCAGTGTATAATTGCATGGTGTGCTCAATTTTAGTTAATCATTTTTTCTTTTAAATATTGTATTACATTATGAGAATAGAGTAGAACAACCATGTTGGAAGTGAAGGTAATTCAAAATGAGTAACATGGTTCACTAACTTATTTTTACGTTTAGAATGTTATAAAGAGTTTGGTTTGATGACTTAGATGTGGAAGTAGTTAAGAAGATTTCTTTTAACATTTCCTTGAAGTACACGTAATGCATTATTCAGTGTTATTATTCCAATACTCAAAACTTATACTCACTACCCAATTACGTGCTCATTCTCTTAACATCCAATAAATTGTTTTTTAATGTGCTTTTCTCCTAAAACGTCACTCACAGTGAACGTGCTCTTTTCATAATAAGCACGTTCTTCGATGATTGAATATGTTTTCATAAAAGAACTCTCTTTCTACCAACTACCACTTTTATTTGCTATAAATATGAGAGTTTGGAAGGTTGAGAGGCAATTAGAAATACAACAAAAATTACTCTCAAAACTTTCTCAAAGTTCTCCCAAATATTCTTTATACTCAAACCTTTTCCATCTGTCGTACTCTGTTGCTTTCTCCACCTTACTTATTCCTCATTGCTTGCCACAAAAGTCTGCATCCTTGTGTGTCTACTAGCTATTATTGGCACTGTATTTGTAGTGAAGCTACTCTAAATTTAAGGTATTCCATCCCAAGAGCATCGGTATTGAAGTGAACGTGGTGAATTCCCACTATCTGTCACTAAATTCCAATCTAACTCACAATGTGTCCAAGGTTAAGATGAATGGATAGAGAAAGTCTTGAAGAATTCGGCCTATGTGATTACTCTTGACAATGCTGGAGTCCTTGATGCTATAAAAGTCACCTCTAAACTCTTGTATTCGTAGGGAGACCAAAATTGAAGTATGACATGCTGTATTTACAAGATGGAGTATTTTTTTTTGTAAACTATGGTTGCTGCTTGAGGAAAGTTTACTTTTACTCTTGAAGATGTAAGCCAAGCTCAAGCTTCCAAAGTGACGCGCTTCTCTAACTGGATAGGGTTTTTTTATAAAAAATTTAATATTAAAAGTAAGAGTAGTCCTCCTAAGTATCCAGATCACGCTCATGAGTTAGTGGCTTTGTTGATCATGTGGTTGGCTCAATATATCCTCTCAAGTTGTCCAGACAATGGAATCTCCTCTTTAGTTATTCCTTATGCAATCAAGATTGCTAAAGGTATGAGTTTTCCTTTTGATTGCATAAGGAATAACTAAAGAGGAGATTCCATCATCTGAACACTTGGAAGGACATACTGAGCCAACCACGTGATAAACAAAGCCATTAACTCATAAGATTGATCTGGATATTTAGAAGCACTACTCTCGCCTTTAATATTGAACTTCTTATAGAAGAGCCTTACCTAGTTAGAGAAACGCACCATTTTGAAAGCTTTAATTTGGCTCTTAAATAAGTCTATAAAGAACTCCTTGATACTCTTCTTTTCCCTAAAACGTATGATGGAACAAAAATCATCTCTCCTTGCACAAAGAAATTCCAAAAGAATGTGCACATTTTCAAGAGCAAAAGTAAACTTTCTCTAAGTAGTAACCATAGTATGCAAAAAAGTTCTCCATCTTGCAAGTATAGCATGTCATACTTCAATTCTAGTCTCCATATGAATATGGCGGAGTTTATAAGGGACTCTTACAGCATTAAGGACTTTACCATTGTTGAGAGCAGTCACTAGGTGGAATACTACAGGATTTTCTCTGTCCATTCATCCCAACCTTGTATTCATTGTGAGTTAGATCCAAATTTAGTGACAAAAAGTGAGAATTCACCATATTCAAATCTAAACTTTAATATTGATGCTCTTAGAATGGAACACCTTATCTCTGGAGCGGCTTCACTATAAGTACGGTGTTAGTAATAATCAACAGATGCACATGAATGCCTATCCACTAGTTTTACACACATTACTTCCTAGAAGCAATTCTCCTTTTTTCCTGATGACACAATCATCTCAATTTTCAAGCACAAGAGGAATTACACTATTTCTCCTTACTTTCATTTTCTTAAAAAGAGAAGCTGTAGTAGTATTTTTTCTTTTCTTTCCAAAAGCAATCTTACCAGGTGCACCACCATAGTGGACTTTTGACGTAAAACAAGTCTTGGCCATGAGATGAAAGAGTAAATTTCTTATAAGCATGAATAACAGACAACTAGATAAGTATTCATGCATTATCATTCTTACCTACGTACTATTACATCCTTTAAATTATAGTAATGTTCCATGTTTGTTTGTTTACCTTTATCTTTATGCCAAACAAAAAATAGATAAGAAAATATATACATACACACAAATCCTTAAACATATACATAAAAAAAAACCTTCCCTGCATTAGTAAACAAAAAAAAATTTCTTTCCTTTCTTAATGTAGCAAAGCAATAGAAAAGAAACTATATAAAAAAGAAAAGATATTGTTGTAAAGAGACTTTCTTGTTAAAAAATTTTTAGAGAGAAATCTTAGAGGTTTATTGTAATTTTTAGCAAAACTATTCTCCCCTATTTATAGATTTTTAGAAATTATTTTCTTAGCAGTAGGAATCTAACACTTTAAATTTTCTTAGCAAATCTTTTTCCACATCTCCTTGTTTTTCCATATATATCTCTACTTCTTTCAATGTTTTCTACGTTTATTTTAAATTTTGTTATTAGCATGCTTAAAAAAAATGAAAAGTGTTCAATTCTAAAATAAGCCCATGTAATAATCTTAGAACTCAATATCTACTTTACTAAGAAGGTGTCAATTTGAAGGAGAAGCAACTGCTCCATAAATCTAAAACATTTTACTTTCTTTTAAAATTTAAAATTCAAGCTAGAATGTCAGTTTGAGGAGACAAGGCTTCATTGTGAGCTTGCACAACCTCACATAGCAAGGTTTGTTATTGATGACAACATTCCAATTATGCTTGAAAATTTTATTAGCAAATCCTTTTACATCCCATTGTTTTTGTGCATATATCTCCACTTTCTAGGCTTCTCATTCTCAATTATTATTATGTATTATGCTTGAAAGATAAATGTAAGATATATAAATCCGAAGTATACCCCACGATTTATGTGCCCAACGAAATAATCAATTTTAGAATACAAATCCTACCTTTATAACACCATGTCAATATGCAATTAATCAATTTAACGTAGGGTTCTCTTTTGTTTTTTTACTACCATGTTGCTTTACAACCTGTGCCTATGCTGGTGTCCTATTATTTTTCAATGAAAATTGTTCTTCAAAGTGTCCTAGTAATTAAGGCTATTGATTTTTATTTTTTTTTTTAAAAAAATCCAATCTAGCAATGATGTAGCAATCCAATAAGAGTTTGTAATTTATCACGCTAACTTGATCCTTGAAAAAATTCCTTTTATCTCCAAGTAATAAATTTTTTAAGTAAGGGCAAAATTACACTTAAGTGTTATGCGTAACGTATAGGAATATTTCAAATTCATAATGACCAAAGACGTTTTTAAATGCCTAAACTATAGAAACATTTCAAGTGTGTAACACCTAAGAATGTTTTCAAGTGCATAACGCTAAGAGATATTCTAAATGTAATGCATAAAAACATTTCAAAGCACATGAAGCATATTCCAAGCAGTTGCAGTATTAGATTCTTCATCATCTTAAAGCTGGCAATTCATTGCATTTTCACAAATTAAGAAAAAGCTGATGAACAAAAGTCTCTCTCACAGTTTGCTTAAGTAATGTTAGTCTATTGGAGTGACATTGACATATAAATTAAACCACTTCACTTCATTCGACTTGTTTGCTCACTTGACAAGGATTTGAGGAGTCCGGTAAAGATTTCAATTAAATATTGCGAAATGACCCAACAAATTCTAACAAAATTAATTCCTTTTTTAAATAATTTCAAGTTGGTATAACCTTGCGAACCACTGCTACTAGCTATAACAGTAGAAATACAAAGATATTGGAATATTAATTTTTGAGCTAAATTTTGAATTGTGATTTAGCAGAAAAGGGCAGTATATTTTTTTTAAAGTAATTAAAATTTACTCGAAAATGAAAGCTGGGTGACTTTTCAAGTCTCTATGGTTGGCTAGAAACTATGAATGAAGATTTTCTCTGTTGAGTAGTGTTGAACAAGTTGGTGATTGGGTTAGAGTTTGCTTAGCTTGCCGGACGGACAATAAACGGCTTTGCCAGTTGATGCAAGTCAATAACAGTTTCCTTGGCATTAATTCTATTTTTTTTGCCACTTCAAAAGGGCTAGGCCTACTATTGACTGGGATTCCATTTTATCGAGTGAGTATTGAAATAGTGATTCAAAAAATTATAAATATAAGGTATAATATATAAAAAATTATTAAATTATTTAAATAAATTTAAATAAATTTTTATATTTTTATTACGTTCAATCAAACTCTAATATCTTTATTTTGAATTAAATAAACTCTTGTACATTTTATTTTGAGTCAAATAAATTTTTATGACTAATGATTGATTTAATCAAAATATCATTTGTTATCCTATGTCGAGTGACAATGTGACATGCTAAAATATCATAATTGATTATGATGTGATATGCTGATATATCATAATTGATGATGATATGACATGTTAATTTGATATGATAACATAATCATATGACATTTTTCATTTTTCATATCAATATCATGTTAGTACAATATAAATATAAAATTACAAGTGATATTGTTACTAATGATAATTAGTCAATCATTAGTTATAAAAGTTTATTTAATCTAAAATAAAAATATAAAAACTTGATTAAACTCAATAAAAGAATAATAATTTATATGAATATTTTTAAATATTTAAAAGCTTATTTGGGTATTACACCTAAATATAATAAAAATCTCTTTATTTATTGTCATTTAATTTTAAATTAAATATTCATCTTAAAATTTAATATGATATCAGAGGAAACACTAACATTTGTTAATGATAAAAAAATCTCATATTCGTTAAATTATAAGTATCATAGTCATATAAATATAATAAAAACTCTTTACGTATTACTAATTGATTTCCACTTAGATATTTACCATAAAAATTCAATTGTGAATAATTCAAATCGAGAAATATTAAACTCTAAATAAGTCAATTAAGAGATGTGAAACCTTTACCATTGAATTTTATATTATTTACGTACCCGATGTCTTTATTTTTGTTTCCTCCACTCTTTCATTCGACCAAATAAGGAAAAGAGACAAAAAGAGGAAAAAAAAAACAAAAATAACAATCCGCTATTCAGAAAACAGAAAGGAAAAAAGATACATCTTAACTGTTAGGCACTTCCCAAAATGAAGGAAAGAATAAAAAAAGAAGAAGAAAACTTAGCTTTAATTGTGAGAACAAATTTCTCTTGTACTAATAAAAGTTTAACCTAAGACGATAAGATTAAATTTAGAGCACGATAAACCTTCTTCTACTGGGCCATGAAATTTTACCTAATTTTATTTACTTGGGGTTACTTTACTATCTATAACATATATAATTTGAAGATCCAAAACTAGTTCCACGTTTGATCACGTTTTTATTCTCATAAATTGTCATGTGAAAAGTTGTAATTTTTATAATATATTTAAAAAAAAAAATTGACCAGTGGAATACAGAGAGTGAAAGAGAAAAGACATTGAAGCAAAAAGAGAGAAAAAAAAGACTGCAAAGAGATCAGAGTTTATTGTTGAAGCAAAGAGAGTGATTGCAAAGGGGCTCGTGTGTTGCACATGGGTCATACTCTAGTTAAAATTATTTCCCAACATCAATAAATTTGTTACCCATGAATAGCACATGGTTGATAATTAAAAAAGAGTTGTGCTCCTTTCTCTCAACCTTCAAATGTTTATATATATATATGTTGTATTTATGAAAAGCATGCGCCATGTTTATCATTTGTAGTAAAAAATACTTTATCTATTTAATTTCAATTACAATATTCTTCGATTCTTTCTCCCATTTACAAGAAGAGTATATGACTTCAATTGAGGATTTATAAACCTCAAATATAAGTGTGATATGAAGTGATACTTTGTGATTATATAATATATATAAAAAGAAATTACAAATGATTGCTATATATAGAATTTTTAAATTTATTGTTTTTTGACGGATACAAATCAATAGATCAAATCACGTTAAAATCTTATAATATAACTTTTTTTATTTCGTTAATTAAAAAATTCATACTGATTTGCTTCTCGTGGCAATGATTATTAAGATGTTGAAGGGTTTGAACAATTAATTTGGAAAATTATGAAAGAATTAAAAACCTAGAACTTCGTGGGCAACGTGACAGTTGAGGTAGCAACTCTAATGGATTCTATGGTCAAAAGAGTAGAGTTAGGTAGCCAACAAATTTTTGTGCTAATGAGTTGGACGCTAGTTCTACGATGGTGATTGATTGCAGGATCTTTCTTTTTCTTTTTTTTTTATTACCAAATTATATATAGAAGTAGAAATTTATAATTAAAGTCAAATATTAAATTTTATACAAAAAATTAAAAAAAAATTGATTAATCATTTTATAATTCAATAAATTTAGTATAAAATTTGACGAAACTTGCGTATAAAGAGATTTTAATTTAAAATCTCAAAAATTTCAAAAACTTCTTTGTCAAGTCTCAACATTAACAACATGAACGGAAAGTTGATTAAATTAATAAGATTGTAACATCATTATGTCATAATGATACCACTTTCTTTTCTGGTAAAAAATTGTACTAATTAGACATGATCGAGATGGTATTATTTTTGTTTGGAAAAAAATTGTACTAGTTAAACACGGTCAAGATAGTCAAATATTTAATGCATTTGGATATTACACCCAAATTAGATAAAAAGATAAACTTCACATAAATCTTCTGTATTATGATATTTTCTCACATATACTCTAGGTATTTTTTTTTCACACATAAATTTTTTTTTAAAAAAACCGATATTATATAAGAAAATATCATAGCACAAGATATCTATGTAAAGTTTACCCTAAATAAAAAGCATATATTGTGGTAGAGCCAGAGGGAAGGGGGTTAGTAGGAGCCCTCGTCCTCCAAAATTTTAAAATTTTATAAAACTTTTTCTTTTAAAAAAAATTATAATTTTGTCTGTAATTTTTTAAAAGTTTTATAGTTTCACCTCTATAAATATTGAACTTTTTGTTTTTGCCCCCCAAACATGAAATCTTTGACTCCATCACTATATTGTAGTATGACATTGTCTCACATAATATTTTGAGTATTTTTTTCACAAATAAAATCTTGAAAAAAAACTAATATTATATGAGAAAATACTATAATACAAAGTGTTTATGTGGAGTTTAGTTTAAATAAAAGGCATACATCTTCCTCCAATAATTGAATACTAATTGAAAGAGTTGAATTTGGAATATCTTCTTCTTCTTTTTTTTCTAAAAATTGGACCTTTAATATATATATTTTTAATTCAACCAATAAGAAATGGATCACGCTTAGAAGAAAAGGGTGTATATGTAAACGTACAAAATTCGTGACATATATTAAAGGGCATTGATACCAGAGGGTTGTCACAAAATTATTTTGTGAAATATAAGCAACCGACCCTATAAGTTAATTAATAATTTTTTTTCAGATTTATACATTTACGTATCTCAAAACCAAATCAACTACATAATAAATTATTACCCTGTAGGTTAATGATAAGATTTTTAATATTATGAGCAAAGTTAGACAGTCATTATATATTTTTAAATAATATATTTATCTATTAATTTTAATAAATATATTTTAATGTGATATGTGTCAATTTTTTTTATTTGACTTGTGAAATTTAAAAACTTCCAATAGATAATAATGTATACAAATATTACAAGATAGTCAATATTAAAGTTTTCATGATTAATTGAATAAAATATTTTATTGAACTTTAATAAAATTTAACATTAACTTTAATAAGAAAAAGAAAGACTAATTTCCTGTTTATTTAGCAACAATTCAATTTTAGTGTTGTTAATTTTCCACGAGACAAATTAAATGCTATGAGATTTTTGTGGCATTTTCTTAAGCTTTCCCGATAAAATCTAACAAAGATATATTATTATGTGATGAAAGGCTAATATCTATTTTTGAGTTTAAGAGTTTTATTCATACGTCTTCAACAAAATGACTTGGACAATTTGTGACCAAAGACAATATATATATATATATGACCTAACAAAAGATTAATTGGTCAGGTATCAGTATAGACGTTTTTATGAAATGGTGTGATAATTCATTTATTACTTTATTCTATTACTTCAAACCATTATTACTTTTAATAACATACTATTCCAAATACCAAATGGTCAAAATGAAACTATTTTATTTGAAAAAAATCAAAATTAGACTGAATTGAAGGCGCATCTCCCTCTTATGCTAGAGATCCAATACCAAACTTTAAGACTTTAATTTGAGGTGTCTAAGTTAGATTTTGAAATTCTGACTTGAGGCGGATAGTAGTTAGGACCACATAAGGGCATGTCCTTCCCCTAAAGTTGTCAAATTCTTACAATATTAACCTTGCAAATTAGGCCAAATTCAAAAGATTGCATATGTTAACCCCCAAAATTGTTAATTTTACATATTATAATATTATTTTCGTACATATTATATTGTCCCCCGTCTCCACTTAATTAACCTGAGCTCTCCACTGATTCTAATTGCTAGGATGTGGTCCTGTATTTTTGTCTAAAATGGAAAAGAAAAAAAAAAACCAAGAGGGGAACAAGTGGTAAAACCCACCAAAACCAAGACAAATGTTCCACGTGAAGGAAAACCTACTACAAAGTGGGAAGTAATCAAACAAAGAAAGGTGTGGCAGTAGCATAACCGACGTAAGGCATGATATTTGGAGAGGAAGACAAGGCCCAAAAGCCCAAAAGGGCGGGACTAGGGAGGTAGGTAGGGGTAAAGGGAGAGGTTTGACGTAGAAAGAAGGCTGTGGGCGTCTGGTGTCCATTTGAATGTGAGATGGGCATGCTTTACTACTCTACTTTCCCTCACCCTCTAAAACCCACCCACTCCGTCTCACCCATATGCTCTACCTACCTCCCTCTCCTCTTCTCTTCTCTTATATTTATTACTCTTACCTTTCCTCTCTCTTTCCCTCTAACCCACCTCCGGGCTCCTCTCCCTCTCTCCAATTTCTCCTGCTTATTAGCCTTTCGAAAGCAAAAAAAAAACTATCCCAACAAAATAAAACAAGAAAACGGACACACACACACACACCCATCAGAGCCTATTACCATGATAACCATTGCTGATCCTGTTGAACCCCAAAAGCCAGAGCTTTCTCCTTCTTTGTCTCCTCCAGCAACAAAGCCTTCCTCTGAAACTACTGGTGATCACATTTTCAGGTCGAAGTTGCCTGACATTCCAATCTCAAACCACCTCCCTCTCCATACTTACTGCTTCGAAAACCTCTCGAGTTTCCCTGATAAACCATGTTTGATCTCTGGATCTTCCGGCAAAACCTATTCTTTCTCCGAAACTCACTTGATTGCACAGAAGACAGCAGCTGGTTTATCCAATTTAGGCATCAAAAAGGGAGATGTCATCATGATTCTCCTCCAAAACTGTGCTGAATTCGTTTTCTCTTTCATGGGAGCTTCCATGATAGGAGCAGTTTCCACCACGGCCAACCCTTTTTACACATCAACAGAAATCTTCAAGCAATACAAAGTTGCTCAAGCCAAACTCATAGTCACCCAATCCCAATACGTTGACAAGCTTAAAGACACCAGCAACAATGAAAACTTCCCTAAATTAGGCGAAGATTTCAAGGTGATCACCATCGATGACCCCCCAGAAAACTGCTTACATTTCACAGTGTTATCAGAGGCAAATGAAAACGAGATCCCTCAAGTTTCCATTGACCCTGATGACCCTGTAGCTTTACCATTCTCTTCAGGAACAACAGGGTTACCCAAAGGAGTCGTTTTAACTCACAAAAGCTTGATCACGAGCGTGGCTCAGCAAGTAGATGGAGAGAACCCAAATCTGTACTTGAAACATGACGACGTTGTCCTGTGTGTTTTGCCTTTGTTTCACATTTACTCACTCAACAGCGTGCTCTTGTGTGCCTTGAGAGCTGGAGCTGCCGTTCTGTTAATGCAGAAGTTTGAGATAAGTGCATTGTTGGAGCTGATACAGAAGCATAAGGTGTCGGTGGCAGCGGTGGTGCCGCCGTTGGTGTTGGCGTTGGCTAAGAATCCGATGGTGGCTCAGTATGATTTAAGCTCGATCAGGGTGGTGCTTTCAGGGGCAGCCCCGCTCGGGAAAGAGCTTGAAGAGGCTCTCAGGGGAAGGGTTCCTCAAGCCGTTTTGGGTCAGGTTAGTAGTTGTTTTTTTCTTGAATGCATTTCCTAACTGAAGTTCATGCAAAAACAGAGTGATAATTTCATCAAATTAAGAACGAAATTGTTTTATTTTATTCTATGTATTTATTATTTACATATACAATTTTCCTTTTAACGAATTGGGCGGATTAAGGAAGTAGAGGTTTTTTGATATTTTAGGAGAAAATGGAGGGTATTTTGGTAATTAAAGAATTACATATTAACGACAAGGAGTTGACAAAGGAAATGTACGTTTTTTTTAAGGAATCAAACTATCCTCTAAAAAGTTAACGGAAATGTAACGAAAAGAAATTAGAATGATAAATGCCTTTCTACACTACTTTAAATTAATGCCAAATTTAAACCACGGTTTATTTGTAAATTAATAATTACATATAAGATATGTTAAATGAGTTATAAAATTCATAATTGGAATCAAGTAATGTCATTTGTGTTTATCAAATTTCGATTCTATTTAATGATGAGACTAAATAAATTAAAACAAATGGTAAAAAGTATTTCAAAATAAATTAAAGTTGACAAGCAAAAAATTGGAGAATAGTGAGAGCTCATGTCAGTCGCATGACTCTATTGATTCATTGCCCTTTTTTGGAGATAGGAGGAAGCCCCCCAAGTGATGTCTACGTGCCCCTCAATTAAACTACAGTTGGGGAAAACATTTCAATCCCTGTTTGATAATCCTCTTGCTTGAAAGTGCGGCGCAACTAAACCATTAAACAACTAAACAAGCCTTAGGAACAGGATGTCTTATTCTTATATTAATGGTCCAATGCCCCTTTTCCTTCTATTAATGTGTATGAAAAGTAGACCCTTTAACTTAGAAGATTTATGCCCACTTACCTTTTGGCTAAACTTACAAGAGTAGATGGTATTTTTCTTTCTTATTTTGATACAAAAAAGAACTATATGTTTTCAAGTTTCTTATGTTGATACTCTTGGCACTATCTTTTTTCTTCTTAGGAACATTGTTATTTATATCATTGTAATGTTCTAGCTTATAAAAAGAATCAAATCATCAAATAGTCTCAAGGGGTTTTTAGAACTAGGAAATTGTAGTTCTTTTAGGCAGTTGGGTAACTACAAGGGCCTATGGTTATAATCAATATAATAATAATGATGATAATGATGGATGGACCAAGGATAAAAAGTAGGAATGTCAACGGGTCGTGTACCTTATAATTTCGAAGTATTCGAATTCTAACCCTATAAAAAATTAACTACCTTAATTTTATTAACTACCCGAATAATTTAAAAATTATTATCCTAACCCTAACCCTAACACATTCCTACTATCCTATAATTACCTTAACCCGTTTAAATACCCGATTAAATAAAAAAATTATTAAAATCTTCTTCATGGGTACCCAATTACCCCAGTAACTTTTTTAATCTCATAACTTCTCTTTAGATTTATATGTTATAAGTTTATATAAACAAAAGTATATATACCGTAATTAATAATTTTATGAGTTATAATTTTTACAATGTTAATACAAAATAAAAAGTAAATATATTTATATTTAAAGTACATATATATATACACACACGCATATATAAAAAATATTTTAATATATAAAATAATAATTATATTTCTTATAAATTAACATAATATATAAACTATATATATTAAAAGACATTACAAGTTAATTAATAATAATAGTTTCATAATTTAATTTAATTAATTATAAGGATTTGTTCTTAATTTCATGAAATTAAAAAAAAACATTTAGATTCCAAAACTATTCTAATCTCAAGAGCTTTCTTTAAGTATATATATTATAAGATTATATAAATAATGGTATATATATATTATAATTAATAATTTTATAAGTCATAATTTTTGTAATGTTAACACAAAATAGAAAGTAAATATTGTATATTAAAAGTATATATATAATAGTAATTATATTTTTTTGTAATATGATATAATATTCAAATTATTTAAACATAATTAACAATCTAATAATTTTTTAATTTAAATATATTAATGTCATCATATTAATAATTAGAGTAACCATACTTTTCATATATTTGTTAGTTTTTAACAAAAAAATTACTTGTAAAGTTGATAGAAATTATAAATTTTTAATTTAATTATTAAAATAATAATAAAATATTTATAAATAGTAATCGAGTTCAAGTAATGAGTACCCAAGGGGTGGTATCCGAACCCTACCCAAATTCGATTCGGATAGTAAAATCACTACCCGAACTCGACCCGAACCTTTTTATAGAGTACCCTAACTCGATGTAACCGGATAGGGTACCCGTCAACATCCCTAATAAAAAGATCACAACTGCCCCAAAGTTTTGGAAAAATGAAGGAGGAAACTGCCCCAAAGTCATGTGCAAGATCCCAAAAACAAAGGCATAAATGGCAATATGGTCAGTCTGAACCAAACATAAGGTCCCATTTAAAAGGGCCTTTTTTGTCATATCTGGATGGCATTGAGTGGTCTTTCCTTCAGAGTACTGAGGAATGCAAATCAATGCTGAGGGCATTTACTGACCACGTAAGGAAATGTTGATTTCTAGTATTGAGTTTGGAGCCAAGAGTGGGTACGGTCCCCTCTCTTTCAACATCCAAATTACCATCAGGAAAGTACCCTGGAAAAGTGAATTAAAAAAAAAAAAAACAAAAAGGTCTGTAGTCCTTGTGCATTCATTTCATTTGTGTCCTTCATGAAAAGGACTTTTTATTAGATCAGATGATGAATGGTATTTTGGAAAGCTAGCAATAGCGTAGTAATTGTGTTAAGAAGGGAAAAAATAAGAGAGAATGAAAACAGAGTATGATTTAGGTTGTGACCTTATCCAATTCCCTAAAGTAAAAAGAGATTTTAGATTTTAAAATTCTAATGATATTGTTTTTTTGCTTACAAATACAATTCCTCTTCTACTAAACAAAATCCAACATCTTTAATGGAAATTTACCAATAGTGAAATATATAAGAGTTTTTTTTTTTTTTTAAAAAAAGCTCCTCCACCAATACTTCACTAGTCTCTACCATCAACTTGGAGGAGATTTCAGTGGGCCGATTTGAGGTCCCAAGTCCCAACAATCTATCAAATCCAGAAGTCATTTGTTCGGCCCTCATGTAGTACAGACTTAATTGGGTCTCGACCCAAAAGTTTATATAAGCCCAATGATCTGCATATCAAGTAAGCATCTATGGCCATTTTCATGGGTTTGCTCCCAGTTTCTAGGAAGCAAATGTAATTTTGTTTTTTGTATCATATCGTGCAGGTTATATACTGTACTGTGTACAATGCATTAACTAAATCTTTTTTCACAAACATAGGGGTATGGAATGACAGAGGCTGGACCAGTTCTATCCATGTGCCTAGGATTTGCAAAGCAGCCATTCCCAACCAAGTCAGGCTCATGCGGCACAGTGGTTAGGAATGCTGAGCTTAAGGTCATTGACCCTGAAACCGGCTGCTCCCTTGGCTACAATCAACCTGGCGAGATTTGCATTCGTGGATCCCAAATCATGAAAGGTTGAGAAATATATCATCAAAACTGATTGATCTATACATAAAATTGGTCTCTGAAAATCCTGGTCGTCTTAACATTTTCACGCACAAATTGTAGGTTATTTGAATGATACCTCGGCCACAGCAACTACCATAGATGTCGAGGGTTGGCTTCATACAGGTGACATAGGTTATGTGGATGATGGTGATGAGATTTTCATTGTTGATAGAGTAAAGGAAATCATCAAATTCAAAGGCTTCCAAGTATGTTTCTCCCGAACTAATTTCTTTATCGTTCAACTTTTGGTAGCAGCAACATTAATTTCTTTTGCCTGTTGTTTAGGTGCCACCAGCTGAGCTTGAGTCCCTCCTTGTAAGCCATCCATCAATTGCAGATGCAGCTGTAGTTCCGTACGTGCTTTCCACTTGCTTAATTCCCTTTCATTCACAGCTGATATATATAGTTTCTCTTAATTGCTAAATATGGATATAATTTTGGATGGTTTTTATGCAACTCAAACAGGCAAAAAGATGAAGTTGCTGGTGAAGTTCCTGTTGCATTTGTGGTTCGATCAAATGGGTTTGAACTTACTGAAGAAGCCGTCAAAGAATTCATAGCTAAACAAGTAATGTTTCACTAATTCCTTACAAAGAGAAAAAAAAAAAAAAGAAAGGAAACATTTCCCTCTTTCATGGTTGTAAGTAATGAAACCCCTTTGTTATCATGTGCCAAAACAGGTGGTTTTCTACAAGAAATTGCATAAGGTGCACTTCGTTCATGCAATTCCCAAGTCTCCGTCAGGAAAGATACTGAGAAAAGATCTGAGAGCCAAGCTGGCTGCCGCCACTACTACCCTGCCTTGAAAATTCTTCCAGTAATTTTTCATTTGGCTTTCGTCAGGCAACCATGGTGATTTTCTAGGTGGGCTTAATGTCTCAAAAAGGAGTTGTTGCAAGCAAAAAACAAATCACCAACCATGCCATTAGTCCTATGTTGTATTACGTTGTTCCTTTTCTGTGTCTCAAATTGGTCCATGCTGGTAATGTAATTTGTTTCGTTGTATTCTTGTAATAAGAGGGAATCAAGTCGGTTCTCGTCGCCTGTGTAAGACTGGAAGGTTTGGACAGACATTTTAAGTTGGGAGTTCCAATTGTAATCTTCTCTTTTGTATGGAAAAAAGAAGAGAAAAAAAATTATTCTTTGAATTACTTCCTTATTAGTTTTATAAATTTTACATTTTGTGATTAGAGTTGTAAATGGATAGATGCTTGTTTTTTTGAGATACCATATCTCAAATTCCATTAATTTGTAAGATATTTAAATTATATTAAAATTTAAATAAAATTATAAAACACTATTTAATATTAAATAAAATTGTTATTTTTTTAAGAAAAGAGATATGCATTCAACCATTTGAGTATGGTGTCCGTTCACTTATAATTAAGTGGAATATTGAAATGTCAAATTACCCTATAGAAATTAAAAAAAAAATCTTTATTACAAAGTATCATAATTAGGAAAAAAAACATATAAGTAAAATAATCATGTAAGGATCTTCAACTTTAACCTAATCTGTTTAGGGAAGAACTTCCATGATCGTTTATGTCAATTGTCCAATTAAGGTCAAAATTTTGGTATCATATGAAATAAGTAGCTTTCTTTTTTGTTTTATTCTTTTAAAATATTAACCCATTTCAATACTATTCATCAATTAATTTATGAATATAGACAATTTTAAGTAAACTAATTTGGGTACATTATGTTAATACTGATGATTTTGTTAACACAATTAATTAAAAAGAATGATGAATTATTTTCGAATTAGATGCATCACCGAAAATTATACTTAAAAAAAATTCTTTAGTTATACGAAATTGAATGATTGTGACACGATTATACAATAATTCAAATTCATTTAACTACATATCATTTACTATTTGAAAAAAAATCTAAACATATTAACAACTTATTAATAAGATCATTTGGCATTAGTTACCGTTGATGGCAATAAAATGAATTTATTTGCCTAAAGAACTCGAATTACAGATTGGGAGTGTTCTATACCGGGTTCAACCGGAATCCGGTTCAACTTATAGAAAGAAAGTAAAACCCAGCCGTCAAAAACCGCCATTTCAGTCTAAGCACAAACCCTACCAAAACCCTGAACCTTCTCTTCTTTTCTGTTTTGGCCTCTCTCGTTCTCACTTTCCACAAAACTTTTCTTTTGTTTTATTTTTTTAATGGAAAGAGAGAACTTATCTCAAATTTCTTGCTCTTCAAGCCAATAAATAAACAAAATCTTTCTTGTTCGAAGAAAAAAAACCCTTAAAAAAACCAATCTAACAATTTTTTTTTGTTCAAAATAGAAATGGCAAAAACATATGCAATGGGGCTAATCTCAGCTTTGGCAGCAGCCTCTGCTTCTTCTTCTCTTTTATCCCAAACCAATAACAACATTGCTTTTGCCGATGGACCCTTTAATTTCCCTTTATTTTCTTCTCCTTCTCCTTCTTCAGGTTCTCCTCAGTCTTCTTCTGGGCAATTGCAGTCACAGCCGTCTGTTTCACCGGCGTCTACGGCTGATAAGGAGGCTTCTGGGAGTGTTAGGGTTAGGAATGATAATCCAAGGACGTCGTCTGCTGGGTTTGATCCTGAGGCTTTGGAGAGAGGGGCTAAGGCCTTGAGGGAAATCAGCAGCTCCCCTAATGCCAAAAAGGTTTCAGATTTAGCTAGCAAATTTCCTTTTTTTCTAAATGGTTTTTCTAGAGGTTTGGTTTGGGTTTTTTGTGGCGTTTTTGAAAGTGGGTTTATTTCGTTTTTTAGTTTTTAGAAGGGTTTTGAAGGGATTTTGGGATTTATCAAAAGTTTATGCAAATGTTTTGCTTTTTTAATGTTTAGTTGCTGAGTCGATTGTTGTGGAATTTCTTTTTCCGAGTTTATGAGGAGCATTGATTTATGTAATTATATATCTTCTGCAATTTTAGTTATTCGTTTTGTTAAAGTGCTAGAGAATTTGATGCTAATGGCTTGTTGCTGGTGTAGTCTTTTGAACTTATGAAGAAGCAAGAAGAGACAAGGCAGGCTGAGTTGGCTGAAAAAGCTGCAGAATTTAAGGCAATGCAAGCCCAAGCTGAAACTGTGAGATCCCTTCTGAAATTCTCCTGATGTTAGTACCTTGGTTAATTAATTAATGGTTGGTCGTTTAAAGGTTAATTTTGAATTTGCAAGTGTTGTTCCTGAATAACATCAAGGTTAATCTGCTTGATTGGATTTTTTCGGGGTGATTTTCTTAGTTTTGTTGTATCCTTTTAAATTTGAGTTCCAACCAGGCAACTCTTCCTATTTTTATTCACCTTTGACTTATTGCGTATGAAATGCCTCTAGTTAGTAGGAGTTTTAGGTTCCGGTAAGATACAACTAGTTTTTAATTCCCGTAGTTTCATTGGGCTGTGGAGCTTTTTGGTAGTACATTGTGTTGTTATTTGTGATTAAGTCAATATTGCTAGGCCTGAACTTGATTTTCTACTTGAGCTTCTCTGAGCTTCTCCATATATCCTTGGTGAAATTTTGGTTATTCAAATGAATTTAAGGCTTTTTCATGTGAAGCTCCTATCATGCTATGTAAACGTGTCTCTGCAGGAACATGTCCTTTTGAAATTTGTAGCCTTATATTTTCCCTATTTATTTACAGATAGCAATGTAATTTATTAAATTAAATAGATTTTGGGGGGTATAGGCTTTGGTCATTCCAATAGTAAGCTATACCAGGCTCTAGAATTAGCACACAACATTCTGCATTTTGTGTACTTTACCTTTTTCTTTTCTAAACTTTCTTCCAAATGTTTTGTTGTCTCTGGAACTGTCTGTTATGGTTATATAATTTTTCTTATTATTATTGTTTTTGAATATCTACCTTGCTGCTGGCAGGAGAGACAAAGAGTAATATATGATGAACAGAAGAAGCTAACTCAGCATCAAGCCCAAACAAAGTCACAGATGGCTCGTTATGAGGATGAATTGGCAAGGAAGAGGATGCAGGCATGTATTTATTGGTGGTTCAGCATTCACCAAGTTGTTACCTTATATAAACATATATGGGAAAGAACGTAAATATTTTATGTTATTGTAGGCAGAAAATGAATACCAAAGAGCAAGGAATCAAGAGCTTGTAAAACAGCAAGAAGAATCAGCAATTAGACAGGAGCAGGCTCGGCGAGCTACAGAAGAACAGATTCAAGCACAGCGGCGACAAACAGAGAGGGAGAAAGCTGAGATCGAACGTGAAACAATCAGAGTGAGAGCTATGGCAGAAGCAGAAGGGAGAGCCCATGAAGCAAAGCTTGCTGAAGAAGTTAATAGGCGCATCCTCATAGATCGTGCAAATGCAGAAAGAGAGAAGTGGGTTGCTGCAATAAATACTACTTTTGACCATATTGGAGGTATTGATTCAATATTATGCACTCAAGTAGTGTAGGAAGCTTTAAACAGCTAGATTCTGAAAATGACATATTCTCATTTTTAAAATTTTCTTCAAATGTAGCTGTAACTTCAAAAATATTGTACATTGGTTACAGAGGGAAGGGAGGTAGATGCTATTTTTCTGTCTGCTCTAGTTTCTATATAATCTTACCTGGTAGATGAAAATTATGGCACTGATTAATTCTGTTGCTTCTATGGTTTTGTTTCTGTACTAAATACAGTGGTATATTTTTAATGTTTTATTCTGATGGCCAGAAAGAGAATTCGAGCTCAATGATGACTTTGATATGTTGTTTAAGTGCCATTTGTTTATCATTTACTGCTTAATAAGGTGTGGCTTAATGTGACAACATCTCTCTTTTTTAGGTGGTTTGCGAGCCATTTTGACAGATCAAAACAAGCTGGTTGTGGCTGTTGGAGGGTTGACAGCTCTTGCTGCTGGCATTTACACCACCAGGTAAATGATAGATTTTGCTTGAAGATTGCATATCCGTGTCTTTTTGCCATGTATATGTTTGAGGTGTTGGTGAGTTGTCTTAAAGAAGCTAATGAAATGATTAAATGCCTGAAATATTCTTGTGTCAATGTAGATTTGCTTATTCTTCTTGAATATTTCTTGTTTCTGAATTAAGGTGGTTTTTATTTGCTTTGCTCAATACCCATAAAAACTTTCTTTTGGTTTTTTACATGGCATTGTAACAAAAGTAACTGGCGGTGGGATAATGTTCTGTTGCTTTACCTTTGGAATTAGCTTTTTGTGGTCTAACTGAAAGTCTCTCAAAAAATTTCATGCTACTGAAACCAAGTTCTCAAGTATTGTAACCTCTCTATGGAGTTCTCTCTTAGGCTGTGGATATTTTCAAGAAATCTCACACAAAATCTCTACAAGGAGTTTAGGGGTAAAGCTCCTTGAGAATTCTTTTGCCCAAAGAGTTTATAGATAACTATGTGGGGAATATTTTTAATATAAAGATTCCTTGAGAATTATTTTCCATTCTCCTTTTATTTTCTGGTAAAGAGATGTAGACTTAGTGAAACCAAGGACCTATATTCAAACTTTTGATGAAGTTAAATTCAATACCCCTGCATCATTATTCTTTTATCAGAATTTGCCACTTTAATATCACTTTATATTATTGATCACAATGTGAGGGTAATTGATTACACAATTGCCACCCCTCTGATGCAGAGAAGGTGCAAGGGTGATTTGGGGCTATGTGGATAGAATTCTGGGACAGCCATCACTTATTAGAGAATCTTCCAGAGGGAAGTACCCTTGGTCTGGCATCTTTTCACGTGCTATGAGCTCTCTATCACGCAGTGGCGATAAACTATCTTCTTCAAAAAATGGAATTGGGTTTGGTGATGTGGTTTTACACCCTACTCTTCAAAAACGAATTCAGCAGCTAGCTGGTGCAACTGCCAATACAAAAGCCCACCAAGCACCATTTAGGAACATGCTTTTTTATGGGCCTCCAGGGACAGGGAAAACAATGGCCGCAAGAGAATTGGCTCGTAAATCTGTATGAGCTCTTACACCTTCGTAATGCCATTTATTGCTTTACTTATGTATCTTCTATTTTGCAAAAGTTGATTTCTTTGTTTTGAAGGAATGTTTCTTTAAAAAAATTCATATTTGATTCTTTGAGCACCTTGATTCAGCTCAGCAGACTGTTAGATTTTGGGTATACATTCAAGTGTATGGATACTTTTGCAAGTTTGGAAACATGTCAATCTGTTATAAACTTAATTTATATAAAGTACAGTGAATTAAGTAAGGAAATTAAATAGGAGAAGTTTTTTTTTTCTTTCTCTGGAACAATATTTGACTGCTGTAGATTTTATATGTTTGTGTACAACATTGAAATAGTTTATGATAAATGTTCGAAAACGGTTGCTTTTTTGTTCATTTGTTTTCATTTTCTGATATTTTTTCAATTTTCAGGGATTAGATTATGCATTGATGACGGGTGGAGATGTTGCTCCACTGGGACCACAGGCAGTTACAAAGATACACCAGTTATTTGACTGGGCAAAGAAGTCTAAGAAGGGCTTGTTGCTTTTTATTGATGAAGCAGATGCATTTTTGTGCGAGTAAGTGACACCATGTAGGTTTTTTTTTTTTTAAGGCAAACACCATTTAGTTTGAAGAAGTTAATGATTTTCCCTTTGGGCACGATATTTCCCTGTATTATTTATTTCAAGATCATCCAGTATCTCTTAGCTTTCCTCTTGTTGGTTAGGTATCACAAACTTGTTGATTGGTAGTTTCACCATTGATCATGTAATCTCAAGGAGCTTAATTTTGCATAAACATCTCAATATCTTTTTGTAGGGTAAAAAATAAATCTCTTGTCTAATCAAGGAAAATTGCTCCTTCAAATGATTTGTTCTATTTCTTTTTTCTTATTCATGAAAGAGTCTTCATGATTTGTTCTATTTCTTTTTTCTCAACAATAATTGCACACAAAAGTAACTGTCCGAGGGTGGAAACATTACTAACTTCATTGATTCATTTGGAAGGTTAGCTTTGAATACTGATTTTGGCCTAACTTTGCAGACGGAACAAAACCTACATGAGTGAAGCTCAACGGAGTGCACTTAATGCTCTTCTTTTCCGCACCGGTGACCAGTCCAAGGACATTGTCCTTGCTCTTGCTACAAACCGTCCCGGTGATCTTGATTCAGCTGTGGCTGACCGTATTGATGAAGTACTGGAATTCCCTTTGCCTGGGGAAGAGGAACGCTTCAAACTGCTAAAGCTCTATCTGGATAAGTACATAGCTCAGGCTGGCTCGAGAAAATCTGGAGTGCTTCAAAATCTTTTGAAAAAGCAAACTCAGATGATTGAGATCAAGGGACTGACAGATGATATCTTAAGAGAAGCTGCAGCTAAAACTGTAGGATTTTCTGGAAGGGAAATAGCCAAACTGATGGCTAGTGTTCAAGCAGCTGTATATGGGAGTGAGAACTGTGTGCTGGATCCAAGCCTCTTTCGTGAAGTGGTAGATTATAAGGTCGCAGAACATCAACAGAGAAGAAAACTGGCTGCTGCAGATGGAGATCGCGTTTGATTAATATTATTTATTGCATGCAGAATTTTAATCAGTTGGCAAAAATTGGCCGTGACTGTTAGTTTTAGCTTGATCTATAAGGCCCAATTTTTTGAGCTTAGGGCGTAATGTTGTCATTATTTCCCCCATGAAATGGGGTTGGGGTTGGGATTGGGAGAGTAGGGATGGTCTCTGCACATCCATTGCGAGGTGAAGTTATTTATAGGTGTTTTTGTTCAATTTGTTTCCACAAATCCCATGGTTGTCCTCTGCCATAACCGGATTCTAACGTAAAACAACCTTCGGACGGTGCATAAGTGCCGTGATTATCGTATACAAGTGTTGAGTAAATGATTCACATTCTTAGATTGGGGAAGAACCCTCCACTTCACATGAAAATTTCTCTGTCAAACCATATTCAGCTAGGTAGAGATTCATAAGCTGCTAACTTTACGAGGCAAATGTAACATTACGGTGGGAGCTTATAACGTGGTTTCCTCATGAAAATTTGAGATGCCATTCGTATCTAATCGTTCAATCTCAAAAGAATATTGATTCGCAGGAAGAATTGAACTTTATAGAAGACAATAACCAAAGTTGGGACATATGAAATAGTAACCAGCCGGTTACGTAAATCGAAAACTAGACCATATGGGTCTTGGAAATACGTTCATAAATGGGAACTCTTTAAATACTTATTATGTGAAAATAAAAACGCAGAGTTTTATCAATACATTGACTGAAAAAAAGTGCCATGGGCAATGCACGATAACAATTACCCCAAGAGCCTGATAAAAACGTCATTACACTTCTAGTGATGATGCTCCTGAACATAGCGCAGGCCACAATACTTGCACACAGCTGGCTCCTTCAAGTCAAGGCATATGAATTCAATTGGGTGTCCTAAAGCAGGATTACTGTCTGCAACCAGGAGAAGAGAGACCAGCAAAACTTCTTCTTGTTAGCATCAGAAAACGTACATGCAACCTATGTAGACTATAACCTTTTACTTAGGCTTTAGTCGGTTTTACTTCTACTACTTGGCAAACGATATTTTGAAAAATCTAACTTTCATGGATATCAAAATACATGATTTTACTTTTATTCAAGGCTATCATTTAGTATTATACATCTTAGCCATTTACTTGTTTTTATCAAATTTAGTTTTAAGTTGCTTATTGTGCCAGTACGTAATTCACCTACTAATCAGCTTGTTCACAATGTGTTAAGGAAAATAACAATCAGAAACCAACCTCCTTCACAAGCTACAATCCTGCCTTCAACCTTGATAGGAGGAACTTCATTGATCAACTCCATTGGAGATTTCTTGCTCGTATCCTGCATATTTGAAAAGAAGAGGTGAACTTTCAAAACCATCCACTCTATTTCATTTTCTTCACTTCATTGCCCTATTGTATTTTGGGAGGCAAAGGCCAATCCTTTAATTGACATGTACTATGTTACATAGACTTGACTTTACCCTAAAATACACAATGTTTGTTTGACACTTTGAACTTTTATAGGTATGACAAATTAATGAAAAATTGCCAAAAATATATGGCACCCATATTGAGAAAAACACCCATGTCTAAACCAAGCCCATGTCTATGTAACAAGGTAGTAATGCGTATGGTTAAAGAAACAAGCAGTGTAAATAAAGTGATATAGCCATCAAACCGTGAATGCAGAAAAACTGTCTTTGCAATGCACCTATTCAAAACTTAAAATACTGGAACAATATCGAAAACATGAAACCCAAACACAGGTTATTTGTATGGAAATATCTATATCGACCAAACAATACTAAAGAAACTTTGGAAGAAAATCATGAGCATCACTGCCTCATCAAAATCTTCAGGGAACAACCAAAATCATTATCCTAATGGGAAGAAAAAAAAAAAAAAACAAAGGTCCCCAATATTCAACACATCAAGGCTATGCAAAGCTTGAAGGCCTTCTCCAAAATCAAATTACTAGATCTTTCACCAGCATCTCACTGGGAACAAATATCTAATATGTAATTCCACAAAACCCCCTCAGAACATTCTATTTTGTTCATAAACATGTAATCAGTGCTTAAGCCATTTCGTGTTGCTTCGATTGTTTTACACAACCTATACATCACTATAATCTGCCGGCATGTCTTCAAAAATTGAGAACGACAAACAGGATGTAAAATACTAGAGAACCAACACAGGTCATCAACTTGAATTTATTCAAGTAACTATTAAGGCAAAAATCAAAAGGGCTTTGATGTATAAAAAGGACTTTAGCAAATCAAAATATAAGGCAATTGCAGAGCAAATGCGAAGACAATCCATTAGTAACCCTCTATTCCAAAGACTGTAATTCAACATTATAGTAAATTTAAAAAATTGGTAAAATAATCCATTTTTCTCCTTTTGGATGATTAAATATAAGTTTGTTAGCACCCTCCCCCACAAAAAAAAAAAAAGAGTAAATAATCGAAGAAATCAAACACATAAGTTAGTAAATACCCTGATAACTGAATTCGTTAAATTCTAGAAAAAATATGAAATGCCAGAATAAAAAATATCAATAGTAATTATTCTAATTTTATTTGTTTATAGAACTTTCAAATAAAACCTATAAAATTCCTAAAATTAACCTAAATTTTCCACAAGTTTCAGCAAAAAATTTGGAATTAAATACCTGCATCCATTTGGCAGTATGGTTGCTGATTTGACTGCTAACGAGGCTGAAATTACGAGTCGTAGATCCCAAATTTGATGATCTGATTATGGTTTTCAGAAGAAACGAATACGCCATTTGTCTTTTTGAGTTCTTTAGAGTTTCTGGTTTTTTCTCGGTAAAAGATCGCGACGGTGGAGATTCGAAAGAGGGCAAAAATGGGATAGAGGGCCTAAGACAAAGATTGTTAGGCTCAGTCTCTGTGGATTGATGTTGGGCCCAACTTAAAAAAAACAGTAAACGGAAACAAAGCCCAAGTTCAATTGCACGCGTTTTTGCAATTAATATCATGATTTCATAAGCAAATGCATATGATGTAATGATAAGATTTCCTCAGATCCATCTTTGTTGTGTTGTGTGGTGTGGTGTTATGCCATGTATCCTATCCACCCTGCCAACTTGCTCTGCATCTTGTCAAGTAGATGCGCATTCACCATGTCCATCCCCAAATATTTGGACTGTTTTGGAGTATCTGTTGAATCATTAGCCTATTATTTACTAAACATGCTCCTCAAACCAGACAATAGCAAAAGCTTGGACTCCACTTCTTGAGATGGCATAGAACTTGTCAAGAATTACCTTTTTACATAAATCCAGATACTATCATGCGCAAGTCGCAGATAAATGAATTTCAAGTTACAATCCTCCCCTACTTCAAACAATTTCCCTGCATTTTGTTCTCTGCTTCAGCTTAAGATAGGAAGCACCAAAGAACAAATGTTTTGACAAAATACAAGGAAAGGAAACAGTGGGTCAACTTGTCTCAACCTACTTTTAGAACAGATAATACCTTTGTTCTTTGACTAGTTAAAGCAATAAGTCAGCAAGAGTATCAATCCGGCTAGTACTACCAATAATTTCATGCATCATTAGCACCATCCCTTTCTTCAGCAAGAGATAAAACTCAAATAATTTTATTAAATTAAGCAGGCAACACATGAAGTAACATGTATATGCCATAACAAAATCAAAGATAAACCCCCGAAAGGAAAGACATTTTGAACTTCTATTGAGCAAATATGAGCTTACAAATTGACAATGATGTTCCATTTTACAAAACTAGTTTTTTGATACATTACCCTTCCTTTATTACTTTAACCCCTTCCCCCTCACTTTATTAAATCAGCAACCAGAACTTCCCTCTATTGAGCAGGGGCGGCTGCCAGCTCTGATTCACCTCTAGAGGTTTGTGGAGGAGGCAACAAAGAATCTTTCTTCATCAGACCTTAGAATGAACTGAAGCAAGACACTTAGCTTTCTTTTGAGTGTTTTGATTCAGCAGCAAGACCCTCAAATAGCATAGATCAATAAACTCAGCTACCTAAACCTGAAAGATGAAGGACAAAAGGCACAATCATTAACATAACAGGAAAGGGGATAACAAATGAGGTAAACAAACAACAGAAAACAAAGATTCATGATAACCAACCCGCAGATAAGAAAAATTCATGATAACCAACCAATTGAAAAGCAACAAAAAACAAAGATGTGGCAATCCCAACTCCCCCACCTGATCCTTTGTCTTTTGTTGAAGAAAAGGGGTAGAGAGAGAGGGACAAAAAATTTGAAAGGAGATTGTTTTATTTAATTTGAGAGTTCAAAGAAATAAACATTCAAGCACATGAAAAACTTGATTTTGTTTTATTTAAAACATAATATAATAACACCCTCACCATATGTTCAAGAAGTACAACACTTGACAACTTGAAGGAGCAGATTAACATTGTTTATTGAAGCTAACCTGATGCTGTTCCACTATAGTTGTAAAAGGAGACCTGCAATTGCCTACAATAAAATGAAACCCCAAAGTGATATAACTGCTATATCCTATATGTCTGTTGGGAGCTGAATTTGAGGTATTTGTACAAAAAATTAAGTGATAATTAAATTAGAGTGATGTCCAATATCAAACATGCATATAAGACCAAATGAACAATTCAGAAAATCTTCATTTTATAACAGGATGAAGTAATATTCTCAGCAATAGAAACATTCAAATAATCACATTTTAGGGCTGACAAAAACCACCAGCCTAGATATCGAAATAGACAATTAACTGTTGATGTGTGTATGTGTGCAAGAATGGGTGCTCATTCTGTGGCTTCTAGCACTCTAAAAGAATATCCACCCTTAATTCTATTCATAATGTTAAAGTAATTGGTGGAAAGATCCAACCAACACTCCAAAAGTCTAGTTGAGGATTTCAGCCGTAGAGATAACCCACCTGCTTCGAAATTCTCTAAGGTTCACTCATGTTTACAACTACACTGAGCGACAAATGGCTCAGACTAATCTAAGCCAAAATTGTCCATTTATCTTGAGATCCCCTGACTGCATATATCTAGTGAGATCCTGCATTAAAGAACTTATGTTTGGTTGGAAAGTGGGGTTCAGTCTATACACCCATCAACTTTTCTAGACTTCTAACTTTGGGTTTCAATTTTCAGTCACACCCTACTGCAGCTAATCCAGATGTTGTTGGCACTAAAAAGAAAGTTCATTTTTCTTTGTTCATTTTTCAGATGACAGGTTTAAGTTTATGTGAAACTGATCTCTTTTTTTAACTGACAATTAATGATAAAGAAATTTTATTTACATGATATCAATAGAGTTTTCAAGAAGAAAAAGATGCTTAGACAATATCCCATGTCTATTGGCAAGCTAAAACAAATGAATAGACAGATTGTATTAAAATAGTGATTTTGACTAATGCATTGTTTGCCACTGAACAACTTGACATGTTTACTAAATTAGACCAACCAGAGACTACAATGTCCATACCGATGATTGCTTTGTGACGAGGGGATGATTGAGCAGCAATCTCGACTTCAACCAAGTCATTCTTTTAGCTCACTTTGTCAAAGCCACATATCACTTCCTTACTCGATATTGAGCAACAATGTCCAGGACAGAATTCATTCCTTTAAGTCAGCACAGTGACAAATATCACACACTGCCAAGAATTCAGTTTTAAATTCGATTACCCTCCTGCTGAGATAAATGATAAAAATCACACACAATCATATGGATTTAAACATTCATAACCATGCACAGGCAAATATGCAGAATGCAACTACCAGAAGGAATTTTGGGCAATTAACATAAAAAATCATGATTTCGTAAAGTCAAATAAATCTATTTGCCAACATGAAATAAGCATAAGGAACCAATTTCTAGGGAGAAGCATAAGTGCAAAAAAAAAAAAAAAAAAGTCCAATGCAGGAAAAGGAAAAGACAGAGAAGGGCAATA
The DNA here is from genome assembly GCF_053813885.1 of Theobroma cacao. Classification (NCBI taxonomy): domain Eukaryota; kingdom Viridiplantae; phylum Streptophyta; class Magnoliopsida; order Malvales; family Malvaceae; genus Theobroma; species Theobroma cacao. Next base: position 40,125,887 of record NC_142643.1, on the reverse strand, counting down.
TAACCTGGTAATTAATGGCCTTCTTCTAAAGAAGAATCAAGCTAGGTGTCAACGAGAAATGAATATCAGAATCCAATGCGTCGTGCTAAAATGATACTCTTAAAGATCAAGGGACTTTCATCTTGGATCCAACTTTGAGGTTTCCCAAAAATGGGATCCCTAAATTATTCATGGAATCCAGGATACTTTTAGCTTCAGTTTCCTTTCCCACATACTTGTAAATATGCACAGCCGCACTCATGATAAACCTATCTGGCTCTGCAGTATCCCTGATCTGCTCAAAAAAGTCTATGCCTTCTTCCACTAATCCATAGTCAATGTAACCTCTCAGCATGGTGCGATAACATGCCAGGTCAGGACTTAGACCAGCTGTTACTAGCTCCCCATAAACCCTCTCTGCTTCCCTCGTCATCCCTACTTTTGCAAAAGCATACAGTAAGTGATTAAAATGAGCACAGGTTGGGGGGATGCCCCTTTTTTGCATAGATTTTATAGTTTGCTCTGCTTCTGCATATTTCAAACACTCAGTATAAGCCTGAACAAGGGAAAGATAGGTGAAGGAGTCAGGCGAGCAACCATCTCTCTGCATGGCTTCAAAAAGTTTCTCAACTTCATCACATAGTCCAGCACTGGCAGATACATTCATCATAATATTGTAGCTTGCCTGCATTCCCCAGAAAAGGCAATAGTTTGCACTGAATGAGTAGATCAATACTTCAAGTAGTAATCTTTTATTTAAAATTAAGAATTAACAGATTCATACACTATGCCCATAATATCCAGCCTTCTAAAGTCCTATTTCCATACAAGTTCTAACCAGCCAAAGCCCTCAAATTTACCCTGTTTTGAGATCAAATCTAAATTAATCAAACCCTTAGGCTCTGCTTGGTTGATACTTTTACTATTTGCTTTTTGCTTTTTCTGCAAAAAATGAATAGAAAGCAAAAAGCAAAAAATAAAAAGTGAATACACAACATAAGGCCGATACTAAAAAGCAAAAACATCAACCAAACAGAGCCTTATTGATTCCTAAGTCCTTCCTCCAATTACTACCATAACCATAACCCCAAAATCCCCAATTGGCCAACCCTAACCCAACATAGATCCTAGGTAGGCTGACTTCCCAAAAATCTGCATGACATCAATATCAAACATATAAAATTTATGCTTAAAGTTCCTCAAAACAATGTGCACAAATGTGACAGTCAGAAAGTAGACAGAAGAGGCTAGCATCATGTGCAAATATCAATTCACACAGCCACTACCAGCATCTCAGGCGAAAATCAATCTTTCTGTAATATGATCATAACCAACAGGAGAATCTGACAAGAAAAGTGAATATAAACATGGATTACCTAATGTAATGCTGAGTTAAAAGACGCTGTTCCTACAATTTCTAAAATGATCACGTCTAACAACAAAAGACCAAAGCATACATACAAGTACAGTAACGACATAGTTGCACAATTTTCATGTGGCACCCCTTGCTTCAATCAGGTCTCCATAGAGCAAAAGGAAGGAATGCATAAGCAAGGCTATCGAAAACAATCATCCTCAATCATTATTAGCAACCAAATTGTACTAGGTGTCTTTTCTATTTTCTTAACTGGGAGTAAAGCATACCATTCCTGGGATTATCCCTTCTTCTTGCATTTTACTGAACAATGAGGAAGCTTCATCCCTCTTACCTGTTAAAAATTAAACTAGTTAAGCTGTGAAACATCTCAGTCGTGAAAATCTAACTGCTGACCCAACTATCCACCAGAATAAGCCAGCAATCAAGCATAAATCATCATAAATGCCATTTGGGATGAATTTGGCTAGCACTTGCACTACAGTCTTCACAGCCAGTAATTTTCAGCACCTGATTTCTAAGTATTTATATTTCTACTAACTGCTAAAAAGTATACAGATATGTTGGAAATGATGATGATCCTATTGACTTTCTTTATGTCATAAAAAACTGCAGTAAATCAGCAAGAAGCAAAGAAATAAATGTATTTCAAGTGCAATGTGTGCCTTTTGAAAAGTCTGCAATGAGCATGTCTGCTATGAAATTAGATACTTTGTGAACATTAGAAAAGCTTTTAGGTGTTCATGACAGTGAACTCTAACCCCTTCACCACTGCATCTGACTACTACTTCAACACAAAACATACATACAAATATTGCTCCTACGTATCAAGCAAAACATATCTAAGACAATTCTACCAACATATAGGAAAAACTGGATAAAACTATCATAAGCAACAATATTGGCCCTCTCTGGGAGGAATGAGGGTGGAAGTTAAAAGACTGGAGACTGGCAGCAAGAAGGACTGAAGGAAAAGGGCAGAGGCAGTGGAAGAAAGAGATAGGAATTAAGTTTGGGGAGAAAGGAAAGATAAGAAGAAGAAGTCCGGAGAAATTCACACAACTACTATTTGATTCTTTCAAGCAACAGTTTTTTATCATTTGAATAGATCCTCACAGTAAGTATGACACTGTGACCTTTTGAAATTTTCAGGGTTTATGCTCTTAGAAATTAAAAGTTCAGAAAAAGAGTATTAAGTCAAAGCCATTGGTATGATATTGCTAATTGATATTGTCATTTGTCTTCACAAATAAGAAATAAACCAGTACCAGCCTTCCCATAATAGCAAATAAGATTCATATATGCCTTCTCATCCAAAGCTATGCCCAAGTTGCGAGCCATGTTGAACGTCTCAACCGCCTTGTCCAGCTTACGACCTCGTCCATAGACACTGCACCAGCAAATGACCAGGCTGCAACTGTCACATCAAAAGCGAATCATTGACAAATTTTTTCTCATTGGTCAACCTCTTACCTAATCAATGTGTTATATGTCTGAATTGATGGAGCAACTCCCATGGAAAGCATACGCTCATAAATGCTGGTTGCAAAGCGTAATTTACCTGCAAAGCTCTGACAAACTAGTTATTGCTATCTTTGACCAGTGTCACAAATGGATATGCAGTGAACCAAGAATGTTTTAAGCAACCTGCTTCTAGCATTGCCTTGATAAATGTATTGTATGCCACAGTATCAAGTCCCAAATTATCCTGAAAACTGACACGTATCAACTCTTCTGCCTCCTGATGTTTTCCTGGAGAAAGATTAATCTAGTTACTCATTGACAATGATTCAGTATATCATAGACAACAGCATATTAAACCAAGAAACAACATAATCAACTTTAACATTTACATTTTTGATGAGCACACCATCAAAGTATCACGAGATTACAATTTCTTGAAACCGATTGGGAGTAAAGGATAAAAGACAAAAAGGATTTTTCTAAGTAAAAAACCCAACCATTGTTACACCCTTTAACTTTATATGGTAAATTTCAAAGACACTCATATAGTCTAGCTCCTATGATAAATCATTGAAGTTTCTCAAAAAAGGATGTACCATCCGAAATCATGCATTATCAGTAATAGCTGGCTTTTTCAATATGATCTAAGTCATGTACCACCTGATATCATGCATTATCAGTAATAGCTGGCTTTTTAAATATGAATCCACTAAAATTTTGTAGACATTATGAGCAATGAATTTTGAACCCAAACTGATTCCATGCTACGAGATCTAATTCTTAATGGTGGATAGTTATTTGTGAATTATTTAGAAGATCCTCATATAAAGCTATATGCTATGACCTGATGATCCCTAAGAAACATTAGACATGTCTTGCAGGTCTCATGGAGTTTCATAAACTCATACCAAAATTAGTCAAAGAGTATACAACTTTGCTTATGGCAACAGCACCGAGATCATGCCCTTTCTTGTTTGCTTCCTTGAACAGTGAATATGCCGTCTCAGGTTTACCACATTTAACATATGCATCAATCATTGAGTTATATATCAATTTCCCGCAAGTGGAAGAATCTGCAACTGCAGTGAAGACATCTCGGGCCTCTTTTAGCTTCTGTTCCTTCCCATATAGACCAATCATAGACGCCATTGTTGCATCATCCCCACTGCAACTTAGCTTGACCACTTGATCATTAAGAGCTTTTGCTTTGGATATATCACCTATTTAAGAAGATCATATCATCACTCAACTGAAACACAACACCTTATATTGTTGCTTCAACCATATTGGATGCACAGATAGACACAATTTAAAAAAATTTTAAAAGATGTCCCCATAATTTAATAACAAAATATTTATTACAAGAATGACCAAAAATTTACCTTCTTTCATTAAGTTGCTTGCAAGTTGAGTCAATACAGACATGCTATTGGCAGTCTCAAGCAACAACTTCAATATTTCCTCCATCTTACCGAAATCCTTACATTCCAAATAGAGCCTAAGTAAGCATCCAAGAGCTGTGGTATCAAGTTGGTTGGAGCCCACATTGACTTTAACTTTCTGATTTCCCATGTATTCTCCACACATAGCTCTAAAAAATGTTTGAATAAACTTGTTATCTTTGTATGAATCATTAGTGCCCATCTCTTTAGTCAATTGCTCAATTTCTTCTAGCATTCCCTCCTTGCAATATATTCTTACAACTGCCCGATAAAGCTCCTCATCAAAAACTACTTGATCTTTCCTTATCTGGACAATAAAATTCTTGGCCCTTTCAGTCAAGTTGAGTCTTATATACAATCTGAGCATGTCATTGCAAGAACCAGTATCTGGAAGTCCAGTCTTAGCTAGAGCCAGAAATGTAGCTTCAGCAGAATCCAGATCTTCACTCATGACATAACATTGCAATGAAACAATATAAGCAAATCTTGAGAACCAAATGTTTCTAGACTTCATTATTTGAATAACAGCTAGAGCTTTCTCAGCATTTCCTGAATTAAGATGGACTTGTGCCATTGCTAAATATGTTTTCTCATCACTAAGTAGGCCAAGCCGCTCAATCTCTTCAAATGTTCTCAGGGCATCCTCATAAAGCCCAAGTTTTCCATATATTCTAATAAGCAAGCCATATATAACTTCATCAGCTCCAATTTTATTTCTTTCCATCTCTGTAAAAAGAGATAGAGCTTTTGAATAATCTTCATTCTTATAATACAAAGTTAAAAGTGATGCACATGTGTAATTGCTTGGAACTATTCCCCTGGATCTCATGTCTTCATATAATCTTAGTGCATCCTGCCAGTTACCATCTTTAGTGTGTGAACTAATAAGCAGGCTATAAGTTGCTTCCTCAGGGACAAAGTCATGTTTCTTCATCTCATCAAAAGTCTTGACAGCCTCTTCAAAAATCCCCCCTTTAACAAGTGAGTTGATTACTACAGTATAAGTGAACCTATTAGGTGCCACCCCTTTATCTACCATTTGCCTCCATAAATCTTTGACCTTTTCATGGAGTGATTTCTTTTGCAAAGAAGACAGCATAAAATTGTAAACAGCAGTTGAGAGTGTAATTTCCCTTTCTTGAGCGGCAGAATAAAAGGACAACATAGCCTTGTGACGCCCCCATCTAGCATATGTACACAACATGGTACCACAAGCAACTTCATCAGGTTCACACCCCGCTTCAAGCATCTCCAGGAAGGTCTGTTCAGCCAGTTTGATTTTCCCAACTTGCCCATAAGCACGTAACACAATTGTATAAACAATAGCACTCGGGCGATAGCATAACTGTTCAAGCACAAGTCTATAATTACAATGTATTAATCTCCACATTTTGGAAGACAACAACATAATCTGTTCAGCTCTTTAAGAAAGCCATGATACTTTCAGAAGCAAAAAGAAAATACTATGTTTTGAGGCAAATATAAGCACTAAACTCATTTTGAATTACTAAAAATAAAATGTTTAACCTTTTCTAATAGGAAAACACAATATTTTACTTGTATAGGAAACAATTATATATGAAAGTGTGTTAGTTTGTTCACTAAATGTACTAAATGGTCCAAATCCGAACAATATTTTATTTGTATAGGAAACAATTAATAATGAAATCGTGAATTAATGATACAAACTTCAAGTACAAAGATTTAATGTCTCTTATCCAGACCAGTTGGATTTTTGTTTTAGCATTTCCATTGTTAATTTTATTTAGATATGATTTCGGTAAAACTTAAGAAAATATACTAATACTAACAAGGAAGCCTATAACTACCAAAACACTAACCTGCAACTTCATCCAAGCAAAGAAATCCCTAACCTGCCTCCAATTCTTCTGTTCTTTCAAAACCACACACATTTCCCTAAAGCTCAACTTCCCAACAAAACTCCCCATCACCCTCCTCACATCAACTTCTCCTTCTCTGCTCTCTCCCATCCCTCTCACCGCCTTTATCGCCGCCACGACATGCTTCCCATACAACTCCCCATTCCTCTCATCTTCCAAATACTTTACCATCTGCTCAGGGGTTCTCTTTATCCATTTCGGAGTCATGGCGCGTGGCCCTTGGTTACGCCTCAACACGCTCAAATATTGGGCCCTTTTGTTTATAATTCGACGCGCGTTGTCGTCGGAGAGGGGTTTTTTTGGGTTTCTGGATTTGGGTTTCGGTTGTGTTGGGTTGCCGTCGCTGAGGGTAAACGGGTCCGGGTGGATTGAGGAATGTATGGGGATTTTGGGGTTCGTTGTGGGCAGTTTTGAGAGGGGAAATGAAGGGTAGAGATGGGTTGTGCTGGAGAGGAAGGTAGACTTGAGGGAGTCCATTTGTTAAGTGAGTTTGGTTTCAGGGAAAATGGAGGCGATGCTGTTTTCTGTTTGATTCCAGGGAAAATATGCAGTTCAGTCAATTAAGTGATTCTGTCCGGAGTGACGGTTCAAAGGCTGGTTTGCTGCCACGGGGAACTGAAAATAGGGTCAGAAGCAGATAAAATAGAAACTTAAAACGTCTTTGGGCTTACCCAAGAAAATTCCATGGGCCGGGTATTATCGACCCAAATTTTTGGGGACGTAAGTTTGGGTTCATTTTAGTTATAATACAGAATTAATTAAAAATTTTATATCCATATAATTAAATTTCAAGAAATATTTTTTATTCAATTTTTTCAAAAAATATTTTTAATAAAATAATAGATTTAGACCAAATTTGAGCTCAAAGCAACTAATTTAAACCCAACCTAAGTAAACTTAACATATAATCAAAACAAAATATTTGCAATATATCAAAATATTTTTAGATCATAGATATATTAAATATTCGGGATAAATATCTCACATATTTTGTAATATGTCAAAGTAGATATTTCGACATACATGCTTGATTTAAAAAACACTATAAATAATAGTATTTTTCTTAAATAAACTATTTCATCTGAATAGTACATGAGTATTTGGCTCATTAATTGGTTGTCATCTTATATAATTAAAATTTATTTATACATTATATGTAATATTTTATTATGTCGTATCAATTACTTTAGAAAACTAGATTATGAATAAATAATTACTAAAATTTAATTTGAAATTTGAACATTTATTATGACATTTTTATCATTTGTGCTCAATTGACTTGGATCTTTGTATAATTTTTCGCATTTTGAAAGTCTTGACATATATATCGATATTGATTAATATCTCACACCATATAAATTTATATAACCATATTAATTTATATGAGTCATTTGCATTTATATGCTTGATTTTTGTAGTGTATGTTACATTTTTTTCCCTTTAAAAGACCAGGAAAGATTTTAATTCATTATTAGAAAGAAAAGAAAAATTAAAAGAGCAGAAGAAGCAATGGCAGTGAAAAGGAACATTATGGATAACAAGGAGCATATCCCTTGTTTAAAATCAGGCAATGAGATCCTTGTCTCTGCCAAAACCTTGCTTTGCAAGTGAACCCATCATATGATTAATCTAATTGCTTGGTCAGCAGCCTATAAGCTTATTCTATTTCTAGTTGGGCACCATCAAAGCATAATTTAAACAATCGCATATCCTGCTTACTTTGGCTTGGTCCTCTTGTTTTTGATTCCTGACGTGGGGACTCTTTACGAGCAATTTGTCAATGTCTACATATATGTGAAGAGAGACAAACTATGACTATGTAGAATCAAACAGATGAGGATTAAACATTGTCCACCAAATTTCAGTTTTTTTGAGAAATGAGAACCTCCCCTTCTTCAGATAATCCAAATATGCCTGACGTATGCTCTTACATCACTAGGAAAGCACCCTTGCCGACAACCCTGAAGAGTTTCTTCTATATTAACTTTAGACAAGTTAAAGCTTTAATTGGATATTTTTCTAGTTTGCTTTGTCGTATGGGTAGTTGCCATGGCTACTGAAGTCGAGCCGCTTCACTTTGTCTTGTTTCCTTTCATGGCTCAAGGCCATATGATACCCATGGTCGACACGGCTAGATTGTTGGCACAGCAAGGCATAATCATCACCATAGTTACAACTCCTCATAATGCAGCTCGGTTCAAGACAATTCTTGATCGGGCAAAAGAATCAGGGCTCTCTATCCGCTTGGTAGAACTTCAGTTTCCATGTGTAGAATCAGGATTACCAGAAGGATGTGAGAACTTTGACATGCTGCCCTCACTTAGCCTAGCCTTGAATTTTTTAGAAGCAGCCAACAAGCTACAAGAGCCAGTACAAAAATTGTTTGAGGAGCTGAGGCCAAGGCCAAGCTGTATCATCTCTGACACTTTGTTGCATTATACCCTCGACATTGCTAGCCAGTTTCAGATTCCAAGGGTTGTGTTCTATGGAGTTTGTTGTTTCTGTCTTCTTTGCATCTATAATTTACACCTCTCCAAGATTCTTGAGCACATAACCACGGACTCACATTACTTTGCTGTGCCTAACATGCCCGACAAAGTTGAATTTACTAAATCCCAACTTCCAGTAATTTTGGATAATAAATACTTGAAAGAATTTTGTGAGCAAGCGGGAGAGACTGATCTAGCATCTTATGGCGTGGTCATTAATACTTTTGAAGAGCTGGAGCCAGAATATGTCAGGAAATACAGGAAGGCAAGAGGATGCAAAGTGTGGTGCATTGGTCCAGTTTCTTTATGCAACAAGGATCGCTTGGATAAGGCTCAGAGAGGTAACCAGGCCTCAGTTGACGAAAACCAATGCCAGAGGTGGCTTGATTCTCAAGAACCTGGTTCTGTAATTTATGCCTGTCTGGGAAGCCTCTCTAATGTGATACCCTCACAATCCATAGAGCTTGGTTTAGGCTTAGAGGCATCGAATAGACCGTTTATTTGGGTTATGAGAGGAAGTGATACATCAAAAGAAGTAGAGAAGTGGATATTAGAGGATGGTTTTGAGGAAAGAACAAAAGGAAGAGGCCTTGTGATCCGTGGTTGGGCTGCCCAAGTAGTAATATTGTCACACCGTGCAATTGGAGGGTTCCTAACTCATTGTGGATGGAATTCAACGATAGAAGCCATTGTTACCGGTGTGCCATTGATAACATGGCCATTATTTGGAGACCAGTTTTGCAATGAGAAATTGGTTGTACAAATACTTCAAATTGGAGTCAGGATTGGAGTGGAGGAGCCTCTGAGGTGGGGGGATGAAGCAAAAGTTGGGGTGTTGGTGTATAAGGAAGATGTTAAAAAGGCTGTAGAAAAGTTGATGGAAATAGGAGAGGAAGGCGAAGAGAGAAGAAAAAGAGCCAAAAAGCTTGGAGAAATGGCAAACAAGGCTCTTGAAGTTGGGGGATCTTCTCACCTCAACATTACACAATTCATCCAAGATATCATGCAAAGGACTTATGGCAGGAAGCAGCCTAGCACATGAGGTAAAAAGAGCCACTCTATCTCAGTTATATATGGTTGTAACGTGTCACACCTACACTATTGCCATCTTCAATTTGATATAGCACAAGCACAACATGATCTTGCTGTTGAATTAACGGTCTAAACACATTTTGGACTTTCTAGAAACCAAGTCCAAGCTGCAACAGTACCGCAAGGGCAGCAACTTGTGATTCCATATCTAGTGATGGGGACTTTTTCACTAGTTTTATCTTTTTTCTTGCTACTATAATTGTACATGGCGTTGTTAAGTAATAAGTTCAATTTACAAAATAAAAAAAAAAAGCAGTAGCACAAATAAATTGCACATCATTGGACCTGATCATCTTCATTTATTTATTTTTCTTTCGCAAGGGGAGTGCTTATAGAAGTGAGCTTAAGCTCTGTGATTGCTTGTAGCCACACAAGTCAATAATTATGGCATCTTCTATTTAAGCCATCAACCTTAAGCACCTGCAATAGAACGAAACAAGTAAAATTTTTATGCAGAAAAGCTAAAGAAAAACTGAAATTAAGATCAGGGCACTCTGCAAAGGATGTAAAATTTTACCTTGAACCATGTAATGGATTAGAAAGTCTTATAACTTTGATATAAGATATCATTACCTGGTACCTGAACTTCATTTCTAGTAGGTCTTTCCTGACGTGACTGAGTTGCCAAAAAGCTTATTTCTGATAAAGCAAAGCTTGGCAACAACATCACTCGTGTTCATTCGCTTGGTTGGCAATTCAGTAGAACAAGTGACTTCTATTTCAAAGATTGAATTCAAACATTGAACCAGTATGCTGTCACTCTGGCTGCTCACATTGCAAGTACTGTTGGCAGTTTTTTCTCCTGTGACTCTTTCCTGAAGAAGAGTGGGATCAGTGATCTCAACCACTCATTCTGGCAAAGCTGCCTTGACAAGGTTGTGAAGGTTTAAACCTTCTTTAAACACTTCATCAGTGGGCCTCATTCCAGAAAACATCTCCAACGAAAGAATACTGTGGCTGTACACATCACCATTTGTTGACACTTCACTTCCCATGCCGTATTCTGCCAATCATCAATCAAAAACAGCAGTAATTGTAGGATAACAACTTGGTAATTGTTTTGAGTTGTAGCTTTTAAGTCCATATTGTTAAGAAAATGAATTTAAAAGTAACTATGGAGAGGTAGGAATGATTTGAAGTGTACCAGGTGGAGCATAACCAATAGTTCATCTTAATCCAAAGGTGCATGACTGGCTTGTAGAGTAATGTTGTGTATTTGCTGAAATGAATTTTGCCAATCCAAAGTCACCTACATGGCCAATGAATTGATCATCAAGTAGAATATTGCTTGGTTTGAGATCACAATGAACAATTGATGTTTCACAATGATGGTGGAGATAACCTAATGCACAAGCAACATCAATAGCCACATTCGTTCTCTGATAAAAGTTCAATTTCTTTACTGACTCCTCTGACTCATTCGAATCAAAAGAGGGATGCAACCAATCCTCTAGACTCCCATTAACCATGAACTCATTAACTAGAGCCTTGAAATCATTGCCATGGTAATCAAAACCTGAACAAGCTGTTAATATCTTGACAAGGTTTCGATGTCTAATATTCCTCAAGGCCTTACATTCAGCCATGAATCTCCTAGAAGATCCCGGACTGAAAAGGTTAAGCACTTTGGTGGCAATAACAGTTCCATTCTCTTCTAAAACTCCTTTATATACAGAACCAAAGCTACCTTCACCTATCAAATTTGCAGAGGAGAATCCATCAGTAGGCTTTAGCATGCTTTGGTCAGATAATTTTAAAAGTGAATTTTCTGTTCAAGTTGATATAGGCTGGCTTCTTTTCTTTTTAAGCCGAAAAACAAGGACAAAGGAGAATACCAAAATTACTCCTAGTCCTAGAAGCCCAGAAAGAATAGCAATTATTAATTTCATATGAATTGCTTGATCTGCTCTTTGCACTTTTATAGTTACAACTTGGCAATTGGAAATCAGGTGTGCCTCCGCAAAGCTTATTGTTTCCCTGGACCCATGTAGCGCTAGCATTCTCAAACACTCCATCTGTCTGCACCATGCCTTAAAAATCATTGTAAGAAAGATCCAAATAATGTAAGTATATAAAGCTTGCAAAAAAATCAGGAATTTCACCGGAGAAATTGTTGTGGGAAATGTCTACAACTGCAAGACCTCTCAATGAACTGAAAGATGAAGGAATGGAGCCTTGAAAGTAATTGTAACTCATCAATAGTTTCTCTAGTTTTATACAGCTACTGAGACTGCTTGGAAACACACCTGACAGTCTATTTTGAGAAACAGATAATTGACCTAGATTTTTCAAGTTTCCTATTTCAATAGGAAGCACACCAGTTAATTGATTGGAAGATAAATCTAGGTACATGGACAAGGATGAGAGTCCAGCTACTCCAGGGGGTATAGTACCACTAAGGTTATTGTCTGAGAGATCCAATGCAACCAAATTTTCACACTTGCCTAGACTTGAAGGAATGGTACCATGGAGATTGTTGTGGTTTAAGCCTAGTTGGTTCAGCATCTTTAAGTTTCCAAGAGAAGGAGGAATAACCCCAGAGAGAGAATTGATCCCTAGATCCAATTCTTGTTGCTTCTGAAGGTTTCCAGTAACCAGAGGGAATGGAACCTGATATTTGATTGCCCCATGCACATAGTATCTCTAAGTTGATGAGATTCCCAATCCCCACTGGGATACTTCCTGATATTTTATTGTTGTCAAAAAACAAAAACGTGAGATTAGTCGACAAATTGCCTAAGCATTTAGGTAATATTCCTCCAAAGTAGTTGACATTCATCTCCAGGGCCACTAGGCTGGTGGCATTCGTCAAGGTGCGGATAATGTTCATGTAAATCACTGTAACTTGTCCAATTTGTCAAAGGAAGGCAAGTTTCCATTAAGTTTGTTAAATGAAACTTCTAGATTTACGAGATTTGAGGCGTTGGATATTGAAAGAGGGAATGGTCCAGTGAGTTGGTTATGACTTACATATAAAATGTTTCAAGAACTGGCATGGTGATTCCCAATTTCGAAGGAAGGCTACCATGAAACTGGTTTGAGCTGATATCAAGAGTTTTGATCATGGACAGATTGAAAATCGAGGGAGGAACAATACCAGAAAGTCCATTCACCCCTGCTGCAAAGAGGGTAAGATTTGTCAATTGCCCAAGAGATTCAGGGATTACCTCTGTCAATCTATTAAGAGTTAGATAAATTATCTCTAAAGATCACAAGTTCCCAAATGGAGGGTGGATACTCCCAGTCAAAGTGTTGTCACTGAAGCCTAATTCTTTTAAACTTGACAAGTGGCCTAGCGCTGCGGGTATTTCTCCAACTAGCTGGTTGTGCCCCATGTAAAAGTCGTGTGAGTTTGGAACAACCAGATATATTGGAAGGAATTTCACCTCCTAAGAAGTTTCCACGTAGTTCTAGTTCTCGCAATCTTCCTAAACGACCAATTTCTTGTCGCAGTTCTTGACTGAAGCTGTTGTCTCGAAGATTTAACACCTTTAGAAAGCTCAAATTTCCAATATATGGTGAACTCGATCCCATGAGTTTGAGTGATCGCAAGTCCAACTTGGTCAATCTTTGACGTCCAAGACCACACTTAACACCACACCACTGGCAGAAATGGACACTGTTGTTCCATGAATGCAGAATTCCGAGCTCATCACCAACTATCTTGGCCTTGAACTCGAGCAATGCTTGTCGATCCGTATCATTTAACTCATTTCCGCTAACTACAACTGTTGAACCGAGCTGGTAAGGATCTTGAAGTTTGTTGAAGCATAATAAGAGGAGAATGACAGCAACATTAATGGAAAAATTATGTGACCAAGCCGCTTCTAAATGCCTGCCTGACAACCTCATCAAGAAAGAGAGACAAATGAATCGAAATTGATTTGTATTTGGCAATGTTTGCTACTTCAAGAATAACAAAGAGGATGGTTTTATCAGGGCTATTTGAGTTCTTCGGCATCAAAAGAAACCGCAGATTTATAATTAAGTTCAATAATTACAATTATTGTTCTTTTTATAACAATCCCATTACAAAAATCATATCCAAATATAGAATTAAGTGTTTCTTTTATCTTAATTTTGGACCATGTTTGTGTTATGTTGTACAAGTAATCCTTTGCCTGATTTAGTGCTTCACAGACTGAAGGTGACACCAGGACAATGGCAGAAATGAGCACTATATTATATTGTTCCATGAACGCCATAACCCCGAGGTGATGATCATCAATAAATATATTTTGGCCTTGAATGATCATTTCCCCTAATGAATGCTAAACCATGTAGCTTGTTGCGTGAAAGAAGACTTTTTAATGAGCGGTATATTATTTTAAAGATATTAAAACTTAAAAAGCAACTGTGATAGTAATATAAATATTTTTATATTAAAATAAATTTTGTTTTTAAAAAAATTAAAAACAATAATATATTTATATGATTTTAAAATGAACAACGTAATACTAATATATTTAATCATTTATGTTTTTATTTGTTTAAGGACATAAACTATTTTATAAGATAACGAATCTTTTTCTCGTCGATACATTATTCTTCACAAAAAAAAAATATATTTTTCTTTCTAAACATTCAAAGCTCGTGAAAATATTTTTCAAAAAAAAAAATCATTTGAAATCAACTCTTAAAAACAGATTTACTTTCTATAAATTATAAATTATCTGCCTGTAATCTAGTGAAATTAATTATATTGATCCATGAATCTCTTTGCTTGAAATACACCCTTAGTTTGTTCTAGGCAATAAGTAACTGGCAACAATTAAACAATCATCAATGGCCTCGTTACTTAATTCATTAACTAGTCATTTGATTGCTTGCAGGACACATCATGAGTATTCAATCAAGATATCTTCTTTCCATGGTGGTCCATCTTGGAGAGTCAAGAGATTAAAACTATACTACGTAGATTTTTCCAAACTCTTGGGCTGAACATTATGCACCGAATTCCATTTTTTACAGATAACTTAAAATGCTTACGTATGCTCTTACGTTACCATGAAAGCAACCACGGAGAATTTCTTTTATATTAAAATTTACACAAGTTAAAGCTTGGCTTTTCCATTATCATTTTTGGTCTACGCTTAATTCCTGTTAAAAGTTGAGTGAGCGAAGCTTATAGTTTAGTTGTAACAGTTGCCATGGCTACTCAAGTCGAGCAGCTTCACTTTGTCTTGTTTCCCTTGATGGCTCAAGGCCATATGACCCCCATGATAGACATTGCTAGGTTATTGGCACAGCAAGGCGTGATCGTAACCATAGTTACAACTCCTCATAATGCAGCCCGGTTCAAGTCAACCCTTGATCGTGCCATAGAATCAGGGCTCTCTATTCGTTTAGCTGAATTTCGGTTTCCATGTGCAGAAGCAGGATTGCCAGAAGGGTGTGAGAACTTCGATATGCTGCCTTCGTTTAGCTTAGCCTTGAATTTCTTCCAAGCAGCCAACATGCTAGAAAAGCCGGTACAAAAATTGTTTGAGGAGCTAATGCCACGGCCAAGTTGTATCATATCTGATGTTGTGTTGTCATATACACTCGATATTGCTAACCGGTTTCAGATTCCAAGGATTGTGTTCAATGGTGGTTGTTGCTTTCTTCTTCTTTGCCTCCATAATTTACTCGTCTCCAAGATCTATGAGCGCATAACCTCGGAGTCAGAGTACTTTGTTGTGCCTAACATGCCTGACAGAGTTGAATTTACTAAAGCCCAGATTCCGGAAGTTATGTATGGAAACCTGAAAGATTTTTCCGAGCAACTGAAGAGCACCGCGCAAGCATCCTATGGCGTAGTCATAAATACTTTTGAAGAGATGGAGCCAGAATATGTCAAAGAATACAGGAAGGCAAGAGGAAACAAAGTATGGTGCATTGGTCCAGTTTCCCTATGTAACAATGATGCCTTGGATAAGGCTCAGAGAGGTAACAAGGCCACGGTAGATGAACACAAATGCCTCAGATGGCTTGATTCTCAAAAGCCTGGCTCTGTAATCTATGCCTGTCTCGGAAGCCAATCTAATGTGATACCCTCACAATCAATAGAGCTCGGTTTAGGCTTGGAGGCATCGAATAGACCATTTATTTGGGTTATAAGAGGAAGTGATACATCAAAAGAAGTAGAGAAGTGGATTTCAGAGAATGGTTTTGAGGAAAGAACAAAAGGAAGAGGCCTTGTGATCCGGGGTTGGGCTCCACAAGTACTAATATTGTCACATCCTGCAATTGGAGGGTTCCTAACTCATTGTGGCTGGAATTCCACAATTGAAGGCATCTCTGCTGGTGTGCCATTGATAACTTGGCCGCTATTTGCAGACCAGTTTGTCAATGAGAAATTGGCAGCACAAATACTTGAAATCGGAGTGAAGGTTGGGGTAGAGGAGCCTGTGAGGTGGGCGGAAGAAGAGAAGGTTGGAGTGTTGGTAAAGAAGAACGATGTTAAAAAGGCTATAGAGAGGTTGATGGATGGAGGAGAGGAAGGAGAAGAGAGAAGAAAGAGAGCCAAGAAACTTGGAGAAATGGCAAAGAAGGCTGTTGAAACAGGGGGATCTTCTCACCTCAACATTACACAGTTAATTCAGGATATCATGCAAAGAGCATATGATAGGAAGCAACCTAGCACCTGAGATGAAGAAGCAGGACTTATCTCCATTGTAATGTTGTTTTAGATTAATTTGGAAAATACCAGTTTTTCCTGGTCATCAATTCCATATGCATGTTCATTGGATAGTAAGAGAGATGAATACAAATACCAGATAAATAATTGACAACATACATCAGAACAGAGCTGCAAGATGTACAAAAAAAGTTTGTGTTACTGTCCTCTAAAGAGAAGGGATAGCCATGAGATACAAATTAACTTGTATTCTTGTACCTATACCTAAAAGTTGCATAAGATTTTGTTTTTTTTTTTCTTTTTTGAAAAAAAAAACCAACAAAAAGTGTTATTTGAATGCTAATTGATTTCTATCTTCTTTCCATGGTGATCCATTTTGGAGAGCCAAGAGAGTCAAACAATGCCATGTAGATTTTTCCAAACGCATGTGCTGAACATTGTCCACCGAATTTCATTTTTCCCAGATAATCGAAAATGCTTATGTATGCTCTTACGTCACCATGAAAGCAACCCTAGAGTTTCTTTTATACTAAAATGTACACAAGTTAAAGCATGGTTTTTCCATATCATTTTTGGTCTACGCTTAATTTCTGTTAAAAGTTGAGTGATTGAAGCTTATAGTTTAGTAGTAACAGTTGCCATGGCTACTCAAGTCAAGCAGCTTCACTTTGTCCTGTTTCCCTTCATGGCTTAAGGCCATATGACCCCTATGATAGACATTGCTAGGTTATTGGCACAGCAAGGCGTGATCGTAACCATAGTTACAACTCCTCATAATGCAGCCAGGTTCAAGTCAATCCTTGATCGTGCCATAGAATCAGGGCTCTCTATCCGTTTAGTTGAATTCCGGTTTCCATGTGCAGAATCAGGATTGCCCGAAGGGTGTGAGAACTTCGATATGCTGCCTTCGTTTAGCTTAGCCTTGAATTTCTTCCAAGCAGCCAACATGCTAAAAAAGCCGGTACAAAAATTGTTTGAGGAGCTAATGCCACGGCCAAGTTGTATCATATCGGATGTCTTCTTGTCATATACACTCGACATTGCTAACCGGTTTCAGATTCCAAGGATTGTGTTCCATGGTGTTTGTTGCTTTCTTCTTCTTTGCCTCCATAATTTACGCGTCTCCAAGATCCTTGAGCGTGTAACCTCGGAGTCAGAGTACTTTGTTGTGCCTAACATGCCTGACACAGTTGAATTTACTAAAGCCCAGATTCCGGAAGTTATGTATGGAAACCTGAAAGAATTTTCCGAGGAAAGGAGGAAGGCCGATCTAGCATCCTATGGCGTAGTCATAAATACTTTTGAAGAGATGGAGCCGGAATATGTCAAGGAATACAGGAAGGTAAGAGGAAACAAAGCATGGTGCATTGGTCCAGTTTCACTATGTAACAAGGATGCCTCGGATAAGGCTGAGAGAGGTAACAAGGCCTCGGTAGAAGAACACCGACGCCTGAGATGGCTTGATTCTCAAAAACCTGGTTCTGTAGTCTATGCCTGCCTCGGAGGCCTCTCTAATGTGATACCCTCACAATCAATAGAGCTCGGTTTAGGTTTAGAGGCATCGAAGAGACCATTTTTTTGGGTTATAAGAGGAAGTGATCCGTCAAAAGAAGTAGAGAAGTGGATTTCAGAGGATGGTTTTGAGGAAAGAACAAAAGCAAGAGGCCTTGTGATCCGGGGTTGGGCTCCACAGGTACTAATATTGTCACATCCTGCAATTGGAGGGTTACTAATATTGTCACATCCTGCAATTGGAGGGTTCCTAACTCATTGTGGCTGGAATTCCACAATTGAAGGCATCTCTTCCGGTGTGCCATTGATAACGTGGCCACTATTTGCAGACCAGTTTGCCAATGAGAAAATGGCAGTACAAATACTTAAAGCTGGTGTGAAGGTTGGAGTCGAGGAGCCTGTGAGGTGGGCGGAAGAAGAGAAGGTTGGAGTGCTAGTAAAGAAGAGAGATGTTGAAGAGTCTATAGAGAGGTTGATGGATGGAGGAGAGGAAGGAGAAGAGAGAAGAAAGAGAGCCAAGAAACTTGGAGAAATGGCAGAGAAGGCTGTTGAAACGGGGGGATCTTCTCACCTCAACATAACACAGTTAATCCAAGATATCATGCAAATTGATTGTGATAAAAAGCAAGATAGCACCTGAGATGAAGAAGCAGGTCTTATCTCTATTTTAATGTCGTTTTAGATTAATTTGGAAAATACCACATTTTCCTTGTCATCAACTCCATACGCATGTTCATTGTATAGTAAGAGTGATGAAGATAAATACCAGATAAATACTAGATAACATAAATCAGAACAGAGCAGCAAGACGTATAAAAAATTTGTGTTACTGTCTTCTAAAGAGAAGGGATCGCCATGAGATAGAAATTAAGTTTTACTATTATTCTTATACCTAAAAGTTGCACAAGTTTTTGTTTTTTTGGAAAAAAATAAAAAAAGAAGGAACTGCCCTGCATAGATGAAATTACATAGGGATATTCTGTATAGCACTAAATGGTATAATAGGTAGCAACAAACCTATAGGCATTTAGCCTCAATTTCTTCGAGAGTTAGCCCCTTTGTCTCCGGTACGATGAAGAATATGAAGAGCAGAGACAACATAGCTATCACTCCAAACACATAAAATACAATTCCAGCTCCCAGCCATGCCTATAGTCAAAGAAGAATAAATAGTAACTACCAGCTGTTGACATAAAAGCCATGGAATTTGAAACAAAAAAAAAAAAAGTAGTGCCATAATCTACCTAAAGCCAAAAAAAAAAAAAAAAACAATAAAAGTTAAAGATGAAGAACAATAGTTAGTTAACAATTTATTGTACCCTTTATGAGTCGGAAAACAGGACATGAAGACAGTAATATATCTAGGAGCAAAGGCAACACAAAGCGAAGAGAACAGTTAAGAAATGATACACTTATTTTACACATATTGGCAATTTATACTAAATGATTGGTGTCTTGCAACTTGATTAAACCAGTGTCCTTGTCTAAGTGATAGCATGTACTTTCTTGGATGTAAATTCAATATGACATTCGGAAAGCCAAAGAAAATGGGAGTATATTTAGTCACAAAAATGCTCCAACAACTCACCACCATTCCTATATCATCACAATGATTAACTTTTATTAGTGTCAGGTGAGATGATGGCTCAAGGAGCAGCTCTCTCAAGTTCAGTGGCTTGTAGGTGATTGTCCTCAAGGAATTTTTTTTTTTTTTCCAAAGAAGACTAAAATAATTCTGTCATTACTTTCTCTTCTATCTCCACTTCAGAGCATCGCCAATGATAGTTATTGATATCAATCTTACATGCATATCAAGACAAATTCAAAATTCAAAACTGGAATCGACATAGTTTAAGGAGTTAGTTCATGGCGTCTTCTATGCATTGCTATTTATGCCTGAGAAAAATATCTATGAAATGCTAATGCCCAATCTCCAGAGAGAAAAATATAGTCTATGCCACTACCACATCTATAAACTTCATGCACCATGTAAACCTTTTCAACATTTATGCTTATATGAGATAGCACAATTTTCGAATACACTTACTTTCTGCAATTAACACTACTTAAAAAAGCATCACAAGGATAAGAGAAACAAGAGCACATTATCCATGTTTTTACGAGATAACTAAGCTAAATTACCCAAATTATATAGTCTTAAAGAAAATGCTATAATTAGAAACCCAGACACTGACAGTAGTTAGTGTAGTGATTATAATAAAATTATGAAGATTGATTATCTCCATGATCCTGTCACTGTCTTCATGAGGATAGCATGCATCTACGGGATGAAATTAACAAAACTTTTCAAAGGAATTGATCCTGTCACTGCCTTTATGAGGATAGCATGCATCGAAGGTATGAGATTAACAAAACTTTTCAAAGGAATTATGTTTGAGAAAGTAAATATTTTGAAACGCTCAAGTACCTCCAAAGGAGAGAATGCAAACGTTACAAGTGCATTTGCTCCAAAATTCACAAGCACAGCAATACTAAGTCCTCGCCCTCTGTGGCGTAGCGGAAAAACCTCCGAAATCATCAGCCAACCAATAGGACCAAAGGATAACTGCAGAACAAATTTCATTATAGGCAACAAAAGATACATATAAATTAATCCTAAATCTATAACCCACTATTCCAAGAAATAGGGAAAATTTAAGTAGTACAATTGTGAACAAAATAATCGTAAAAAAATTTTAGACAAAAATTCTACACATTTGCAACAAAATAGTACAATAAATCGCATATATCCATATTTTTCCAGGCTGAATGGCAAGAAAGACTATGGCTTCCCATATCAAATAATCAACCCAACAGAACCAGTGAACATCGTAACTATGCAAGAAGACATCAACCTACTAGGTTAGATAACTCATTAAAAATCTCCTTGTTTGTCCATCACTATTGTAATGTTTTCAGCAACAGCATTAGATAAGGATCAACATGACATGAGCTTTCCAGGCTAATGTTCCAGCTCTCTTGAAACACAAACACATAATAAAGGGAAAAAAAAGAATAGCCTTACATAACTATAATGCTAGATTTGAACTGTAATTATGAGAGTTATGATTTTATGTTAGGAGCACAGTAACGACAAAAGTTATTGAAGTATGGTTACAAATGTACTGCAATATATTAATGAACAGAAGTTGATAGAACAGCTAGGCAAGCATTATCAAGATGTGAATTTATCACTATTATTCCAATGAATTGCCTTCCATACAAACAAAATAGAACAATTACAAATAGATGTATAGTCTGGATGTAATACTGTTTCAGTCTAACCAACTGGTACAGGAACCCAAGTTAATGATTGTAGATGAGTTCTACCATATATGAATTTTTTCATATTAAAATCACAAATAGTGGAAAGATGATTAACATGAAGAAAGAAAAGATAATATTGATTACCTGATAACAGCCAACATACAACAGCAGTGCAGCAACAGCAATAGCTGGCACATCATCCAGGAAAAGGTAATATGATCCAAGAAGGAACAAAGAAACAACCTGTTGCACAGACAAAGAACGTATTTCATAACAGGAAATTGTTTCTCAATTCTCACTGGTATTTCAAGTCAAATAATTGTAACTCATATTTTATTTATTTACTTACAGCAAGTGAACATTGACTCAAGCAAGCAGAAATTTAAATCCAACAGAATGGTGTCACAAGCTTCAAAAAAAAAGTTTAAACTTTTGCCTCCAGCAGCTCAAGATTTCAGCGTTAGTGCAAACAACAGATATAAGGACTTACCATGCCAGAAACACCACCCAATAGTAAAGGTCTCCTCCCAAGCCTATCAACAACTACAACAGCTGCTCCTGTCATGATCAACTACAACAACAAAATAAAATGTCAAGACTTTCTGGTTGAAACAGCTGTTAAGTCCCCTTTTGGAGAAGATTTTGTCAATCGTGCAGAGGAGCAATGGGAACAACGGTCTAGGCATAAAAATGATAAACAAAAACAAAAACATTTTGTCTAACATTATCTTGGTAGCAGGGAACATGTGTTGTGACATATGCATGCTTAAACAATCAGAGAATCAGAGATAGCTAATCATGCAAGAACACAATATGCCAAAAACCTTCCAGAGGACTAAGGAATGTATTTTGTCAAAACAAACCTATCGCACTTTTGGTAAATACAAGTCGATACTCATAGACTTTGAAAATGTTACTGAAAAGCTTCTCTATGGTTGAAAAGCAGACTCAAGCATCTTGTGCAACTAAGTAAAGCAAAGATCATAAATTAAACAGGAAGGCATAAAGCAACAGAACATAAATTACACACATATGAAAAATTAAACAGAATAAGATAGCAAGTACAAATTTTCAGAGTCATAAACAATTGGTAGAAATTTGAAATTTACAGAAGCCGTCCATAGCATATGCTTTAAAAAGAATATGGATTAAAACAGGAAACCATTCTAGCCCAAAAATTAAATAAAGTAAATGCTTTGCATTTCACACTGGAACTTCCATGCCCAAAAAATTAAATGTTTTTTCACTTCTCTGAAATGTCTTTGAACAAATTTATACATCAAGAAAAAGAATTTTACCTTCAGTAAACCAAGTAGAATAGAGACTCGGGTAGCATCAGATGCTGCAGAAAATCCTGCACTCTATCAGTTTGTTATCGGTTAGGATGAAGTATATGTCTTCTTCCAAGATCCATCAAAGAATTACTTTAAATTTGCAATGAATACCATAAAAGTAAATTAATCGATACCTGAAAGATTGATGCAGCATAATATAGCACACTTGGTTGACCAGTGATCTATCATGAAAATTGAAGATATAAGTCAGTTAAAGAGTAAAACACGATAATACCTTCATAGCATAACTCCTTAGTTAATGATAATACCTGTTGAAACAAAACTAAACCTGCACCAATAATGAGGGCTTTCAAGCATTTTCCACGGAACACTTCCCCTAGTGTAGCTTCTTTTTCTTCACCAACATAAGAAAGCTCAGTCAAAATCTCATCTACCTGCTCAGAAGCTGAGTCACCAATAGATTGACCCCTGAGCCGGCATAAACAACATATTGCAGTTTCTCTTAACTCCTGCATATCGCCTTTTCCCTGTATGGCACACAATAGCAGCCATCTGGGTGATGCTGGAAGCCACCACATTCCAATTGCCATGATCACTGCCAAAGGGGTACTAGCTCCATACATATAGCGCCAGCCAGCAACAGTTTCAACTAAGAGGCTGCCAATTCCATAACCAGCCTGCACAATATCCAGGTGCTTACTGTTTGCATGTTTCAAGAAAAGAGGAAAAAATTCAAAGCGGATATCGGTCGATCACAATTCATACTAGCATGACTTAAAACAAAAAAGTGAAAAGCCCTCAGGAAAAAGTTGAAGCACTTACAACCATCCCAAGAACTATAAAGAACTCCTTGAGAGAAATTAGCAGACCGCGAATCTGACTTGGAGCTGTCTCAGCAATGTACATTGGAGCAGCATGCATTGCCTAGAAGTGAAGAAACTTAAAATTCATTGATTCACACAAGAATAACTATTTTTTTATAAATGAAAAAAAAGAAGTAAATTCTTGTTTGTAGTTACAGATGCTGCTTTCCATTGAGTCCATTGCCCTGCCAGCTAATCATGGAATTTGAAGTTTCTCAGAATATTAAATTAAAAGAACGTATTGAACATTGTGGGGGGAAAAAAGAAATTCTATTTAGCTACATAATTTATTAAATTATATGTTCTTGTGCATAGAGGTTATACATGTACATAGTTCTCAACCTAAATATAGGTGTATACCCAAAAGGAAGAGGTGTATGCTACGACATGGTCAACCATAAAATTCATAAGCTAATGCCTGAGCATTTAGTATATTACCAGCCCAATCCCTATGCCATACACCAAACGCCCAATCACCATAACTACTAAGTCAGGTGCAAATGCTGTAACAAGTGCTCCAACAAGGTACATGATGGCAGCTGTAATTAACTCTCTTCGTCGTCCTATAATTGAGATATTCATCAGAAAAGAACCTTATCATCCAATTCAAAGATTCCCATCATAAAAAAGAAAGATAAAACAAACTGACCTAGAAAGTCAGCAATATTGAAGGCCAAGACTGAGCCAATCAAGGCCCCATATAATGAGCCACTAGTCTGCAGAAAGCAACAGACAGAGTATTTGCATGATAAGTTCTTAAGCATTGCTACTAACAAACATGTGCTTCAAGAAGAAAAGAGAAAATGGAGAAGAGCAAAAGACAAAGAAAGCTTGCACTAATAAATGTTGAGTAATGACAAGAAACAAGTCAGCAACTCACAATGAGACCAATTTCGACAGAAGACAGGTCATACCATGACATTCCACTTAGGCTTGCTGACTGCAACAAAATATGAGGATAAGATAAGCATGAACAAACATGGGACAACAGAAAGTTTAAAGAATTAAACACTACAGATCTAAATACTATGATACAAGCATGATACCAAATTAACAATCTTTACCATAGTTCGCTACTTCATAACAAGTATACCTCAATAGAAATTGTGGCGCAGGATGTAGAACCAATATCATAACCATATAGGAGTCCTCCAAGAGCTGGGAACAGAAACCTGAAATCATTAAGACATACGTTCAGTAAGAAAATAGTAATTACACACACATTTTGGTTCCTTTAAATCATAAGAATGATCAGCTGATCAAAATCAGCCCTTATATTACTTCCAATTAGATTGGTAGCTTTAAAAGTTCAATGGATTGTACCCTAAATTGTCTATTCTGATAAATAATGCCAATTATTGATGAGAGTCCAGAGTATTTATTAGAATACATTTAATTACATGCTTATTCCTTTTTATGTTTATGCAGCACATTTTTACCCCATTGAAGCACATGTTTAGGTCATGAGGTGTTTCCAAATATGAGGGAATAACTTTACAGTAAAGAAAACAGCTCAAATCCCATCCGTGAACCTTGGATTGCAATTCAATTTATAATTGAAGCCAAGCTATTTCTAGTTCCTTCAGCCACTTCCAGGTTCATACAAGTCAATAGTATTTTTTCTTAAGTTCAGTTAACTGAAAATGAAGCATATATGAAAATATATAATAATCAATTTTCCCTAACTCCAATTCATACTAGGCCAGATCTTTTACCAGCAATCAATTTGGATATGTGCCAAAGCACAAATTTGCACAACTAATTACCATATATTGGTGAATCATGGTAAGAATGACATAATGCATGGTTGTTTCATAATTTTCATCGCATATTTCAAGATAAAAACTAAAAAATAAATAAAATTCTTGAAGAGAAACTCACGGAAAGATCGCAGCAGAAGCAGAATAGTTTTCAGAACTGTGAATCCCATTAATAAGAGGTTCATGTTCTGCACCAATCTCACCAGAAGACTTTCCCACCTAATAAATCCACAATACAATAAACAACTCTAAGATAAACTTATGAAGGTAAAGAAGAAGGATTTTGGTTAACTACAGAGAAAAACAGAGTAAACTAAGTGATATATTCACAAATTATATGTATCATTATGTCTTCTGTTACTTTAAATTTAAATAATTAAAAAAAAAAAACTCAAAGAACTATGTCAAATTTATGCGTTAAAATATGGTAAGTGGCATTTCCAAGTCTTTTCACTAAATATTTAGAACAAATATTTTTATTCAATTTATTTATTTATTTTGCACTTTAGAAAAGAAAAAACAACCCTTTGTTTGTTTGAGAAGTAAACATCAAGAAAACTAAAGAGAAATTTTCATCATATGCCCTGTTGAGGAGCAAACAAGAGCTGATTCAAACTTGATACCAACTAATACCCAATACTTGCCCTTCATTTTCTCAGAATTTTATGCGTTTTCTTGGCAACCACAGAGATAAGAAAATGAAAAAGAAAAAGAAAACCCAGACTTAGTTATGAAGAGGCCAAACCTTCCCAAAAGAGGAAAGCCCGGGTTGCTCATGATCTGATGCCATGCTTTTTTGTAAACTCTGAAACTGTAAAAGAGTTTATCAGTTGCAAAGCAACCGATGAGTATATAGAACTATTTTTGAACAGAATTGAGTTGTTTTTTTTCTTTTTTTGTTTTCTTGGAACAGTAGCATAAGGGATTTTTTTAAAAGAAATTTCGTACTTATTTTCCAGGTAGAAATCGGATAGAAGAAAAAGAAAAAGAAAAAAAAAGAAACTTGAATGTTGGGTGTCGCGGTGGTGGTTGAAGGGAGTTGGCTTGAGAAGCCTTTGAAAGCTGCATTGCTTTTGTTTTATTTTTTATTTTTTATATTTGGGGTTTGTTCCAATTTTCAAAGGAGGGAAATTATTTTTATTATTATTTTGAGAAGAATTATTGGTAATTATGGAATAATTTAACCCATGAGCCATGCCTGACATTGGATCTGTATTTTAGCTGGAAAAAGTAATAGAATAATCACAACTAGCCTTTCTCTTTTGACCAAAGAATAAAATGTTACAACTATTTTGCACGCCTTCCATATGTGAGCAATTAAATTTTTCATTTTATTTTATTAAATTATGTTGATAATTAATTTATTATGAAAGATGAGGAAAATGAAAATGGGGAGGAGTAGTTAAGAGGAAGATGACAAAAATAATTATACTCAAAATAGCAACAATAAATATAATAATCATATATAAAAAAATTAGAGAAAGGTTATTGCAAGAAAAAAAAAAGTAGAGAGAGTTAGAAGGAAGAAATGATTGTGCCAAAGAAAAAGTTACAATTAAATTTGTTTAAGTTATTCTTTATTTTTGTTTATATTATTATTTCTTTATATTTATATGTTTAAAATTATATTAATTTATTAAGTTAAAAAATTTAAATGATATAAACATCTCCAACTAAAAGATTAAATCGCATACACATTTCAAAAAGATATATAAATTATCTACTAAATTTCTTATTAATTTGTTTTTCTTTGATCATAAGTCAATGAAAATGTGCATTACAAAATTTTATTGTTTTAGACATTCTAATTTTTTTGCCTTTTAATGAAGACAAAGAACACACACTTTAAATTGAATTTTCAGTGTTAAACTTTTGAAAATATCGAATGACACATTTAACTTGTAATGATTTTTGAGTTTTATGAAATTTTATTAAAAATTAAGAAAGAAATGGAAGCACCTATTTTATTCATCTCGATTTTTGTACTAAAAATTTTCACTCTTAATCAAAATAAAATATATATATTTATATATATATTTATAGAAGCTGCATGTGACAATGAAAACTTTAGTCGAGGTGAAGGCACGTGCATGGCATGTTTTGAGATAATGAAATGGGACCCACAGACACAAAATTTTCTCGGATATTCGCCTCGTGAAGTCCAAAAGCCCATTACGTATTGTACAGATGGGAATTTCGTCATAATGTTTGAATTGTACTCATCTTCCTCGTTTATAATGTTTGAATTTCAATTCCTTATATGTTGTACAAAATTGTACAATTAAAATTCATTAATTATACAAGCAAAATGGTAAGAAAATACTAGAAATTGTTGAATGGACAAGAGCCGAACAACGTGGCTATTCCTTTTTTTTTCACTTCTCTGTCGTCTTTATTTGGCCTGGTGGAGGTGTGCATCAGCCCTTTGGTCTTTTCAAAATTAATTCTTTCGATTATTTATTTTGTACTCATTGCCAATTGCAAGTATTGAATCAATGTGAGATTCTATATTGACGTGGAAGCTTATATGAACCATCACAAAGATTTGGCCATTTGGGTTGATATTGTTTTAATCATATATATTTATATTTTGTATGTATAATTTCTAGAGAAAGAGGAGGTAAGGAGAGGTAAATTGCCAATTTGCAAAAGGTGCAATGGGGTTCCAACAATCAATAGTTATGGGCCGGTCAAAACATATTTTCAAAATTTGAATCATATATTTCAAAATCGAATATTCAAGTGCTTTATAATACTTTTATATATGTTAGATCTAGATTCTTATAGTAATACTGTATGTTAGATCTAGATTTCGGGATAGTATAAAATTGGGTGAAAAAATATATATATATATATATATATATATTTTACATCAGTAATCACAGTGTGTGTTGTCATGGAATGAAAAAGGATAAAAGAAGCCAACCATTTTGTCATCTAGCACATAAGTGAAGCCAACAACTTAAAATCCTGCTGGCAATATCATGTTGCCTTGTGTTTTCGGCTGTTGTTTATCCAAGTATATATAATGAAACCCATAATTTTGTGGCTATTTATATAGATAAAAATGGGATGGGTTTTTATTTGGTCTCTATCCCAACCATGATCATTTGATTTGAATTTCACTTTGTTTTTATACATTCTCAAGGATGACTTTCCATTAGGTATCATTTGTCACGTGAAAAATTTATAACATTTTATTTAAATAATTATTATTTTATCACATTAGTTATAGATTAGGATGCTTAATTAAAAATTATCATAGGATTGTATGTCAATTTGAAAATTAATTGGTCAAAATACCCACTCAATCCTTATGTTACATGATGGTTCTCTAGACCACTCCTTATGCTGCCTTTGGACTCACCCTTAGCTTGGTCACTGAGCCCAAGTCAACCTTGAACACCTATTAGCCATACTTACACTCAAGCGCAAGACTTAAGACTCACAAGCACTCAAGCAAAAGATTGAAATTGAAGAGTAAAACTCTAAATTTCATTCTCTAGAATTTCTTATGTACAAGTATACAAATGAATGGGATATATATAGAAAGGTCCCCCACATTTTAAAGGACAAAAACGGGAGGGGAAATTCCCTCCAAAGGTTTCCCTCCAAAGAATTCACTGTAGAATTTCCCTTCAAATACAAGACATACTCATGTGTGTGCTGGTATGTCGTAGTATCGTATGAATTGCGCATATGTCACTCTATTAAGGGGTTTTGACTAAGTAGGCCTGACATTCTCCCCCACTTAATTTGGCAACATTCTTGTTGCTGCATGGAAGGCATCAATCTAGTCCTGGAATTGCCACAAGTCATTTGCAAACTCCTAACTAGCTTCACTCTCGAGTAATGTTTTCCACTTCATAAGGTATGGTGTTGGGGCATGTGGTGTTGCCGTCTAAGTACTCTATCCATAAGCATTTCTTCGACTTCTTTCTCATATGTAGTTTAGACACCCAATGGAGCTCTTGGCTTACCCCTCCACTAGGGTTTTCATCATCTCCATGATATGGTTTAAGTATACTTACATGGAACACAAAGTGCACCTTAGGCTTTAGTGGTAAGTCTAGTTTGTAGACCACTTTCCTTATTCGTTTAACCACCTGGTATGGCCCCTCGTACCTTCGAACCAAACCTTTGTGTAGGCCTTTATTTTTCAAGACTAGATGTAGTTTCACCATCACCATGTGCCCCATATCAAAATGAGAATCGCTTCTATTATTGTCTACCCGCTTCTTAGCCTTTTTAGTTGCTTGGAGGAGAAATGCTCTAACCAATTCACATTATTCCTCCCACGTTGTTCCTCCCATGTTTGAGTAGTCTTGTAGGCAACTGGTGCCAATCTAGTGTAACCCCTGCTATGGCACTAATTGTGTGCAGTTGTTGCCCCATCACTGTCTAAAAGGAACTTTTGCTCGTAAACTCATTACGTTGCAGGTTATGGGAAAACTGAGTCATGTCAAGCCGCTTAAGCCAATTTGTCTAAGTGCCCCACACAAAGTGTCTCAAGTATAACTCCAATAATGCATTCACTTGTTTGGTCTATCCATCGGTTTGCAAATGGTTACTGGTAGAGAAACACAATTCTCACCCTAATAATCTAAACAATTCAATTCAAAACTTCCTTGTAAATCGGTTATCCTATCACCAATAATGGTCTACGGCATGCCTTAGTATCTGACCACATGTCTCATGAACAATTGAGCCGCCTCCTCATTTGGGCACTCCTTATTAGTAGCTATGAATGTAGCATACTTGAAAAACTGATCCACCATTACTATGATACTGTCGAGTCCATAAACCTTGGGTAAACCTATTATGAAGTCCATGCTGACATTGTCCCATGGCTTATTTGGCACTAGTAGTGGGTTGAGTAACCCCTTAGGCCTTTATTGCTCAATCTTATCTTGTTGACAAATCAAGCAAGTCCGAACATAGCCCTCAACATCATTAGTCATCCGAGGCTAGAAGTACTTGGCACTTAACAATGTTATAGTCCAATTCACTCCAAAATGCCTTGCCCATCGATTGTCATGGCACTCTTTCATCAACAACTTTCATAGTCCCCCATGTTACGACACGTAGAGCCTATTACCCTCAACATACACCAGGCCATCACTCACTCAAATATGCCTAGTCTTACTTGCTTTGGCATACTTTAGTATTGATTGTGCCATAGGGTCATGTATCATACCTTCTAATATGCATAGCAGTAGATCCTTGCATACCTCATTGATTGGGGTAAATGTTATCTTACGGCTCAACGCATCAACCATTAGATTAGCCTTACTCGGCTTGTACTCCCTCACATAGTCAAACTCGACCAAGAAATCTTGCCACCTAGCTTGCTTCGAGCTAATTTTCTTTTGGCTTTGAAAATAGGTTGTGGCCACATTATTTGTCCGTATCGCAAATTAAGCTTCTAGTAAGTAGTGTTGCCATGTCCGTAGGTAATGGACCATGAAAAACATCTCATTCTCTTGAACCGTATACCTTCATTTCGTGTCATTGAGCTTCTAGCTTTCGCAAGTAATGGGATGCTTGGATTGCATTAACACATAGTCTATATCAAAGTCACTCGCATCCGTGTTCACCTCATAAGGTTGCTTGTGGTCTGGCAACGTTAACACAAGTTGCTTGCACATTGCTTGCTTCAATCGGTCGAAGGTTTTTTGGCACACTGAGTCCCATGCCTACACCCTACTTTTCATTAACATGTGTGTAAGTGATGCGGCAATGGCTGAATATCCCTTAATGAACCATCTATAGTAGTTTGTCAACCATAAAAAAGATCTCAACTTCTTCACCTTAGCGAGCAACTCCTAATCTTGGATAACACTAAACTTAGCAAGGTCCATCCGAATCTTACCATCTCTCACAATGTGCCCTAGGAATGACACCTCATGCAACCCAAAACAACATTTTCTTTTTTCACATACAACTCATGTTTTTTAAAGGCATCAAATACCAGCCTAAAATGCTCAACATACTCATAAAGTGAGTGGCTATAAACAATAGTATCGTCTAGGTATACTATCACAAACTTGTCAAAGAACGGTTGTAGTACCTTATTCATGAGTGTGAAGAAAGTTGCTAGGGCGTTGGTCAATCCAAACAGCATCACCAAGAATTCATATGAGCCATACCTAGCTGTTTTGGTAATGTCTCCTTTTGCAACCTTGACTTGGTAGTACCCAAACCTCAAGTTCAACTTTAAAAATCATTTAACATCCTTTAATTGATCAAACAAGTCTACTATGAGCAGGATTGGATACTTATGTTTTTATGATGAGCATGTTCAAAGCCCTATAATCATTGCATAGCCTCAAAGAATAGTCATACTTCTTTTAAAACAATATTGGAGCACTAAATGGAGACTTGGATGGCCTCACAAAACCAGCATCAATAAGCTCCCTAATCTGTTTCCTTAACTTTTCCAACTCAGGGGGCTTCATTCTATAGGGTGCCCTTATGTTTCCTTAATTTATGAATCTAAATGAGACTCAACAGAGTGATTTTAGATTGGGTTAAGATTTGAATATTGCTTTGATAACTTTACTTGCTTGCTACTTAGGGACTCAAACCCCTATAAGTCAAACTCACTCGCAAATAGAAGGAAATGGAACTTCATGTAAGCTTTATCCAATTGGCTCACAAGAAACAAGAATGGTACAAGAAAAAGATGCCACTCTATTATTAAGGGTAAGGATTAGTGTTTTTACGAGGGCTCCTACCCCTCTTGCTAGATTGGTTTCCACTTAAGATATTCTTGTTTCAACATCGAAAGAATCAAAAACTAGTAACGTAAATCATATCTACATTCTTTTTCCTATTTTACTCAATATCTCCTATCATATGGCTTTTTATTCACATATGCCCGAGCTTTCTTCATAATAATAGGGGAATTCATGCACATACTGTAAACACCTATTTCAAAAAAAAAAAATATAATAATAAAAAAAAACAAACAAACAAAAAATAAAAGTAAGAAATAAATAAAAAAATAATAATAATAAAAAATGGATGAACAGGAAAGGACTGAGCGTGTGCTTAGCCCCTTCCCCAGTCCATCATTATAGGGCATTAATGCCTTGAAAGGTTGCCGGATTTGGGGAGGAGTGGTCACCTCCAGCTACCAACCCATCCTGTTTGCCATAGTATTGTGAAATCATGCTCAGAAGAGCATGATTTCTCCTCTGGATTGTCCAAATTTTTAGACAATCCAATTTTTTTAAAAGAGGGAGTGGGGCAGATTATTAAAAGATGAGAGAAAACATTTCAAAAAAAAAAAAGTCTAGATCCAACTAGAAATTTTTTATTCAAACAGCAACAAAAAAAAAATCAAACCACAAACCAACCATCAATAAAATCCTAAACAACCAGCAGTCTAGCAGCCCTAACCATAATTAACAACAAATAAGAAATCACAACAAAAAATATACAAAAAAGAAAAAAAATGGAAGAGAAGGCAGTGGCTTAGGATTTTTAGGTTCGGATTTATGATCTTTTTGGAGATATCCGATTAGGAGAGGCCAACGGAGAGAAAAAGGGAGACCCGGTTAGGTCACCGACGACAAAGCGAGAGGAGGAAGAGAGAGGCCGACGGGGAGGACTTTTGGGCCACCGATTACTAGCCAGAGAGAGGGGAAGCCGCTTGCTTAAGGGAGAAAGAAAAAAGGGTGAAAGCAGTGTCGCGCACCAGATCCGATGATGTTGGAGATCTGGTTGGCAAAAGGGTCGATTTTAGAGAGAAAGGAGAGCATTCGATCGGCTAGAGAGAGAAAATAAGAGGGGAAAATAAGATAAGAGAGAAAAAAAGAGGTTTATATACTAAGGCTTGGAACCTAAACGGCGTCGTTTGGAAGGGAACCTAGTGGGCCAATAAAACGGGCTTGGGGAGCTCATTCCTTGGACTGGTCTTCTTGGGTCACTGCTTAAGCCCAAGTTAGGTAAAAGTTTTATCTATTTATTTATTTATTTATTTATTTACTTTTAGATCTGTATGACTTGGGCTGGTCCATTTTGTTTAATTTTAAAATTATTGTATAATGGTGTAAGATTGAATTCAAATTATTTTGGTATAATATTTTAAAAATTGCTAGGTAATATTTTAGAGTTAGGAAACTAACATAAACAGAAAAGTATGTAAATAATAATAACAGAAAGATAATAAATTAAAAATATATTAAAAAATGCATAGTTATAGGAAAAGTTTAAATCTAGGAGAATATTTATTGGAAATATACAAACCTTAGTACATGAAACATACATATAAAACAAAAACTAAATGTCTAAATGAAGTATAGTTGTAGTAATGGATTTAGTAGCCAGAGAAATAAATAAATAATAAAAAGAAGGAAAGATAAATAAAAAAGGGAAAAGAATAAAGAGGCATGAGAGTAGGTAAATGGTTAATAAATAAACAAGTACAATAAAACTATAACAAAGTAAAAGAAAAAGTAAATGTTTGTCAATAAAGGTTAAAATGGTGAGGTAAAAATATACTAATTATAATAATAAAATTTATGTCTTAGATTAATATTAATAATTAATTGAATTTTAATTATTGATAAAAAAATGTAAAGGTAATACCGATGATAGGATATTTGTATGGAACGCGAGAAGTCGCAATTCCAAAAGAATTTCCTTAGGTTAAGAATTTCGATTAGGACTCCACCAGTACGATGAGAGGGTCCTAATTCGGTATTCTAATGTTTCCAATTTTAAATAAATGAGAATTATATACACTTAATCACCAATTAATAAAAATATATAAAAAATGAGAAATCAATGGTAACAATAAAATCGTTAATCATAATAATAAAAATGAATAAAATACATATGTATAAATAGTAATAACTATGTATAGTCAAAATACGCGATTTAAAATATAAATAAACAAAGTATAGAAATGGTTGTATAAAAACAATAAATAAATGTGAAACATTTTGTTCATGATAAGTAAGCTCAAAGAAAAGTGGAAAATAAGAAACAAATATATAACCTACGAGTGCATCATGTATCATGGTCGTATTGTTAAATGTCATGGCATATAGATATATTCTGTATACGGGTCTAAACCCCGATGATGGGACTTTTCGAGAAAGCTTGCGAAGGCGAGCTTCATCGGTAAACTCCATAGGTGAAAAGATACCTCTGAACTCCACCAGTACGATAGGAGGGTCCGGAGAAATACCTTTAATAAAAGGCTTTGACCCGTATTAGGATTTGCATTCATGAAAGCACTATTTTTTTACTCATAAACGACTATCCCGATGATGAGATTTACCTTGCAAGCTTACGAATGTGAGTTTCTAAGGTATTCTCTAGGTGAGAGAATACTCCCGGATCCCACTAGTATGATGGACGGATTCGAAAAGTACGCTCAATAAAAGGTTTTCATTTGACATTATCTTGATTTTATGCCATACATTTCACGATTGCATCATGTATGCGCCAAACCCGTAAAACATTTTGACTTGATTAATGGAATAAAAGACGAATTAAATAAATAACAATTAAGGAAACATAAGAATAGAATTAATGGGTTAGGATAATATATGATTAAATGGTACCGTTCGTGGAACGAGCGTCACGGGGGTGCTAACCCTTCCTTGTGCATAATCGTACTCCCGAATCCAACTCTAAAAAATATACATAGGTCAGTGTGTCGTTCTTTTGACGATTCTCAAGTTAATTTAGGACCTCGTTGAATAAAACAAACTTATAAGGTGGCCGATCACACCTAAAAAAAAAAAGATTGGTGGTGACTCCCAAACCATATAATTTTCGCTCATGTCAAGCGGTCGGGTTCTCAGACCCGCACGTTACGACACATACTTAGAACTCTTACTCCCTCGAAAGCATGAGCACTGCAAATGTAGTAGTAAGGAATTATCACGGCATGGCCTACATTTGCCAACTGAAAAAATGGGAATGTTTCAAAAGGAACTACAGCTTCCACGCACTCATACCTTAAAAAGGTAGAAGGAATACCATAGACTGTAACTTCAACTCCAAAAGATATTTCCTCTTACTTAAAGATAGCTTGGATGAATTAACAGGAAAGGCCCTTCTATTTTTTAGACCATTTGGCTTAGTTGGATCAGAGGGAGCAAAGGGCTTGTTAAACATGCTAAGATAAAAAAAGGTAGGCCTTTAGGACTTACTGTTAGCCCCTTACTCCTTATTAAAGAGATTGGTAAAAATGGGAGTGAGTGCTCGTAACGTTATTCACGATATTAAGGTGAGGTTTTGACTACTTTTTATTCTTCTCTTGGAAGTCTGGGTAGCAAGCTTGCTTGACTTATACCCTGAAACATCAAAGCAACTATATAAATGTCTCTTGCTTGAAAACATTATGCTTCAGTGCTTTCAAACAAAAGCTAAACAAGGAATTTGCACTTATGAATAGATGGGCAACTCCTGGTTATACGGAGGCTTCGGCTTCAACTCATTAGGCATAGTTTACTTAGTCAAAAACTACCACTGGATTTAAAACTGACCAAAAAGGAAACTCACTAAAATGCAATTAGCTCAAAGGGTCTCACACCAGGATTTGTAAGGGCGTATGCCATTATATGACTGCTATAGTAGATGGTTTTTCTTATCTTACTCTCACCCTCCAAAAACACATAATATTATCAACAAGCTCAAATTAGAAACAAGCATTGTAACCCCATTGACACAAAATATAGCATTCAAATATCAAAACTCACTCGATTTAGCTATATTGTCAAGCAATATGGCATTCAAACAACAAAACCCTCTCAAAAACACAACAAAAAAAATTCAATATTAACGGACTTACTTTACTTTGAACTTGTTCGAACATTTTGCTAGCTTTGAGTTTAAGGTAAAATCAAATGATGTAAATGCTCAAATGCTTTGAACTTCTTTGAACGCTTTGCTAGCTTTTGAGTTTAAGGTAGAATCGAACGATGTAAATGCTCAAATGCTCTCTCTCAGTCAAAGATGTAAAACCTGGAGTTCAAACGATGTTTTGCTCAAATGATCTCAAATGGTTTTTAGCTTCAAATGGCCCATGAGCTTGAGTACGAGGAGTTTATTTTCAAATTGCACGTGCGCTTGAATATAAGGAGTTTATTTTCAAATGGTACGTGCACTTCAATATGAGCAGATTTCATTAAATGTGGTCCAAAGATCTTTTCTCTTCACTAAAACCAGTTAAAATTATAGGGAGGGTTATTTTCAAAAACACCTCATCTTTGAGGATTATTTTATAAATTTAACGTTAAACTAATTTCATGATAATTAGTGAAGGGACAATGTATGTCAAAGAACGACATCATGTTGATGCTTATAAACATCCTATAGTTGTTGATTTTTTTCTTCAATTTGATTATGTTGTCTTTGAAATATTTTGACAAAAGAATGTCAACATGTTCATATTTAAGTTGAATGTTGACTTTGCATTTAATGATTCTATTAAAAATCAATTGATTTTGGAGTAAAGGGTTTATTGTGGTTAAAAACTGAGCAAATATGACCAGATTATTCTACTTGTGCATATGTGGAAACTAATATTATACGTGTGTATATATATGTGGGAACTTATGTTATATTATTTTTTGGTTAATTCTAAAAAAAGTTGATTCGTTTGCCAATAAATTCTTATCTCAATGACCAAAAGTACTAATTTTGAAATTATGAGATTTCAACATTAAATTCTATCAACGTGGGTTTAGTTTAATTTTATCCAATGATAATACTAGTAATTAACCGTACAGAGTTACAAGTCAACTAATAAGTTTTTTTTTTTTTTTAAATTCTCTTTTCAGTTTTTAACTTGACTATCTTCTCTAATTACAAAAGAATAATTTAATTCCATCCCCACTTGATAACTTTATTCCAAGCTAGCTGTAATGCACATAAAATGGGACATTACAAAGCAGCCTTATTCGGCCATCGGAGAAAGGCAAATAATGCACAACCCCCGGTATACTCTCCACATAAAATAAGAATTTCATTGGAGATGTAGAAAACTTGGCAATGCAATTGATCACCATTTGGATTTATTTAAGAATAAACCATAATATGCAAGTGGAAGTAGTCACCAACCTTAGAAAATTGAAAAAGAATATCCTATGAATACCTTCAAACTGTTCATATACGAAAGTATTATTTTAAAATCATAAATATTTATTAAGAATAGATATATCATTTTAAAAAATTAAACCATTTAAAAAAATTCACATAAACTCTTAGTTTTTCATTGCGTTCAATCAAGACTTTATACTTTTATTTTGAATCAAATAGAACTTTATTACTAACAATTAATTAACTGTTATTAATTAAAATATTATTTGTTATTTTATATCATATGGTACTGATATGACATATTGATGTTTTATAGTGGATGATGATGTGGTATGTTGATATGGTATGATAATAAGGTCATGTGGCATTCCTGTAACATCTCGATCGTTGACATGCTAGAATGATTGAGGTTGCCCACTAGGCTCATGGGAGAATATAGGTTTCAAGTTAAGAATATAGGATATTTAACTCATGTGTTAAGTAGAAAATGAAGGAGAAAGGCTTAAGGTAGATAAAAAAAATAATGATGATGATGTTCTTAAAGCCAATTAATTCTAATTTCACCTTTAACGTACTATATTAAAAGGAAAAGTATGCATGAGGATCAAATTGTAGGGATGAGAAAGTAGAAAATAAAATAATGGATATGGAATGGAAGGAGGAATAATGTAATTGCAAAATTAAGAATGCAATTTCATTAAATGACAATATGATTAAATAAGAGAAGGATTAAATTGAAAAAAAATATTGAGGGATAAAATTGAAAAAGAAAAAAATTGAGGGACTAAATTAAAAAGAAGAAAATGTTAAGGGACTAAATTGAAAAGAATAAAGAGTTTAGAGGATCAAATTGAAAAAGAAGAAAAAATTGAAAGATGAAATTGAAAAATAAAGAGAATTAAAAAATGAATGAAAATAAATAATAAATAAAGCAACGAAACAAAAGAAGATGATTAGAATATATGGAGGCTGAAATTGATGAATTGGTGAAGTTGAGAGATGAAATTGTAAAAGAAAAAGAGCATAGGAGGGCCTAATTGAAAGGAAACCAGAAATGGATAGCCAACTGAAGTGGGGGACAGAAAAGTGGGTGGATTCTAAAAGGTTGTCCGCCACCCATCTTAGTAGTTCCTTGTGGAACCCGCCAGCCACTAAAGGCCCCTTGGAGTGTCCGCCAAGGGGTTAAGCCTTTTGAAATCCCTTATTCATTGCCCCTTCTTACTGCAAAAAAAAAAAAAAAGAAGAAACTCTCCAAACATAATAGAAGCCGAACAACATTACGCCAAAATTCATCAATTCCAAAATTTGAGCAAGCAAAAATCCATCATCTTCTTGAAAATAAAATATATATGATCATATCAAGTTTACTTAAATAACAAAGGTTGATAAATCCTTTGTTAAACAAACAAATCAACCATAAAAAAGTTCAACCATCTCAGTTCGGTTGTTGCAAACTAAAACTATCTAAGGAATTCTTGTGCAGCTTCTAATGGTGATCCATACTAATAAATTAGAAAATTCTTCTTTAAAAATTGAGAGTGCTATGCCTTGACAATGTGCTAGTAAAGATGAGTTTCATAAACTCATAATCCACACAAAATTATGGGGCTGAACACACAAAAAAAATCAAGTAAATGAAAAACTATTTTTCTTCACAAAAAGAATTTCTTATGTGTTGTTCTTTTTTTTTTTTTCAGCCGTTTCTCTCATTTTGTTTGGAGACTATAGCAAGGTATTTATACCTTGGATTAATTTTAAACCCTAATTATAAAACTATTTTGTAATTACCAATTAATCCAATAATTTGATTAAACAATTTAATTAAATTCTTAAGAAGCTCAATTAACTTAATTGTTTAATTTAATCAATTAGGCCCAATAACTTAATTAATTAAGCCCAACAATTTAACTAAACAATTTTAATCAATTAGGCCCAATGATTTAATTAAACAAATTTAATCAATTAGGCTCAATAACTTAGTTGTTTAATTTAATTAATTAGGCCCAATGATTTAATTAAATAATTTAATTAATTAGTCCCAATGACTTAATTAAATAATTTGATTAATTAAGCACAACTTAATTAAACAATTTTAATCAAGTGCTTGAGAAACTCATAACTTCTAATTTGATTAAGTCGAACTTAATCACCTCTCCCATTTTATTTTCAACACTCATTTTAGGTGTATGACCCATTAGGCTTCTAACATGTTGGCAATGAACTCAACATATAATTCTTAAATTAAACTTAAAATTAGATAAATTTAAACTACTTTAAATTTATCATCAATCAAGTTAACTACTTAAAGTTCATAGACCAAGATTGGGATCTAACAATCCATCATGGCCACTAAAATGTTAGAAGAGTCAAGATAGTTTGACTCAACCTTTCAGTGCTCAGTCTTTTAGTGTAATTCATTCCCTCATCATATATTCCGGAGATGATAAGATCATGGCATAGTGTCTACTCTTATTGGTCTCCATATTCGTTCTTAAAGTTTGATCTTCAGCTTTATAAAGACTTATGAAACTCTTTTCATAATTTTCAAGTCGCTTTAGCCAAGGGTTTCAATAAGCTAATATCAACAAAGAATAGTTAGGATATGTCCCCTGCATTACTTGGGGTGATGATTCTTATTTTCACCACTCATTTGCCTTCACATGCTTCATGTTATAGTCAAAAGCATCCTGTTTTGGTATCATTGGTTAGGCACTCGTAAAGATGAAATCAAAGTACAGCACTACATATATAAAACAACCTGGTGTTTCAAGTCTAGGGAGTATTTACACAACTGACACATGAGAAGTATTGCATAAACACTTCAGTGAAATATCAAATGCACTTCTCATAGTGAGTCATGTTCATTGAACCTACTCTCCTAGGCAAGCACCTGCATTCTAGTTCCAAGTATCTCTATACTTCAACCTATGAGATCAGTTGCTTACTTCTCAAGTAAGGAACATAAAATATACCAGTCTTTAGGTATCATTGATGTCCAGTCTCAATGATACATTGACTAGGAATATTTTGAGATTACGCTTTGATGCATAAGGATATCATAACTGTAACCCATTACAGTTCCCTTGCAAGACATATTAATCTCATGGACTTCATCCAATTAGACTTATAACTTGTTATAATTCATGTCTTATTGATAAAGGAAAATTGTTAATCATTCAACATGAATAATGTTGTTGCATGATTGGAATCAAGCCTTAACCAATCTCAATTAGCTGTAGGGCTCATCCCAACATTTGGTTTGTTGAAGTAAGCTCACCAAGATAGGCTAGCCTGGGAATGAGTTATTGATGGCTTAAAATGTGTATGTAGGAGAGTATTTAAGCTAAGTTGAAGTGGGACTGTGGCATAATGAATACCAGAATTTGTGGGTAGCCTTAGGTTAGAGAAATGATAGTGAACTAAGCATATCAATAATTGTGTGCATTGGTTAATGTCAAATTTCAATGGAGCTTCAAGCTTTTTAGCTAGGGAGCTTAGTTTGTTGGTCTGGCAAAGTCTAAAATGGTGAAGGTAAGTATAAGCATGTTTTTATTGGATTCACCAATTGATATTTGGAAATTTCAAGTTTCATTAAAGGGTATGCGAATTTCCACCGGGTGACTGGATTTTTGGTGCTGGTTTTCTTGGAATGAATTCTCCAAGATAAGTTTATGCTGAAATTAAATTGGGAATGATATGAATTATGAAAATGGAGGATGATTGAGCCAAGGCAAAGCTAAAATATGGGTGAAGTGCACTAATAGCAGCAGGGTAGAAATGTACCTGCAGAAAATGAATAGGTTTGATAGGTTTCTGATTGTTTTAATGCTAAGTAGTATAAGAGCTCCATGTCTAACAACAAGGGAGCTTGGGTATCCAATTGGGTTCTTGTCAACTGGGTAACTGTGTAAGTAGCTAACAAGTGAGTGGGTGTGTCTATTTCAAAATTATATTTTATTATACCAATAAACATTAAAGCATGATTTATTTACCTAATGGTATATTTGAGAAGTGTGGGAGTATTGAGCTTGATTTTATTGTTTATTGAGATTTATAAGAGCTGGTTAGTTATAAGCATGAATCATATGCTAAAGTTGATGCTTTAAAATTTGTCAAGCATGATTTCAAGTGCTGTTTGAACATTGGATTGGCAATCTACATGGCTGTTGAGTATGGTTTTTAAGTTGGAATAAATCATGGTTTGAAGTGCTGGTTTTAAGTGGTTTTTAGAAAGTATAAGTATGTATACAAGTATATGCTAATATATAACAGTTTTAAATATTGGGAAACAAGCCCGTAAACTGCTTTGTTCCTCAAATTAGTTTTAAATGAAAATGCTATCCTATGAGCCACACAGTGGCTTTTTTCATTGTTCCATATTCTGTTTTGAGTAAAATAAATTATTTATGATTGTGCTTTCCATCTCTATATTCTCTATGGCATGGTTTACTGAGATTGACATATGCATATATTGAGTTAAATGTTGCTAGCAGAAGTGTTTTAGAAATTATGACATGCTTTGAGTGTTATATATCTTGAAAAGTGTTTATGAAACCCCTGGTTTTATTAATTAGACTTTTAGGAGAATATCTTGAGTTTAGGTTCTGTAGTTGTCGCAGTACGCATAACCTTTGTGCACAAAGACTAAAACTCTAGCTAGAGTGATAATTGTTTAGCGTGGGAACCTTTATGGTAGATGATCATATTCTTACCCATTTTGCGGGGAGGTCCCACTGTG
The DNA here is from genome assembly GCF_053813885.1 of Theobroma cacao. Classification (NCBI taxonomy): domain Eukaryota; kingdom Viridiplantae; phylum Streptophyta; class Magnoliopsida; order Malvales; family Malvaceae; genus Theobroma; species Theobroma cacao. The sequence continues at coordinate 40,084,028 of NC_142643.1, read as the reverse complement.
ATGTTATGGTAGGTGCTATATCCCTGCCAATTTGTGGGGAGGTCCCACTATAAATTAAGGTAAATGATATACTCCTACCATTTTCGTGGAGAGGTCCTACTGTTGATGATGGTAGATGATTTTTCCTCCAATTTGTGGGGAGGTCTCACTGTTTTGGTTTCCTTTTGACCTACCAAAGGTTTTAGTATTTTAGCACAGTTTCTGTTTTATTGAGGAAATGATTAGCATGATGGTTAATTTGATATAAACTCTGTTTATCATGGCTGGAATTTATATATATATACTGGAATTGACTTTGCACATGGCATTGCACTGGTTTTAAAGGGGATTATAATAGCATGCCTTGTATATTTAATGAAAAATGCCTTGTATATTCAGTGCTAGTTTGCAACGCTTTAAATGCAAAGGGGGAAATTTCTAGTTACATAACTTATTATATTGTTTGGTTTATAGAACGAAATAATATCAAAATTGTTATTATATAGTTTGGTTAGTAAAAATAATTTTGAAATAATTAAAGAATAATTAATAAAATAGTAAAATTACCTTTTATTATAATAAGATTTATTTTCATCAAAAAAAAATTTTATTTAATTTAGTAAATTTTACAGCGAAAGAAAAAATTATCTTTTACTCTAATTTAATTTTTTTGCTTTTTTAATTTCTTAATTTGTATTTTTATTAAAAATTTAATAATTTATAAAATATTAATATAATTTTTATTTTTTCTATTTTTTCCTATTTTCATTTTTTATTTTTTAATTTCTATTTCCATTAAAAATTTAAAATATTAATAATTTAATAATTTAAAAATTAACTTTTTTAAAATATTAATATTTTATTTGCAATTTAAACATTATTATGTTTAAAACATTAAAATATTAATAACTTTAAATTTAAAATTTAAAATATTAATTTCTTATAATTTATAATTAAAAATTTAAATGTTTTATTTTAATTAAGAGTATTTATATATCTATGTTGTAAATTTTTAATATAAGGATATTTAGTTCCAAAATATTTTGGACTCTATTTCCGTGGTTATGGAATAGAGAACATAGCCATTCTAAAATTTTACAAGATTTTAAGGCATATTCATTCCAAAAAATGGCTATTTTTCGAACCAAACGGAGAGAGAAAATTTTTCGAGAAATAAAGGGAATGACTAACCAAACATGTCATTAGGAACTAAAGCAAAACTCTTTGCAACAGAATTATTTCTCAAACCTTATTACCCTAAAATCACACAACTGACCCACCTTTTGTTCGCCCTACAAACATGAAATCTTGCTCCGTCATTTGCGTGCGCCCAATGAATACCAAATCACTGCTTTATTGATGGTATTTGCTGTGTTAAGCTTGACCGTCTCAAAAAGATAATAACTTCCATTCTACCACAAGTGAAAGAATTTTGATCTTTACCGTCGTATCACTATATTATATGCTGAAACATTGCAAAATCTTTCAAGTATAAATATAAAAGACTAACTTAATTTCTTCCCTCTTGACAACTTTATCTCACCTATAGCTACTGGTGATCTGTTTTCTTTTTCTTTTTCAAACACGTTGATTTTTTAGTAACTTATCATTTAAGAATATAATAAACATTTGACATAATATTTTAAAAAATTCATGAATTATTTTAAAAAATTCAAATAAATATTTTTTCTATTGGGTGAGTGTGGCTAGGAAGACCGAGACCAAAAAGGTAAAGAAAGTTTGCATGGCGTGTGTCCTGAAACACTTTGACATTTTCATCCCAATACATTTGTTAATTAGCTTGTTTATTGTTAGGGTTTTAACTCTTATTAAAAGGAAAAAAGAATTTTTCGTAGAATTGTAGTCTAACCAACCACAAATACGTCTGGAAGCCTATGGTAATGCTATCATGTAGAAACTTTAATATAAGAAATTTAGTTTTGATCATAAAAATACCTTTTTGGCACAATATGTGGAGAGACATGTTGCGGTGTTGCTTTTTTCATTTATCGCTGGTAATTGGGGTGAGATGGTGTTGCAAAATAGTAAAGGGGTTGAAATAGAGAGGAGAAATATGCATTGCTGAGGGAGTTTGAGAGAGGGGGAGGGAAATCGAAAGCATAAAGACAGAGCAAATTAGATGAAGGACCTCCTGTGAAGGAGTAACAGATAGAACCAATTGTCTAGTAGGTGGTATACGTACAACACATCCAATACTGGTGACTGATTTTCAGCATTATTAACTTATTATTAATTGGTTACGGTTGGATGTTTATTACTCTCATTCTTCAATTTGTTATGCCTAGAAATTTAATCTTTTCAAGGTTAAAATGAGTCTATGAATTTCTTTCCGAAGTGCTAGGATCCAGATGCTTTATTCAAAGATTTCTTATCCATAAATTGTGTTTTTTTTTTAATCTGTTTGCAGATAATTTTCTTCCTTTGGTTTGCATCACCTGGATGGCTGTTTCGATTCTTAATATTTGCCACATGGATACTGCCATTTTCGGGACCTCTTCTCGTTGGGACTGTTGCCAATACTATTGTTATCAAGGAATAACTAGACTATGGCACTTGCGTTGCATTCGAACCTCTTTCTACCTGTTTTTTTCTTTCTCTTTTTACCTCTCTTTTTCTTTCCTTTTTCTCTTTTTTTCCTGTGCCCTCCACGTGGCTAGAGGAGGAAGTTTCTTTGGGATTTTCTTGTAAGTATGTTATAGACTAACACAACATTCTTGTCTATCTTTCTTCCTAACATTTTGTTTAATTTTTATTCTTTTTATTTTACCTGTATAAGGTGACACCAGGTATGTTCTTTTAAAACAAAAAAAATTGAGTGACCCTAGGTAAGTTCTGTCTATAACATATGGAACCATAGGATCAAAATCAAAGTCTAGTCATGCATGTGATTCTTTAGATCTTTGAGGTGACATAATTTAAACACAAGAACCCTAAAGTTTTAGGAGTGCTAGATTCATCGATGTTTGCAGCATACATAATTTTTATACAATGGCATCAAAGTTAGATGCTCTGAATTGTGGTGCCATATAAGCTCTTATCCTGACCATACTCAGCAAAGAAGAAAAATGACATGTAATAAATTCTTTTCAAAATTCTTATAACGCTAAGCAAAAGTTTGTAGTCTTAACAATTGAGAACACCTTGATTATCTGTGATGGTCATATATTAAGGATTTAAGTAAATGATTATAATGCACAAAATAAATTTTTTTAAAACCTTGAAAGATTCGAAACAAACATATCTAGCTATTATTAGACAGAAATAAAACCAAATTGGATTCTTACATTGAAATAAACCATGAGCAATTTTGAAGGAATTTCGTATTATAGGAATCTTTACTAGAAAGATTATCAAAGAAAGAATGATATTTGGCAGTTGTGAGTGAGTAGAAGCAAAAGAGGCCATTTTTGTCCCAAAAGTTTGGACCATAAATTTTGTTCCTGGTGCCTCTCACGAGGGCCTTTTTGGAGAAGGACGCACCTGGACTCACGAACAACATGTTGTCTCCTAAACTTGGTACTGGTTCCCAGATGTTCCTTGTCGGGTGCAACTTGAAAACATGAATCTTTTGGCCATTCTTTTTAATGAAAATGGCTAACAATTCTCCTTCATTTTCCACTAGAAATGCTTGAACAATTGAATTGAAATGGCTCCATGGAAATTTCATTTCGTAGGTAACCCAACTGTTATCTATGTCTTCCAAAGCAAATACTCCCAAGTTTCCGTCGCAGTCCAAACTATAGTATAATCCTTTGTGTAAAATCGGATTGCATGCAGTCCAATCAAAGTTTTCTCTAACGATATAATGAAACTCCCATTCACCCTCTCCTAGTTTAAGGATCCAAACGTGGCCTTGAGGCCTACAATTCATTACGACAACCAAACAATCTGGGGATGGTGCAGAAGTAAAGAACATTAATCGTACATATTCAATCCCGTCTAAGGGTAGCTCAGGAAGTTCAATAATCTCTTTTGTTAAAGGATTGAAGAGAAACGGATGTACCCTATGCCGGGCCATTAGCAACCACCCATACTTTGAAAAGTGGATTACAGCACCTACTAGTTGTGCTGGAAGGTCTATCTCGCAAGTGTAATTAGATATGGGGTGGAAAAATTTTCCTCTACCATTATTGCTTTTGGGGATATGGAATAACCACGGAAATGGAGAATCAGCATGATCGAATGGGGAAGGAAGTGGAAGTGGAGGAGCCATTGTGATTGATCGCCATGTTTTGCAAACAGCACGAAACATCGCATTGTCTCCAGCATAGAGATTTGACGGTATCAAACTTAAAAGATCTGGTGGAAGACTGCTCCACATATCCTCAACCTTTTCTTCGTCGGGTGGTGTCAAATCTTGGTTTTCCATAGATGCTTGCTGGGGGATTTCCAAACAATTGAATTAAAACTTCAGGCTACAAACTAATTAAGTAATTTAGATGTTGTGCCATAAGTTGCATGCGTAGTAATTAAATTAATTGTCACTAAACCAACTAGGATCAGCAAGAGTTTGAAATTAAAATCCGATTTGAAAACACAAAATTTATGGTATATATATCGATTATTGCTAACTAACAGTGCACAAGTAAATCAAGATTGTCTGATTCTTTTTTTCTTATGATATAGATAATTACACCTATTATAAAAGCTATCCAACAATGTCGAACAATAACAAAAAAAAAATCAATTTTCATGAAATAGGTTTGTTGGTAACTATATAACAGTTAGAATTAAGAGGCAGAACATATAATTATTGATAATTAAATTTGCTAATATATAAAAAAACACATTGTTGGAAATACGGGATTCTAATTGAAGTTTTCTATCAGAGAACAACGGATCCTGGTTAAGTTTCATTAATGTTTAATTAAACAAAACTTTTCAACAATAAAAATCAAGAGGAAAAGAGAGGAAAATTATCTAGTCGAAAAGAAAAGTAAAGAAAATTAGGGTTAATTGATAACTCACAGGTATGAAGATTGCTTGTTGATATCGGAACTCCTCAATCACTCCTTTGGTTCCTAGATTATGTTGTCAACACATTCATATGAAAAGCATAATATATATAGTCTTTGTAACTCAAGAGTTGTTTTTTATTGGAAGTTGGATTTCAGAATTTTAATTACACTAGGAAAAATTTCAAAATTTTTTTACATGATTAATTAAATTAAATTGAACAGAAAAAAAAGGAAAAGATTAGAAAATAAACTGTCATGGGCATTGCCCTTGCCTTGTTGGTATTGGAATCATTGATACTCCTTTCCACATTAGGATTATAAATATAATTACAATAGCAATAGGTCCTATTTATTGTAACCTCCTTTCCATAATAGAATTACAATTATATTGGTAACCATAAATTACTAATTAGTTATGCAATGATGGTAAAATTAATGTATGAAATTGATTATAATACACCTGTTCCTAATCAAAGTCATAACTGATCTCGAGATCCTGTTTTTGTACATGGAGATAATTATATCAAAACATTTGACCATTTTTTCTCTGAGTGTCATTGGCATTTAGCTCTTGTTAGTCTTGAAATCAGTTTCATTGTTGGAGCAAGATGGTACTGATATGGGTCCGATATCAACCAAGGTTTATCCATTGCTAAAGTTGTTTTTCTTTCTTCCTTCCTTTTTATCTGTTTACCAATTCGTGTTTCGAATTGCCAACTAAGATCTCATAATAGAAAAGTAATTTCAGAGAAAGTGCTCAAATATGATGCTCTAAATCATAGCATAAAAAAGAAACATTTAAATTTGAATAAAGAAAAGAAGAAATGGTAAGAAATAACCTTACTAGTAAGTCCAATTCAAAAATGCTCCTTATTATAATTTTAACTGTTTTTACTTAATTTTTGACATAACTTAACAATAATATCCTTTAAACAATTTCAAACATTAAATGGCTTTAGTTTTTTCTATCCTACTGTCCAAATGAAATTTTCAAAATTAAATCCCAATTTCTTTCTCTTGCCAGATACTGTCTATCTCGCTATCCAACTCTCTCTCGCCATCCCAAAGAACAGATAACATCAAGGTATATGTTTTGGGCTCTTAGATTTATTAATTTGTATTCATGGAATCTCAAAATTGAGGAGTTGAAATTGATTAGACATATCTGTCAATTAGAACATTGTATGACTTTAGTAACTTAAACTTGGCTACGAGCAAACAAATCAATTAATTATTAGGCATTGCATCACTAGTTTTTAAGCATTGCGAGATTGATTTTTAAACATTGCAAGATTGGGTTTTAAACATTGCATGACTTAGACATTGTGAGATTGGTTTTTAGGCATTGCGTGACTTAAAAACCAGTCATGTAATGCCCTATCAACCAGTTACGTAATGCCTTATCAACCAATCACGCAATGCCTAAGTCACACAATCCCTATCAATCAGTCACACAATATTTTATCAACCAGTCACACAATACCTAAGTCATGCAATGGCTAAAATCGTTAAACCAAATCTCTAGCCAGTCACGCATGCACTACTAACTAGTCAAGCATGCTCTGTCAACATTCGACTCAAAAACCACTAAAACTGTCAAATTTCATTAAACAAAATCAACAACTTTAAACAACTCACTATATTCCATTTAACAACATAATCAACGAATATGCCTACCTAGTAAGGAATGCTCAAAATGCTAAATGTTTTTTCATCGTATATCAAAATCACTCCAAAATGCTCAAAACGCTTAAAAGTTTTTTTTTTCGTGTATCAAAAATAATTCCAAAATGCTCAAAATACTAAAAGGTTTTTTTTTTTCTAACTAAGAATACTCTAAAGATGAATGGTCTAGCGAGGAAAACTCAAAAGATATGGGTCGATTTGATTCGCGGACCCAAACATATGGGTTGGTTTCATTAAGGGTAATTTTGTCTAAAATTAATTTTTCTTGACTAAAAACAGTAAAATTATAAAGATGGTTATTCTCAAAAACACCTTATATATGAGGGATATTTTTAAAAAGAACCCTAAAAAAAAAGTCAAAACAGGATTAAAGAAAAGGTCTAATGTACCCTTATCATCAACGTTTTGAGGGATATTTCTATCATTTAATACATTTTCTGTAATTAGTTCGATAAGGTTTAGATATGTTTGTTTCAAAGTGATTGATGCCTAGTTTCTTCACACTCTCTTTGAGATTGAGGCGTTTGAAAGTCAGAGGATTTCTCTGTTTGTTGTTTCTCATGAAAATCAAAAGGTCCTTATTTACTTTTAAAAGTTTATAAAGACCTATAAAATTAATATTTTAAATTAAAAATAAAAATATTGATATTTTAAAATATTAATGTTTAACTTATTAAATGAAAATATAAATTAAAAAATGAAAAATGCAAATAGAGAAAAAAATGAAAAATAAAAAAATTATACTAATATTCTAATAATAAATTATTAAAATTTTAAGGAAAATAAAAATTAAATGATGAAAAAAGAAAAAATTAACATAATTTTTTCTTTCGGTATAAATTTTACTAAATTATATAAAGGGTATTTTTGTTTTTGATGAAAAAAAATCTCAAGATAATAAATAGTTTAAGTTTTTAATTATATATTATAAAAATTAATATTTTAAATTTAAAAATTAATTAAAATTATTAATATTTTAATCATAATAATATTAAATTATAAATAAATTACTAATATTATAAATAAATTATAAATTATAAATTATAAATTACAAAAAGTGCTAAAAATGGTTTCTACGATTATAAAGAGGAAAGAAGAAGAAAAAGGGCCCCAATGAGTGTGGAAAATCAAAGGCCCCAATGAGTGTGGAAAATCAAAGGCTTTATGAATCCGTCACTGTTTGGATCAAATTTACTGCTTTAGGCTCGATTTGCCGCATTGGAGATTTACGGGTATTGCTCTTCAGTACTGGTACAAATTTCCAAAGGCAATTTAGTCCACGAGACAGCACTCTTACACGTCTTATACCTCTTACACATTAAAGCATATTTTGTACTAGTACTACTTAGTTTTATATTGAATTGGAATGATTTTATTTATTTATTATTTTGCAAAATTAAAAAGTAGACTATTAGTTAGTTTAGGTCTGGTAGCCGGTGGCTTGGATAATTGGGTTTATCCAAGTGACCCACTTAAAAGGACTAACATCCGCCGTGGCCCATGGCTCATCAACTTTTAATTTTTTTAATCCAACCAAAAAGCCCAAAGCACATTAAATCGAAATTTAAAAAAAGTCCAAAAACCTTCTATATATTGAATTTTAAAACCCAGATTCAAAAAACCAAAACCAACCCAATTTCCTTCCACCTCCCATGGAACAAATTGTTGCAGGTCAACACGAAACCTCTCAAATGGCAGTCCCTAAATCCCCTTGTACTACTTCAACAATTTTTCGGTCAATAAGCATAAAATTTTTGGAGCTGCTCTACTTGCTGTCGTAACGTGCGGGTCCGGGAACCCGATCGCTAGACGTGAGCTGTGAAAACTCACTAAAAAATTCAAACTAGGAGTCGCCACCAATCTTTTTTTTTTATTTTAGGTGTGATTGGCCACCTATTGACTCGATTCTAATCGATGCAAACTTAAATTAATTTTAAGCCCACCGAAAAGAACCTTAAACCGGTCTACAATTTTCTGGATCTAGGTTCGGGAGTACGGTTACGCCCGGGGAAGGATTAGCACCCCTCGGACGCCCGTTCCATGAACGGTACCATTTTTAGATTATCCTATTGGGCTTTAATTTTTAATTTCACTAGATTTCCTTAATTATTATTTTTTATTTTATCTCCTATTTAACCTAAAATGGAATGCAAATGGGTGGTGAGATGAAATGCATGGCGTGAGATAAAAATGCCGGACAAATAACCTTTTATCGAGGATATTTTCCGAATCCGCCCATCATGCTGGTGGGACTCGGGATATTCTCTCACCTAAGGAATTATCCGAGAAACTCGCCTTCGCAAATTCGACGAATAATTCCCGTCATCGGGGTCATCGTACGTTTTCTTTTTAAAATAATATTTTGTGCATAATGAACCTAATTCGAGCAAAAGCCTTTTATTAAAGATGGTTCTCGAGCCCTCCCATCACACTGGTGGGACCCGAGGACATTTTTTCACCTAAGGAAATTTTCGAAAAATACCCACCTTCGCAGGATTCCCGAAAGATCCCATTATCGGGGCTTAAGCTCGAAAACCAAAAATATTGATATGCAATGATATGTATGATGCAATATGTATATGTTATGCTAATACAATTTTATTATTATTTTATTTTTTATCATTTATTATTTTTATTTTTATTATATATTTTATTTTCCTATTTCCTATCCTTATTTCTTATTATTATTATTATTTTTTTTATACTTTACATTTTTTTGTCCTAAGTTCTTTGTTTTTCATTTATAGTTAGACAAATTGTTTATAATTCTATGTTATTTTAATGAATAAAAATTATATATTTTTTTATCGTGCTATTTTATATATATTTTTATATTTTTATTATTATTATATTTTTCATAAGCGATTTTTATTCAAACCTAATGCTTAAGGTCTTTATTTATTATTTTCGCATTTCTTTATGCCATTTAATATTCGATGCTTACTTTTAAATTAGTTATTATTTTTTATTATTATTAATTTATTTATTTACTTATTTAATGTCATATATATTGTATTTTCACGAATTAATTATTATATATATTTGGATTGTTATCATTTTATCATTATTTTATTACTTATTATTTATTTTTTATCAATTAATTTCATCAAGTAATAATTTTTGTTGTATAATCAAGCTCTTTATTTATTAAGGATTTCGGAATCTTAAAAACGAGACCCTCCCATCGTACTGGTGGGGCCTTGATTCGGATTCCAAGCCTAGGGAACGTAAGCTCGGGATTGCGACTTCTCGCATCCCGATCGATTATCCCATCATCGGCATCAAATTGAGCAGTTATCTTATCTATATTAAATAGTTCTTTATCTCCTTCTATTTTGTTCTTTCTCCGTTTATATAGAACTACCTTTTTACCTAATTTGATTTTTCCACATTTTTGTTTCATCATATTTTAATTCTAGTTCTCCCTAATTTATTTTCACTCTTATTATCTCTATATAAATTTTCATGACTATGAATCTCATAAATATGTTCCACATTTCATCTTTTCCCATATTTATATATATATATTTTAAAACAAACAATCCGCTAAATATTATATGTTTTTTAGCTAAATTAATACTCTAACGAAACCAATTAGCTTCCTTTTTTTTTTATTTTATATATACATATATATATTTTAAGTCAAACTTAGCACCACAAAATCAAGCCAATATATCTATAATGAAAATGAAAAATTTACCTTGTTATGAATAGCCACACCCTCCAACACCGAAACAGTGTCGTTTTGTAATCAAAAGGGGTCTTGGGGTGAGTCAAAACGGTGCCATTTTAAATCTTTGGACCCTCCCTCTTTCTTCACGCACCATTCTTCTCCCTTTCTCCTTCTCTATTTTTCACTGTCGCCGGTACTGCGTCACTTGCAGATCTGGTGCCGCGCCAGCCGTCGCTCCTCCCTCTCTGGTGCCGCGCCAGCCGCCGCTCCACTCTCTCTTCCTCCGTTCGGTGCTCCTCCCCCTCGCGCCAGATCTTCGCTGCTGCTGCTCCCTTTCTCTCTGGTGCCGCGCCAGCCGCCGCTCCTCTCTCTCTGGTGCCGCGCCAGCCGCCGCTCCTCTCTCTCTTCCTCCGTTCGATGCTCCTTCTTCTTGCGCCGGCAGCAGAACACCTCTCCCTCTCTTCTCTATTTTTCTGCCCAGCTCTCCTTCCTCTTCTATTTTTCTGCTCCTTGGTTGCTCTCCATTCTTTTGAAAGCTCCTTGGTTGCTCTCCATTCTTTTGAAAGCTCCTTGGTTGCTCTCCATTCTTTTGAAAGCTCCTTGGTTGCTCTCCATTCTTTTGAAAGCTCCCCTACTGCAGGTTCTCCCCCTCCCATTTATACCCGATTTCTGGGCTTTGGAGGGGGCGCTCCACTACTGCCTTGTCCCTGGGCACCCAGGGGCAAGTTCCACTAACCTGCCAGACGCGAATTTTTCGCGTCTGGCAGGTGAGAGAGGTGCCTGGCAGGGTGCGTCCGCACCCTGCCAGTCGTACCTCTCTCCCTTTCTTTCCATCATTTTTTTGTTCATTGTATTTTTAATCTAGTGTCTACAGCTGCCCCTCTTTGAGCTTTTCGAAAATTCGAAATAGTGCAAAGACGTAGACACTGTATTTGACTAAATTCTTTAATTCTCTTATCAAATTTTATTATATATATATTTATTATTATCATTATTATATTTATATTCATATATATATATATTTTATTTTTTTTATAAATTCCTTAAAACTGAGGTCACAAGACTTTTAAGATGAACTCCTCAAAACTGAGGCAATGAAAATTTTTAAAAGTGAGCTCCTCAAAGCTGAGGCAACGAAACTTTAAAAATGAACTCCCCAAAAATGAGGCAACGAAACTTTTAAAATGAACCTCTCCAAACTGAGGCACTGAAACCTTAATATGAACTCCTCAAAACTGAGGCAACGAAACTTTTATATGAACTCCTCAAAACTGAGGCACTGAAACTTTTTCATTTTTCCGAAATGGTGAAAAATAACCAATTCCTCATCTGAAATTCCTATGATTTTAGAGATAAATTTCCCTATTTTTCAATTGTTTTAAAATTTTGAACATGTCAATTCATCTTCATTAGTTTCCCTTTTTTAGTGTTTTTAGAGCCTTTTCTTTGATCAATGGGGGATGAATTGATCACATTTCTGATCTCTCGTCTTCCTCAATTCATTGCTCATAACTGTTTTCTTTTTCTATCATATGCATGTTCCAATCACTCTTCACATTTTAACTGTGTTCCATTCTATTGCTAATTCCATTCCTTTCTTTCCCTTCCTAGACTCCATTTCATTCCCTGTCAATTATGATCCTTTTTTCAACATATTGCAAACATTTCTTACTTTATCATGCTCTTTATTAAGTATCATTCTAATTTTATGGCAAATGCAATGCAATGTACTCATATCTCATCTTTTGGCAGAATGGAAATGAGGGCATTGTTGGGAGTGAAAGGCTATTTTTCATTAGAAAAAAGTGAAGTTTCTACAATCAAGTATAATGACAAGGAACAAGGGAAAATTGATTAATACAAACGGGATATAGTCCTTTCTTAATGACTGTTTCGATAGATATTAACAGTAGTCTCAAAATTTTATCCCGAAATAGGCACATTTGTCAGCTCCCTTGCCTTTTGTATGAACATCTCGGATCATGAGCTTCACCCTTTCTGTGTTAAGCTTTTGTAGTATTTGGACCTTTTCGTGTCTAGACCGCCCTTTCAGGTTTTCGCCCTAAACACATCTCCCAAATTCAAGCTGCCTTTTCAGGTTTTCAACTTGAAAATTTTCTTTCTCTTTTTTTATTTATTTATTTATTTATTTATTTATTATTATTTTTTTTTATGCAAAATATTTCTTGACAGCATCGGCATTTACCGGGTTGGAAAACTCCCTTCCGTCCATCTCCGCCAAAATTAGTGCTCCTCCTGAAAAAGCTTTCTTCACCACGAATGGTCCTTCCCAATTTGGTGTCCATTTCCCGCGAAGATCATGCTGGTTCGGGAGAATTCTTTTCAATACTAATTCTCCTTCTCGGAACTGTCGAGAGTGTGCCTTCTTGTCATATGCCCTCATCATTCTCTTTTGATATAACTGCCCATGGCAAAGTGCTGTCAACCTTTTTTCTTCTATGAGATTCAATTGCTCATAACGAGCATTAACCCATTCGGCTTCTTCCAACTGTACTTCTTTAAGGACCCGAAGGGAAGGAATTTCCACTTCAATTGGCAAAACTGCTTCCATCCCATACACCAAAGAGAACGGTGTAGCTCCCGTGGAAGTTCGGACTGTTGTGCGATAAGCATGCAAAGCAAAAGGTAACTTCTCATGCCAATCTTTGTATATATCTGTCATCTTTTCAATTATCCTTTTGATGTTCTTGTTGGCTGCTTCCACTGCTCCATTCATCTTTGGGCGATAAGGTGTTGAATTGTGATGCTTGATCTTGAACTTGGCACAAACCTCTTTCATCATCGAACCATTGAGGTTACTAGCGTTATCCGTGATGATCCTTTCTGGGAGACCATAGCGGCATATTATTTCTTTTTGGACGAATTTACATACCACTTTCTGGGTCACATTGGCATAAGATGATGCTTCTACCCACTTAGTGAAGTAGTCAATTGCCACCAGAATAAATCGATGCCCATTTGATGCCTTCGGAGTTATCAACCCAATCACATCCATGCCCCACATTGAGAATGGCCATGGTGATGTCAATACATGCAGTGAATTAGCAGGGGTGTGGATTCTGTCCGCATATATCTGACACTTGTGACACTTTCGAGCGAAGTCTATACAATCCCTTTCCAACGTGAGCCAGTAATACCCCGCCCTCATGACCTGTCTTGCCAACTTATGTCCACTTGCATGTGTTCCACAAACTCCTTCGTGAACTTCTTCGACTATTCTCCGAGCTTCGGCTGAATCCACGCATCTCAAAAGTGTTTGATCCCTACTTCTCTTGTATAGGATGTTCCCATCCAAGAAGAAATTCATTGCCAACCTTCTAATGGTTTTCTTATCATTTTCTGAGCTTTGATCCGGGTACTGCTGAAATTTGAGATAGTGCACAATATCATGATACCACGGTTTCCCGTCTATTTCTTCATCTACACTAGAGCAGTGCGCGGGACACTCTCGAAGATTAATCATGATGGGTTGGATCTTGACATTGGTACCAACTTTGAACATTGCTGCCAGCGTGGCTAATGCATCGGCCATTTGGTTCTCCTCTCGGGGCAAATGATTGAAGCAAATTTCATCAAAATTTTCAATCAGCTTTGATACATACTTGTGATACCGAACTAACTTTGAGTCACGTGTCTCCCATTCTCCTCGCAACTGATAAATAACCAAAGCAGAGTCCCCATACACTTCCAAAATGTGAATTTTCCTCTCGATTGCTGCTTGAATGCCCATGACACAAGCTTCATATTCAGCTACATTATTGGTGCAATAGAAGTTGAGTTTAGCTATAACGGGATAATGATCTCCTTCTGGTGATACTAACACGACCCCTATGCCATGCCCCAAGGCATTCGAAGCTCCGTCGAAAAACATCTTCCAATTCTCTTTCTCTGATTCCTCCCCACTTGTTTGACATATTGACATCAAGTCCTCATCTGGAAACTCAAACTCCATTGGTTCATAATCCTCTTCCACCCTTTCTGCAAGAAAATCCGCGATTGCACTTCCTTTGATAGCTTTCTGGGACACATATACAATATCATATTCAGACAATAACACTTGCCATCTTGCCACTCTACCTGATAAGGAAGGTTTCTCGAAGATGTATTTAATTGGGTCTAACTTTGCAATGAGCCAAGTGGTATGATATAGCATGTACTGCCTGAGTCGATGCGCCGTCCATGCTAAAGCACAACACATCTTTTCCAACGAGGAATACTTGGACTCGTATTCAGTGAACTTCTTGCTCAAGTAGTAAACTGCCCTTTCTTTCTTACCAGTTTCATCATGTTGCCCTAACACACATCCCATGGATCCTTCATTTACCGTTAAGTATAAGAGGAGGGGTCTCCCGACCACAGGTGGTGCCAATACTGGCGGACTCAACAAATATTCTTTAACTTTGTTAAAAGCAACTTGGCACTCCTCATTCCACGCCCCCGGATTGTGTTTGCGAAGGAGTTTGAAGATCGGGTCACATTTGAGTGTGAGTTGTGATATGAACCGGGCTATATAATTTAATCTCCCCAAAAATCCTCTAACTTCTTTTTGCGTCTTGGGAGGGAGCAAATCACGGATTGCTTGAATCTTATCTGGGTCAACTTCTATTCCTCTTTCACTGACGATGAAACCCAGTAGCTTTCCTGAAGTGACTCCAAAAGTGCACTTTGCCGGATTTAATCTGAGCTGGAACTTCCGTAACCTCTTAAATAATCTTTCAAGATTAGTCGCATGGTCCTCTGTTTTGCGAGCTTTTACAATCATATCATCCACATACACCTCAACCTCTTTGTGCATCATATCATGGAAGAGAGTCACCATAGCTCGCTGATAAGTTGCCCCGGCATTCTTCAAACCAAATGGCATTACCTTATAACAAAAGGTCCCCCACATAGTTATGAAGGTAGTTTTCTCTCTATCCTCTGGTGCCATCTTAATTTGGTTATACCCTGAAAAGCCATCCATAAAGGAAAACATGGAGTGGCGGGCAGTATTGTCAACAAGGGTGTCAATGTGAGGAAGAGGAAAATTATCTTTTGGGCTAGCTCTATTCAAGTCTCGATAATCCACACACATTCTCACCTTCCCGTCTTTCTTGGGAACTGGGACAATATTTGCAACCCATTCAGGGTACTTAGCTACTTCCAAGAATCCTGCATCGAACTGCTTTTTTACTTCTTCTTTAATTTTCAACAACATTTCAGGTTTCATTCTTCTCAACTTTTGCTTAATCGGTTTGCATTCAGGTTTCAAAGGCAGTTTATGGGCTACAATGTCTGTGTTGAGTCCTGGCATATCTTGATAAGACCATGCAAACACATCTACATATTCATGAAGTAGCTTTATTAGTTTTTCTTTTTCCATTGACACCAACGTCACACCAATTCTAACTTCTTTCTTATTTTCTTCATCTCCCAAATTAATTGTTTCAAGTATCTCTTGATGTGGGACAATTTGTCTCCCCTCCTGTTCTACTAGCCTTAATAAGTCCGGAGTTAAATCATAATCCTCCATGTTTTCTGTACTGTCAAGTTCACTGACACTTGTACCTTTTTCAAAATCAACTTCAAAACCACTGTCATTATCATCTTTGCATTCATTATTTGGAATCCTGGAAGGTAAAGGGAATTGAAATATGTAGAGCTATTGTATAGGTAAATAGTTAAAATAAAAGGATGAAACGACACTAATGGAAATGATTAATTATGAGAGGAGATATGAGAAATGCACTACGCATGTCAATTTATTAAAATGATAAATGATAAAAAGCCCGATACATAAAATTCCAATGCTTTTGGGCATAAGCATGGATGTTTAGTTTGCATTACTTTGAAATTGAATCACAAGTGACTGGTAAACTCATGGTGGTCCAGTTGCTCAGCTTTAGGTTCGGTGGCCCAAGGTATGTAGTAGGAATCTCATCCGCATTTCTTGGCTGTTCTTCACCTTCCTCCGTTGCACATATTGACAAATCAGAAAAAGTCCCTCCTAGAGCTGACACTGATTCTTGGTTCTCAACGGTGAGTGATTCAGGAAAGATGCAACCTCCAGATCGGAATGTCTTGTAAAGATGAGGATATGTCATTCCTCGGATTTCCAACTCATGCCCCTTAAAGCGGGCCAACCTTTCCTTTCTTCTTCCGGCTATCATTTCTTCTCTTTCCTTCTTAGTTGGCTTGTACCCCAGGCCAAACCTTTCTTCATTTTTGGTAGTATGTATGGGACTTCTAATGCTTTGCAGTTCTTTTCCCAATCCTGCCCCCGCTCGGTATCCTTTTCCTAATATCTGACTGACAATCATCTTGGTGGTTTTGGAAAGCCTCGGAATAGGCGGTGTGGTTCCTTCTCCCACATACGTGGTGTTAACGAACTCGAAGGATCGAAAGGAACATTCAGGCACTTCTTCCGCCGCTTCCACGTAAGGCGTATCTGCTGGCTTGCTTATGAGTAAGTCCTCTTCCCCGTTAACACAGACAATCTTCCCTTCCACTATGAACTTGACCTTCTGATGAAGAGATGAAGGTATGGCCCCAGCCATGTGTATCCAAGGTCTTCCCAACAAATAATTGTATGAAGGAGCAATATCCATAACCTGAAATTCAATGGTAAAGGTACATGGGCCAATTTCTACTGGTATCTCAATGTCCCCTACTACTTCTCTCCTTGTTCCATCGAAAGCTCTTACGATCATCTGACTCTTTCGCATGTAGGACATGTTGATGGGTAAACGGGCCAAGGTCCTCATGGGCATCACATTTAAGGACGATCCGTTGTCAAGCAGTACCTTTGCGACGGTACAACCTTTACACTTGGTAGTGATGTGCAAGGCTTTGTAATTTCCTCTACCTCCAGAAGGGATTTCTTCATCGCTAAAGGATATTATGTTACCCACCGAAATGTTCCCAATAATGTAGTCCAAATTTTCAACCGAGATATCATGATCCACATATGCTTGGTTCAGAATCTTCATCAGAGAGTTCCTATGTGGTTCTGAGCTGAGGAGCAAAGATAGTAGTGAAATACGAGCGGGCATCCGGTTCAATTGCTCAACTACATTGTACTCACTATGTTTGATGAACTTGAGGAACTCGGCAGCTTCTTTTTCTGTCACCGATCTTTTTGAGCCATCTGTCGATTCCGGAGGTTGTACCTTTTCTTCTCTAGGACTTTGCTCTTTTTCCTCTCCCTTCTCATTCTTGAGATTCTCGAATGCTTCCGGTGAATAACAGCGTCCGCTGCGGGTAATCCCTCCAACACCAGTTATATTGGCAGCATCATCTTGAGATTCAGCTATCCATTTCTTCGCTTCCGAAACTTGTACATTGCAGTTGTAGTTCCATGGGACAGCTTTGTTGTCTTTGTAGGGGAAGGGTTTAGGGACTTCGATGACCATCTTGGCATGGTTTTTGTCCTCCACAAGCTCTCCTTTTGGTTCGTAGAAAATGGTCAAAGGTTTTATCTTCATTGGGTGAGTAGACTCCTTGGATATCATGTTTACTGCTGACTCTGAAGCTTCCGTATAGAACTCGATCTTTGATTCGTCCATCATTCTTTGCACTTCCTTCCGGAAAGAACTACAACCCTGGATTGAATGTCCCACACATCCTTTGTGGTACAAGCAACATAGTCTTTGGATATCTCGTGAGTCATTCACATTAGGACATTCAGGCCACACCTCGAGCATATCGGCCTTTACCAAGGTTTCAAATACTTTCTCCATGGAGGTTTCCACTTCCCGAATGTTCCTTTTAACATACACCTCCCTTTCGATTGCATTTACCCCTGCCCCAGCATGATTTGGCAGTGGGTTGTTGTTAACATTCTGTTCTGGCTTTTTTTCAAAGTTCAGGATTCCTGCCTTGATCAACCCTTGCACCTTATGCTTAAATGCCGTGCAATTCTCAATCGAGTGACCTTCGATTCCGTAATGGTAATCACAATGGGCGGACGTGTCATACCATCTTGGGAACGGAGGTTTTAATGGCTCTATGTATAAGGGAGCCACTAGATGGTTTGCAACCAACTGAGTGAAGAGTTCAGCATAAGGGATTGGGATAGGGTCAAACTGCACTTTCTCTTGCTTGTTTCGCCATCCTCTTGATTCACCGGTAGTATGGTTGTTTGAAGGTGTTGTTTGTTGTGTGGTTGAAGCTGTAACAGGTGTGGAAGCAGGCGGGTAAGGTGTCCGTTGGATGGGATTATATGGGTACGGGTTAGGGAAGGCATTTGGCATAGGCGGGTATGGGTATGGGCTTTGTGAAGTGTTGTGCACAGCTGGGTAATAGGGGTATGGTAGGTATGGCTGGTAAGGGTTGTATGTTCCTCCTTGGTGTTGTCCTGAAGTAATGGCTTGGGCTTCTCCTTCTTTCCTCTTGAAAGTTCCCCCTTTCCTTGTGTTTGCCATATCACCTCCTTCTATCTTCCCTTGCTTAATGGCAGTTTCTATCATTTCTCCCGAAATCACCATATCAGCAAAGTTCTTGGTGGCACTACCAACCAATCGTTCATAGTAAGGGGCTCGCAAGGTGTTAACAAACATTACAGTGGTTTCTTTCTCAGTCAATGGTGGCTGAACTTGAGAGGCCACCTTCCTCCATCTTTGAGCGTATTCTTTGAAGCTTTCAGTGGTTTTCTTCTCCATGTTTTGTAAAGAAAGGCGATCTGGAGCCATATCTGTAACGTGCTTATACTGAGCTACAAACGCCCGAGCAAGGTCTTTCCACGTGTGGATTCGATTGCGGTCCAGTTGGACGTACCATTTTGCTGCAGCACCAGTAAGGCTATCTTGGAAGCAATGTATCAAGAGTTTGTCATCATGAGCATATGCGGCCATTCTTCTACAATACATGGTGATATGTGTGACCGGACACTTGGTTCCATCATACTTCTCAAAGTCTGGAACTTTGAACTTTGGGGGTATAACCACATCTGGAACCAGACAAAGCTCAATTGCATCCATAGAACAATACATTCCCATTCCTTCTACCATGCGCAGTCTTTCCTCAAAAAGGTCAAATTTTTGATGAGTATCGGGATTATCTTTCGATTCAACGGATCCACATTTGAGCTTCTCTTGTTCCTTTGGATCATCCAAATCAGGCACAGAGATGGGATCTGAAGGACTTGCCCCTCCAATTGGCCTTTGTTGAGTATAAGTCGGTGGTGGTCCTATTGGCATCCCAAAAAATGGATATTGACCCATGGATGGCATGGGAATAGAAGCATTCCTTGCAGGTGGAGGTGTAAATCCTGGTGGATACACGGGGTCTGTATTGGTTTCTGTCTGTTGAACGGCTTCTGGTGTACCAAAACTCCCCGCCACTTTCTTTCCTTTATCTGTAGATATTAACTCCAAAATTTTTGATAACTGACCCATGATTTCTTCTTGCTTCTTCTCAATCTTATCCATCCTCTCTGAATGCTCGTCCCCCATGATCTTAGAACGGGCTCTTGTATTGTATCTGTGGAGAATTTGTTTTTCTGGAATTTTGTTCTATTAGTTCAAGGAATAAGTTAGAATTTTATATTGAGTGCATTATTATTTATTATTTTTGTCTGAATCATGCATTATGATGCAAATGAAATGTATTTGAATAGAAAAAATATTGGCTATCCAACATTTACCATAAGAAAATCCGCATCCATAAAACTTAAATATCCAATTACATCATTGTCTAAAACCATTCATAACTATCAAAAAGAAAAACCGACTTTGTCATATTGGTCCCTAACCATCTTGAGGTGACTGATCAACCGCTCACTCAATTCATCCTTGGGAAGGATCTCCCGCCTGAGTTCTTCAGTCTTGTCTGCCATTACTCGAGCTCTAAATGCCACTTCTCTCATCTGCCTCAGTATCCATTGCATTTCAGCTTCTTTCCTTTGAAGGCTTTGTGCGCATGAATTGTTTCTTTCCCTCATTTGGAAATATTCTTGCCTTACTGCTTCATACTGTGCCTTATAGCCCTCCATGGCAGTTTCCAACATGTCGCAGTCATTTTTCAACTCTTGGATGGTTTGTTCTTTCCTTTGTACCTCGTGCTGCAAAGCGTTGTTGGCACTTTGGAGTTCTTGTATTCGGGCTAACAGAGAAGAATTTGCCACGCTCACTTCCTCAAACTTGCTTTGCCACTCATCCCGCTCTTTCAAAGCCACCCGTACCTTTCTTGCAGTTTCTTTCTTCACTTCTTCTAGCTCATCCTCATGTCTACGCTTCATATTCATCATCTCCTTTTCAAGTCTTTTCCTCGTTAACTCACTTTCCAACAGGACGTCTTGAGGTTCTGGGTTTACGGGATGTTTGGATGGGTTCTTCGGGGGATGTATGACATTTTTCACCCTTTGGTCATGCCAAGTATGATATCCTGTGGTGACTTCATCAGTAACCCTTCCCTGATCTACTCGGCAAGTTTTTTTCCAGTCTTGAGCAATTTCCTCAATTCTCTTTAGCGTTTCTGGCTCTCCATATGTAAACTCTAACTGGTCGAGCTGGTGAGTCATGGGCACGAATTGCTCAGATCCGAACTGTCTCCGCACCATTATTGGGGCATAGCTGATGGCTCCCCAAGGTCCCATCAGTGGTACCCACGGCTTATCCCCACATTTATACATTACTTGCATTCGTGGCATCCATGGAGCTCTCCAAGTCACTTCAATGCTCATTAACCTCCGGAGCCTTGTGACCCACTCTTCTTTCCTTTTGTAGTCGGGCCATTCACTTTCGCAGAACTCAAGGATAGGACAACTTGCAGACAGATAAAGCTTTCGAAATTTGCTCTCTTTGCATTCGAAATGGCTTTTGATCCATATGGTTAGGAGTTGAGCACATCCGATGAATCGTCCCTCACCTTTGCGTCGACAGAGATTCAAGGATCTGAAGGTTTCAGCTAAGATGGACGGGGCCGGGTTGATGCTCCTTGTCACCTGATCAAAGAAGTCTATGACTGACACCTCCACATGACCTAGAACCTTCGGGAAGACCACTAAGCCGTAAATCGCCATCGCAAAAGCCAAGAGACCTTGTTCATCCTCCATGTGTTTTTTAATATATCCGTTCAAGAAACTCCACGGAAGGCATTCTGTGTCTCCTTTCTTCTTCAAATGCTGATCCACTTCCACCGTAGTCATTCCTAATAACTTGGCCAACTTTCGTCGGTGTCCCGTCTTCTGGGCCCTCCAATAGATCTTGTCAGGCTGCATATGGTCTATCCGGAGCAGAGAGGAGTACTCTTCTATAGTAGGGGTCATGTCCACCTTGTTAAAGACAAAACAACGATATGAGGGATCCCAAAACTGGACAATGGCTCGGAGCATCTGATCATCGACTGGTACATATAGGAGCCAAGCAATGTGTCCATACTTGTTCTGAAAATTGTCTCGGTGAGCACGTCTCCATTGTTCCCAAATTCCTACCATCTCTGTAAAGTCATTCTGCTGAAGGTCCAAGTGAACTCTCTCGGGTAAAATTGAGATATGTCCCTGGGTCAGACAGTCTCCTTTTTCTTGTTGAATCTGCCTCATCTGTAACTCTATCTCATAGTCATTTCTGTATATGTTGAGCGGGCCTACTGATGACGATGCCATGGATATAACTGGGATCTCTTAGGTTGAATGTTGTGTAGCCAATATTTCTCCTATATGCAATTACGATGTATGCAAATGAACATGTAACAAAATAAACTTAAGTTAGTATGGTAAAAAGAAATAATGGAATGTTAAAAATAATGAGAGAATAACAAACAATATCATGGGTATTATTGTCTACTCCACGATACTTTATTATCTCGGGGCATAATTTAAAATAGAGGGAGTAGAAGAAATTCCTTCATGTGTACCTATTTATAAGGTATATTCTCACGGGTATGGCCCTTTCTAAGGTTACGCTGCTCTCGGTACTCTACATGCTGAGCGGGGTTTATGAACAGAGCTAAGGTTCCCAAATCGTTCCTCACTGTCGTCCACGCGGACTAGTAAGGCACCCCGGTCCTCACCCATTACAGGCTTCAAACGGACTAGGTTCGATTTGAGTGGGAGTCTTCACTAGCCCGTGCGGAGGTTATCACCTCACGAGAGCGTAGCTACTAAACTCCCTCCTAAAAAGGACATAACCCGGGTGGAGGGTTTATGCATGAATGTAAAATGTGCTGTGTGTGTGAAGGAAATCATGAGTTCAAAGTAACAATCTCACACCCCTTTACCCTAAATCCACACAAGTATTAGAAACAATAAAGTAATAAATGCGAAATAAACTAATGTACCAAACAAAATATGCAGTACAAATCATTAATATTAAGGAAACAGTGGTTTATTTAAAGCCTTGGATAACCTATTATTATTTTTTAATGGCTCGACTCTCGGCAAGTTCCCAGTGGAGTCGCCAACTGTCGTAACGTGCGGGTCCGGGAACCCGATCGCTAGACGTGAGCTGTGAAAACTCACTAAAAAATTCAAACTAGGAGTCGCCACCAATCTTTTTTTTTTTATTTTAGGTGTGATTGGCCACCTATTGACTCGATTCTAATCGATGCAAACTTAAATTAATTTTAAGCACACCGAAAAGAACCTTAAACCGGTCTACAATTTTCTGGATCTAGGTTCGGGAGTACGGTTACGCCCGGGGAAGGATTAGCACCCCTCGGACGCCCGTTCCATGAACGGTACCATTTTTAGATTATCCTATTGGGCTTTAATTTTTAATTTCACTAGATTTCCTTAATTATTATTTTTTTATTTTATCTCCTATTTAACCTAAAATGGAATGCAAATGGGTGGTGAGATGAAATGCATGGCGTGAGATAAAAATGCCGGACAAATAACCTTTTATCGAGGATATTTTCCGAATCCGCCCATCATGCTGGTGGGACTCGGGATATTCTCTTACCTAAGGAATTATCCGAGAAACTCGCCTTCGCAAATTCGACGAATAATTCCCGTCATCGGGGTCATCGTACGTTTTCTTTTTAAAATAATATTTTGTGCATAATGAACCTAATTCGAGCAAAAGCCTTTTATTAAAGATGGTTCTCGAGCCCTCCCATCACACTGGTGGGACCCGAGGACATCTTTTCACCTAAGGAAATTTTCGAGAAATACCCACCTTCGCAGGATCCCCGAAAGATCCCATTATCGGGGCTTAAGCTCGAAAACCAAAAATATTGATATGCAATGATATGTATGATGCAATATGTATATGTTATGCTAATACAATTTTATTATTATTTTATTTTTTATCATTTATTATTTTTATTTTTATTATATATTTTATTTTCCTATTTCCTATCCTTATTTCTTATTATTATTATTATTTTTTTTATACTTTACATTTTTTTGTCCTAAGTTCTTTGTTTTTCATTTATAGTTAGACAAATTGTTTATAATTCTATGTTATTTTAATGAATAAAAATTATATATTTTTTTATCGTGCTATTTTATATATATTTTTATATTTTTATTATTATTATATTTTTCATAAGCGATTTTTATTCAAACCTAATGCTTAAGGTCTTTATTTATTATTTTCGCATTTCTTTATGCCATTTAATATTCGATGCTTACTTTTAAATTAGTTATTATTTTTTATTATTATTAATTTATTTATTTACTTATTTAATGTCATATATATTGTATTTTCACGAATTAATTATTATATATATTTGGATTGTTATCATTTTATCATTATTTTATTACTTATTATTTATTTTTTATCAATTAATTTCATCAAGTAATAATTTTTGTTGTATAATCAAGCTCTTTATTTATTAAGGATTTCGGAATCTTAAAAACGAGACCCTCCCATCGTACTGGTGGGGCCTTGATTCGGATTCCAAGCCTAGGGAACGTAAGCTCGGGATTGTGACTTCTCGCATCCCGATCGATTATCCCATCATCGGCATCAAATTGAGCAGTTATCTTATCTATATTAAATAGTTCTTTATCTCCTTCTATTTTGTTCTTTCTCCGTTTATATAGAACTACCTTTTTACCTAATTTGATTTTTCCACATTTTTGTTTCATCATATTTTAATTCTAGTTCTCCCTAATTTATTTTCACTCTTATTATCTCTATATAAATTTTCATGACTATGAATCTCATAAATATGTTCCACATTTCATCTTTTCCCATATTTATATATATATATTTTAAAACAAACAATCCGCTAAATATTATATGTTTTTTAGCTAAATTAATACTCTAACGAAACCAATTAGCTTCCTTTTTTTTTTATTTTATATATACATATATATATTTTAAGTCAAACTTAGCACCACAAAATCAAGCCAATATATCTATAATGAAAATGAAAAATTTACCTTGTTATGAATAGCCACACCCTCCAACACCGAAACAGTGTCGTTTTGTAATCAAAAGGGGTCTTGGGGTGAGTCAAAACGGTGCCATTTTAAATCTTTGGACCCTCCCTCTTTCTTCACGCACCATTCTTCTCCCTTTCTCCTTCTCTATTTTTCACTGTCGCCGGTACTGCGTCACTTGCAGATCTGGTGCCGCGCCAGCCGTCGCTCCTCCCTCTCTGGTGCCGCGCCAGCCGCCGCTCCACTCTCTCTTCCTCCGTTCGGTGCTCCTCCCCCTCGCGCCAGATCTTCGCTGCTGCTGCTCCCTTTCTCTCTGGTGCCGCGCCAGCCGCCGCTCCTCTCTCTCTGGTGCCGCGCCAGCCGCCGCTCCTCTCTCTCTTCCTCCGTTCGATGCTCCTTCTTCTTGCGCCGGCAGCAGAACACCTCTCCCTCTCTTCTCTATTTTTCTGCCCAGCTCTCCTTCCTCTTCTATTTTTCTGCTCCTTGGTTGCTCTCCATTCTTTTGAAAGCTCCTTGGTTGCTCTCCATTCTTTTGAAAGCTCCCCTACTGCAGGTTCTCCCCCTCCCATTTATACCCGATTTCTGGGCTTTGGAGGGGGCGCTCCACTACTGCCTTGTCCCTGGGCACCCAGGGGCAAGTTCCACTAACCTGCCAGACGTGAATTTTTCGCGTCTGGCAGGTGAGAGAGGTGCCTGGCAGGGTGCGTCCGCACCCTGCCAGTCGTACCTCTCTCCCTTTCTTTCCATCATTTTTTTGTTCATTGTATTTTTAATCTAGTGTCTACACTTGCTATCAACTACTCTTCACAATCTTAAACAGAAATTTGATTAATCAGTGACTGATTTTTTTGTCCAAATTTAACTTATGTAGAATCAACTGACTCCAGTTGAAACAGAAGTCATTGTTTATTACTCATATGATAATTAATAAAAGAGTAGGAGATCATAGGTTCCAATTTGATTATGTTGTCTTTGAAATATTTTGACGAAAGAATGTCAACATGTCCATATGTAAGCTTAATGTTGACTTTGTATTTAATAATTTTTTAAAACTATTTTTGTATGTTTTATTATTTTGTATTTAGTTTTCATGTAATATTGGCAACTGGTCAATGACATCACAAAATTTACCTATAAATTGGTTTTAAAAATCCCAATGAAACGATTATAATAGGTTCACATTGTCTCCTTGATCTCTTTCGCAATTTCCAAGTTGATCGCTATTAGAAGAAAGAATGATATGCGTGTTTAGCCACCGAATCTTCGAACTAGAGCTTGAAGACACTGTAAATGAAATCTTCTGCGCTGTGTGTCAAGTTGATCTCGTGGAAGCTTCTGGGCTGGACTTAATGTGTTAAGTGTCAAAGGGAACCTGAGGGAAGTTCAATCCTTTTTTATTCCTCTAAATAACTTTGAATTTGCATTTTAACATCTCCATTACAACTCAATTGAGGATTTTAATCATATAATCATACTATTTTTTATATTACAGTAATTATTTATGACTTTTGAAAGATTAATTTTTATAATAATGCGATGAAGCCCACATCACTCAATCCATGAAAACCCATCTCACAAACTTCCTATCCATAATCAACCAACCTAGTTGTAAACCATGAATGCTATACTTGGGCTCAGCTTGTGGTCCCCTATAGGCTCACATTGTCGCACAATAGCCCACAAAACGGTGATCCGTGAGCTTCCTGTTCCTTCTGCACCCGACTGTCTTCTTCCTTCATTGCAACCATGTTCAGTAAATTCTCTAGTGCCTAAGAAGTCTCTATTTTCCTCGTCCACTCATAAGAGTTGAGTTCTTCTGCATGACTTGCAACCTTCTCTTGGTGATTTTCCCCCGAATTGACCTCTTTATGAGTTTCTGACATTGAACTAGAATTGGAGAAATATTGCTGCGCCTTTGAACGGTTAAGACATTCAAGAACATTGTAAAAAGGGAATTCTCTTACCTTTATTTCAAAAGATTTCTCCCCTACCTCTCAACGGGTAATATTTGCCTGCATTTTATGATCCAATATTTCCCACAAATTGTTTGTAGCCACTCCCAATCAATCCTTTGGTGTAGATTAATTATTTACAAAGACTATCACTAAATCCGTCCGATTCTTTCACGATACTTCTTATCTATATCTATTCCTTTCTTGATCCCAATAATGTACTTATATAAACCATTTATAATATATAAGCATAGGAAATGTTTTAAGTTAATTGGCTAAGCAAACTTTAAACCAAATACCAACTTAAGAGTCAGGTTGGCAAACCTATGGTTTGAGGTTCCCGACCTAGAAGGAGGCAAGTGTTTGCATACAAGTTTTAATGATTAGGCACTCACTAAGATCAAGATTGAGAGCTTGAGTTGTGTATTTATATAATGTGAAGTGATAAAATTGTTATACGATATTACATGATTTTAAAAAAATGAAGACAAAAATATGAAAAAGGATAGATATAGAAAACAAGATTAGATCAGTAAATATTGTCATGTTCTTGATACTTTATTTTCAATTGTAGTTGATGACTTAAATTACGAGTTTTTAAATTTTAATATATTTAAAATACTCAAATTGTGAAAAAAAAAATGAGTGTAGTTGTAAGATTCTAAAATTGAATAAGAAACCATATTAACCAAACTAAATTATTATATTTTAGTTTGATTGAAGTTGATTTTTCTTATAATATGATTTGATTTGATTTTTTTTTTTTAAAATAGAGACCTAAATTTACGATTTGATTTAGATTATCTTTTTTATTTTGGCTTATCGATTTGAGTAGGTCATAAATAATACTAAGTTTTTAAAGGCATGGTAATAGGTAAGACTGTAAAAGAGGAAAAAGATAGAGAAATAATAGCATGGAGGAGATATGAAATTCAAAAAACAAAATAACTTTGCTATCATTGACAATTCTTGCATTGATATGAGGACATGAATCTTTTAATTACAAACAAAGGTAGATGAATTGTCCTGTTTGCTCCAACAAGATTCTACATATAATTATTTTAATTTGTCTAAACTTTGAATCCTATAAAGAGTTCTTCAAAACATGAATAAGTGATATAAAAAAAATGAAAAAGTCAACAAGATCTTATAGTTTTATCTTATAAATGTTGATAACCAGAGTTGCGTTTACATAGAAAGTCGTCGTATGGTTCATATTTGCAATCAATGATACATCTTTTTTCATATAATTCAGAACATACTATACAACTCACTTGATTACTGTCTTCTAATTCACCCATAAATCTCTATAAACTAAACCATTAAATGTTGTTCTTGGCTTTAGGAATTTCCACTTAATATCTTTGGTCTTGTTAACAATATCAATGCAAGATAAAAAATCAAATAATTTCGTCTAAAGCAAAAAGAAAGGCCACCAATTTTAGATAGCCAATAAGTTGGGTAAAGCTTCGGGCCACTACAAATGAAACCTTGTTCCGGACGGCATGATGGCTTTACCCACAATTATATGTATCAAATATGTTAATTATCCCATAATCATATAACACCTGTAGCAATATTGAATTAATTATAAGTTATAAAAGGAAAGAAAAGAATAATAAACCTAAAACATTAGAAAAGTGATCAAGGAAACCTAAGGGGAAGCAACCATTTTTTTATTCCTCTAAATAATTGTTAATTTGCAGTTCTATGTTTCCACTGGTGTCTAATTGGAGTAACTCTTCATTTACTTTCTACTCAATCTCTCTCCAAGTATCTCCATTTTCTAAAAGATGCGAGAAATGGATATGTCATTATTATAAAATTTTAATAATCAAATATTATGTTCTATGAGAATTCCTATATAAATAAATTGAATTTAGAAATACAATAAATCAAGTCCTTATAGATACAATAGACTGGTGCACGAAAAAATGATTAAATTTTAGACTTAGCATCCAACTTAAATTTAATATTAATATGTTAAAAGAATGCCCAACAATTAGAAATTTGACACTCAATTTAGAAGACTCAAGTTCAAATAACAGGAAAAAGGATGAGAATAGATGAGAAAAGTGCTTTATCTCATCTATGAGATGTAACTTAAGATCATATGTATAAGAATATGGACAATATTATAAGTGAAGAGGTCATTATTAAGGGGGAAAGATCTCACATTTCTAAGAATCAAGGATTAGATAATGGTAGATTTATAAGTAAGGGCATGCTTTTTCCCCATGAGGTGCCTTTTCTTAAAAGAACAAAATCACAATAATTGAACTCAAAATAGATAATATTTTGTATCAAACACAGTCTAACAACTCTAGTATTAACAAATGGCTTTATTTGTGCAACTCCGATACTCTAACCCTCAAAGAAACCACAATCTACTCTCGTTTCAGGGGTTAATGTTGAGGGAAAAAGATTTCACATTTTTTTTAAAAGTTAGGTACAGTCTTTAAAAGCCAAAAATTAGATTGTAACTTATAAATAAGGACATGGTCCCTCACAATTGCCTGTTTTTTCAAAATGATAATTTTTCCATGCTGGGCCCCAAAAAGAACAATAGCTTGTAATATGGTGCAGTCCAACAATCTTAACATCATTAATTTTTATTATATTTATGACTATACTTTTTTTTTGACTTGGTGGAAAGGGAATTCGAATCTTGTTCTTTAATTAAGGAGATTATACACCAATCACTAAGTCAAATGCTCAAGTGTAAATTTATAATTATACTTAACGTAAAGTGATTTATGAATTTTATTGACCTAAAACAAGCATATTTAGTTGTTTATAAGATAGACCAAGCCCAATTAATTTATGTTTAAATGTTTATTTTAAGTTAGTAATGTTAGTTTTATGTTATTTATATTTATTTTTTTGTTTTTGTAGGAGTACGATAAAAAATAATTTCAATTGGTGAAGAAAGGTGAATAATGGACTAGTGCTCTATTTGCATAAGTTTCAGTTTTTCAAGCACATATCCCACTACAGAAGTCCAAATAACATGATTTTTAAACCATTAGAAAACTAAGAGGTAGGGCTACAATTTTTTATATTTACCACTTTGCCAGTTCTGATCGAAATGTGGTCAAAACGTTTGTCGAAGTGAAAGTACTGCATCAGACTACAAAATTGAGACAATAGCTTTGAGAGTTGTGGCTTTGGAAAATGAAAGCCGCAGCACTCACTGTATTTTTTAAAAATAATAAACTTATTGGATTTTGGAAGTTAGGGCTTTTGGAGGCTATTTAAGGGGTTTTTTTCAAAGGTTTCTAAAGGTAGCAAGCAATTTCTCTAGAGAAAAAGAGCCAAAAACAAAGCAAGAAAGCAAGAGAATTGGAGTGAGAATCAATATCACAAAGCTTCAACTATTAGTTTTCTTTCACTACTTTTGTGTTTTTCTTATTTTCTTCAACTTGGATTAATGACTAATTTTCTTTGGATGAAGTTTTTATTAGATATTGTGAGCTAAATTTATTTTTCTAGGACTCACTTGAACTCACATATAATCTAAATTTTTAATCTCTTTATTGCTTATTTTTAATGGGATTTGAATTGTTTATTCCAAATTGTTCTTAATGCTTTTTGTTGTCTGATCACAAATTAAATTGATTTAGGAACCTAAACAAACTTGAGAAATGAAGTTTAGAGTAAACTAAAATTAAGATAGCATATGATCATATTAATTAATTTGCGTATAGAATAGGAATATATCTATAGACTATATGTAGTCTCTGAACTTAATGAGTTTGTTTTAATTTCAATACACATAGGAATATAGTGTTTTAGTTAAAATATATATTTTTATAAGATGAGTCAGGAGATCTTTATAAATGATTGAGGATTCTAGATTAGCAATTTAATTCATTGAATAAGTTGAGGAAGAGAGTTAAGATTTAGATGAAATGTGAGGGAAATTGTAATCTAGGCTTGTTTGATTTGATTTTTACTCAAGTTATTATTATTGTGACTTTTCTTTTTAGTTTAAATTTTGGTTAATTATTTTTAATTAATTAATTTAGTTATTTGATATTGATTGTTTGGATAAGATTAAATTATTCTAATTTTAGTACTTAGTAAAATTTTATATCAATTTTCTGTGGGATCAATACTCTACTTGCTTATAAACTATCTATTCTATATGTATACTTACGTAGGTAGAAATTTAATAGACAAATTTTTCACATTGTTGTTGGAGATCGAATCCGGATCACCTGCGTGATTGGTCACCTATTGACTCGATTATAATTGATGAGATCCTAAATCAATTTTAAGTCCGTTGGAAGAACGTTAAATTAGTCTATGATTTTTAAAATTGAGTTCAGGAGTATGGTTAGACACGAAAAAAGATTAACACCCCCGCGATGCCCGCTCCATGAACCGTACCACTTAATTATAAGTTATCCTTTTGAAGCCTTAATTCTCAAGTTTATTTGATGATGTTCTCTTGATTATCATTTATTTATTTTATCTTCTATTTTACTAGCAAATTAAAATATTTTATTTGAGTTTATAGGAAGTGACGTGCACATGATGCGCTCGTGAAATGCGTGGTATGAAACACAACTAATATCGGATGACAACCTTGTATTGAGGATATTTTCCAAATCCGCTCATCATACTGGCGAGATTCGGAGATATTCTCTCACTTAGAGAATTATCCGAAAAACTTACCTTTGCAAATTTAACAAATAAATCTCATCCTCAGGGTAATCCACCATGTTTGTAAAAAATAACATTTTCATGAATGCACCCCTATTACGAGCAGAAGACTCTTATTAAAGATATTCGTCGAGCCTTCCCATTGTATTGGTGAAACCCAGAGACATCTCTTCACCTAAGGAATTCCCCGAAAAAAACTCGCATTTGCAAGATCTTTCAAAAACTTCCATCATCAAGGCTTATACTCATGTATATAAAACATCTGCATGTCGTAACATTTAATGATGTAATAGTCATGCGTGACGTGCCTATGCAATTTAATATTTGCTTTTAAACTTTCTGATATCTTCTTTGTTATTTCTTTGAGATTTCTTTTTTTTTATTTTTCTTTATAGACATGTATATTGTGGACTATATTTTTTTTATGTCATTTAGATGTATATTTCTTTCGTAAAACTGTATTAAAAAAATTTTCTGAAATTAAACCAATCAACACCAATACCCAAAGCACAAGCCCAATAAATCAAGGGTCTGGAACTTACCCAAAGCTTGAGCCCAAATTAGCCCAAGGATAACCGGATCAGCAGAAAGCCCGCAGACTGCCTCAAGAGTTCAAACCCTCCCTCCCGTGAGACGCACCGTTCTGGATGACCAAGGAAGTGATCTTGTTTTTCCTTAAGCGACGCCGTTGGGGGCTATTATAGTTGCTAAGGGAACCTAAGAAAAACGACGCCGTTTATCCTCTGTAGCCCTACTATATAAGCTTTCATTTCTCTCCTCTTTCCCAAATGTCCTTCTTTCGTTTCTCTCTCTAGCGCCGAACGCCCTCCCTTCTCTCTAAAAATCTTTCCCGTTGTCTTTTGAAATTGAATAATAATTCTTGTTTTCCTCCTTGATCTTGATCGTTGCTTTAGAGAACGACATTATATCTTAGCTTGTTCTAATCGTCAATTTCCTTTGATCAGTTAAAAAAAAAAAAATTTGGGAGGAGTCGTTGAGACGAGCAGATGGGCTGAGGACTGAAATTTTAGTTCCTTGTGCAAAGTCTGTTGTAGTTCACTTTTTGAAGGTACATGATATGGGCAGGGGCTGGTGTCTTGGGTGAGTAGCTGAATGGGTGAGTTTAGGTGCCCCTTGGGTGGTTTGCTAATGGCGAGTCCGCTTGTTTGGCTTCCTTTTACTTACTTGCACTCGTTATTTTTGTTATGCTTTGTACTGTATTGTTTTTGTTAATTTCATGGAATTAAAATTACTTATAAAAAAAACCCCCAAAACCATTATGTGCATGCTAGATGAATAATTAAGTTTAGTTTTAATCCTTGATGTGAATTTTTCACGATTATAGGGCTGCCCAAGTGCACACAAGAACATTTTAATCAAACAAATAAATTTGCCTTGTAGTTATGCTCACCCTTTTTTTAAGTTCCGGCGCAAGATTGCCATAATTTCCATTTTTTTTTTAACTTGAGTGTACGGCATGAAATTGCCATTAAGAAATCTTTAGTGGGTAAAGGACACATGGCATAAAGTTAGGAATGGAGAACTAATGGGGGAACAATAAGAGTTCGGAGATTTGTATTCCTTTTGTTTTGACATTTTTTAATATAATATTTTGATATTATTATTTTTTATATAAAATTTTGTATTTTATGTCTATTTTAAGTTAACAGTATTAAAAAAAATGGAGTCTATTTTAAATTTCTTGTTGACTTGTCTTTCACTTTTTCTCCTCACTTATTTCCACATTTCAGAAAAGTTAAAAAGAATTGAATTCCAATAAACGCATTGACTTTTGAACAATAAGAAACATAAAGGACAGAAATAAACAATCTATATATATATATATATATATATATATATACACATATATATTCTTCTCGAAGTCTAAGAGGAGTCCTTTGAGAGCAACAATTCCATCCAACAATTCGTCTTCACCCCTTTGTAACGTCCAAGGAAACCACACACATGGAGCCATGCACATAATTGCTGCCCTCATATGAGGAGCGCGCGTGAGAGCTACCTTCTTGGGTTGGATTTTTCCTGTAATGCGGGTAGGGTTAGGTTAGCTGAGTTTTATTAGGAACAGAACTCTTTTCTTATTTATATTTTTTATTAGTTATTTATTTTAATTGCACTTCAAGTATGATTAAAACTTTTACCAAAGTTAGTAGAGATTATATCACTATAAATAATGCCCTTAAGGTCTCTTTGTAGGGCACGAAGTTGTCTACCAAACATAAGTCCTAAGTATTTTATTTGTCTCGGAAAAATAATATAGCTATTGTTTCTCTAAATTCCTGTCTTCATTGTTTATCCCTTCATTAATAGGGTTAAGGCCACACAAATCTAAGGTTAACCCCGTAGATCTAGGCTAAAGTTTCAATCTAGTTTCAAGTCCGTGTATCTAGGAAAATGTTTCAAGCCAATTTCAAGCTCGTGACACAAGCTCATGCCAGCTTAATTTTTATTTTTTTTCTATTTTCTCTCCAATTTAATTTAATTAATGCATCTCTAAAATTTTGATTTTTTCTATTATAATTAAAATTCTAAATTCCAACCTTCAATTACAAAAAAAAATAAAAAATTAACCTACAAAAACTATATATATTTTTATTTTTTACAAAAACCATTCATTCCTAGTTAATGGATTTTGACCTTTCATTTTTTTTTTAAAAAAAAATTCATTCCACAACGAAACATCATAGGCAATTACAATATGTATCATAACAAATTGCACAATTAGTCTCACACATTATAAAATTCCTATTGCATGAAGAGAACCTCATTAAAAACTTTCTCATGAAAAAATTCAATGAAAAGTAAAAAGATTACCCTTCAATCATGGCCTCCCCTCTTACCCACATTAGCTAGAATTACCATAATTCCTAATTACATTTTGTATTGCCATAGGAACATCTAGTCAGTGTCTCAGAATCCTACGACTGGGAGCTGAGGCAGCATGGCCGTAAATGCGAGTGGCGCGCCTAGGGCCTGGAACGGGAGAGGTATGGGCACGGCCAGGGCGTGAGCCGGGAGTGGGGTGGCTAGGGTGTGAGCCAAGAACGAGGCTACGCGGGCCAGGAGCGGGGTGGTGTCGGCCAAAAGCAGGGGTGGGAGCGGCTCGGCCAGGAGCGGGGGTGGGAACGGCTCGGTTGGGAGCGGCTGTGGAAGCGGCTCCGTCAGGAGCTGGGGTGCGAGTGGCTCGACCGGGAGCAGGGGTGGGAACGGCTCGGTCAGGAGCTGGGGTGCGAGTGGCTCGACCGGGAGCTGGGGTGCGAGTGGCTCGACCGGGAGCAAGGGTGGGAGCGGCTCGGTCGGGAGCTGGGGTGCGAGTGGCTTGACCGGAGCGAGGGTGGGAGCGGCTCGGTCGAGAGCTGGGGTGCGAGTGGCTCGACCTGGAGCGAGGGTGGGAACGGCTTGGTCGAGAGCTGGGGTGCGAGTGGCTCGACCGGGAACGAGGGTGGGAGCGGCTCGGTCGGGAGCGAGGGTGGGAGTGGCTCGACCAGGAGCGAGGGTGGTAGCGGGGGCAGGAGCAGCTCGGCCAGGGCCTAGAGTGACTGCGAGAGAGACCCGGTCAGGGCTGGGAGTGGGGCCGGCCTGAGCAATTGCGTGCTTGTTAGCACGATCTTGGGCTATCGCATTTCGCTCGGCAATTTTACTCGTCAAGCTCTCTGCCACTTTGACGAGTTTATCTTTGATTCTGATTGCCCTAGCTGCCTTAGCAGCAGGGGTGTCAGCAGTGGGGGTCGTGTCAGCAGTGGGGGTCGTCTTCTGAAAAATGCAATTTAAAAAAATCAATTTAAGATATTAAATTTGATAAAAAACAATGATTTCAAAATTCGTACAATTATCCACTAAGAAGCGCATTTAGCCGACACTTACTCGTTTCTTGATGAACAATTACTCTTAAAGCAATTTAAAGAAAAAATAACATAAAATTAAATTAAAAAAGAGAACAGGTAATCCTAAGAAGATTAGGGTCCTAGAAACATGCAATTAGTATAATTAATAATTTTATAAGTTATAATTTTATAATGATAACACAAAATAGAAAGTAAATATATTTATATTTAAAACATATATATATACTAAAAAAATTTTAGTATATATATAATAGTAATTATATTTTTTGTAAATTAACACCATATATAAAGTATATATATATATATTAAAAGACATTATAAGTTGATTATTAATAATAATTTTATGAATTAATTTAATTAATTATATGAATTTGTTCTGAAATAAAAAAAAAAAAACCACTTGGATTCCAAAACTAACCATTGCCATCCCTAAAAAGGACTAACCTACATCTGTCACGGGCGATTCTTGGCATGAATCAAGGAAAAAATTTATCAAATCAAGAGGCATGGTAGAATTCTGGTTCACGTCTCTGCTGCCATGACCAACTCTAATAGTCTACTTTCAATCATTCTGCAACTAAACCATTGTTCACACTAGAAATTTGTAACATCCTTCGGCCAATCTACTCCTCATTGTCTACCTTCTTTCTTTCATAATGGTTGCAACTAATCTTAGTTTATTAAACAACAATAATCGCTCATTAGAAAACTGGTTTTATGATTAATCCCATCGTTAAACAAAATAAATTATCAGGAATAAGAGAAATTCCTTGAAAATGTACCCCTAATGTTGACACCCCGGTTTGTCCCATATTAGCTATTGGAACCAAACAACAGCACACAAGAAGAAATTGTGAGCTCAGCTTCTTTATTTATTTATTTTGAGATGATCAGCATGAGCAATGCCCGTAATGAAAAATGGAAATCAATCAGAGAATCACAGAAAATAAAGACATACTGAAATTTTGAAATATGGTAAAATTAGTCACCCCTAAGAAAAAACATCGAATCTTCCAAGTTGTTCTAGGTTCATGGCATCAAGAATAGAAAGAAAACACCAAATGTAAAAGATGGAGACGAACAACCCAGACTACTGAGGGCAAACAAGTAGGATATATTAAGGTCAACAAGTGTTCAACAAAATTATAAAAAGACTTGGATTAACTTACATTGCAAACGTGTTTAACTTCAAAATCCTTGTACTTTCTGCATTTGTTGCAGAAATTATACCTTTTGTGACCCATTAGAAAAAATTAACCAGTGAACAAGAAGGAGGAGCGTGGAAAGAAGAGGGACCTCTGCAGAAAATTTGAGAGGGAAAAATTCAACCCAATTCATTTCACCTCAAAGTATTTATACAACGAATGTTTGAAAATTTGAAAAACAACTCCGTAAATCTAGCATCGAACTAATAAAAACGAGAAAATAGGATCAGGCCTCAACTAATCACAGAAACCGAGAGTTTTCTGTGAACCACCACCGGCGAGCTTCAACAGAAATTTAAAGAAGACAACTAAAAACGACAAGCCTACGAGCGTTTAGTAAACTAAACAAACTCAAACACCAAAACGACACATCAACAAGACGTTTTGGTTTTACAACATAGCAAACATTACTAAAACGACAACACCTTATGACGTTTAGAAAGACTTAAACTAAGTAACATCAAAACTCTCCGTTTCAACTCATCAACTAACTTTCTTCTCCTTCCTCTTCAAAGAGCTGTTGTTCTTTCCCTCCAAGTCTTCCGCTCCTTCAATTACTTCAAAATTCAACAAGGCATTCAATCTATGGTTTAGGAGGCCCTATGAACCGCAGGCGGAGGGGAGGGGGGCTAGTGGGGCCCCCGCATCCCCATTAACTTTTAAATTTTTATAATTTATTTTTATTTTTTAAAAATTTTATAATTTCACCCTTCCAATAATTTTTAAATTTTTATAACTTGCCTTTGCTTTTTAAAAATTTTATAATTTCACATCTACAAAAATTTTTAAAATTTTCTAACATTTTTATTTTTCTTAAAATTTTTTAATTTTACTCATAATAATTTTGTGTTTAGTGAAATATCCCACAACAATTAGTCAACAACTAATTTTAATAGAACTAAAATAAAATCAATTGCATTTTTCAAAAAATAAAATAAAACCAATTGCAATAGAATTATTTTCAAACCATACTTCTCCAAAACCTCACAACTTGCTTTCTTCTCTTTTTACCAAATACTGTAGAAACAAAATAAAAAAAATCATTTTTTCATACTTTTTTGCTTGTCAGCATTCTCTGTGTAGAAAACGTTTAGTCAGTAACTCAATTTTCATGTCATGATAATTGGTAAGATTGGTTTATTTACTTATTTTATTTTTAACATTTTCAACTTTAAATTTTTTTTATTTAATAATTTTTAAACATATATTATAACAATATCATTTAATTTTGGTCATGATTGGCTTGTTCTGATCATCATATCCAATTTCACTTAATTATCAATTTGAAAACAATTGATTTTAAAATTTTCAAAGTTATTATTTTGAAATGTAAATATTGGAGATTTATTCTTTTTTCATTGTTTTCTCGACTATGATTAACAATGATTTATATTTTGCTCAATGGATTGAGGAATTTGGATTTTTATTTTATGAAATAAGCAATCCAACCTTATCCAGCAAAGGGTTTTTCCGCCAATCTTCGGTTGAGTGAGGTGTTTTAAAATTATCTAGGTTTTTATAATATTATATTTTTTAAAAATAAGAATTTCAAGTAAACTTCAATTATTAGTACGATAATTCCTTAATGTTTATATCTTAAATTTTAGATTTAATCTCATAAATCTGATAATTGAAAGCTTTTAAAATCTTACTTTTATTTTAAGCACAATACATAAAAAAGTTCCTAAATTATTTAAGAAAATTAATAAGTCCTTACTATTTTATTGCATTCAATCAATCTTACTTTACGAAATGAGAAATTGCATTTTAGTTAGTAACATTTATTTAACCGTTAATTATAAAAATTTATTTAATTTAAAATAAAAATACAAAATTCGATTGAAAGTAATAAAGTAATGAAAATTTATTTGAATTTCTTAAATAATTCAATAATTTTAAAGTTTCATACTTTTATTTTAATATTTTTTTTGGGATTTGGGGGAAGGGGATTAAAAACCTTACTCTTTAAGTAAAAAAATTATGCACTAACTAATAAGTCAAATACTTGGATGCTTTATTTTAATGTTAATGCATATGTCGATATATTTATACATTTATTTTGATTAACAATATTAAAAAACGCTCATATTGTTCTTTTATAGTTTTGATTAAAATATTATTTGGTTGCAAGATTTGTTAACTCTATTCACAAAAAAATTTATAAACTTCGTAGTGTTCTTTTCAAAAAAAAATATTTAATTCAAAATTTTTAATAAATAATTTTAAAATAATAAAATCATATTAGTATTTTATCACTAAAAAATTAAAAAACATTTGTATTTTGCTCACCCTATTTGCTTTAGTTTCAGTTTAAAATGTCATATCAAGTTTTTCAATGTAGTAAACTCGTCAAATAGGTAATGTATTTTAGATAAAACCAACTCAAACAAATTCCGTGCATATCTTGACACAATGTGACCTTCTCTTTGCTTTAATATACAAATTTAAAGGAAAACGACTATCACGTATTGCCTTTGGAGCTAATACGGCAGAAGGACAAAAGCTCCTTTCTTTGTTACCGCGGTGTGCATCAGAAAGGGAGCATAAAAAAGAATCTCGGGTCCAATGTAGATCTTTAGAAAAATGCCTTCAATCGATCATAGAGACAAGATAGGGGCAACACCTATAATAGGATAGATGGAAGAGTCTTACGACGAAGTAAGGTCTTGGTTCTCCGAAGCTAGTACTGAATGAGTTTAAAGAGAGTCGATTCGTTCAATATCCAAGTGATAGCATTGAGACTCGGTTGACAAGCTCATTGGCTGGCAAGATTGGAGGTTGCATACAAGAAAGAAAGTTTTAAAAGAGTATTGGTAAGATCGGAGAGATAAGGAATCATTGTCATTTGGAATTAGGGAATAAAAGACTCTCCTTTCGAAAGGGCAGTAGAAAGCACCACAAAAAAAAAATCTTTTACCAATGAAATTGACTCCGCTAGTAAGATTTTATCGATAATTATTGATAAAAAATTGACAAAATGTTGACAAAATCTTGGTGCGAGATATATCGCCGGAATATCGATGAAAATTTCGAACGGATAAAAAATCTGTTGGTATTCTGTAGCTAAAGCATTGGCACGCACTATGTTCCAATGTCGCAAAGGTTGCCGACAGAAAATTTTCATCGGTAGGTAAACTTTTGACAATTTTACATACTGAAATGCTGACAAAAGTCATTATCGGTAAGATGGTCATATTGGTGACGAAAACACTGACAAAAATTTTTGTCAGTAAGAGATATTAAAACTCCATGAGGATTACATTTTCCGTGATAAGTCACCGAAGAAAATTTATGTAGGTGATTCCATTAGTAAATCAATTTCAAACTCTTACGGTGATTCATTTTCTTTAAATTTTATTCACTAACGGAATTTTTCATCGATATGCCAAAATTAAATGCATGCTGAGTAGTTAATTTTTCCCCCGTTTAATTGTTTAAACTCCGACGGAAGTTTCTATTGGTAAATCAAAATTATAAAAAACCCACCCAACAGTTCATTTTCCTCGAATTTCTCCTTTCTCTCTTCTCCTCTCCTCCCTACCTCTCTCTGCTCCTCTTTGCCTCTCCTGTCTCCCCACCCCAAAATCAACCTCTGCCACCAAAACACCACCGATGCCACCAGACCCATGCCCTCCTCTGTCGGATGCCTAGTTCCATCTCAATATTTTTGCCCCAATTTCTCTCTTTTCTCTTCCCATATATAGTGTATATTAATATTAATAGATTTAAGGTTATGTTACTTTATCAAGATCTATTTGCTTTGTATATTAATGTTGGTTTGTTTTATGGTGTTGTAATAATTCAACATATCAAAGCCCTTCATCTTGATGATTGCTTAAAAGCGAATAAAGCAACTTCAGCATGCATGGGGAGTACGTACTGGAAAATGGTATATAGTTGTTGATTTTTTGTTTACCTTACATTCTCTGGTTTTGAGAAAAGGGATGTTGTGTTTATTGATCCATAGAGGTTATTTTCCATATTAGCTTTATATATTGTTTATTTGATATTTGTGGTTTTGGCTGCTGGGTTATTACTTATTTTTAATTAACTATGTGTTGTTAATTGACTGCAAACAGGTTGTTTGAAGGAAGATGAAATATTGTATCAGTAAAATTAGTTACATTAATTAAGGTTGTATTATAGGGTATAATTAGAGTTTAGGAATGGAATGTGTTATTATATAAGTAAATAAGAAATTAATTAAATGAGAAATTAATCAATATATCAATAAGAAATTAAAATAATCATGTATTATTAATTAATCAATAAATTAAATTAGTAAATTTAAAAAAAATTAAAACTTAGATTAACTTAATTAAGGTTTAGGGTAAGCAAATAGATTAAATGGGCAAGTTTAATAAAATTTAAAATTAGTTACATTCATTAATTAAGGTTGTATTATACGGTATAATTAGGGTTTAGGAATGGAATGTGTTATTATATAAGTAAATAAGAAATTAATTAACTGAGTAATTAATAAATAAATAAATTAATCAACAAAATAATCATGTATTAGTAATTAATCAATAAATTAAATTAGTAAATTTAGAATAATTTAAAACTTAGATTAACTTAACTAAGGTTTAGGGGTAAGCAATAAATTAAATGGGTAAATTTAATAAAATATAAAAGTAGTTAAATTAATTGAGGTAGTAGTTAGGGCAATTAAAGAATGTGTTAGGGTACTTAGTTAAATTAATGGAATGTGTTATAGTATATGTAAATAAGTAATAAATCTGTACTTTTAATTAGTTATTTATTAGCAATGAATTAAATATTTAAATAATTGAATAATTTAAGTAAATAAAAATAATCATGTATTAGTAAAATTTCTTTTTTTTTTTCAAATTAAAACTTAGATTAATAATCTAAACTTTGACTTCAATATTAGAGAAGTAGTGGTTTGCAAAAGCTAAAATTATGGCTCCCTACTATGGGCCACAATTATCATAGTTACTTTAACGTCAAGTCCAAAAAACCTCATTTTTTCAAGGTAAAAGGAAAAAAAGCTATTAATTATGTAATGCTTGTGAATAATCTTTTTCAAAATTTGAGAATAGATTCCCAATTTTACATAATCAATAGCATTCTTTCCTTTTATCTTGAAGAAATGAGGTTTTTTGAATCTAAAGTTGAGGCTATCATGATCTTTTTGGCCATTGTAAAAGGTCATAGTTTTAGGTTTTGTAGACCACTTCTCAAATATTAAGTTCAAAGTTTATATTGTTAATTTAACTTTTAATTTGAGAAAAAAATAATTTATTGACGGAATTGTCGATGAAAATTTTTATTGGCAATTATTGTTAGAAAATATCGACGAATAATATCGTCGAATTTCTGCCACTACCGACTACAAAAGGGCTGATAGATTTAAGACAATACAAACTGATTTACCAACGAAATATTTCATCCGTAAATTATCGATGGAATACTCAATCATCGACTGATTTCCCATTGCTCACTATTGCTGATCGAATTTCGACATAAATTTTTGTCAAAAGTTTCATCAGTAATGTAACTTACCGATGGAACCATAACTATCGCTGATGCAATTTTCAACTGGTAAAACCTTGATTTTTTGTAGTAAAGGCTGAACAAAATTGGCCCACTTTTGGGCTTGACCCTATCCAATATACGCTGGAACACGGACTTTCAGGAAAAGAAGGTAGGTGCAAGAACCTTTATTTTAGAAAGTGAGACCGAGGAATGAATGGCAATTGTCTATAGGTTGCAATGGGCATTAGCTGTGGTTTCTAGTTCCCAACCACCTCTTTCCAAAAGACAAGTTCCTAGGAGAGCTATTGCTTTTCCCTTTCCTTAACCCCTATCTTTGCTCAACATGGTTTGATCCGAAATGCTAAAATAGATCCTTACTAAGCTTCTTCCCTAGGTAGTTTCTGGTTGGTGGCCTTTTCATCAAAATTCCCCTCTCTATCTTATGCTACATCAAATAAAAAAGTAATCTAATTGGGAATTTCTACAACATGAACTTTAACTCACTAACATAACCTGAAGCTGATACCTAAAAAATGGAGTTCCTTTATTTCATGCCTAGAGGGCCAGTTACTAAAGCTGGTAAAGGAAATGAATGAAATAAGCTTCTTCAATTCGCATGTGTTAAGCACGTAACAAGTCTTACTTCTCATGGCCTGGCCATCAATCCTTTTCTTTTCTACCTTCTCTTATTCAATTTCAATTGATAGAAAAAGGTCCTGCAGGAAAGATCTTCCAATTAAATAAGCTCATTTTTTACACTCCAAGTAAAAAATCGGCTATGGGTAAGAGAAGTACTTTCTTTCTTAACTTATTCCCTCTAATGTAAAGAATTAGGATTGGACTGGTGAATGGTAAGGGCTTAACCTAAAACATCCTTTCTTAACGCATTTGAAGGTGAGTACTCAAGTAAAGCAATACACCAAGCTTAATAGCAAGCAAGTGAACTTGAAGAAAAGTTAAAAAAACTCCTTTTGTAGATAGTATAAAGAAAAGGCAACCTTAACTGGAAATGCATCTTACGTTGGATCGAAGGCGAAGGCAGAAACAACTATTGTTCACTTGAAGGCATTAGCAATGGAAGGCACAACTAGCTCTACAACAGCTCATTTGAAAGCAGAATAGTCATGGCTAGCAAAAATGAAAAAAAGGATAATCATTGACCCTATTCGCATGCTGTTTTAGAACTTATAAAAGAGCTTAACAATAGAGCAAATAATTGGCTTTCACTTGATCTCACTCGAACAATGGAAATAGGAACTTCTAGGATAATGCTAATACAAGTACAAAGTCAATCCACTCCTCACTAGCTTCTACAGACTCAACTCAAGGAGAAACAACTCGGCATATCATATGACAAGACGAGGGAATGCCTTTGCCCAATAACCTTTTATCCAAAGTAGGACGGAATAATATCCAAGCTATCCAACAAGGTAAG
This sequence comes from Theobroma cacao, assembly GCF_053813885.1. Taxonomy (NCBI): domain Eukaryota; kingdom Viridiplantae; phylum Streptophyta; class Magnoliopsida; order Malvales; family Malvaceae; genus Theobroma; species Theobroma cacao. The sequence continues at coordinate 40,040,760 of NC_142643.1, read as the reverse complement.
TATCAACATATTATATAGAAGGATTACTTTATTACTTTACCCTTCCTCGTGCTGAGATGAAACTAGCAACTATTCCTTATAAGCAACTACTTATACTGATTGCAATAAATCGAAGGACACTGAGACTACAGATGGAATCAAAAGGAGTAGATTATGACAGGTCGGGAGAAAGCATATTTAAAGTAACTTAGAAAACTTAAATATCTAAATTGCAGTAGGAAACTAGGAAATGCATGATAGGTATCGTATTCCCTTCGGCTGAATCGAAATAGGTTTCTATTTTTTCTGCAATGGAATTGGATTGGCTTGCAACCCTTCGGCCTTTAACTTCCACTCCTACAGGAACTGGCTTACTTTTGCTTTCAAACTAGTCTATGCTTGGACTCTGTTGTTAATTTTTCATATAAGTACACGTATCGTTAACAAGTAATATAGTAGAAAATAGAATTCGTTCTCATGTAGAATTAAATTAATCCTTATTTGCTAATTACTAAAATTATCACACCATAATCTCAACCAAACAATTAAAAATTGAATTAAAAGAAAGAGCAATTAATTTTAACAAACTAAAGAATGAAACTAATCTAAATTAACTAGAAAAATTATGTTATTAAAATTTAAAATTAGTTAAATTAACTAAGTTGTATTTTACGGTATAATTAGGGTTTAGGAATGGAATGTGTTATTATATAAGTAAATAAGAAATTAATTAAATGAGTAATTAATCAACAAAATAATCATGTATTAGTAATTAATCAATAAATTAAATTAGTAAATTTAGAATAATTTAAAACTTAGATTAACTTAACTAAGGTTTAGGGGTAAGCAATAAACTAAATGGGTAAATTTAATAAAATTTAAAAGTAGTTAAATTAATTAAGGTTGTAGTTAGGGCAATTAAAGAATGTGTTAGGGTACTTAGTTAAATTAATGGAATGTGTTATAATATAAGTAAATAAGTAATAAATCTGTTCTTTAAATTGGTTATGTATTAGCAATGAATTAAATATTTAAATAATTGAATATTAAGTAAATAAAAATAATCATGTATTAGTAATTTTTTTTTCAAATTAAAACTTAAATTAATAATCTAAACTTTTTTCTTTAATATTAGAGAAGTAGTGGTATGCAAAAGCTAAACTTATGGCTTTTTACTATGGGCCACAATTATCATAGTTGCTTTAACTTCAAGTCCAAAAAACTTCATTTTTTTAAAGGTAAAAGGAAAAAATGCTATTGATTATGTAATGCTTGTGAATAATCCTTTTTCAAAATTTGAGAAAAGATTCCCAATTTTACATAATCAATAGCAATCCTTCCTTTTATCTTGAAGAAATGAGGTTTTTTGAATCTAAAGTTGAGACTATCATGATCTCTTTGGCGATTGTAAAAGGTCATAGTTTTAGGTTTTGTAGACCACTTCTCAAATATTAAGTTCAAAGTTTATATTGTTAATTTAACTTTTAATTTGAGAAAAAAATAATTTATTGACGAAATTATCAATGAAAATTTTTATTGGAAATTATTGTTAGAAAATACCTACAGATAATATCGTCAGATTTTTACCACTATTGACTACAAAAGGGTAGGGCTGTGAAAACGGGTAGTTCGATTAATTCGATTATTGGATATCCAGTAACCGAACTAATCGAACTCCTATATAAAACTAACCAAAATTGAACTGAAATAAATAACTAACCGAAATCGAACTAACCAGTTAGTTTGGTTCAGTTACCAAAAATCGAACTCAATAATTTTTTTTTTGTTTGTATACAAATATCAATCCACCAATGATTTTAACGCCCCCTTTACCTCTCTCCCACAGATAAAAACATAGATAAATAATTAAAAACATAGATAAAAACAACAATAAATAATCTTTGAGCAAATAACAACAAATCATTAACAGTATTTAACTAGATAAAAACAACAACAAATAGTCTTCAACAACAACAAAGGGGGGTTCAGATGGAAGGAAAGATGCAGGAGACAAGAGGGTTCACTTGCCATTGAAATCTTCAATCTGTCACTCAAAAAGAATTAATTAATTAGCAAATTTGTCATGATAACTTTCTGTTGGAAAAAATTAAATGCAAAAAAATTTGTAAAAACTTGTCACTCAAGCTCTTGGTGATGTTCTTAGAATAATTTTCATTTCTCAGGTTAGAAAGTGCATCATTTTCTTCACCACTAAGCATTGAAACTTCAAGGTGTAAATCTAGAAAAGATGCTTTACTATGATTTGGGCTAACATTATTAGAGTTAACAGAACATTTAAACTTTGTGAAACTTGGAAAACCTCTTTGCCTTTGGCAAGCACCCAATGAACCCCTCTTGCTAAAACCCTTCAAGAAACTAGCTCCATCAATCCACTTCTCCTTCAAAGTATATTTTTTGGATAAGGCTAACACTCCAACAGATGCTCGAGAGTCAAATGGTACAAAACAAGGAGACAAACAAGCTGCCATATTTGCAGCACAAAACCCAATTCCTGAAACTTACAATTCACATAAACCAATATGCTCAAACATCGAATAATATGATACAAATCATTGCTCAAACCTGATTGTTAAAACCCAAATGATCAAAATACAGTTCATCCTTTGAAGTAATTCAGCATTGTTTTTAGAAACAAAATAAAAGGCAAAGTAAACACAAATTCTCCTATTTCAACACATTGATTTATCAAAGATGGTCCCAAATTGCACTAACGAATGTTTTACCATTTTCCTAGAATGATAATCGATCAATTTACTTAAAAAAAAACAAATGGAAGCAAAATTAACAACAATGCTCAACTGCAAAGAATTAAAAACCGACCAACAAGATCAAAACGCAAAATAAACATGACCTTCAACCGCAGATTAAACCATCAAAAGCAGACAGAACTGGATAAAAGTAAAATCTGTGAAAGAGACTTGAAAGAACCAATTTTGAAGCATTGAAAAAGAACTACACAAGGAAACTAACAGCTGGGTATCAACAATCAAGCAAAATGATCTACAACGAGACAAGAATCCAAGGAAGCTGCACCCCAAGAATCCAAGGAAAATTAAATCAGATCATCATCAAATTTCTCCATTTTTTATATTTTTTAATCAGTATTTACTATGCTATACAAATAACAAATAACATCACTCTCTCCCTGCATTTGGATGACCACTTTCAATGATAAATAAAAAACTAGAAAAAGGAAACTAAAAAAACCAGAAAAACGTAAAATGTAAAATGTAAAAACTAGAAAAAAACTAAAAAGAATGGCGAAGCCTTCACCAAATAAACGATGGCAGAAACCTAAAAAAACTTACCAGTCACTTGATAAGGGAAAGCCCGAAAAGGTGAAGGATCAAGGAACAAGGATGGCAGCAACTTGGACTTGCTAAAGATGAAGCCAAAAACCAAAAACCAGAAAGGGCAGTCGACAAAAACCAAATCGAGCGAGAGTGGAGACCGGATGCCGACAGACGACAGTCAGCAAAAACCAGAAAGGGTGAGAGACGAAAGTGGAGAGTGGAGATGGGAGTCACAGCAGACAGGACGACATAAACTGAAAAGAGGAAGTGGGGATTTAGGTATAAGAATTTTTTAGGTAAAATCTCCAAAATGCCTTTTGGTTAGTTCAGTTAGTTTGGTTAGACATTTTCCTAACTGAAATCAAACCGAAGTAATTATACTAACTGAACTATCCTAACCGAATTAACCGAAAAACTGAACTAACTGAATTAAAAAATTGAACTCATTTCGTTTCGATTCGATTATTCGGTTCGGTTTCTATTTGTTTACCTCTACAAAAAGGCTAACAGATTTGAGACAATACCGACTGATTTATGAACAAAATATTTCGTTCATAAATTGTCGACAGAATATTCAGTCATCGACTGATTTCCCATTATTAACTAGACTATTGCCAATCGAATTTCGATAGAAATTTTTGTCAAAAGTTTCATCAGTAATGTGACCTACTGATGGAATTGTAAGTATCGTTGATGAAATTTTCCATTAGTAAAACCTTGATTTTTTGTAGTAAAAGCCAAACAAAATAGGCCCATTTTTTAACTTGACCCTATCCAATATAGGCTGGAAAACGGACTTCTGGGAAAAGAAGGTAGGTGCAAGAACCTTTATTTTAGAAAGTGAGCCAAGGAATGAATGGGAATTGTTGGTAGGATGCAATGGGCATTAGTTGTGGTTTCTAGTTCCTTAGCACATCTTTCTAAAAGACAAGTTCCTAGGCAAGCTATTGCTTCTCCCTTTCCTTCGCCCCCGTCTTTGGTCAACATGGTTCGATTTGAAATGCTAAAATAGATCCTTGCTAAGCTTTTTCCCTAAGTAGTGTCTGGTTGGTGGCCTTTTCAATGGAATTCCCCACTTTATCTTATGCTACATTGAATTAAAAGATTAATCTAATTGGGAATTTCTATAACATGAATTTTAACTCACTAACATAATCTGAAGCTGATACTTAAAAAATGGAGTTCCTCTATTTCATGCCTAAAGGGCCAGTTACTAAAGCTCGTAAGGGAAATGAACGAAATAAGCTTCTTTAATTCGCATGTGTTAAGCGCATAACAAGACTTCCTTTTCATGGCTCGGCCATCAATCCTTTTCTTTTCTACCTTCTCTTATTCAATTTCAATTGATAGAAAAAGGTTCTGTAGGAAAGATCTTCTAATTAAATATGCTCATTTTTTACACTCCAAGTAATAAATCGACTATGGGTAGGAGAAATACTTTTTTTCTTAACTTATTCCCTCCCATGTAAAGAATTACGATTGGATTGGTGAATGCTAAGGGCTTAACTTAAAAGATCCTTTCTTAAAGCATTTGAAGGTGGGTACTCGATTAAAGTAATACACCAAGCTTCATAGCAAGCAAGCAAACTTGAAGAAAAGTTAAAAAAATTCCTTTTATAGATAGTATAAAGAAAAGGCAACCTTAACTGGAAATGCATCTTACGTTGGATCAAAGGCAAAGGCAGAAACAACTATAGTTCACTTGAAGGCATTAGCAATGGAAGCTACAACTAGCTCTACACCAGCTCATTTGAAAGCAGACTAGTCATGGCTAACAAAAAAGATAAAAAGGGAAAAAAAGACAATCATTTGGAGGCATTTAAAGATTGAGAGGTATTCGAAGATTGAGAGCATTTCAGATATCAAGAAGAATAGAAGATTTTTGAAGGTCGTGATCAAGCAGCAACGAAGTTCGTGATCAAGATTAAGTCGTCAAGATCCTTGAAGCAAAAATCAAGTGTTCATGATCAAGATTAAGTCGTGAAGACCCTTAAAGCGAAGATCAAACAAGTTCGTGATCAAAACTAAGTTCAAGTTTGTGACTCTTGAAGTCGGATTAAAGAAATTAATCAGAAGAATTTTCAAAGATTATCACTCACATCATCAAATATTTGTATTTATCTCATAATTTTCAAGTTAAGAATTTTCTGTTGGGATGAGCCCTATAGCCAATTGGGATTGGTTGAGGCTTGATTCCAATCATGCAACAGTATCATTCATGTTGAATGATTAAAGGTTTTCCTTCATCAATAAGACATTAATTATAATGAGTTATAAGTCTAATTGGATAAAGTCCATGAGATTAATATGCCTTGTAAGGAAATTCTAATGGGTTGCAATTATGAGATTCTTATGCATCAAAGCATAATATCAAAATGTTCCTGATCAATGTACCATTGAGACTGTACATAAATGATGCTTAGAGACTAGTATATTCTATGTTCCTTACTTTGGAAGTAAGCAATCGATCTTATATATTGAACTAAAATATAGGTGCTTGCCTAGGAGAGCAAGTTCACTGAACATGACCTGCCATGAGAAGTGCATTTGGTAATACACTTTAGTGTTTATGCAACACTTCTCATGTGTCAGTTGTGTAAATACTCCCTAGACTTGAGACACCATGTTGTCTTATGTGTGGAGTGCTATGCTTTGATTTCATCCCTACGGGTGCCTAATCAATGATACCAAAACATGATGCTTTTGGCTATAGTATGAAGCATGTAAAGGCAAATGAGTGGTCAAGATAGGAATCATCACCTTAAGTGTTTTAGAGGACATATCTTATCAGTTCTTGGTTAGCATTAGCTTATTGAAGTCTTTGGTCAAAGCAACATGGAGATTATGAAAAAGATTTCATAACTCTCTATAAAGCTAATGCTATAATTGTAGGAACAAATATGGAGGTCAATAAGAGTAGACACTGTACCAAGCTCTTATCATCTCCGGGATATATGATGAGGGAATGAATTACACTGATAGACTGTACACTAAAAGGTTGTCAAAGAACCCTTTGACTCTCCCAACAATTGGGTGGCCATGATGTATTGCTAGATGCCAACCTTGGTCTATGGAATTGATTATAAACTAATTGATTAAAATTTATATTAATCAATTAAGTCATTAATCAATTCCATTGCCAACATGTTGGGAACCTAATGGGTCACACACAATGATTGCATTTGAATTAAATTGAGAGAGTGACGATTTAAGTTAGACTTAAATCACATGCTAGGTAATTAATTTCTATAAACTTAATTAAAAGAGTTTAATTAAGTTTTTGGCATAATTATAAATAGTTATAACTATAAGGCATTGATTTCAAAATATAAAGAAAATTAATTTTTATTTTAATTTCCAAGGACTTAATTAAAAGAGTTTAATTAAGTAATAGACACAATATTATAATGTGTTATAATATTGAGGGCTTAATTGCAAAATTGAAGTTATTTTAACCTAACTATATAAGTCACCTTTAACTATTTTCCATATGAGAGTTTTTCACAATTGAAGAAAACGTAGTTTTTGTCAAAAAAAAAAATGTTTTCTTTCTTTGCCACCACTCCCTTTGTGTGAAAGAGAAAATTGCTTATGAAGCAATTTTTAAGAAAGGTTCGGCTAAGATTGTGAAAAAGAAGAAAAGAACAATTGTTGTCCTCTTTGCTAGTACAAAGTATAGTTAAAAACTCATTCCTTAGTTGATGGTTCAAGTGCAATTGTGTGTAATACCATTTGAGGCCAAGTACTTGATTGGCTATGGTTTTCGCTCCCTGTAGTGTTCGCAGGATTGCTTCAGAAAGTGCCATCATGATTACGAAATTACATAGTAAGGTAACTTTCTAACCAATAATTTATTTTATGCTTTTATGTGTTAAATATCACCAAGGTGATCCATGAGTGGAGGCATGTTTTGTTGTTTAGTTATAAAATTTTTAATTTTCTTTTCGATGCGTATTTTGAGCATGCCATCCATAGCCAAACCCATCAGTGGTATCAGAGTCTTCCTTGGTTCGATTTTAACACATTTTAATGTCTATTGTTATTAATGCCTTGTTGAAAAGGAATATGAGATGTTTGGGTTTTGTTCTACACAAATTAGGAAGTTTTAAAATTTTACAATTTGTTTTAGTTATTTCGATTTCTAGATAGATTTTAATTGTAAATTTTAAAATTTATTTATCATAATATTAATCTCATTTTAATGTCAAAAATATTACAGATTAATATGTACATGAGATGCACAAATTAATTTAGCAAATAAAGATTCGATCTCATGACATTATGGTGTGATTTAAGTGGTAGAATTCGATTCTGTCCAGCCATGGTATTGGTCCATTTTCAGCTATAAAAGTGAGACTTAAGTGCTTTATAAAATGCAGAAAAATTAAGAGATCAATACATATTGAAAATGTTCCAAGATGGGTGATTATGTGTGGCTAATGGTGGAGGTAAAGTTACCAAAACGTGGCTAAAACAGTTGCTGTTTGCAATAGAGACAATCATAGTTTTGTTTGGCTTGGCAACCAATAAAGGCCTAAATTTGTGCAATTAGTTGCACCAATTGGCTGAGGATTTTTTTTTATGAAAAGGTTCCATAAATTATCTAAATTTTTGCCAAGAATTTTAAGGATTTAAATCCCTAGAATTAAGCCTTCATAAAACTGAGTTGGTAGAGTCAATAAAACTGAGTTGGTAGAGTCAAAACTGTTGTTGCCTCTGCAGCAGCAAGTCACGGTTTTGAATTTTTTTCGACAGCTAAAAACGTTTCCTAAAATCCTGAAAAATTACTATAGAATTTTTCCATAAGTTTTCTATCAAGGAAAATTTAATTGGAAATTAAATTCCTGATTTTATGCCACCAAATAGCTTCAAAAGAAAGACAACCGAAACTGCCTCTGCAGATAAAGGTCACGGTTTTGAATTTTTTTGACAGCTAAAAACACCTCCTAAAATCCTGAAAATTTATTCAGGAATAGTTCCATGAGTTATATATCAGGATGAATTTTATTAGGAATTAAATTCTTAAGTTTTAGTCACAAAGAATTTCAAAAGGGCTCAAAAACCAATTCTGCCTCCTGCAGATAAAGGTCACGGTTTTTGAATTTTTTGAATGGCCAAATCACCTCCTAAAATCCTAAAAATTTATTCTGGAATAGTTACGTGAGTTATCTATCAGGATAAATTTTATTGGAATTAAATTCCTAAAGATACAGCACCATAATGCCACGTAATTAAGACATGTCTGCTGCTGTCTGCAGCAGGACACTGTCTTGGTTAAGACATAGAATTTGTCAAAATTTTACACCAATAAATGATCAATTAAATTAGTTAATTGGCTGAGGATAAGTTATGGAATTGATTCCATAATTATGCTGATTTTTTGAAACATTTAATTTAATGAATATGATTACTAAAATTAAGCATGTCAAAGATGATACATTAACATCCACAAATAAAGAAATGTGATTTCTAAAATTATGGAAGTTAAAATATCTTCATTAGCCAATTAAATTATTTATGGAATATGTTCTGTAAAGATTGAGAATTTATTTCATAAATTATGGAATGTGATTCCTTAATTTAAGGGTGTCAAAATTTAAATAATTTAAGACTACATTAATTTAGGAATTAGATTCCTAGGAGTAATGGGAGTCTTAATATTTATAGACAAATTTTATTTTGAATTGATTTCTTACAAGAAGATAAGTCTAATTTGACATTAAATTTAAAGATTAAATTGTCTAAATTATTTTCTAATAAGATTAGGTAATAATAGACATTCAATCTTTAATTAAATGAGATTAATAATAGGTTGTGTAAAATGTTTAGGAGCACAAATTAAAAATGTTTTAATTTGTAATTTGTAATAAAAATTTAATTCTAATCCTAAGAAGATTAGGAATGGATAAATTACTAATTTTGATTAGTAATACTTACCATATATGAAAGAAGTTTCCATATATATAGACTTAAATAGTTACCAAAAAATTTGAAAATGGCAAAATTCAAATGTTGAAAATTGCCAATCTCAAATACCTCATATGATTAACAATTTGAATGAGACATGTCTTTAAATTTTATTTATATTGATGAATATATGTGGATGATTATGGACTTAGGCCCAATATGATTATGCTATGGTTGAATGTATATTTTTGGTATTTTTGAAATAGGGCTTGCATGTCCTGCCTTGTCTCTTTATCTCAGTTTGTAAAATTCTTTCCTTATCTTACTCTCCTTGAATGTAACTCGAGGTTTCTACATTAAAATGTAATTAAAATTAGGGTACATTAGGAATTGAATTTTAGAAAAATTGATGATGGAGATCCAAGGTGCCAAGAAAGATAAGGAGATTACAAGCAAATTTTGAAGATTCTTATATGTAATCCCCTAGGTTTGACCAAGCTAGTTTCCTTTGATGGCTCAAGGAAATTAGTATAGTTAAAGTCCATAATCATCCAAAGTAGTTTGCATGTGATAAATTTATTTTATGCAATTTAATAAATGCTATGCAATGCAAAGTAGTATGCATGTGATAGATTTATTTTATGCGATTTAATAAATGCTATGCATGCAAAGATGAGACCCTAATAAAGGCGAAAACAAAATCTTTCATTATATATTGAGTCACATGCCATGCATAAGCAAGTTGCCTTCCACCATATAGCAAGATAACCTGGTTGCTCTTTTAATCGAAGACTTGTTGAACACACTCAAGGTCACACTTTTGCATGAGTATGTTTGAGCTATTGGTGGGTCTTACTCAACTAGTTTCATAAAATTTGGATGCTTGGAAACTTGATTATTATGAAACTAGAGGCAAAGGCTAGGCAAAATATACATGATATGTTTAGGCAATGTGTTGTCACCTAACTGATCTAGGAGTTGTATAAAGATACAATTTGTAAGCTCAGTTACCTACCTAATCCATCAATCATGGTTTGTTGAGCACACTCAAGGCCATGACTTGATGGATGGGATCCTAGCCCACTAAGAGAATCCTAGTAGAGATCTCTCGAGGTGATATGGAAGGTTATCATCTTGCAGAAAATAGTGGGAGAACTATTTAAAATTTTATAACCTTGTTTTAAATAGTTTATGCATGATATTTACGTATTACTTTATTTTATCTATTTAGACATAATTTATATACATGGCTAATAATATGTCACTATGGTGCACTTGAATGCAAATCAAACTCACTAGACCAAGCCCTTTTTAAAGGTACCAGGACTTGAGAAATGTTCTCAAGTGAAAGGTTGTTCGTTCCACAATCTCTACTAAATACAATTCATAATCAGGAGTGTGCTTCCATGAGATGGAATTTATATTGCCTTAATTATGAATTAGGAAGACAACCATGATAATGGCACTAACTGGGAGATGTTCTCAAACATCTTTATGGTAAAGATGGACAAATGAGGGACTAAAAAAAAAAATTCCTTAACAGAGTTAAAGAAGAGAAGCTTATAGAAGCCTTTACTTTGCCAAAGTTTATGATTGAGTTAGAAGTTACTACTGTTGTGTTAACACCATAAGCATTCGATACTATAGTGTTAAATGCATTTAAGTAATGACAAAAAGCGCAAAACAATAGTATTAAGTCAATGTTCAATATAAATGTCAAGAAAATTGATTGCATATGATCTCAATTATGGCAATTTTGTCTTGGTCATTGAAGTAAGAATTAGAGTATGAAGATACTTAGATCCTGTTGATTGGGAATCACAAAGGAGCTAGTAATTCTTATATGATCAAATCAATTTTCATGCAAAATTGAATAACTTGGTATGTTCAAAAGGTCTTATACATATAGATGTATATGAACCATTGAACATGAAATGTTATGGAAAATGTTCCTAATTCATTAAGTTTACACAAGACGAAACTGAGATTTTGTCTTGTATACTTAAAAAAATAAAATTTGAAACCTTGAAATGTTTAGAGAATTCAAATATAAGATCATATGAGCTATATAGTATAAAGTACTCTTATTAAGATATAATCTTAGTGAAGATTACTCTTACTTATTAATTAATTATTTAAAAGATGAATGTAGATTCATGTGAAATGGAACTTTCTTATGAATAAAACATAGAGATGTTTGTTCAAAGAAGAAAGCAAATTCATATAATGATATGATTTGGTCCATATCTCTCCAATAGATATGTAGCCAATTGTATTATTCCAAACCAATATGATTCCAAGCATACATTGAGATGTATGTATGTAACATCATGAAAAATTCAAAAGAGTTTGATTATTACTCTCATAAAGGATCTTAGATTTAGTGGGAGTATGAAGACACTAAAAAAGGAGTTTTTTAGTTATTACATGGTTACATTGGAATCTAACTCTTAAGATTTTGCATAGAGATGCATAATTATATGTATGAGAACTCCATGGATTTAGTAAGATACATTGAAGATGTATTATTCATATGAGATGAACTACTAAATATGTTTTTCGTTGGAGTTATACACTTTGTTCTATTATATGGGATCCAAAGGGTTGGATTTAATAATATGTACAAGTGTATTTATCCCACAGACAAAAGGAGGTTAGTGGGAGTGAATATGTCACGACCCGAAACTCCCATCGAGCCCGTGACAACCGCCGCGACGTGCCGATAGGCACTCATTACCTCGAATGCCAATCGAAACCCCGCAAGGCTTAGCATCAGCTTACGTATCTTCCCAGTGAGCGACAGTTATTAAATCTCACATTTCAAAAAAATCATAAGTCATTTCCAAATCAAAATAATAAAATATTACTTTCTGATTCACAGGGGCATTTTCGTCATTTTTCTTCAAAAATACCGAAACTAGCCAAAGACATGGTGTAAAAGCTAAATATATTCATACATATTTTAAATCAAATAACTGAAGAATAAAATTACTTTTACAGTAACACGTAGGCCCTCAACTGACTAAAAAGATGTAGGGCTACGAACCCTTACTTTCTAGGATGCAACTCCGAGATTAATTCTCGTCTTAATCAACTATCAACAAATTGTCCTGAACCTGAAAAATGGATAGAAAGAGGGGTGAGATTAAATAATCCCAGTGAGTAAACAATTACCATCAAAAACATCTAAAACCGAGTAGATGGAGACAATATAAAAACGTTATATCTCAATAATGTTTATAACACAAAATTCGTTTCAATCTATACCAAATAATTTCTTTTCATCAAAATTTCTCGGCTTATGAATTTCTTAAACTTGGCCCCTGCCAGAATCATTCTCGCGAGTACCTTCGTAAAGGTATCCCACTGAGACCGCCAAGGCTGTTCAATGACCCATACCCATAAACATATTTTCACATCTAACACACAGCCGTTCCTTGACGTTGGCTGAGTCTCACTCTCACGTGGTGGCCCGAACGTGAGGTGCACTCAAATCATACCTCAGGAGATACTTCACCCAACATCTCTCCCCGGAGGTAAATATATAATTGAGTTACCGTGCCCCTCTCATAGGTAGTCCACGGAAACCCCCACCACTGCAATGACTGTTTAATATACCACCAGACCCATAAAATTTCCAGTAGCATAATATGGCGAATAAAATTTAAACCAGTCTATCGAGACCAATCCAAAACTGTTCATATATTTCATGCCAACCCCAAAAATTTAGCCATCATGCTACCATAGTGTCATAAGCCCCAATTTCAATAACATATAAAATTATAAATTTCAACACAGTCTCCATATACTCAATTTTCCCAAAACAATATTTGATTTCAAAACCAATATAAATCTCATTTTTATTAAAAAATATTTTAATTAGAAAACATAATATTTTATAATTTAAGCTCACCATTCAATAAAAACATCAAACAAGTATAATTACTCTATATATTTAAGACGATAAATTATCCACTCACAGTTCTAGGAGTCGATGTACTCCTAATCCTAGTCTTCAAGCACAATTTCTGTACTTTTACCAGTGTAATTTGCTCACTACCTATCCATAATGTACAATACATAATTCACCACATCAATGCTTGACCATTATAAAATCAATTCAGGCTTGGTATATATGCATGATATGACATGCAACTTATCCGACTATCGCTTAAATGCGGTGCTGACCTAATTCGGCCTATTACCCGATTAAATTACTAACGCGTCCAATTTAATCTCAAATTAATTTTTTTCAGTTTCTATACCTCAATTGCACCCAAATTGACTTAATGTTCCTCAGTGTAGTGCAAATTATCAATCCCGGTAGCAAATTACGAAAATACCCCTAATAGGTAAAAATTCGTATTTTTGCTCCGAAAATTCCCATTATTTTTCTAGACTCATAATTCATCATTATTCATCATAATTCCTCAAATAAACATCAAGATCATCAGCCAATATTCCCCTAGAAAATTCGGCCAATAATGGTAATGGAGGAAAATAAATTCTTTTCTTGTTGTTTTGTTCTTAAATATGCTAAACTAACTTAAAACACTAATATAACTTAAAATCAAATTAATCTAACAAGTTTCTCTCTCCTAACCCATTTTTTCAGAATTGAATTCATCATAATAACTCAATATTCAACCATGAAAATCAAGAACAAAAGCATGGGTAAGCTAGGTATCAAGGAGAACTAAATAAATTCTAACTTACCTAGCTTGTTTCCTTGATTTCTTCACTTTTTCTTTGAATTTTCACCTAGGTTTTCTTGTTTTTCCCTTTGTTCTTTCTCTCTTTCTTTCTCTTCCTTGCTTGGCCGGCCATATGAAGAAAATGGGCGGATTTTTTGCCTTTTTAATAAGAAACAATAAAATAATAAAGGTATGACACATGTCATTTTCTTATTGGTCCATTTTAAAATTTTAAAATTTTATTCCTTTTTATCTCCACCACACAATTAGTCAATGGTCAAAATGATGATAAAGGAAGACCATGTGCTGGAAAAATGTCCTGGTGGTGGAAAATTACAATTTTGCCCCTGAGGTGGTAAAATTACCATTTTACCTTTTTACTCCAAATTATACCGAAATTAAAATTTTTCACTTCTAAACCTCAAATCTTACTCCAATAAGTCAAATTATACTCCAATAAGTCAAATGGATCAAAAAAACCTTTTCTAAAATTTTTCATTTTATCCTCAAGTGGCAAATGACCATTTTACCCATGGATAGTGAAAATTCCGGTTTGACTCCAAATTGATCCTCGAATTCCGAATTACCATTTTGAGTCATCCCTGAACTGTGAAACTCTTAATTTTACCTTAAAATTCCTATTTGAACTAGTTTGAGGCTTAATCGACTTAATGATACCATTAGGGGCAATATCGTCTTTCAACGATTTTCTCAAACTTCCTAAATATGTAACCATTCTATTGAGCATGTAAATGACGTCGTAATTATTTTATAAAACAGGATTTGATAGAATACAATTCTTTGGTGATACAATTACATGGGATGCAATGTGTATAAAAAGACAGTGCCAAAATTTAAAAAGGGCGGATGGTACAATGACAAGTGACAAATGCATATGATGCATACAACATAGTTTAGTTGGAATGGTTCCAAAGAAAGAAAGAAGACTATGTACATGTATATAATTAAAGTCACATACATCCTATTAAAAGGGCTCTAATAGGAAGATACTTAAATCATTAGTCCATGGAACTAATAAAAGGTTTTGAACATTGTTAATGTAACAATGGGGCCATACAAGTAGAACCTTAGTCTCATTGGATCTATATATAGTAATATGACATGATGTGATGCATGGGCATCATGAAGATAGATAAAAGTAGTTAACCACATTGAAGGGCACAAGCGAGTCTATATGCAAGCACGATTGCTAGATGGATTGAATCCACATACGATGAGGTAGCAATTGGCTTTGTGCTAGTGGGAGATGTTGGGATGAGCCCTACAGCCAATTGGGATTGGTTAAAGCTTGATTCCAATCATGCAACAGTATCATTCATGTTGAATGATTAGAAGTTTTCCTTCATCAATAAGATATTAATTATAATAAGTTATAAGTCTAATTGGATGAAGTCCATGAGATTAATATGCCTTGTAAGGAAACTGTAATGGGTTGCAGTTATGAGATTCTTATGCATCAAAGCATAATCTCAAAATATTCCTAGTTAATGTACCATTGAAACTGGACATCAATGATGCTTAGACACTAGTATATTCTATGTTCCTTACTTTGGAAGTAAGCAATCGATCTCATAGATTGAAGTATAGAGATTCTTGGAATTAGAACATAGGTGCTTGCCTAGGAGAGCAA
Source organism: Theobroma cacao (assembly GCF_053813885.1). Classification (NCBI taxonomy): domain Eukaryota; kingdom Viridiplantae; phylum Streptophyta; class Magnoliopsida; order Malvales; family Malvaceae; genus Theobroma; species Theobroma cacao. Next base: position 40,025,215 of record NC_142643.1, on the reverse strand, counting down.
GTTCATTGAATATGACTCGCCATGAGAAGTGTATTTGGTAATACACTCTAGTGTCTATGCAACACTTCTCATGTGTCAGTTGTGTAAATACTCCCTAGACTTGAGACACCATATTATCTTATGTGTGGAGTGCTACGCTTTGATTTCATCCCTACGGGTGCCTAACCAGGGATGCCAAAATAGGATGTTTTTGGGTATAGTATGAAGCATGTGAAGGCAAATGAGTGGTCAAGATAAGAATCATCACCTCAAGTGTTTTAGAGGACATATCCTATCAGTTCTTGGTTAACATTAGCTTATTGAAGTCCTTAGCCAAGGCAACAAGGAGATTATGAAAAATGTTTCATAACTCTCTATAAAACTAATACTATAATTGCAAGAACAAATATGGAGGTCAATAAGAGTAGATATTATACCAAGCTCTTATCATCTCTAGGATATATGATGAGGGAATGAATTACACTGATAGACTGTACACTAAAAGGTTGTCAAAGAACCCTTTGACTCTCCCAACAATTGGGTGGCCATGATACATTGCTAAATGCCAATCTTGATCTATGGAATTGATTATAAACTAATTGATTGAAATTTATATTAATTAATTAAGTCATTAATCAATTCCATTGCCAACATGTTGGGAACCTAATGGGTCACACACAATGATTGCATTTGAATTAAATTGAGAGAGTGACGATTTAAGTTAGACTTAAATCACATGCTAGGTAATTAACTTCTATAAACTTAATTAAAATAGTTTAATTAAGTTTTTGACATAATTATAAATAGTTATAACTATAAGGTCTTGATTGCAAAATATAAAGAAAATTAATTTTTATTTTAATTTTCAAGGACTTAATTAAAAGAGTTTAATTAAGTAATAGACACAATATTATAATGTGTTATAATATTGAGGGCTTAATTGCAAAATTGAAGTTACTTTAACCTAACTATATAAGTCACCTTTAACTATTTTCTATATGAGAGTTTTTCACAATTGAAGAAAACGTAGTTTTTGTAAAAAAAAAAAAATATTTTCTTTCTTTGCCACCACTCCCTTTGTGTGAAAGAGAAAATTACTTATGAAGCAATTTTTGAGAAAGGTTCGGCTAAGATTGTGAAAAAGAAGAAAAGAACAATTGTTGTCCTCGTTGCTAGCACAAAGTATAGTTAAAAACTCATTCCTTTGTTGATGGTTCAAGTGCAATTGTGTGTAATACCATTGGAGGCCAAGTACTTGATTGGATAGGGTTTTCGCTCCTTGTGGTGTTCGCGGGATTGCTTCGGAAAGTACCATCGTAATTACGAAATTACATGACAAGGTAACTTTCTAATCAATAATTTATTTTGTGTTTTTATGTATTAAATATCACCAAAGTGATCCATGGGTGGAGACATATTTTGTTGTTTAGTTATAAAATTTTTAATTTTCTTTCCGCTGTGTATTTTGAGCATATCATCCATAGTCAAACTCATCATTTTCGACGAAAAATCTGCATGTACAATTACAAAGGGATAAAGACGAATTGTTGGATGGAAATTGTTGCTGTCAAAGGACTTCTCTTAGATTTCGAGAAAAAATATATATATATATATATATATATTATTTTTTTCTCTCTTTTATATTTTTTATTGTTCAAAAGTCAATGCGTTTGTTGGAATTCAATTCTTTCTAACTTTTCTGAAGTGTGGAAATAAGTGAGGAGAAAAAGTGAAAGAAAAGTTAAAAAGAAATTTAAAATAGACTCAATTTTTTTTAATACTGTTAACTTAAAATAAAAATAAAATACAAAATTTTATATAAAAAATAATAATATCAAAATATTATATTAAAAAATGTCATAACAAAAGGAATAGAAATCTCCGAACTCTTATCGTGCCCCCATTAGTTCTCCATAATCTAACTTTATGCCATGTGTCCTTCACCCACTAAAGATTTCTTAATGGCAATTTCATGCTGTACACTCAAGTTAAAAAAAATATGGAAATTGTGGCAATCTTGTGCCGTTTAGAATGAAGTAAAAAAAAGGGAGAGCATAACTACAAGGCAAAAAATTATCAATTTAAGGCAAATTTATTTGTTTGATTAAAATGTTCTTGTGGGCAATTGGGCAACCCTATCATCGTGAAAAATTCATATCAAGTATTAAAACTAAACTTATTTATTCATCTAGCATACACATAATGGTTTTGGGTTTTTTTTTTATAAGTAATATTGATTCTATGAAATTAACAAAAACAATACAGTACAAGGCATAACAAAAGTAACGAGTGAAAGTAAGTAAAAGGAAGCCAAACAAGCGGACTCGCCATCAGCAAACCGCCCAAGGGGCACCGAAACTCACCCAAGACACCAGCCCCTGCCCATATCATGTATCTACAAAAAGTGAACTACAACAGACTTTGCACAAGGAACTAAAATTTCAGTCCTCAGCCCATCCGCTCGTCTCAACAACTCTTCCCAAATTTTTTTTCAATTGACCAAAGGAAATTGACGATTAGAACAAGCTAAGGTATAATGTGGTTCTCTAAAGCAACGATCAAGATCAAGGAGGAAAACAAGAATGATTATGCAATTTCAAAAGAAAAAGGGTAGGGTTAGAGAGGATAAAACGGCGTCGTTTTTTTAAGGTTCTTTTGGCAACTAGAATAGCTCCAAACGGCGTCGCTTATGGAAAAACAAAGATCACTTCCTTGGTCATCCGGAACGGTGAGTCTCACAACGGGGGAGGGGGGGGGGGCGGCGTGGGTGTTTGAACTCTTGAAGCAGTCTGCGGCCTTTCTACTGATCCGGTTATCCTTGGGCTACTTTGGGCTCAAGCTTTGGCTAAGTTCCAAACCCTTGATTTATTGGGCTTGTGCTTTGAGTTTTGGTGTTGATGGGTTTAATTTTAAAAAATTTTCTTAATACAGTTTTATGAAAATGATAGTAAAATGGTAGAAATGAAAGATATTAGTGCTGTAGTATGAATTTTAGAAGTATTGGGACATAAAATTACTGAAATAGGAAAATATAAATAAATGTTTAGTAATATAAAGTAGATTTGAGTACATAGAAAAATAATAAAACATATATTCAATTACATAGAAAAAAAGATAAAATTAGGTAAAAAATTATTTAGTTATAAAAACTGATTTAAATAAAAAGTAAATAATAAAATAGAGAAATAAATAAACATTTAATTACAAAAAAATAGATTTATGTAAATATTAAATATACAAAAAGTAAATATTTAGTAGTAGAAATAGATTTATTTAGATTGAGAATTCATACATGGAAAATGAATGTATATTTAGATATAGAATAGGTTTAGGAAGAAATATAAAACGTGGGAAAAGTTGAAATGTTAGACATAATCATAAGATACATAGTTATGTAAGTTTATGTAGATATATAATGGGAATAAAAATGAATTAGGAAGAATTAAAATTAAAGTGTAATGAAACAAAAATATGAAGCTATCAAATTGGTTGAAGTAGATGGCTTATTTATAAAATAGGGATGGATACAAATAAGGAGAGAGAATGAAAATAGGATAAGATAAAAAAAATACTAATATATATAGGATTACCATTTAACTTAATGCCGATGATAGGGTATTCACACGGAATGTGAAGAGTTGCAATTCTGAATAAATTTTCTTAGGTTAGGAATTCTGATTAAGACTCCACCAATACGATGAGAGGGTCTTAATCTTGAATTCTATTGTTTCTAATTCTAAATAAATAAAAATTATATATACTCAATCAATCAAGATATAAATACAAAATAAATATAATAATAAATGTAAGAGAACAAATGACATATATTTACTTAAGGTGTCAAAAGATAAATATAGAATTGTGAAAAGTAATAATATTCATGAATAACAAATAAATAAATGAAAAGTAATAAGATATTCAATGATGGTAAATTCATAATAATAAATACATTTAAAATATAAAAGGTAAATATTTAGTTACAAAAAATAGATTTTGTAAGGGTTATAAAAAAAATAGGACAAATAATAAAGAAGGTAAAAATTGAATTAAAATATATAATAATAACTATAAAATGAGATACCTTGCTTAAAGACTATAGAATTTAGGTAAAAGGAAAATCCATATAGAAAAATAGATATACACCTGAATGATATAAAAAAAATATAATCCACAATATACATGTCCATAAAGAAAAATAAACAAAAAAGAAATCTCAAAGAAATACAAAGAAGATATCAGAAAGTTTAGATACAAATATTAAATTGCATAGGTACATCACACATGACTATTACATCATTAAATGTTACGGCATGTAGATATTTTATATACATGAGTATAAGCCTTGATGATGGAAGTTTTCGAAAGATCTTGCAAAGGTGAGTTTTCTTCAAGGAATTTCGTAGGTGAAAAGATGCCTCTAAGTTCCATCAGTACGATGAGAAGGTTCGGAGATTATCTTTAATTAGAGGTTTCTGATCGTAATAGGGTTGCATTCATAAAAATGTTATTTTTTACAAATGCGGAGGATTACTGATAATTATATGGGTGAGAGAATATCTCTAGATCCCACCAATATGATGAGTGGATCTTGAAAATAACTTCAATACAAGGTTGTCATCTGATATTATTTGTGTTTCATACCATGCATTTCACGAGCGCATCATATGCACGTCACCTCTCGTAAACTCAAATAAAATATTTTGATTTGCTAGTAAAATAGAAGATAAAATAAATAAATAATAATCAAGGGAACATAATCAAATAAACTTGAGAATTAAAGCACCAAAAAGATAACCTATAATTAAGTGGTACCGTTCGTGGAACGGGCGTCACGGGAGTGTTAATCTTTCCCTGTGTGTAACCGTGCTCTTGAATTCAACTTTAAAAATTATAGACTAATTTAATGTTCTTTCAACGGACTTAAAATTGATTTAGGATCTTGTCGATTAGAATCGAGTCAATAAGTGACCAATCACACCTAAGAAAAAAGATTAGTGATGACTTTTAATTTTTCTCATGTCTAGCGGTCGGGTTCTTGGACCAACATGTTACAACAACAATCATAACTTTACATTTAACAATTACTATGGACTGATTGTCTTTATAAGTTTTGTAAAACAATTTCTATTTAATGAGATTATTTTCTTCCTCTTTGAGTATATTATTTACGCTTGGCCAAAGGGGAGGGGTGATAACTCAAACTATAAAGTACTTGCATCAAAAGTGTTAGATACAATCAAAATAGAATACAATATTGCAACTTTCATTAATCAAGATGATAATTTGATGTGCGTACCTGATGTGTTCGCAAATTGCTAGTTGCTTTAGAGATGAATTAGGGGTGGAAAAGGTTTTGCGGCGAGAGCTAAAAGAGACAAACAACTAGAGTTTTTTTTTCTTTTTCGATTTTCTATTTTATTTTTATTCTTTTGTAGATAAAATATTATATCTTTTTATATGATTTTTTTGAAATTATGCGACCGGCTGCCCAGATGGGGATTTTTGTCGACACACAATTTTTATCTTGGATTTATAGTTATTTGTCTTGTAGTTATGATCTCTCTGAAAAATAAATAGAGAAAGCTGCAGCTGTTGATTTTGGTCAAGAAAAAAACCCTAAAATTCAAGTTCATGAACTTGAAATGGGCTATGGCTTTTTCTTTTACTTTTCTATTCGACAGTAATGTTTCAGCTTTAATAAAAATTTCTTTTTCATTGATTTTTTAAATTTCAATATTTTTGTTTTTGAGGTTTGTTCAATTTTATATTTATTGATCCTGTCTTAATGCTTGGGGATTGGTAGAGGAATCAAATTGAGGAGAAAAGCGTATTAATCTGATTCTGTCTCTTGTTGTTCCAGCAAGAACAGCAGATGAATCTGCCTGGGCTGGATTGGGATCTGATGGAAATAAGATTTTCATTTGACTTCCTCTCAAGAAAAAAAAAAAAAAAAACCCAAACAGAAGTTGAAGAAACCAAGCATAAAAAACAACAAGAAGGAAAAGCAATGAAATGATCTTTCAAGAAAAAGGGGTCATAGATTAAGTGTTACAGGCAGGCTGTACTGAAAACAAAGATGAAGAAAGATAATTAAAAATCAATTAATATCATCTTATTCAACTAAAAAGTAAACCTCAAGATGTGTTTGCAGTTGACAACATACACCAATAATGCAATGAACATGGACGACTGACAATGGGACAAGGCAAATGCGTTGTAATACTTTGATCTTCCAAGTCATAAACATAAAGGTTTTTATCTTCAGAATAAGTATAATAGATGGAGTTTCTCCTTATAGAATCAACTACCGGATAACAAGTACCGTAAAAATCATCTGTGAGGAAAATTGCATTGTCGCCTATACTTTTCACCTCCACCCATTCCCTTCCACAGAAATCAAACTTGAAAACTCCAATATCGTGAGTCCATTCAAACGATTTCAGCGATAAATATTTGCAGACAAGTAACATCTCTCCAAAAAATTCAATCAAATAGGATCTATTGTCTTCAATGTGGAATATATTTGATTCGTTTCTGATAGTGTTCAATTTTGTAAATCGAAGACTTGACCCTTCAAACTCTATCGTAAGCAAAGAATACTCCGGAAGAGTGAGGCAATAAATCTTTCCTCCAAGCGTTGTCATACTATAGAGAAAATCTTCCACCTTTTGTTTGGAAAATTCAGAATCACCGGGAGAACAAAATATGAAGTCCTGATTGCCATCAATGAGGAGGATGCGGCAGTTTGGATCACTTGGAGGTGCCGTGAGAATGCCGATGGCCAATTTGAAATTCAAAGGAGGAAGTTGAATTGTCTCCATCGATGAAAGATTTAAAAGAAAACAATTGGGTGAGACACGATCCACTAACACTAACCATCCAAAAGATGAACCACATATCAATTTATTACGCATCTCAGGAATGATTTTAGTATAATACCGATGTTGTGATACGCTGAAGAACGTTTGCCTTTGATTATATTTTCCATGAGAGATAACAAGCCAAGGGTAAGGTTGAGATATGCACGGAGGAAGAGAATATGAAAGTCTTTCTTCCTCCGTTGTTGCTTCCTTAGCCATAATAATTTCCTACATCAGAATAATTTAATTACTTAGTTGCTATCAAAACACATATAGACGGAGGCGAGGGGTGCCAATGGGTTCATGCCCCTGACTTTTTGTCCTAGAGTAATTAATTCTCACTGAACCAACTGTGACCAGCAAGAGTTTCAAACTAAAGTCCGAATAATGCCAAAATCAAAGAGCATCATAACGATATTTGAAGGAGGAGAATAAAAGACAGTTCCATAGCAAGATGCAAAGGCATAATCCATTATTGCCAACTAACAGTGCACAAAGTAAAACAAGATTGTCCGATTCTTTTTTTTCTTTTTCTTTGATGAAATAGAGAATTACACATGTTATAAAAAGCTATCCTGTAATAATAAAGAAAGTCAATTTTTATGAAATAGGTTTGCCAGTAATTATTTAAGAGTTGGAAGATGCAGAATCTATAATTATTACTAATTAAATTTGCTAATATATAAATAACACATTGTTGAGAATTTACGATCCTAATTGAAGTTTTTCTGCTACAAAACACCAATGGATTTTACTAAAGTATGATTATTATTTAAAAATCAAGCAATAATATAAAAAGGAAAATTAGGGTTAATTCATACCTTAAAAGTCAGAAAATCCCTTATTGAGAATAGAATACTTCCTTTGCTTCCTTCT